>NC_086446.1:247064754-247709754 GCF_028390025.1 Pseudophryne corroboree
CACGGTCACGAGCTTTCTGGCCTCCCAGGATGCATTGGGGCCTTCACCATATAGTCCCGCCCCCTGACTCAGTCAGATCAGTTCTTTCCACAGCGATTTTAGGCAGGAACATCAGGTAGAGACCTGTTTAGGCGATAAGAACACACATGCACACCCTTCCATACAAGAAGGAAGAGGTTTTAGTGATTGTCTAGATCCTCAAATCAGATGCGTCAGGGTGGGATCCCTGTGGACATAAGAGAAACCACGTTATCAACGGTAAGTTCTTACCATAACGTATATTTCTCTGGCTGGGTCCACAGGATTATCCACAGGATAACATTGGGATTCCCAAAGCCATTTTAGTGGTGGGGACGCTCCTGATTGCACAGGAGGACCTTTCGCCCGAAGTCTGCGTCATGAGAGGCAAAAGTATCCAAGACATAATGTCTAATGAATGTGTTTATGGAAGACCATGTGGCTGCCCTACATATCTGTTCTGCTGAAGCACCCTGTTGTGCTGCCCAAGAAGGACCTACCTTACGTGTAGAGTGTGCAGACATTAGCCGGAATAGGGAGATCTGCATGAGAATAAGCTTCTAATATTACCATTCGGAGCCATCTCGCCAGCGTCTGTTTACTAGCAGGCCATCCTCTTCTATGGAATCCGTAGAGGATGAAAAGAGAATCTGTTTTCCTGATGGCACTAGTACGATCTATGTAGATTCTTAAGGCTTGGACCACGTCCAGCGACGCTTCTCCCGCAGATAGTCCCGATACCTGAAAAGCTGGGACTACAATCTCTTCATTCAGGTGAAACTTTGATACCACCTTTGGAAGATAGCTAGATCTCGTTCTGAGAACTGCTCTGTCTGGAAAAAACTTAGGAAAGGAGACTTACATGATAATGCTCCTAAATCTGACACTCTTCTGGCTGACGCCATTGCCAGTAAAAAAAGAACTTTAACCGTTAACCACTTAAGATCTGCTCTCTCAAGTGGTTCAAACAGAGGACCCTGGAGAAATTTAAAAACTAAATTCAAATCCCAGGGAGCTGCAGGAGGACCAAATGGAGGTTGAATATGTACTACTCCTTGAAAAAACGTACGTACATCCTGTAAATCAGCAATCTTCTGCTGAAACCATACAGTTAACGCTGATACTGAACCCTCAAGGAAGCAACTTTCAACCCTTTATCCAATCCTGCCTGAAGGAAATCCAAAATCCTAGCTACTTTAAAAGATCTCGGATTGAAATTCTTTTCAGTACACCAATGAATATAGGCTTGCCATATTCTATGATACACACGGGCTGAAGAAGGCTTTCTTGCTCTAAGCATAGTTTGGATTACTTGTTTCGAAAAACCTTTAACCTCTAAGATAGAGGTTTCAACAGCCACGCCGTCAAAGACAGGCGATCCAGATGACTGTGACAACAAGGACCCTGCATTAGCAGATCTGGACGTTGAGGGAGCAGTATAGGTGCTTCCATGGACATTCTCAACAGATCTGTGTACCAATGCCTTCTTGGCCAAGCTGGAGCTATTAGAATGATTGCTCCTTTTGCTTGTTTTATCTTTCTCACTACTCTGGGTAACAGAGATATTGGCGGGAACAGATACGCCAGCTGAAACCTCCATTCTACTGACAGTGCGTCTACAAGGACCGCTCCTGGGTCCCTTGTTCTCGATCAATACCTTGGAACTTTGTTGTTCAGACGAGACGCCATAAGGTCTATCTCTGGTAGACCCCATCTGTTCACCAGTGTCTGAAACACTTCTGGGTGTAGTGCCCATTCGGTTTCCTGAATGGTGTGCCGACTGAGAAAATCCGCTTCCCAGTTTAGTACACCCGGGACAAATACTGCTGACAATGCTGGGAGATGGAGTTCTGCCCATTTTAGAATGGGAGTTACTTCCTCCATCAATCTCTTGCTGTGAGTTCCTCCTTGATGATTGAGGTATGCTACTGCCGTCGCATTGTCTGAGTGGATCTGGACTGGTCTTCCTCGTAGATTGTCCTTTGCCTGAACTAGAGCCAAGTAAATGGCCCTTATTTCTAACAGATTTATTGGCAGGCGACTTTCCCTTGCGGTCCACTTTCCTTGGAACCATAGGCTTCCGAGTACTGCCCCCCAGCCCTGCAGGCTGGCATCTGTTGTCAGGACTTGCCACTCTTTTATCCAAAAAGGGTCTCCCCTTGTTTAAATGGTCTGTCTGTAGCCACCACGCTAGAGACCTTTTTACATTTACTGGAATCTTTATCATCTGCTTCTTTATCGTCTGATGATTTCCGTTCCATTTAGTCAGAATAAGGTGCTGCAACGGTCTGGAGTGGAATTGCGCATATTGCACCATGTCGAAGGTTGATACCATCAGACCCAACAGTCGCATTACTGCATGAACTGACATTGTCTGGGCTTGCAACGCTTCCTGAGCCATGACCTGCACCTTGACTATCTTTTTCTCCGGTAAGAGAACTTTCTGTGGGTCTGAATGCAATATGGCTCCCACATGAACCATCCGCAGTGATGGATTCAAGGACGACTTTTCCCAATTTATGAGCCACCCGTGTCTCTGTAAACAAACTATCGTCTGTTGAAGATGGCTCAACAGTAAATCTTGCAACTATGCGAAGATTAACAGGTCGTCTAGGTATGGGAATATTCTTATCCCGTTTGCGCAGACAAGCTGCCATAACCACCATGATCTTGGTAAACACCCTGGGTGCTGTAGCTAGCCCGAAAGGCAGAGCTTGGAACTGGAAATGTTCCTGGAGGATGGCAAACCTGAGGTAACACTGATGCGACAGTGCTATAGGTACATGTAGGTAAGCATCCCGTACATCCAGAGATACCATGTAATCTTCCGGTTCCATAGCCAACATTATGGAGCGTAACGTCTCCATGTGGAACTTCGGGATCCATATGTATTTGTTCAGCATTTTCAGATTTAGAATTGGTCGATATGACCCATTTGGCTTCTGGATTAGAAATAGATTGGAGTAAAACCCCTGTCCCCTTTGTGATAGAGGTACTGGGACAATCACACCTGACTGCAGTAATTTTTGGACTGCTTCTTGCAGGGCATTGGCCTTCAACTCTATACGAGACGGGCTGGTGCAAAAAAATCTTTGAGGAGGCTGCCTCCTGAATGGGAGCCCATACCCCTGAGATACTACCTTCTGCACCCAAGCATCTGCTGTTGACTGTTGCCATATGTGTTCAAAAAGAAGGAGTCGGCCCCCAACCCTGGAATCCTCCAGGCGGAGGCCCGTCTCTTCAGGCTGACTGTTTCGGTTCAGGTTTGGAAGCTGGCTTTTTGCTAGCCCACTGCTTCCTACCCCTGGATTTAAACTGGGGTTGCTTAGGCTCCTCTTTAGCTTTCACTTTGCTATGCCAACGAAATGAGCAAAATTTGAAACCCTTGGACTTAGGGTTATAAGTAGCCGGAAATCTGACCTTTTTCGATTCAGCCTCTGATTCTAGGATATCCGATAAAGGTTTTCCAAATAATATATTACCGACAAAAGGCAATGCTTCCAATTCTTTCTTGGACTCTGCATCTGCCTTCCAGGTCCGTAGCTAAACTGCTCTGCGAGCGACTACTGTCAAGGCTGAAGCTT
The DNA here is from genome assembly GCF_028390025.1 of Pseudophryne corroboree. Lineage (NCBI taxonomy): Eukaryota > Metazoa > Chordata > Amphibia > Anura > Myobatrachidae > Pseudophryne > Pseudophryne corroboree. Next base: position 247,068,357 of record NC_086446.1, read on the forward strand.
TAGAAGCAACTGTACCTACATCAATTGCTGCTTCTTCCAAATACTGGGCAGATTGTCTTAAACGGCAAAAATTATCCTCTTGCTCCCTAGTAGGAGAAGGGATGTCATTCTCTAGTTCCTCTATCCATTCGCCCATTGCCTTTGCTACCCAGGCCGAAGCCATAGCAGGTCTTACCACTGCTCCTACTAGAGAAAAAATATTTTTCAAAAGGCTCTCTACCCTTCTGTCTGTGACATCATTCAATGAGGTAGATGACAGTGGTAAAGCAGATTTATGCACGAGTCGCAGAACATGTGCATCTACTTTTGGAGGAACTTCTCTTTTCGAATAATCCACAGCAGGAAATGGATAATAAGAATCTCTTAGGAATCTTATACTTTTTACTGGGCGCTGCCCAAGACTCATCCATCATTTCCGTCAGCTCATCTGATGCTGGGAATTCAGCTTTCACTGATTTTGTTCGTTTAAATACAGGTGCTTTAGCTTTTAACACTGTCTTGGCTGGCTCTTCCAATGAGAGAACAGCCTTCACAGCATTAATAAGTTCAGCTACATCTTCTGAACTAAAGCTCTGCGACTGATCATCATACTGAGTTGAATCTATTGTATCATCATCATCCGATGTATCATCTTGTGTAGTCTGCCACACAGACGTATCTGTCTTAGTCTTACCCGTCCCTTGGTTGCTTGTAGAGGCTACTGGAACCAAACCATTGGAAGGGAGCTGCATGTATGGGTTCATAGTGTAACCTAACCCTTGAGGTGGTGCTATCGGAGTTAACCTGTCCGCTATTGAAGATAGAGTCTTTGCGAACATATTCCATGGTGGCTCTGTTGGTGGTTGAACCAACTCCTGTTTTTTACTTCGCTGAAAAGCGAAACAGTTTGCACACAAACCCTCATAAGTGACCAATTGATTCATATCAATTACCCCTGACTTACAAGATAAGCATGTTAGGGCTGTAGGAGTGCTTGACAAATTCTCCTTATTACTTTTGCCGCTCAGACATGGTATTAACCTGTTATTGACTACACAATTTGTGACTGAAAATCGCCCTATATGTCAGTATATAGAGGTGAGATCAATCTGACCACAGTGCACCTGATTTGAGGGTCAGAACAGGACTGACATTACACAGAAAAGTCAGCACACATACTAGCAGTCAGTCACATGTTAAAGCATTAGACATTGCCATATGAGAATACAACCTCCATAACAACTTATACATAAGTAGGAAAACTGTACTTCTGTTTTAAACTGGTTCTTTTTTCAACATAGCATGCAGAAAAATAAGATTTTACTTACCGATAAATCTATTTCTCATAGTCCGTAGTGGATGCTGGGGACTCCGTCAGGACCATGGGGATTAGCGGCTCCGCAGGAGACAGGGCACAAAAAGTAAGCTTTTAGGATCACATGGTGTGTACTGGCTCCTCCCCCTATGAACCTCCTCCAAGCCTCAGTTAGGTACTGTGCCCGGACGAGCGTACACAATAAGGAAGGATCTTGAATCCCGGGTAAGACTCATACCAGCCACACCAATCACACCGTACAACCTGTGATTTGAACCCAGTTAACAGTATGATAACAACGAAGGAGCCTCTGAAAAGATGGCCCACAACAATAATAACCCGATTTTTGTAACAATAATTATGTACAAGTAATGCAGACAATCCGCACTTGGGATGGGCGCCCAGCATCCACTACGGACTATGAGAAATAGATTTATCGGTAAGTAAAATCTTATTTTCTCTAACGTCCTAGTGGATGCTGGGGACTCCGTCAGGACCATGGGGATTATACCAAAGCTCCCAAACGGGCGGGAGAGTGCGGATGACTCTGCAGCACCGAATGAGAGAACTCCAGGTCCTCCTCAGCCAGGGTATCAAATTTGTAGAATTTTACAAACGTGTTCCCGCCTGACCACGTAGCTGCTCGGCAAAGTTGTAAAGCCGAGACCCCTCGGGCAGCCGCCCAAGATGAGCCCACCTTCCTTGTGGAATGGGCATTTACAGATTTTGGCTGTGGCAGGCCTGCCACAGAATGTGCAAGTTGAATTGTACTACAAATCCAACGAGCAATAGTCTGCTTAGAAGCAGGAGCACCCAGCTTTTTGGGTGCATACAATATAAACAGCAAGTCAGACTTTCTGACTCCAGCCGTCCTGGAATTATATATATATATATATATATATATATATATTTTCAGGGCCCTGACAACGTCTAGCAACTTGGAGTCCTCCAAGTCCCTAGTAGCCGCAGGCACCACAATAGGTTGTTTCAGGTGAAACGCTGACACCACCTTAGGAAGAAACTGGGGACGAGTCCCAGTTCTGCCCCGTCCGAATGGAAAATCAAATATGGGCTTTTGTAAGACAAAGCCGCCAATTCTGACAATCGCCTGGCCGAGGCCAGGGCCAACAGCATGGTCACTTTCCATGTGAGATATTTCAAATCCACAGATTTGAGCGGTTCAAACCAATATGATTTGAGGAATCCCAACACTACTTTGAGATCCCACGGTGCCACTGGAGGCACAAAAGGGGCTGTATATGCAATACTCCCTTGACAAATGTCTGGACTTCAGGAACTGAAGCCAATTCTTTCTGGAAGAAAATCTACAGGGCCGAAACTTGAACCTTAATGGACCCCAATTTGAGGCTCATAGACACTCCTGTTTTCAGGAAGTGCAGAAATCGACCTAGTTGAAATTTCTTCGTGGGGCCTTCCTGGCCTCACCCACGCAACATATTTTCACCACATGTGGTGATAACGTTGTGCGGTCACCTCCTTCCTGGCTTTGACCAGGGTAGGTATGACCTCTTCCGGAATGCCTTTTCCCTTAGAATCCGGCGTTCAACCGCCATGCCGTCAAACGCAGCCGCGGTAAGTCTTGGAACAGACATGGTACTTGCTGAAGCAAGTCCCTTCTTAGCTCCTGAGGCCATTAGTCCTCTATGAGCATCTCTTGAAGTTCCGGGTACCAAGTCCCTCTTGGCCAATCCGGAGCCACGAGTATAGTTCTTACTCCTCTACGTCTTATAATTCTCAATACCTTGGTTATGAGAAGCAGAGGAGGGAACACATACACCGACTGTTACACCCACGGTGTTACCAGGACATCCACAGCTATCGCCTGAAGGTCTCGTGACCTGGCGCAATACCTGTCCCGTTTTTTGTTCGGGCGGGACGCCATCATGTCCACCTTTGGTCTTTCCCAACGGTTCACAATCATGCGGAAAACTTCCCTATGAAGTTCCCACTCTCCCGGGTGGAGGTCGTGCCTGCTGAGGAAGTCTGCTTCCCAGTCGTCCACTCCCGGAATGAACACTGCTGACAGTGCTATCACATGATTTTCCGCCTAGCGAAAAATCCTTGCAGTTTTGCCACTGCCCTCCTGCTTCTTGTGCCGCCCTTTCTGTTTACGTGGGCGACTGCCGTGATGTTATCCCACTGGATCAATACCGGCTGACCTTGAAGCAGAGGTCTTGCTAAGTTTAGAGCATTATAAATTTGCTCTTAGCTCCAGTATATTTATGTGGAGAGAATTCTCCAGACTTGATCACACTCCCTGGAAATTTTTTCCCTGTGTGACTGCTCCCCAGCCTCTCAGGCTGGCCTCCGTGGTCACCAGCATCCAATCCTGAATGCCGAATCTACGGCCCTCTAGAAGATGAGCACTCTGTAATCACCACAGGAGAGACACCCTTGTCCTTGGATATAGGGTTATCCGCTGATGCATCTGAAGATGCGATCCGGACCATTTGTCCAGCAGATCCCACTGAAGAGTTCTTGCGTGAAATCTGCCGAATGGAATCGCTTTGTAATAAGCCACCATTTTTACCAGGACTCTTGTGCAATGATGCACTGACACTTTTCCTGGTTTTAGGAGGATCCCGATTAGCTCGGATAACTCCCTGGCTTTCTCCTCTGGGAGAAACACCTTTTTCTGGACTGTGTCCAGAATCATCCCTAGGACCAGCAGACGTGTCGTCGGAACAACTGCGGTTTTGGAATCCACCCGTGTTGTCGTAGAACTACTTGAGATAGTGCTACTCCGACCTCCAACTGTTCTCTGGACCTTGTTCTTATCAGGAGGTCGTCCATTTTCTTTGAAGACGAATCCTCATTTCGGTCCTTACCTTGGTAAGGACCCGGGGTGCCTTGGACAATCCAACGGCATCGTCTGAAACTGATAGTGACAGTTCTGTACCACGAACCTGAGATACCCTTGGTGAGAAAGGCAAATTTTGGGACATGGAGGTAAGCATCCCTGATGTCCCGGGACACCATATAGTCCCCTTCTTCCCGGTTCGCTATCACTGCTCTGAGTGACTCCATCTGGATTTGAACCTTTGTAAGTGTTCAAATATTTCAGATTTAGAATAGGTCTCACCTAGCCTTCTGGCTTCAGTACCACAATATAGTGTGGAATAATACCCCTTTCCCTGTTGTAGGAGGGGTAATTTTATTATCACCTGCTGGGAATACAGCTTGTGAATTGTTTTCAATACTGCCTCCCTGTCGGAGGGAGACATTGGTACAGCAGACTACAGGAACCTGCGAGGGGGAAACGTCTCGACATTCCAATCTGTACCCCTTGGATACTACTTGTAGGATCCAGGGGTCCTGTACGGTCCTAGCGTCATGCTGAGAACTTGGTAGAAGCGGTGGAGGGCTTCTGTTCCTGGGAATGGGCTGCCTGCTGCAGTCTTCTTCCCTTTCCTCTATCCCTGGGCAGATATGACTCTTATAGGGACGAAAGGACTGAGGCTGAAAAGACGGTGTCTTTTTCTGCAGAGATGTGACTTAGGGTAAAAACCGGTGGATTTTCCAGCAGTTGCCGTGGCCACCAGGTCCCATGGACCGACCCCAAATAACTCCTCCCCTTTATACGGCAATACATCTTTGTGCCGTTTGGAATCTGCATCACCTGACCACTGTCGTGTCCATAAACATCTTCTTGCAGATATGGACATCGCATTTACTCTTGATGCCAGAGTGCAAATATCCCTCTGCGCATCTCGCATATATAGAAATGCATCCTTTAAATGCTCTATAGTCAATAAAATACTGTCCCTGTCAAGGGTATCAATATTTTTAGTCAGGGAATCCGACCAAGCCACCTCAGCTCTGCACATCCAGGCTGAGGCGATCGCTGGTCGCAGTATAACACCAGCATGTGTGTGTATACTTTTTAGGATATTTTCCAGCCTCCTATCAGCTGGCTCCTTAAGTACGGCCCTATCTGTAGATGGTACCGCCACTTGTTCTGATAAGCATGTGAGCGCCTTATCCACCCTAAGGGGTGTTTCCCAACGCGCCCTAACTTCTGGCGGGAAAGGGTATACCGCCAATAATTTTCTATCGGGGGAAACCCACGCATCATCACACACTTCATTTAATTTATCTGATTCAGGAAAAACTACAGGTAGTTTTTTCACATCCCACATAATACCCTTTTTTGTGGTACTTGTAGTATCAGAAATATGTAACACCTCCTTCATTGCCCTTAACGTGTGGCCCTAAAGGAAAATACGTTTGTTTCTTCACCGTCGACACTGAAATCAGTGTCCGTGAGGTAAATGGGCGTTTTACAGCCCCTGACGGTGTTTGAGACGCCTGGACAGGTACTAATTTGATCGCCGGCCGTCTCATGTCGTCAACCGGCTTGCAGCGTGTTGACATTATCACGTAATTCCATAAATAAGCCATCCATTCCGGTGTCGACTCCCTAGAGAGTGACATCACCATTACAGGCAATTTGCTCCGCCTCCTCACCAACATTTTCCTCATACATGTCGACACACAAGTACCGACATACAGCACACACATAGGGAATGCTCTGATAGAGGACAGGACCCACTAGCCCTTTGGGGAGACAGAGGGAGAGTTTGCCAGCACACACCAAAACGCTATAATTATACAGGGACAACCTTTATATAAGTGTTCCTCCCTTATAGCATTTAATATATATTCATATCGCCAAATCAGTGCCCCCCCTCTCTGTTTTAACCCTGTTTCTGTAGTGCAGTGCAGGGGAGAGCATGGGAGCCTTCCCACCAGCATTTCTGTGAGGGAAAATGGCGCTGTGTGCTGAGGAGAATAGGCCCCGCCCCCTTTTCGGCGGGCTTCTTCTCCGGAGTTTGTGATATCTGGCAGGGGTTAAATACATCCATATAGTCTCAAGGGCTATATGTGATGTATTTTTCGCCATACAGGTATTATACATTGCTGCCCAGGGCGCCCCCCCCCCGCGCCCTGCACCCTCCGTGACCGCTGTGTGAAGTGTGCTGACAACAATGGCGCACAGCTGCAGTGCTGTGCGCTACCTGATGAAGACTGAAAGTCTTCTGCCGCCTGGTTCCGGACCTCTTCAATCTTCAGCATCTGCAAGGGGGGTCGGCGGCGCGGCTCCGGGACGAACCCCAGGGCGAGACCTGTGTTCCGACTCCCTCTGGAGCTAATGGTGTCCAGTAGCCTAAGAAGCCAATCCATCCTGCACGCAGGTGAGTTCACTTCTCTCCCCTAAGTCCCTCGTAGCAGTGAGCCTGTTGCCAGCAGGACTCACTGAAAATAAAGAACCTAAAAACTTTTTCTAAGCAACTCTTTAAGAGAGCCACCTAGATTGCACCCTGCTTGGACGGGCACAAAAACCTAACTGAGGCTTGGAGGAGGGTCATAGGGGGAGGAGCCAGTACACACCATGTGATCCTAAAAGCTTACTTTTTGTGCCCTGTCTCCTGCGGAGCCGCTAATCCCCATGGTCCTGACGGAGTCCCCAGCATCCACTAGGACGTTAGAGAAACACAGTAATAGACAGGTCTCATATGCAATAGGTACTAAAAATTAACACTGCATACTAAGAAGTAGAGAGAATTTTTAGTACTGTATACCCTGCATCCGTAGAGCGGGATACAGGGAGACTCACCACACTTCCATATCCAAGCAAATACGCTCGTAAGACGCTGAGTGGATTCAGACGCTACTGGTGTACACTGCCGCTCCTGATAACGGACACGGACGCTCACCAACGGACACGGACGCTGAGCGACTTCCACGTGTATGCAGACGCTAAGGCCTGCGACTCGGTCTGGGCGGTTTTATCTCCAGTGTACACAACCGCAGCGTCTAAGCTGCGACCGAGTACCCTTGTGGTAGCGTCTGAGCCGGAAGTGAGGTCATTTAGTTCATGAAACGAGAAACACGCGGGAACTGGCCATGAACTCGGAGGAGGAACGGCCAGGAGAGCGTCTGAATTCCCCTGTTGACTTAAACTCCCAGGATCGCGACCTCTACCTAGTCCTGGCGCCTATGATCCCCGGAGCGGAGCGCTGTCGCACTCTAGATGTTCGGCGCATCAACACACTGTTTGTAGTCTCCACCAAAATCAGTGTAGCTGTGTCCTGACCCCTCTAGTAAGAGGAAGTCCATAGACTCACCGTCTCCCCATGCTCCGGCCACAGCCTGGTTACGTCTGCTGGACCTGCTAGAACATCCGACACAGACGCCCGTCGAGACAGCACTGATACCCGAAGGTAAGCGTTGTTGCGACCCGGTGGGGAGTTGTTGGAGCGACTCTTTCTAGAATGCGTTTAAGACGCTGTTAAGATAAGTTGCTCAAAACAAAAATATAGTAAGTCTATAAAAATAAAATAATAAAAGCTTGAGGCTGCTCTCACAGCAGCCCTATGACCATGGGGCTTCCTGGCGCACCAAGCAAAAAACTGATCTGACTGAGTCAGGGGGCGGGACTATATGGTGAAGGCCCCAATGCATCCTGGGAGGCCAGAAAGCTTGTGACCGTGTTGGTGCCATTTTCGCTGTCGCTCGACAATATCCCAATGTTATCCTGTGGACCCAGCCAGAGAATATAAGATTTTACTTACCGGTAAATCTATTTCTCGTAGTCCGTAGAGGATACTGGGGACTCCGTAAGGACCATGGGGATAGACGGGCTCCGCAGGAGACATGGGCACTTTAAGAAAGAATTTAATTCCTGGTGTGCACTGGCTCCTCCCTCTATGCCCCTCCTCCAGACCTCAGTTAGAGAAACTGTGCCCAGAGGACATGGGACAGTACGAGGAAAGGATTTTGTTAATCCAAGGGCAAGATTCATACCAGCCACACCAATCACACTGTATAACTTGTGATAACTACCCAGTTAACAGTATGAAAACAACATATCATCAGTTCAAGACCGATGCAACTATAACATAACCCTTACTGAAGCAATAACCATATACAAGTATTGCAGAAGAAGTCCGCACTTGGGACGGGCGCCCAGCATCCTCTACGGACTACGAGAAATAGATTTACAGGTAAGTAAAATCTTATTTTCTCTAACGTCCTAGAGGATGCTGGGGACTCCGTAAGGACCATGGGGATTATACCAAAGCTCCCAAACGGGCGGGAGAGTGCGGATGACTCTGCAGCACCGATTGAGCAAACATGAGGTCCTCCTCAGCCAGGGTATCAAACTTGTCGAATTTTGCAAAAGTGTTTTAACCCGACCAAGTAGCAGCTCGACACAGCTGTAGTGCCAAGACCCCCCGGGCAGCCGCCCAAGAAGAGCCCACCTTCCCAGTGGAATGGGCCTTGACCGATTTTGGTAACGGCAAACCAGCCGTAGAATGCGCTTGCTGAATCGTGTTACAAATCCAGCGAGCAATAGTTTGCTTTGAAGCAGGGGCACCAATCTTGTTGGATGCATACAGGACAAACAGCGCTTCAGTTTTCCTGACTCTAGCCGTTCTGGCTACGTAAATTTTCAAAGCCCTGACCACATCAAGTAACTCGGAATCCTCTAAGTCACGTGTAGCCACAGGCACCACAATAGGTTGGTTCATATGAAAAGATGAAACCACTTTTGGCAGAAATTGCGAACGGGTCCGCAATTCTGCTCTATCCATATGGAAAACCAAATAGGGGCTTTTATGTGACAAAGCCGCTAATTCAGACACTCGCCTAGCCGAAGCCAAGGCTAATAACATGACCACCTTCCACGTGAGATATTTCAACTCCACCGTTTTAAGTGGTTCAAACCAGTGTGACTTTAGGAAACTTAACACCACGTTAAGATCCCAAGGTGCCACCGGTGGCACAAAAGGAGGCTTAATAAGCAGCACTCCCTTTACAAAAGTCTGAACTTCTGGGAGAGAAGCCAATTCTTTTTGAAAGAAAATGGATAGGGCCGAAATCGGGACCTTAATGGAACCTAATTTAAGGCCCAAATTCACTCCAGTTTGTAGGAAGTGAAGGAAACGACCCAGATGGAATTCTTCCGTAGGAGCATTCTTGGTCTCACACCAAGAAACATATTTTCGCCATATACGGTGATAATGTTTTGCTGTTACTTCCTTCCTAGCCTTTATCAGCGTAGGGATAACCTCAACCGAAATGCATTTTTCTGCTAGGATCCGGCGTTCAACCGCCACGCCGTCAAACGCAGCCGTGGTAAGTCTTGGAACAGACAGGGTCCCTGTTGCAACAGGTCCTGTCTCAGAGGAAGAGGCCACGGATCTTCTGTGAGCAGTTCCTGCAGATCTGGATACCAGGTCCGTCTTGGCCAATCTAGAACAATGAGGATTGTTCTCACTCCTTTTCTTCTTACTATACTCAACACCTTTGGTATGAGAGGAAGAGGAGGAAATACATAGACTGACCGGAACACCCACGGTGTCACTAGTGCGTCTACCGCTACTGCTTGAGGGTCTCTTGACCTGGCGCAATACCTCTGTAGCTTTTTGTTGAGGCGGGACGCCATCATGTCTATCTGTGGCAGTTCCCACTGACTCACAATCTGTGCGAAGACTTCTGGATGAAGTCCCCACTCTCCCGGGTGTAGGTCGTGTCTGCTGAGGAAGTCTGCCTCCCAGTTGTCCACTCCCGGAATGAACACTGCTGACAGTGTGCCCACATGATTCTCCGCCCAGCAAAGAATTCTGGTGGCTTCCGCCATTGCCACTCTGCTCCTTGTGCCGCCTTGGCGGTTTACATGAGCCACTGCGGTGATGTTGTCTGACTGGATCAGAACTGGTCGGCCGCGAAGTAAGGTCTCCGCTTGACGTAGGGCGCTGTATATGGCCCTTAGCTCCAGGATGTTGATGTGAAGACAAGTCTCCTGACTTGACCAAAGACCCTGGAAATTTCTTCCCTGTGTGACTGCTCCCCAACCTCGGAGGCTTGCGTCCGTGGTCACCAGGATCCAGTCCTGAATGCCGAATCTGCGGCCCTCGAGAAGGTGAGCACTCTGCAGCCACCACAGTAGTGACACCCTGGCCCTGGGGGACAGGATGATCAACCGATGCATCTGAAGATGTGACCCTGACCACTTGTCCAGTAGGTCCCATTGGAAAGTCCTCGCATGGAACCTGCCGAAGGGAATGGCCTCATATGACGCCACCCTCTTTCCCAGGACTCGAGTGCAATGATGCACTGACACCTGTTTTGGTTTCAATAGGTTCTTGACCAGAGTCATGAGTTCCTGGGCCTTCTCTATCGGGAGATAAACCCTCTTCTGGTCCATGTCCAGAATCATGCCCAAGAAGGGCAGACGAGTCGTAGGAACCAACTGCGACTTTGGAATATTGAGAATCCAGCCGTGTTGCTGTAACACTTTCAGTGAAAGAGATACGCTGTTCAGCAACTGCTCTCTTGATCTCGCTTTTATGAGGAGATCATCAAAGTACGGGATAATTGTGAAACCTTGCTTCCGCAGGAGCACCATCATTTCCGGCATTACCTTGGTGAAAATCCTCGGGGCCGTTGAGAGACCAAACGGCAACGTCTGAAATTGGTAATGACAATCCTGTACCGCAAATCTTAAGTACGCCTGATGAGGTGGATAAATGGGGACATGAAGGTACGCATCCTTTATGTCCAGTGACACCATAAAATCCCCCCTTCCAGGCTTGCGATGACCGCTCTTAGTGATTCCATCTTGAACTTGAACCTTTTCAAGTATAGGTTCAGAGATTTTAAATTCAATATGGGTCTGACCGAACCGTCCGGTTTCAGGACTACAAACATGGTCGAATAATAACCCCTTCCCTGTTGAAGGAGGGGAACCTTGACCACCACCTGCTGAAGATACAAATTTTGTATTGCGTTTAACACTATTTCCCTCTCTTGGGGGGAAGATGGTAGGGCCGATTTGAAATACCGGCGAGGAGGCACCTCTTCGAATTCCAGCTTGTAACCCTGAGACACAATTTCTATTGCCCAAGGATCCACCTGGGAGTGAACCCACATGTGGCTGAAATTCCGAAGACGTGCCCCCCCACAGGGCCCGGCTCCGCCAGTGGAGCCCCAGCGTCATGCGGTGGATTTTGTAGAGGCCGGTGAGGACTTCTGTTCCTGGGAACTAGCTGCGTTGTGCAGCTTCTTTCCTCTGCCCCTACCTCTGGCAAGAAAGGACGCACCTCGGACTTTCTTGTTTCTTTGTGAACTAAAGGACTGCATTTGATAATGCGGTGCTCTCTTAGGCTGTGAGGGAACATAAGGCAAAAAATTTGACTTTCCAGCTGTAGCTGTGGAGACCAGGTCCGAGAGACCTTCCCCGAACAATTCCTCACCCTTGTAAGGTAAAACCTCCATATGCCTTTTTGAGTCGGCATCACCTGTCCATTGCCGAGTCCACAGGACCCTTCTGGCAGAAATCGACATAGCGTTTATTCTAGAACCCAGTAGACTAATGTCTCTTTGAGCATCTCTCATATATAGGACAGGGTCTTTTATATGCCCCAGGGTCAATAATACAGTATCCTTATCTAGGGTATTCAATTCCTCAGATAAGGTATCCGTCCATGCCGCTACAGCACTACACACCCAGGCCGACGCAATTGCCGGTCTTAGTAAGGTACCCGAATGTGTATAAATGGACTTCAGGGTAACCTCCTGTTTGCGATCAGCAGCATCTTTGAGGGTAGCCGTATCCTGGGACGGCAGGGCTACCTTTTTGGATAAGCGTGTTAAAGCTTTGTCCACCCTAGGGGAGGATTCCTATCGTAACTTATCCGTTGGCGGGAAAGGATACGCCATAAGAATCCGTTTGGAAATCTGCAGTTTTTTATCTGGAGATTCCCAAGCTTTTTCACATAACTCATTCAGTTCGTGTGTGGGGGGAAAAGTTACCTCAGGCTTCTTTCCCTTATACATATACACCCTCGTGTCAGGGACAGGGGTTTCCTCTGTGATGTGCAAAACATCCTTTATTGCTATAATCATATATCGAAGGGATTTAGCCAATTTTGTCTGTAACTTTGCATCATCGTAATCGACACTGGAGTCAGAATCCATGTCGGTATCTGTGTCAACAATTTGGGATAGTGGGCGCTTATGAGACCCTGACGGTTCCTGCGACATAGGGTCAGGCATGGGTTGAGACCCTGACTGCCCCAATGCATCAGCCTTGTCAAATCTTTTATGCAAGGAATTAACATTATCATTTAAAACCTTCCACATATCCATCCAATCAGGTGTCGGCGCCGTCGGCGGAGACACCACATTCATTTGCTCCCGCTCCTCTCCCACATAGCCTTCCTCATCAGACATGTCTACACAAGCGTACCGACACACCACACACACAGGGAATGTCCTTTCTGAAGACAGTTCCCCCACCAGGCCCTTTGGAGAGACAGAGAGAGAGAGTATGCCAGCACACACCCCAGCGCTATAATATCCCAGGAATAACACAGTAACTTAATGTTAACCAGGTAGCTGCTGTATGTTATAGTTTTTGCGCCTAATTATGTGCCCCCCCCTCTCTTTTCAACCCTCTTCTACCGTGTATCAGCAGGGGAGAGCCCGGGGAGCTTCCTCTCAGCGGTGCTGTGGAGAAAAAATGGCGCTGGTGAGTGCTGAGGGAGAAGCACCGCCCCCTCGGCGGCGGGCTTCTGTCCCGCTTAAACAGTCATTTTGGCGGGGGCTTATACATATATACAGTGCCCAGCTGTATATATGTGTTCTTTTTGCCAATATGAGGTCCCAAATGCTGCCCAAGGCGCCCCCCCCCTGCGCCCTGCACCCTTACAGTGACCGGAGTATGTGAGGTGTGTGGAGCAATGGCGCACAGCTGCAGTGCTGTGCGTTACCTCTAGTGAAGATCATGAAGTCTTCTGCCGCCTGTGATGTCTTCTTTTCTTCTCATACTCACCCGGCTTCTGTCTTCCGGCTCTGCAAGGGGGACGGCGGCGCGGCTCTGGGACGGACGGCGAGGGTGAGATCCTGCGTACCAATCCCTCTGGAGCTAATGGTGTCCAGTAGCCTAAGAAGCAGGACCTAGCTTCAGAGAGTAGGGCTGCTTCTCTCCCCTCAGTCCCTCGATGCAGGGAGTCTGTTGCCAGCAGAGCTCCCTGAAAATAAAAAACCTAACAAAATACTTTCTATCAGCAAACTCAGGAGAGCTCACTGAAAAGCACCCAGCTCCTCTGGGCACCGTATCAAACTGAGGTCTGGAGGAGGGGCATAGAGGGAGGAGCCAGTGCACACAAGGAATTAAATTCTTTCTTAAAGTGCCCATGTCTCCTGCGGAGCCCGTCTATCCCCATGGTCCTTACGGAGTCCCCAGCATCCTCTAGGACGTTAGAGAAATATATGTATGCATGTGCAGTGTGTGCGCATGTGCAGTGTTTGTATGTGTGTGCAGTGTTTGTAGGGTGCAGTTATTGTGTGTACGTACAGTGGGAGCAGTAGAGGGACAGTTTGCAGGCGGTGGTGAAGCTATGATTGGAGCAATGTGAGCAGTAGGGGGTAGTGATGGGTGGGAGAGCAGTTATGTGGGCAGTGTGGTGTAATGAGGTAGTGAGCTGGCGGGGGACGTAAGGTGTGAGGGGGAAAGTGTGAGCTTTTAGGGGAGGGTGGGCAGTGTGATATTGAGGGAACTGGAGTGAGCTATGAAAGGGGTAATGAACGGGCTTTTCTTTGTGTGTGTGTGGGGAAGGGGGAGGGGGGGGGACACAGCGGCCAATAATATTGTATCTAGGGGCCTGACCCCTATATCTGCTTCTGGTTGTTGGTTCATGTGAAGGGATAGTGAACTGTTTTTTTTTTTTTTACAATTTTAATAGCTAGTGCTACAGACTAATTTCTTAGTAGGTTCATTTTTATGGTTTGAGTTTTATCATATACTTCCAGTTGTCTGTACACTGGGTAATAAGGACTTTAAAGGTCTCCTGGTGATGTCGAGGTCACAATAGACTCTGGTAAGAAAATGGATCACACATTCAGCATGTGGAGAAGTTCCATCAGGTGGAACGAGACACAAACCCACAACAGTAATACTTTCATCAAACTATCCATTAGATAACATTAGGTACAGTATGTCAGTCATACCTTCATGCCAGCATTTCGTAATGTCTCCAAGGTAGGTCGGACATCAGCCTGCAGTTGGTCTTCAACTCCGGTCAGACAGAGCAATTCCATCTCCATTTCCAGGCTCTCAATTACAGTGGCCACCTTCAATGACCGGTCATGTACGCTCAGTTTTGCCTGTACATAACGTGCCTGGGCAAATGATAATGCAGATTACGTATATACAAATACATATATTTACACACACATATCATAACCTTTCCTGATTGTCATAAACATTGATATTCAAAAGTGCTTACTTTAATCCCACAATAATGTCCAAATTAAAATGATATATTTTCTAGTTGCCCTTTAAATAAATAATTTTGCTTTCAGAATGCAAAATCACATTTGTAAAAAATTAAAAACCATCACCTCAAAATCCTGATACTGTTCTTCGGTCAGAGACTTCTTGGCTACTACCAAGACCCTCAAGCCCTCTCTGGCCATATTGCCACACTGTAAAAGAAGACATTATTATTATTACCAGTTATTTATATAGCACACACATATTCCGCAGCACTTTACAGAGAATATTTGCCCATTCACATCAGTCCCTGCCCCAGTGGAGTTTACAATCTATGGGGCAGATGTATTAACCCAGGAGAAGTGATAAGTGCAAGGTGATCACGCACCAGCCAATCAGCTCCGATATGTAAATTTACAGTTAGGAGCTGATTGGCTGGTGCGTTATCACCTTGCACTTATCACCGCTTTATCATTTTTCCAGGCTTAATACATCTGCCCCAATGTTCCCTATCACTCGTACATGCACACATATACAATCTAGGGTTAATTTAACCTACCAGTATATTTTTGGATTGTGGGAGGAAACTAGAGTACCCGGAGGATACTCTAGGATGGTGGGGATTAAACCTATGACCTCAGTGCTGTGAGGCAGTACTGCCTAGTGCAATAGTGCCCAGTTTACAATCACAGCACCTATCACAATACGATGACTGGTACATAATAAGTGCCCCAGAGTTCACAGTGTAACATGCAGAAAATAATGCAAGTTTAGCAATGCCAAACGGTGGTTGATACTGCAATTCTAGTTTGTACAATTGTTTAACAGGAAGTGTTCTCAGCTGTATGTTTAATATATTAGGTTACTACAGTATAAGGTATAGAATGTTGCTGATAACTTTTTTCCCTGGTAGTTCCACGGTTTGGCAGCTCCAAACTCAGATAGAAAGACCGAAAACGTTAGTGATCACGATGATACACATTAGTCACTGACTGCTCAGTCAGACCTAATAGTCCTTATGTAATACAAAGCCAACACAATTCTTCCAAGAAGTCCTTCTATAAAACTCTGTGTTCTCTTCGCAAAATTGCTCTGTGGGGGAAATTTATGCAGTTGCCACTGCAAAAAAAAAAAAAAAAAAGAAGGGATATGGAAACCTCTAGAAGCATTTCTACTATTTCCCGTGGAGAGTTTTACTTGGTCTTAGAGCCTAATCTATTCAGAGGATGGAAAGAGTGGGGAGAGTGGCTGTGTTATAAATCTGCATGTTCAGAAGAGCGGCAATCCAATGGCTACCCACTTACTACATCCTATGTCATGTGACTTGTGGTTGCCGTAGTAATTCCAAAGTAATGGGCACCTGTTGGAGCAAATAAATTACTGCACTGGGTTAAGCTGTGTAATAGTGGCTAAACCAGACTACAGTCCTGACTGTGACACGAAAAGTCCCATTTTGGACAGCCAAACGGGTTATATTTCTGCTCATTACCTCGGGAGGCTGCACCCAAATGGCAGAATAATTGAATAGCTGCCGGCAAGCACCCAATCAACAATTGAATTGTCCCTTTGGAGTTTTACTTATCAAGTGGTGATTTTCCCAGTGGGTATTCAAATGCACATTTTCTAAACCAACACATCGGTTTTTACCTTAAATAAAATTGCTGTTTTAAGACCCACCATAATCATTGGAAATCTGCAACTATAAAAAAAATCACTAACTGATAAAGGACCACATGGCTAAAAGTTTGTGGACAGCACTGCTATTTAGGGTGTGTTTGGTCCTTTCAGTGTACAATGGGGACAACAGGTGCATAAAATTATACATACAGCCACGCAATCTCCTAAGTTAGCAGTAGAATGGGTCATACTAAGCCGCAGTGACTTTCAAAGTGGCACTTTCAAAGAATGCTGCCTTTCCCAGACAATCTGTCCAGTCTCTGCTTTGCTAGAGATGCCCTAGTCACCTATAAGTGCTGTTACTGAGACGTGACAATGTCTAAGAGCAATAACAGCTCAACTGGCAGAACGGAGCCACAGAGTGCTTAAGTGAGTAAGAATGTCCTTGTGGGTGGAAGTGAACGGCCACAGCCGTGTTCCAAAGCTAGTGGAAAGACTTCCCTAATAGAGTGGAGACTGTTACACAAGCATAGATGGGACCGACTGATATTAATACCCATGGTTTTGGAACAATGGATGGATTCAAGGAACCACAATTAATAGGCAATAATACGAGAGTTGCATATGAATTGTATTAATATGGAAGTTACATTCACTCACTGGTAGGGGTAACGTTAGTTTGCAATACTTTTTTGCCCTAATTTTGCCACTGCTGAAGCCTTTACATCAAATCTATAGAGTATTCAATAAACTCCAGCTTTCCAGTCTACATAATTCCCCTGACGCAGCTAAGCTTCCAGCTCGTGAAGAAGCTATGGATACCTGAATTCCATTTCCCTTTGACCTTCTATACTTTAACAATGCAAACCATAAGCCATCTTTCTAGACTGTCTTTACAAGAACGTGAAGAAAATTAGGGGTCTATTCATGAAGCAGTGGAAAGTGTGGAGAAGTGAGGCAGTGGAGAAGTTGCCTATGGCAACCAATCTGCTGCTC
This sequence comes from Pseudophryne corroboree, assembly GCF_028390025.1. NCBI lineage: Eukaryota > Metazoa > Chordata > Amphibia > Anura > Myobatrachidae > Pseudophryne > Pseudophryne corroboree. Next base: position 247,085,570 of record NC_086446.1, read on the forward strand.
CGTATAATTTTATAGAATGCACTTTATGAATGTTACTTCAACACTGATTGGTTGCCATGGGCAACTTCTCCACTGGCTCACTTCTCCATTGTTTTCACTGCTTCATGAATAGAACTGTTAATTTGAAACTTGCCCCAGCTATCCGCAAAGTTTGTATTCAGATCGACTAAATCTAATGCATACAAAGACCTTTTACTTAATAGATTCTGATAGGGGTGGGGGAAGGGGGAGATGTGGAACCAATATGGTAAGGACATAAGATTATGGGCCAGATGCATCATCGCTTGGAAAGTGATAAAATGAAGAGTGAAAAAGTACCAGCCAATCAGCTCCTAACTGCCATTTTTCAAACACAGCCTGTGACATGGCAGTTAGGAGCTGATTGGCTGGTACTTTTTCACTCTCCGAGCGATGATGCATCTAGCCCTATTTCTTAAAATAACTTGAGAAGTTAAAATAATGCTCTTTGTACTATAGAGCATGGAGCTTCCCAGTCTTGCTAGCCAAGAGTTACCTGCACAGAAAGTCCCCTTTGAGAATTGTCCACCAGAGGGGAAACCACCATTAGGAGTTATAACATATACTCTGTCAAAGCACTAAGGCAAAAAAAAAAAAGTAAATTCCCAGGGAGCTACTAGACATGTAACCAGAGGTGTAGTAAGTCAGCCTGCCTGCAGACATCTCTAGAAGTCTGTGCTGATCATACTGAAAATATGTTTTAAGAATTGAGAGCTTGGCCCTTCCTGCAAGCTATTTTGTAAGAAATTAAAGCTCTATGTGCCAATTCTGGGCATTTACCTTTCTACGTGTGTTTCCTGGCATTCAGGAGAGTATTACTGAACTCTTCTGGGAAACGGTTTTGTAAATTCTACCCTTCAACCACCACACCTTACACACAGACTCTGGGACAGGAAGTGACTTCTCAGATCTGAACTGACGGGGCTCTTCTACTGACAGATAGAGATGTACTAAGCCTTGGAGAGTGATAAAGTGGAGAGACATAAAGTACCAGCCAATCCGCTGGTTAGTAAATGTGTGTTTTAGCCCTGGAAACACAAGAGCAATTTAGATCAATATTCATCAATTTGGAATAAATGAAAATCGATCTTTGGTAAATATACCCAAGTGCAGGGAAGGTATCCCCATTCAGAAGTCCCAAAGTTTTGTTATCATAGCCACACTCCTTGCTACTGGGCACTCTCTCCTGATGTAAAAGGTCACCATTGTATTTGCCCTTGTGGTCATGGAAATATGATTTCCCATGTTTACCCATTGGAGACTGAGGGCCTGATTTATAGTTGTGTACACAAACCCGGTGGTTTGAGTACAAATATGATGATGTCGGGTCTGTGCAGGCACAAGACACGGTCTATGCATTTGCACAATGGGTTTGGTGATGTCACTTGCAGCCCCCTGTCACCCCAAGCATGATTGAAATGCTGTGGCTTTTGGTGGGTGGAGTGGGAGCAGCTCCTGGCACTGTTCTTCAAAATGGGGGGAGGGGAAGTCTAAAGTTTTGAAAATGTTCGCAATTTTTTAATGTACACACCTGCATAGATCCTAGGGATCTGTACAGAGTTTTCTCCAACCACAACTGCCTTAGGAAGGTAATTTATTTAGAGGGTTTCTCAGTGGATTCTAAACCCGTCTTGCAGGAAATCAGGAATTTCTATACATCTAATGGTAAAAAGCATCAATGGTGCCTCAATGCACTATTCTGAAGTTTGGATTCTCTGCAGGATTGCAAGGTTTGAGCTTTAGTAAACCTTCAGGATATATTCCTGCTGGAAAATGGCAGAAAATGCCAAGCCGCCCTTTAATAAATATACTCTAAAGTCCTAATCTCCTATATAATAGCCCTATTCTGTGACCTTGTGATTCATTTGCTAACGCTGGGCGGAGTCACAACACTGGGTGGAGTTAGTCAAATGAGTCACAGAGATCTGGCCAAATCTACAGGAGACTAGGAGCAGAAGCAGATAGCATGGGCATTGGGCATGGCACAGGCAGGGGTGCAGACCTCCCAGCTTTCTGCAGGAGCTTTCTCCAGGCAGAAGGAGGGAAACACTCTCGGCGAAAAGGGGGCGTGGCTTCACGGGAGGGTCCCCGTTTTCGTCAGTGAGGGAGCATGCCCAGCGCTCTGTGAGCTGCTGGCATGCTCCCAGGGGCTGATTATGAGTCCGGGGGGCCCAGGGCACTTGTGACAGGGGAGCCCTATCTCATTGCTGTGCCTGCTGTGGGTTGGGGCGTGGCCTAATCGCGGGCCACGCCCCCTTATGCAAATTTCTATTTTTATTTTTATCTTTTTGATGGGATTTTGGCCCCTCAGCTAGGGGTAAATCCAGAGGAGGTGTTCGCTCCCCCCTACACACCCGCACAGGCAGAAGAAAGCAGGGAGACTGCTGCCTCCCTGCAACACCACAGACCTGCCAATATGCAGCAGCGTGTGCTGACTGTAGCACAATGCTGCCGCTGTTGCTGGCAGGACGGGGGGGGAGCTTCTGAGCTGGGACAGAGCTACTCCAGCCGGGGGGGTCCCCCTAAAACTGTGGGGCCAACGGTACGTATCCCCTGCCCCCCCCCACCTTAATCCGGCTCTGCTGCTGGAACCCCCCCATTAATCCGTACCCCCTGATGCCCCCTCTCCCTCTGTCTCCACTATTCACCGCTGCTCTGCTAAGCAGAACAGCGTGTACAGGAGCTTTCCAACTGCCCCCCCCACCGCCGGACACTGCGACCCGCGGGTGGGACAGCGGGACAGACCCCAAAAAATGGGACTGTCCCGCGAAAATCGGGACATTTGGGAGGTATGGGGGTGTGTGAGGGGTATGTCATACAGACAGACGGGCACCGGCTCACTGTGTGCTTGACCCCCCACATCGGCATACTCAGCAGGGTCTCTCTGATGCGGAGGAGCGTCACTTTCTGGCACACTCCACGCTTCTTAGCTGCAGTTTAGTGGGGCACCTGCCGCTGTGCAGGTTCCATACTGCCTCCGTTATCTCCAGCCCCGGCAACCCCACCGCTAGCTGCAGCGCTGCCACCCGCAGTGGAGTGCGCCCAGCTCATTCACACACTTTAGCTGGCGGGTAGCGCTGCAGAAATCCGAGCTGCTTGCAGGCTCTGACCCACTCCTCCCTCCAGCCGCAGCGTCTCCTGGGAGCTAACCAGTCACTCCCAGTCTCCCCTTACCACAGTGCCCGGAAGCCGTGAGGTCCGCGCCACGTGCATGCTATGACCCCCTCCTCCCTCCAGCCGCAGCATCTCCTGGGGGCTAACCAGTCATTTCCAGTCTCACCTTACCACAGTGCCCGGCAGCTGCGCGAGGTCTGCGGTGTGTGACTGAGGAGGGGGGGAGGGATGCGGACGGGCAGAGGAAGCAGGACTCCAGCCTGAGAGAGTCAGCCATGCCAAGTCTCCAGCAGCAGCAGATCCCAACAGGTTGGAGTGGAACAGCAGCAGCCAGCAGCAGTGACTCCGGTAAGACACATCTGTCTGTCACCACTGTTTTTGTCCCTAATACCAATCTCTCCCGTGCCCTGTGTTCTGTCATGTCCCTGTCACCCCTGGCCTTGCCCTGCCACCCTTATCCTGGCCCTTTCACCCTTATCCTGGCCCTGTCACCCTTATCCTGTCCCTATCATTTCTGTCCTGGCCCCGTCACCCCTGACCTGGCCCCGTCACCCCTGTACTGGCCCCGTCACCCCTGTCCTGGCACCGTCACCCCTGTTCTGACCCTGTCACCCCTGTCCTGGCCCATTCAACCCTGTACTGACCCTGTCACCCCTGTCCTGGCTCTGTTACTGCATACCCTCCAACTACCTTTTATGGGATGTACAGTACCCGCAGCGCCTCCAGACCTCTCCCCAATGCACCACACCTCCGCACCTTCCCCTCCACCACATGCGGCACTCCACCCCTCCCCCACATGCTGTGCCTCCAGACCCCCTACACCACCCGTGGCTCCCACTCCTCCACCCCTTCACCACCCACAGCACCTCCAGGCCCCTTCCACCATTCACCCCCCTTATATGTCTCCCACCACACCTGCTCCCCTCCACCCGCAGCATCTGCAGACACCCTCCTCCATCAGCGGTCCCCCTCTCACCCACCCCTCCCCCACCAATGGCACCCCCGCACCTGCCCCTCCACCACCTGCAGCACCTCCGGACCTCCTTTCCCATCCGCCGCAACACCCGTACCTGCCCCTACCCTACCCATGGTGCCTGCGGTCCCCTACCCCACCCCCGGCACTCCCGTCCCTTCCCATCCAACAGCACCTCCAGAACCCTTCATCCATCCACAACATCCCCACACCTGCCCCTCTCCCACCCGTGGCACCCCTGCCCCTCCCCCACCTTCAGTGCCTCCGGACCCCTCCCCCATCTGCATCCCCCACTCCTCTGCCCCTCCCCCACGCGCAGCACCTCCCGAACCTTCCCCATCCGGGCCCCACCCCCACTTCTGCCTCCCTCCACCCGCAGCATCTACAGACACCATCCGCAGTCCCCCCCGCACCCGCTACATTCTGTACATCGTGCCCTGCAGGTGCTGTTCACGCCGTCGCAAGGGGCTGCGCCTCCTTCACCATCGCACGCCCTTTCATTGTGCAATATTTAACAACTAACAAAGGAATGCAGGTAATACTCCATATAATACAAATATTAAACCCCAGAAAGGCATGCAAGGGTTAAGGGGGCGTAGCCCCTTGCGACGGTGTGAAGAGCGCCCGTAGGGCGCGATGAAGCACCTAGTTTTTAATAACAAGGGCCAAACAGATCACAGTACCCTGCTTCTATAAAATACATAATTTTCAAACGTATCCAACTCCATTTTATCAGGCCACTATGGTGACAATTGTAGAAGGAGAAGGCGAGCACTTACCTCTTCCTCCAACCAGTCGTTATACTGCACAATCCCTGCCATTACGACATCAGCCCCCTTCATGTAAAATGATATTTCTCCTGTGGTCTCTTCCTAAAGTTAAGAGTTAGATCAACAAAGGGTTTAACGTCTAACATCACTTAAAGACTAAGGAAATAACTTAATGGCATCTTTTTAGCCATTTTCTCTTGATACAGTATGTGTTCTGAATTTTGTGGAGGTATTCATTTATTTCTATGAAGAGCTCATATTTTGCAGACATTTTGTTGACGTATATTGTTGGTAACTGCTAAAGTGGGCCTGTCGCTTACAAAGAGCTGGGTAAGCCAATTGTAGGAAGTACCAAGAATTATCAAAAACCTGGTCATTCCCACTAGTGACATCACTGAAACTGCAGTGCATTTTACTGGCTCCTAGTCAGTCAGTGCTTTATTCTCATTAACATGTCTGCCACTGCTGTGTCACCTAACACGTGCCAGACTTCTAAGAAGGGTCAGTTTCTGTAGTTCCCACAGATGGAAGTACCAAAGTTCTAAAGTCACCAAGACAAGTTCTGCACAGTGGGGCTGAGGCCCAGTTGAATGCATATGTCTGTTTGCGGAGTGCATCTTTTTGGGTTTTCACACTGTGCATTCTCCAAAAACACACAAATAGGAGTAATGAGGAGTCATACACATTTCAGTTACATTTATTCTAATGACTAAAGCGGTGATCTTGGCCTGTAACAGGGTGTTCTCTCCTAGGCAAAGGTTAGTGAGAGCGTGTTGTCACCTTATGAGGTGCAACTTTTGGGTGACTGGTAGCAAAAAGGATACACACAGAATGGGCATATGACAAGATGTGAACGCCGCCGCATACGGGGCAAATATACATAGTTTTTCTGCAGTCTGGGAGCAACACCCGCCCAATTTACATCCAGATGTGCATCAGTCCCAATGTGTGTTATTGTAAAATCAAAGATACTTCCCCGTAGTGGGATTAGTATATACAGAAATTTAATTGGTGCTGATGTGTTTGTGTGCAAAATATTACACAAACTATTGTTTTCAGATCAAGGGCAAAAAGGTTATTGCTGGTGTAATCAGCCATTAAATAGCTGTTATTATTGAAGGTGTTTAATGACATGTATGTAGGAAATGGTGCACTGTCTGGTTTCCTGTGCATTAATAGTGGCCTAGAAAGCCTTACTAGCTGCTCCAACATAAATAGCATGTCAGCGGACCCGTGCATGAGTCACTTCCCCATACCAGGTTCAGCAGGAGGTTAGAACTTTCTCATGTTTATGATGGATCACAACACCGATCTGCAGTGAGTGTGCCATGCTGTCAAACAAGACTTTTTTTTTTTGTTACGACACTTCACATCTAATTATGTTTTACACGTATTGCAGGGATCTGTGGCCTGGGACGGATTGCCTACGTCTACAGAACTGTCCACTTAATGAGATGTCAGGGACCTCAGAGTCTACTGCCGGACAGAGAAGCCACCAACACCAAGGCCACATCTTAAGAACAATTCTAGTCAGTCTTATACAGTATGTCTTGTAATAAATCAATAAAATTTTATTCCACAGCATTTTACAATTATTTGTGATTTACATGTTATGATTACAAGCAACAAAAATACAGATACAATCAGAGAGCTTACAATATACAGTACAAAAGCTGCAAAAAATAACAATGCCAATGAAACACCTGCTGTAGCCTATAACCACCTCGCTTTTTGCACGTTATTAAATATGCCAAAGAAAGGCATAGCTATCAATTAGCACAAATAGCAACCATATTCTTGAAGCCTCACTGTTTATATGAAGCTGCTATATACATTAGGTACATGTAGCCTGTGATTCATAACATATAAGCCCTTGGTCTTTTCAATAATTTGGCCTTTTGTTTTTATTTTTATAAAATGAAACGATATAATTAGATACAGTAGTCCTGACACCTTGCCCGTCTAAAATAAATATAAAATTAGTCTACATCACATAACTACTTAGAACATTACATTATATATGAATACTACATTTTACTGCACTTACACATCGATAGCAAAATTATGCCTGATATTTGACATAGTTTTTGCTTACATATTTTGTACACAAATGGGCTCATGTATCGTTATATGCAATTTATATAAACAAAAAAGGAATACATTGCATAATTAAAATGAAGACCCACAGCTATAAGACTACATACTATGTAAGGTGTACTTACTGCGCCCTGCCTAGGTAAGCCCTTCCCCCTTTCCTCCCCTGTTCTGCATAAGTGTTAGGGAGGCACCACTGTACTGGTAGCGTCTAGATTCTCTTCGTGCAGAGGACCTTTCCCATAACCCCCTGGGTCCATGTCACAATCTATTTGGAATAGAAAAGTGTGGCGAGCGAAGCGAGACACCGTGCCCGATGCGTGGCGAGCGAAGCGAGCCCGCGAGGGTCCAATGCTGCATAGAAAATAAAAAATACCCCAAACGGACGGAGAACGAAGAAAACATTTAGGAGCTGTAAGAGCGGAAGTTCTCTCCTGCCCACTCGTTTTGTCACGTCCAGGTCCTTTGCACGAAGGCAACATAGACACAACCCCACTGTACTGCACAACTGCAGCACAAATAAGGGCATTTCTTTATTGCATGTACAGCATTGCATATTTGTATACAGAGAAGTTGCTAATCTATCCCACTACAAAATAGTTTGTTAAAAAAAGGTTTATAAGTAGATGTACTTACTCGAACAATGATCCCCATCCGCTTGCTTTCATAGGTAAATGGGAAAATTTGCAGAATGGTAAAATTCATAATTTGACCACCAGGTGTCCTCAGCTGCATTGAGGATTGATCTCTTCCGACGAGGGTTAGTCCTACACTCTCAGTCCATTGTACCAGTGCCACCTACGTACAGAAAAAAGGTGAAATGCCACAAATACAGAGGTCAGTAAAGTGATTCTCACAGTAGGAGATAATTCTGTATTAATTGTTCCAAGTTACGAGGTCAACAATGCTGGACCATGAACAACGTGCCACCAGATATAGATCTGCACTCCTGTCAATGGAGATTTTAAGAATGTGTATCACTGTATCTATTCAGACTGTTCTCCAAGATAATATTAGATATTGCAGTCTGCACCCAATGGGGACAATTCAATTAAATACAATGTTGGTGATGTGCCCTCGGAACGGTGTGAGAAGGCTGATAATGGTGGCACATGGGGTTAGTAAAATGGGTAATGATGTGCTACAGTAACAAGATTTGTTCAGTGATTTTCTCCCTTTGTCTTTTAACTGCATCAGATCCATTAGATAATACAGAGAAATCGTTTATTAGATTTTATATATTGCAACTCCTAAAAATAGGGGTACCTTTATTTAGTCAGCATGAAGAGAGAATAAACATTACGTTTGTTATCTTGAATGATAAATCCATTGCCCCATACAAATATACAGAATGATTTATGGACTGAAATGACCAGTGCCTCCAACAAGATCTGTGCTTATTTGTGTCACCCCAAATACTTATGTTAAGGTTATCATACTACAGGTTGAGTATCCCATATCCAAATATTCCGAAATACAGAATTTTTGGAGCGAGATTGTTTTCTGATGGCTCAGTGTACACAAACTTTGTTTAATACACAAAGTTATTACAAATATTGTATTACATGACCTTCAGGCTGTGTGTATAAGGTGTATATGAAACATAAATGCATTGTGTGTATGTACATACACTTTATTTAATGCACAAAGTTATTAAAAATATTGGCTAAAATTAAATTCAGGTTATGTGTATAAGGTGTATATGAAACATAAATGCATTCTGTGCTTAGACTTAGGTCCCATCGCCATGATATCTCACTATGGTATGCAATTATTCCAAATTACAGAAAAATCCGATATCCAAAATACTTCTGGTCCCAAGCATTTTGGATAAGGGATACTCAACCTGTATTAAATTATCTTTTATTTATAGGTATTCGCAGTGCCGCAATATGCATATGGCAATTTAATGCATGCCATTGGAGACTATAAGAGTGGTTACCCACTGACATTGTGTTCGTGCATATCATGAATATTTACTAATCAGGGTTGCAACTACTATAGGCCCATATAGACGGGCTGATGCGGGAGAGATGTGTGCAGAGCGAACCGCTCAGCACACATCTCTCCCGCCACTCAGCACAGCGCGATCTGTGCTGAGCGTGCGGGGGGGAGACGGTGGGCGCTCATTTCACCCAGCGGGTGAAGCAAGCGAGACCCGCTAGATTGGCCCGCTAGACCCGCTAGATTGGCCAATCTAGCACCAGCGATAGCGATGCGCGGGGCTGCGCATCGCTATCGCTGTAGGGGGTACACACGGAGCGATAATGCTCAAACTCTAAGCAATCTAGTCAGATTGCTTAGAATATCGCTCCGTGAGTACCCCCTAAAGGAAAGTGAATACAAACAAAGAGAAAAAAAAACACTTGTTGACAATGGAGATAACCTTTTTGTAATCAAATGGGGGAAATCTCCTTACAATCCAGAGGTTTAATATATTTAATCCAAAAGGATAACAATATTTGTTATAAAAAAAATTAAAAAAAGTGTTTATATCAGAAAAAATCCTGGGAAAACCCCCAAGAACCCTACAAGAAGAAAATGTAAACTGTTCCAATTGGAGATCCCCCATAAATATGACTCAGGACTGTCCATAGCTACTCAGCCAATCACAAGCTGTGATGGGATTGGCTGGTGGTGAGGAAACGGTACTTCCTGATTTAATCACATATTCATAGGGATTCAATTAATAATGTGTGGAAGAAAAAAAAAAATATTAGATCTCTGCAGTTCTATTATTGTCAAAGGCCCATTCGTTTCAATGGGTGTTTACATACAACATACAACTCTATAGAAAATAATTAGCGATAGACATGTATGGAGAAAATACCGGAAACTTCTGGTTAAAGTGCTCTGATACAAACAAATTATCACCATTATTAAATTACTTTCCTTGATTTTTTTTTGAGCAGATACCAAAAGGTTATTCCTCTATTCACGCAGAGTAAGACTGGGTACACAGACGATATTTTGAGCGATTTGGCCGACTGATCGGAATGACAAATAGTTCACAATCGTCAAATGTGTTCACACTATCTGCACGCTCTCAAGTCTTTAGCAACATCATCTGGCCAGCCCTACAGTAGACATCGCTTACAAGAGCAATGCTGTTGAATGCAGCATGGCCGTCCCCGTCGCTATCTGCAAGTGTGTAAGCACTTACCGATGCCAGGTCCGTCGCTCACGATGTGGGGCTGGGTACACATCGCCTAATGTGTACCCACCCTTAGGAGAAAAACCACCTCCATAAAAGGTATGAAAGTCCACTCTCCCTTCCTGCAGGCACCACCCTGCTAAACTGTGAAAATATATTTTTAGTCAAGATCGGGGAATAGACATTTTAAAATATGTTTAATATGCCCAACCCGGCCGTTGTGGGAATCAGGATATTGCAGCAATATGTTTTTAATGTTTGGGGGCCTTAAAACAGTGATGGGAAGGTATGGGAACTATGCCGTCATGGAGATGATCAAGGAAATATGATTAACTGCAACAATTCGCTAGTTTCCTCTTCTACCGCTATGGCAGACACTAAGGGGTACACTTTGCAACTGACGAGGTTTGCACATCAATATGCTAATGTTTGGGAAAAGTTTGTACAGATAAGTATCCTGCTGCCTTGCACGATCTGCAGGTGAGGCAGATACTGGCCATGTCTTAACGCCATTTATCCAGCATATCTGGGGAATTTCTTTCTGATCTTTTTGTCTTCTTTGATGAATCCATCTAGGTTAGTGGCTGCCGCAGTTTCTTCTTACCATGAGTCCTCCAATGCACTTCAGTCCAATGCAGGTAAATGTGTGCTGCTCTAAGACCAGACAGTGACCTGTTTCTCCCATCAGAAACTGGGCTTTGGGCATAGGGAAGGGAGAACATTTCCCTATTTACATAAAACTCTGCTAACCAACAAAATCTGAATTAGTCTGTTCATCAGTCCGGCGTACCTGCAGATGTAGTCACCACTAAAAAGGCCATGCAAAGTGGGACTGGAAACCACAGTGTCAGGGACTGGAAAACACAGTGTCAATTTTCGCAGATAATACTAAGCTATGTAGAATAATGAATTCAGACAAGGATGTTGAGCCTCTACAGAATGACTATCTAGACTTGAGGACTGGGCGGATAAATGGAGAATGAGGTTCAATATAGACAAATGTAAAGTTATGCACTTTGGGACTAAGAACAGTCAGGCAGCCTATAAACTAAATGGGGAAAATGTAGGGATAACGGTAGTTGAAAAAGATTTGGGTGTGCTCATCGATAATAAACTTGGTAACAGTACGCAATGTCAAAATGCAGCAGCAAAGGCTAATAAGGTGTTATCATGCATAAAACGGGGAATGGAGACAAGGGATGAGAGTGTAATCCTACCTCTGTATAAATCATTGGTGCGGCCACACCTGGAATATTGTGTACAGTTTTGGCCACCATATTATAAAAAAGATATCTTGGAACTCGAAAGGGTTCAGAGGCGAGCCACTAAACTGGTTAAGTGGTTAGAGGCATTGGACTATGAGGAAAGACTTAACAGGCTTGATATGTTCACACTGGAAAAGAGGCGACTGAGAGGGAACATTATTAATATTTATAAATACATTAAGGGACAATACAAGGATATATCAAACGATTTGTTTACCAAAAAAACACTACATAGGACACGAGGACACCCCCTGAGGTTAGAAGAGAAAAAATTCCATACTCAACGGAGAAAAGGATTCTTCACAGTAAGAGCAGTAAGGATTTGGAATTCTCTGCCAGAGAAGGTAGTAATGGTGGACTCAATCAATACGTTTAAAAATGGATTAGATAAATTCCTAGCGGAAAAAAAAATATCCAGGGATACAGCATTTAATTAATATTAAAAAAAATAAAAAATATGTAATATAGGTTGAACTCGATGAACATTTGTCTTTTTTCAACCTCAACAACTATGTAACTATGTAAAGTAAGGAACTTCAGGGATATATACTGTGAGGGTTCAAATGGTGCCTCCATAATGAGTGTATCTAGGTTTAGCTCCCTTGATGCTAGAGGATGTTGAAACCCCGGTCTAATTCAATTGTGCCGTGAATCTTATAACACATTCATCTGCTGCTAATTTCTGGTGTAGTAATACCCACAGGCAATAAGCTGTCCTTCTTAGGGAAGCAGCAGAATGTGACTGATGGAGGAATTACTTCTCCCTCAAAGTACACCAGTTGCAGAGAGGTTCCTGGATTTTATTCTAAACTTCTCCTGACGGTCTCAATGACAATTTAGTGTGTGATGCCATATGAGATAGAGAGGAATGGAAATTATATAGTTTGCTTTTACACTATAAAAAAAATTTGGCCACCTCTTTTTAACGGTATCCGGACTACAGGTCGACACACGTTAGGTCGACACCAATTGGTCGACACACATTAGGTCGACATGGACAAAGGTCGACATGAGTTTTTCACATTTTTTTCCTTACATTTTTTGAACTTTTTCATACTTTATGATCCACGTGGACTACAATTGGGAATGGTAACCTGTGCCAAGCGCAGCGGTAGTGGAGCATGGCACCTTGCCCGAAGCATGGTGAGCGAAGCGAACCATGCGAGTGGACGCGGTGCACTAATTGGGGTTCCCGGTCACTCTACGAAGAAAACGACACCGAAAAAACATAAAAAACTCATGTCGACCTTTTTCCATGTCGACCTTGTCCATGTCGACCTAAGGTGTGTCGACTTTTTTGGTGTCGACCTGGAGTCCCAGACCCTTTTTAACTAGGTGTTAGGTAGATTTTATAGTGATTTGAATTTCTAACAAATTAGAGTCCTTCCTATGTTTTTATAAAGACGGTGGTTTGAGATACTCGTATAGAAGCTTCAGAAGCAATGTTGCAGGTTTTAGGACTGTGTAAACCTGTTTAGCATGGATGTATACTCTGTTACTAAAAGCTATTATGCCATTTAGGTTTAATGAGATTTTATTTTAGTTTTATTAGTTATTATAACATTTAAAAGCAATCAAGGAGTTATTATGTTATTCACAGCCTATGGAATATACATTATGTCAATGTTCCATCCACTTTTAGCTTTATTAGCTACATTATAGAAGAAGTCTGCACTATCAGAGAGAATCAAGATCACAGGAGTGAAGACTACAACTAACTGCACAGATCGTTGTCTACCACCAGTAGGGATACATTCACAGTTGGCCTTTGTTAAAGCTACAGCTATAAGATCTAAGCAATCAGGAAAGCAGACTATGAGTTGTGAGTTACATATACACGTTCCATTTAACACTGCTCTTATTAATTGGTCCTATAGATTGTACTAACTGGGTGATCCGCTTTGTATACAGGAGACTTCTTGTCTCCACTTAACAGATAGTCCTATAGTCATTAAAACTAAAAGCAGTGTAAAGGGGGGTACACACGGAGCGATGTTTAGCTGATTTCTAAGCAATCTGACTAGATTGCTTAGAAATTAGCTGAACATCGCTCCGTGTGTAGGGGTGCTGGCGACAGCGATGCGCGGTCCCACGCGTAGCTATCGCCGGTGCTAGATTGGCCTGCATGCAGGCACAATCTAGCAGGTAGCTCATTTCACCGCTGTGTGAAAGGAGCGGCCCCCCGTGTCCGTCCGTCCTCCGTCGCTCAGCACATCGCGCTGTACTGAGCGGGGGGAGAGATGTGTGCTGAGCGGTCTGTGATAGACCGCTCATCACACATCTCTGGGGAAGTCTCCCCGTTGGTACGGCCCTTTAGATGTCTCCTCTTTGTATGATCTAATTCTGTGATTACTGTTTCTAACTGCTGGTTCACAGAAATGCTTCTTTCACAACTGCATGGCAGCTGCCACTGTTTCCATGTTCTATAAGTTGTATGCATTTTTTTTTTCAGAATTCTAAAGATTAAGGGATCTATGTGCTATACCTCGGGGGCATATGTAATAGAATCTGAGTCTGCCGTGTGCAGGATGCCGGCCGATCTCGGACGTTGTTTTAAAGCAGCAATCATTTACAAGGCATGGTTTTACCTTGTAAATTATTGCAGTTTAAAAAAAAAAAAGTCCGGCATCCCGCACCTCCGGCAAACTCAGATCCTAGTATATATGTCCCTTGGAGAGAGATAAAGTGGAAGGAGATAAATAACCAACCATCCAGAACCTGTGATTTTTTTCAAAACACAGCCTGTAACATGGCAGTTAGGAGCGGATTGGCGGGCACTTTCTCTTTCTCCAAGGCTTAGTACATAGACATCCAAGTCATGGATGACTAAATGCTTTTATAATTACAAATCATTTCTCCAGGTTCTTCTTCTGCCATAGATGTAGAGTGAGTTACAGGTCACATTTACCTTGTAAGGTGCAGATTTATTAAATGTTTGGCTCCTGAATTTTAAAGGTTTATTGACGAAGATGTATTTAATGGGATGGTCTGATAGATGTATTAATGTATGCATTCCTGAGGGACACCTATACAGATACCACCAGTGACGTACGGTGGGGTGCGGCAGAGCCTTTCCTGTCATACTAACATATGTCAGCGTTTTGACTGTATAAAGTACATGAAAAAAAATAAAGAATATATTACAAATATCTTTTTTGTATTATTCTGTTCAAAACTCTGGAGTAAAAAGTCTACGACAGGTGAGGCACTGCCTCCCCCTGCCTACCTTTTCCACACATCTCTGATCAAAACTCACCAAATTTCCAGGAGTTTATAGTGCTGCAGCTGTGTATAATGCCCACATGCACCCTTTGGCCCATATATTGTGTGTAAATCTGGCTCTGGTACTAGCCAGTGCCTCCTGAGCCATTTCGCCCACCGCACGTCCCTAGATGCCACATGTTCAGGTAAGACCCAATAAATAAAAAAATAAGAATTTACTTACCGGTAATTCTATTTCTCGTAGTCCGTAGTGGATGCTGGGAACTCCGTAAGGACCATGGGGAATAGCGGCTCCGCAGGAGACTGGGCACAAAAGTAAAAGCTTTAGGACTACCTGGTGTGCACTGGCTCCTCCCCCTATGACCCTCCTCCAAGCCTCAGTTAGGATACTGTGCCCGGACGAGCGTACACAATAAGGAAGGATTTTGAATCCCGGGTAAGACTCATACCAGCCACACCAATCACACCGTACAACCTGTGATGTGAACCCAGTTAACAGCATGATAACAGAGGAGCCTCTGAAAAGATGGCTCACAACAATAATAACCCGATTTTTGTAACAATAACTATGTACAAGTATTGCAGACAATCCGCACTTGGGATGGGCGCCCAGCATCCACTACGGACTACGAGAAATAGAATTATCGGTAAGTAAATTCTTATTTTCTCTGACGTCCTAGTGGATGCTGGGAACTCCGTAAGGACCATGGGGATTATACCAAAGCTCCCAAACGGGCGGGAGAGTGCGGATGACTCTGCAGCACCGAAAGAGAGAACTCCAGGTCCTCCTCAGCCAGGGTATCAAATTTGTAGAATTTAGCAAACGTGTTTGCCCCTGACCAAGTAGCTGCTCGGCAAAGTTGTAAAGCCGAGACCCCTCGGGCAGCCGCCCAAGATGAGCCCACCTTCCTTGTGGAATGGGCTTTTACAGATTTTGGCTGTGGCAGGCCTGCCACAGAATGTGCAAGCTGAATTGTACTACAAATCCAACGAGCAATAGTCTGCTTAGAAGCAGGAGCACCCAGCTTGTTGGGTGCATACAGGATAAACAGCGAGTCAGATTTTCTGACTCCAGCCGTCCTGGAACATATATTTTCAGGGCCCTGACTACGTCCAGCAACTTGGAGTCCTCCAAGTCCCTAGTAGCCGCAGGTACCACAATAGGCTGGTTCAAGTGAAACGCTGAAACCACCTTAGGGAGAAATTGAGGACGAGTCCTCAATTCTGCCCTGTCCGTATGAAAAATTAGGTAAGGGCTTTTATAGGATAAAGCCGCCAATTCTGAGACACGCCTGGCTGAAGCCAGGGCTAACAGCATTACCACTTTCCATGTGAGATATTTTAAGTCCACAGTGGAGAGTGGTTCAAACCAATGTGATTTTAGGAACCCCAAAACTACATTGAGATCCCAAGGTGCCACTGGAGGCACAAAAGGAGGCTGTATATGCAGTACCCCCTTGACAAACGTCTGAACTTCAGGAACTGAAGCCAGTTCTTTTTGGAAGAAGATTGACAGGGCCGAAATTTGAACCTTAATGGACCCTAATTTTAGGCCCATAGACAGTCCTGTTTGCAGGAAATGCATGAAACGACCCAGTTGAAATTCCTCTGTAGGGGCCTTCCTGACCTCGCACCACGCAACATATTTACGCCAAATACGGTGATAATGTTGTACGGTTACATCCTTCCTGGCTTTGATCAGGGTAGGGATGACTTCATCCGGAATGCCTTTTTCCTTCAGGATCCGGCGTTCAACCGCCATGCCGTCAAACGCAGCCGCGGTAAGTCTTGGAACAGACAGGGTCCCTGCTGGAGCAGGTCCTTTCTTAGAGGTAGAGGCCACGGGTCCTCTGTGAGCATCTCTTGAAGTTCCGGGTACCAAGTCCTTCTTGGCCAATCTGGAGCCACGAGTATAGTCCTTACTCCTCTCCGTCTTATGATTCTCAGTACCTTGGGTATGAGAGGCAGAGGAGGGAACACATACACTGACTGGTACACCCACGGTGTTACCAGAGCGTCCACAGCTATTGCCTGAGGGTCCCTTGACCTGGCGCAATACCTGTCTAGTTTTTTGTTGAGGCGGGACGCCATCATGTCCACCTTTGGTTTTTCCCAACGGTTCACAATCATGTGGAAGACTTCTGGGTGAAGTCCCCACTCCCCCGGGTGGAGGTCGTGTCTGCTGAGGAAGTCTGCTTCCCAGTTGTCCACTCCCGGAATGAACACTGCTGACAGTGCTATCACATGATTTTCCGCCCAGCGAAGAATCCTTGCAACTTCTGTCATTGCCCTCCTGCTTCTTGTGCCGCCCTGTCTGTTTACGTGGGCGACTGCCGTGATGTTGTCCGACTGGATCAGCACCGGCTGACCTTGAAATAGAGGTCTTGCTAAGCTTAGAGCATTGTAGATGGCCCTTAGCTCCAGGATATTTATGTGAAGTGATGTCTCCAGGCTTGACCACAAGCCCTGGAAATTTCTTCCCTGTGTGACTGCTCCCCAGCCTCTCAGGCTGGCATCCGTGGTCACCAGGACCCAGTCCTGAATGCCGAATCTGCGGCCCTCTAGAAGATGAGCACTCTGCAACCACCACAGGAGAGACACCCTCCTTGTCCTTGGTGACAAGATTATCCGCTGATGCATCTGAAGATGCGACCCGGACCATTTGTCTAGCGCAGGGGTTCTCAAACTCGGTCCTCAGGACCCCACACAGTGCATGTTTTGCAGGTAACCCAGCAGCTGCACAGGTGTATTAATTACTCACTGACACATTTTAAAAGGTCCACAGGTGGAGCTAATTATTTCACTTGTGATTCTGTGAGGAGACCGGCAAAACATGCACTGTGTGGGGTCCTGAGGACCGAGTTTGAGAACCTGTGGTCTAGCAGATCCCACTGGAAGGTTCTTGCGTGGAATCTGCCGAATGGGATTGCTTCGTAAGAAGCCACCATCTTTCCCAGGACCCTTGTGCATTGATGCACTGAGACTTGGCCTGGTTTTAGGAGATTTCTGACTAGTTCGGATAACTCCCTGGCTTTCTCCTCCGGGAGAAACACCTTTTTCTGGACTGTGTCCAGGATCATCCCTAGGAATAGAAGTCGTGTCGTCGGGATCAGCTGCGATTTTGGAATATTGAGAATCCAACCGTGCTGGCGCAGCACTATCTGAGATAGTGCTACTCCGACTTCCAACTGTTCCCTGGATCTTGACCTTATCAGGAGCTCGTCCAAGTAAGGGATAACTAAAACTCCCTTCCTTCGAAGGAGTATCATCATTTCGGCCATTACCTTGGTAAAGACCCGGGGTGCCGTGGACAATCCAAACGGCAGCGTCTGAAACTGATAGTGACAGTTCTGTACCACAAACCTGAGGTACCCTTGGTGTGAAGGGTAAATTGGGACATGTAGGTAAGCATCTTTGATGTCCAGAGACACCATATAGTCCCCTTCTTCCAGGTTTGCAATCACTGCTCTGAGTGACTCCATCTTGAATTTGAACCTTTGTATGTAAGTGTTCAAGGATTTTAGGTTTAAAATTGGTCTCACCGAGCCGTCCGGCTTCGGTACCACAAATAGTGTGGAATAGTACCCCTTTCCCTGTTGTAGGAGGGGTACCTTGATTATCACCTGCTGGGAATACAGCTTGTGAATGGCTTCCAATACTGCCTCCCTGTCTGAGGGAGACGTCGGTAAAGCAGACTTTAGAAAACGGCGAGGGGGAGACGTCTCTAATTCCAATTTGTACCCCTGAGATACCACCTGAAGGATCCAGGGGTCCACTTGCGAGTGGGCCCACTGCGCCCTGAACTTCTTGAGACGGGCCCCCACCGTGCCTGAGTCCGCTTGTAAAGCCCCAGCGTCATGCTGAGGACTTTGCGGAGGCGGGAGAGGGCTTTTGTTCCTGGGAACCGGCTGTTTGTTGCAGCCTTTTTCCTCTCCCTCTGCCACGGGGCAGAAATGAGGCGCCTTTTGCCCGCTTGCCCTTATGGGGCCGAAAGGACTGCGCCTGATAATATGGCGTCTTCTTAGGTTGAGAAGCTACCTGGGGTAAAAATGTGGATTTTCCAGCAGTTGCCGTGGCTACCAGGTCTGATAGACCTACCCCAAATAACTCCTCCCCCTTATAAGGCAATACTTCCATGTGCCTTTTAGAATCCGCATCACCTGACCACTGCCGCGTCCATAACCCTCTTCTTGCAGAAATGGACAGAGCGCTAACTCTTGATGCCAGTCGGCAAATATCCCTCTGTGCATCACGCATATATAGAAATGCATCCTTCAAATGCTCTATAGTCAATAATATACTGTCCCTATCTAGGGTATCAATATTTTCAGTCAGGGAATCCGACCACGCCAGGCCCGCACTGCACATCCAGGCTGAGGCGATTGCTGGTCGCAGTATAACACCCGTGTGAGAGTATATACATTTTAGGATATTCTCCAGCTTTCTATCGGCAGGTTCCTTTAGGGCGGCCGTATCAGGAGAGGGTAGTGCTACCTGTTTAGACAAGCGTGTGAGCGCTTTATCCACCCTAGGGGGTGTTTCCCAACGTGCCCTATCCTCTGGCAGGAAAGGGTACGATGCCAATAACCTTTTAGGAATTATCAGTTTTTTATCGGGGGAAACCCACGCCTCATCACACACTTCATTTAATTCCTCGGATACAGGAAAAACTACAGGCAGTTTTTTCTCACCAAACATAATACCCTTCTTAGTGGTACTTGTATTATCAGATATATGCAATAAATTTTTCATTGCTTCAATCATGTAACGTGTGGCCCTAGTGGAAGTCACGTTTGTCTCCTCATCATCGACACTGGAGTCAGTATCCGTGTCTGTGTCTGCCATTTGAGGTAACGGGCGTTTTAAAGCCCCTGATGGCGTTTGAGACCCCTGGACAGGCACAAGCTGAGTAGCCGGCTGTCTCATGTCGTCAACTGTCTGTCGTAAGGAGCTGACACTGTCACGCAATTCCTTCCACAAGCTCATCCACTCAGGTGTCGACTCCCTAGGGGGTGACAACTGTATAATAGGCAATTGCTCCGCCTCCATCTCATTTTCCTCCTCAAACATGTCGACACAATCGTACCGACACACCGCACACACACTGGGAATGCTCTGATAGAGGACAGGACCCCACTAGCCCTTTGGGGAGACAGAGGGAGAGTATGCCAGCACACACCAGAGCGCTATATATATACAGGAATACCACTATAAAATGTGCTTTTCCCTTTATAGCTGCTGTTAGTATAAAACTGCGCCAAATTAGTGCCCCCCTCTCTTTTTTACCCTTTTCTGTAGTGCAGGACTGCAGGGGAGAGTCAGGGAGACGTCCTTCCAGCGGAGCTGTGATGGAAAATGGCGCCCGTGTGCTGAGGAGATAGGCTCCGCCCCCTTCTTGGCGGCCTTTTCTCCCGCTTTTTTGGTGAGTTCTGGCAGGGGTTAAAATACACCCATATAGCCCTGGGGGTTATATGTGGTGTATTTATGCCAGCCAAGGTGTTTTACATTGCTGCTCAGGGCGCCCCCCCCTAGCGCCCTGCACCCTCAGTGACCGGAGTGTGAAGTGTGCCTGAGTAACAATGGCGCACAGCTGCAGTGCTGTGCGCTACCTTGTTGAAGACTGATGTCTTCTGCCGCCGATTTTTCCGGACCTTTTCTTGCTTCTGGCTCTGTAAGGGGGCCGGCGGCGCGGCTCCGGGACCGAGCTCCGAGGCTGGGCCTGTGTTCGGTCCCTCTGGAGCTAATGGTGTCCAGTAGCCTAAGAAGCCCAATCCACTCTGCACGCAGGTGAGTTCGCTTCTTCTCCCCTTAGTCCCTCGATGCAGTGAGCCTGTTGCCAGCAGGTCTCACTGAAAATAAAAAACCTAAAACTAAACTTTCACTAAGAAGCTCAGGAGAGCCCCTAGTGTGCACCCTTCTCGGCCGGGCACAAAAATCTAACTGAGGCTTGGAGGAGGGTCATAGGGGGAGGAGCCAGTGCACACCAGGTAGTCCTAAAGCTTTTACTTTTGTGCCCAGTCTCCTGCGGAGCCGCTATTCCCCATGGTCCTTACGGAGTTCCCAGCATCCACTAGGACGTCAGAGAAATACAACTACCTGTGCCTGCATTCTGCATATGAGAAATACACCTGCTGCAAGAGGAAGTGGCTTCATATACACCTTACAGAGGTGTTTTTCTTTTCTGACCTAGCTCGGCTGGGTATGCAGATTAATTCCTTAGTTCAGTGGTTCTCAAACTGTGTGCCGTGGCATCCTGGGGTGCCTCAGGACACTTGCAGGTGGTGCCTTGAATTGGTAAATCAAATTATTTCTGGTCAATGTAATAGGCAAAACCAATGCTGGAAACTTTCTAATCTTAAAATATGTGGACTGTGGACAAACCGAATCAACTCATGTCCCCGACCACTTAACATAACCTAAGGAGAACATATAAACACAAATTACTTCATTTAATATTTATTTCTAAATCTCTCAGTAGTAAACTTTTAGCCAAGGGGTGCCATGAAAAAGATTCTGATACTCTAGGGTGCAGCGAGTCAAAAAAGTTTGGGAACCATTGGCTTAGTTTCTGCTGCACTGTACCAAGAGGAGGACAAATTGACGCGCTACGAACACTGAAACATAGTTTCTAAAAAGTGGCAACACAGACACAAATATGAATACAAATGGGGATGTACACATAATAGAATGGTGCTTTGAACACAAGAGTAAAGCATGCAAGTACATCTAAAAACATAGAGGAAGAATTTATGCCAGTGGGTAATAGCCGTAACAGTATGAAAGAACTCACAGAAACAAGGTCACAAATAAAATCCGTGCAAAATGTCAAGTTTCATTTCATTTTCCAAATTTCTTTTTTTATTTTAAGGTCTGTTGTTGGTACATACTGTAGATAGACATGTTTAGTTCATATCCTTCCAAAAATAACCTTTATTTTTGCTTTGAAGACTCTGAAGTGTCTGTGAGATTTATTGCAAGAAACCCTTCCCAACCCCCCAATCAGTCATTTCAGTTTAATGCCATGTCAAAATAATCCTTTTAAATTAAAAAGGAGGGAGTTTAATCAAACAATAGTTTATATGTCTCCACTTCCTTCCTGATCCCAAAAACAATGCAGATGTTTTAATACAGGATGAAGGAACGCAATCAATACCACATGTTTCAAGCAAATGCTTTCTGAAAAATCCAGGAAACACTTCCCGTGTCCCTATAAATTTCTCACCTAATTTTTAATGCACAGCTCTCCTGACTCCCAAATCGATGGAGTTCTCAGTATAAACAAATAATTAATCATTAGCCTCACTTCAAAGACTGGAAAGGATTAAAACCACATTTTTCAGATCTGTGGTGTGGCCTGTTTCCAAAAGTAAATTTTTTTCCTCATTAAACTGATCACCAGTATTAAAGTTAATGATTGCTGACCCTTAACCTCTAGAGATCAGAGCTGTAGATGCAACATTTACACAAAACCACCACTAGAGGGCACTCCTACAGTGTAAAAACGAAGATTCAATCACAGCCTACACTCACCACTAAGCATCCTGCAACTAACTAAGAACTACCTTAGTAATTACATATAAAAAAAAGCATGTTATTCTACAGTCGTCAAGACATTATACTGATATAAAGAATAATAAAGAATCAAAAATCCCCAATAACAATCTCAATATATAATTCAGTATATTTACATATTCATATATTCCATGCTTAAACCAAGGAAACATATCATAATATTACTATAAACTGGAAATAATAGGATTATTATTACCTACCGGTAAATCCTTTTCTCATGGTCCATAAGGGATTTTGGGGAGGCTTAGTACGTTGGGGTATAGAGAGGGTCCAAAGGAGTCGGTACACTTTAAATTTCTTCACTGGGTGTGCTGGCTCCTCCCCTCTATGTCCCCTCCCACAGGCAGTTATTGGTAAAAACCTGCCCGAAGGAGAAAGACATATATGAGAGAAGGAAACATGACAACAAAGAGTGGTGAGATTTATAAACCAGCACACCACTAACTACAATGACCAGCAACGGCAGGTAACAACAACAGCAACAGCTAACCACAGAAAAGAGAACCTGCAGAAAAGTCAACGCACTGAGGCGGGCACCCAATATCCCTTATGGACAACGAGAAAAAAGATTTACCGGTAGGTAATTAAAATCCTATTTTCTCTAGCATCTATAAGGGATATTGGGGAATCTAGTACGATCGGGACATCCCAAAGCTTCCAGAAAGTGTGGGAACGTGCAGAGACTGCTGCAGCACGGCCTGCCCAAACTGGGTATCCTCTTTTGCCAGGGTATCAAACTTGTAGAACTTAACAAAAGTGTTCTTCCCGACCAGGTAGCCGCTCTGCATAATTGTAAGGCCGAGACTCCTCGGGCAGCCGCCCAGGAAGAGCCCACTGATATTGTAGAGTGGGCCTCTAGAGACTTAGGAACCGGTAAGGCTGCCGACACATAGGCCTGTTGGATAGTAAGCCTAAGCCAACAAGCAATATGGACTGCTTCGAAGCAGGACAACCCTTTTTCTGTGCATCATAGAGCACGAACAAGGAATCCGTCTTTCTGATCCGAGTCATCCGCTTGAGATAGATCTTCAAGGCTCACACAGCATCCAATGCCTCCAGAGGAGCAGAAGAACCAGAACTCGACGGAACCACAATAGGTTGATTCAGGTGAAATGCGGAGACAACCTTCGGCAGGAAATGCTGTCTAGTCCGGAGCTCCGCTCTGTCCTTGTAAAAGACCAAGTACGGAATTTTACACGATAAGGCCCCCAATTCTGAGACACGACGAGCAGAAGCCAGGGCCAGTAACATCACCATCTTCCACGTGAGGTACTTGTCTTCTACAGTCATCAGAGGTTCAAACCAGGAAGACTGTCGAAATTCCAACACTACATCCAAATCCCAGGGCGCCGTAGGCGGCAGAAAAGGAGGTTGTATGCGGAGTACCCCTTGCAAGTAGGTCTGAACTTCTAGCAACACTGCCAATTTCTTCTGGAAGAAAATGGAGAGAGCTGAAATCTGGACCTTAATGGAACGCAGACGTAAGCCCTTATCCACACCAGCCTGCAGGAAACTTAAGAAACGTCCCAAGTGAAACTCAGCAGGCGGATACGTGCGTTCCTCTTCTCCAGATATGATGATAGTGTTTTGACATCACAGGCTTCCTGCCCTGAACCATGGTAGCAATAACCTTTCTGGAAAGGCCCTTGTGAGCTAGGATGTTTCGCTTAACCTCCATGCCGTCAAACGAAGTCGCCGTAAGTCCCAGTCCTTGTTGAAGATCTCTTCTTAGTCGTAGAGGCCAAGGGTCTTCAACGGACATTTCCAGAAGATCCGCGTACCACGCCCTCCTAGGCCAATCCGGGGCAATTAGAATTGCCTGGACTCCCTGATTTCTGATGCGCCTGAGCACCCTTGGGAGCAACGGAATCGGAGGAAACAGGTAGACCAGCCGGTAAGGCCAAGGTGACGTCAGTGCATCTACTGCCCTCGTCTGAGGGACCCTGTTTCGTGAGCAATACGAGTGAAGCTTCTTATTGAGACGAGAAGCCATCATGTCTATCTGTGGGCAGCCCCACCGGTGGATGATCTGCTGGAACACCTGCTGGTGGAGACCCCACTCTCCCGGTGTAGATCGTGACGACAGAAGAAGTCCGCTTCCCAGTTGTCTACTCCCGGAATGAAGACTGTGGACATTGCTCTTGCATTTCTTTCCGCCCAGAGGAGTATCTTTTGACACCTCTCGCATGCAGGCTCTGCTTTTTGTCCCCCCTTGCCGACTGACGTACGCCACTGCAGTGGCATTGTCCGACTGAACCTGGATCGCATGATCCTTGAGCAGAGGAGAGGCCTGAAGCAGAGCATTGTAGATCGCCCGAAGTTCCAGAATGTTGATCGGAAGGAGGCATTCGTGGGCTGACCACCTGTCCTGGAACTGTGCCCCTTGGGTGACAGCTCCCCAACCTCTTAGACTCGCATCCGTCGTGAGGAGGGTCCAATCCTGCATCCCGAAACTCCGGCCCTCCATTAGATTGGAGGACTGCAGCCACCACAGGAGGGAAATCCTTGCCTGAGGCAACAGCTGCATCATCCGATGCATCTGAAGATCTGATCCGGACCATTTGTTCAGGAGATCCAGCTGAAAAGTTCTGGCATGGAACAGTCCATATTGGATTGCCTCGTATGAGGCGACCATCTTCCCCAACAATCTTATGCAAAGATGGATGGACACTCGAGCAGGTCGGAGCACCATGCGGACCATCTCCTGAAGCGTTCTCGCTTTGTCCTCTGGTAGGAACACCTTCTGGGCCACCGTATCCAGCAATATCCCCAGGAACAGGAGCTGCTGAGTCGGGTCCAGGTGGGACTTCTGTACGTTGAGCATCCACCCATGGCATGACAGACGTTGAATAGTGCGGTTGATATAGAGCAACAAAAGCTGCCTGGATTTTGCTTTGATCAGAAGGTCGTCCAGGTAAGGGACAATATTTACCCCCTGATCTGGAGCTGGAACATCATCTCCGCCATCACCTTTGTGAACACCCTCGGAGCTGTGGACAGGCCGAAGGGCAGTGCCTGGAATTGGTAATGATTGTCCAGCAGGGCAAACCGCAGGTACGCCGGATGAGGCGGCCAAATCGGAATATGGAGGTAGGCATCCTTGATATCCAAGGAAACCATGAATTCCTGTTCTTTCAGGCCCGCAATCACGGCTTGCAAGGATTCCATTTTGAACTTGAACACCTTCAAGTAAGGATTAAAGTGTCAGGAACCACGGTTCATGCACTGCTCGCACACGCCACTTACCGGCATACTGGTGTATTCTGTGCCACAGATCAGCCGCTGGTGCTTTCTGTGGTTACTGGCATGTTGTCCAGTGACTATGGCAGAGTCACATGATCCAGGTATCCAGGTAATTACTTCCTGGATCTGTGCATGCTGCAGGCAGCAACCAATCAGCATCCTTCCGGGGGGATATAATCAGGCTTCCCAGAGTCCTCATTGCCTTGAACAACTTGTCAGTTCTCCTGCAAGTTCTCCAGCGTTAGCTCCCAAGGCTCCAGGCTTGCTCCAGAGATCCGGTTACCTGACTCCTGCTGTACCTGCCTTTCCTGGTTACTTACCCTCACAGGCTCTGGATATTCACGGCTCCCAGGCTATACCATCAGTTCCTAGACCAACCCTGCTCTCGGCTCACAGGCCGCATCATCAGTATCCTGCCCAGCTCTGCTATCAGCCATTTGGCTGCACCATCGATACACAGACTTTTCTAATGCTATCAGCTACCCAAGTACTCCTGAGTTCACCATCTCCGATATAGTTACCTACCACGTCACCATCGGACTCACTATCGATGGTTAAGCACTTCGGTATAATCCAGTACTAAGCATCCCTGTATACCAGAACGTCTCACAGCCTCCACAGAGAAACCTGAGCAGAGGGCCGCAACCTGTTTGTCAGGTGCAGCGAAGACCATATCCCCTCGCGGGGGTCACTGGCAAAAAACCCTGGCGAGTTAGACTCCGCGCCTCTGCTTCAGGTCTCGACAATTCTCTGTGCTCACTGTGTAATCTTCCAGAGTGCTCCAGCATATGACTTGTCCATATCTCAAGCCACCTAACTTCTGCTTCCCTGCGCCCTCCACTGGCTCACCCAGGTCATTGCCAGGAACACAATCAGACCAGCCTGTGAAATCAAGGACTTTAAATTTAGAATGGGTCTTACCGGACCGTCCGGTTTCGGTACCACAAACAGGTTGGACTAATAACCCTTGCCACATTGTGGTATTGGTAATAGAACAATAACGTGGGACTGGACCAGCTTTAGGATGGCCTGTAGCAACGTAACCTGCATATCCTCCAAAGCTGGTAAGCTTCATTTGAAAAAGTGTTGGGGAGGAGTACTGTTAAACTCCAGATTTGTAGCCTTGATAAACGAGATCCCTGACCCAGGTATCCTGGCAGGAAGTCTCCCAGACTTGGCTGAAGTGACGCAGGCGAGCTCCCACCTCGAGATCCCCTCGGAGTCGGTGGGCACCGTCATGCTGAGGTCTTGGCGGAACCAGACCTGGTGGTCTGTTCCTGAGAGCTGGTGCTTGCAGGCTTTCTTGACTAGTCTAGTCGCATTGGAGGCATCTCTGGCCTTAGATCGAAATCTGTGAGACTGAAAGGACTGCACAGACGGCCCCAGGTAGGGGCGTCTCGCCGGCGGGGACTTAGAGGGGAGAAACATGGATTTTCCAGCCGTAACTTTGGAAATCCAGGTATCTAATTCAACCCCAAACAGCCATTCCCCTGAAAAGGGGAGGGATTCCACACTACGTTTGGATTCCGCGTCTGCTATCCACTGACGCAACCACAAGGCCCTGTGCGCCGACACTGCCATGGCAGAAGTCCTAGCATTAATGTTCCCCATCTCTTTGAGGGAATCACAGAGGACACGTTTAGTGTCCTGAATATGCTTTAGGAGGGTCACCATAGTGACCAGTGGCATAGCCCCGGAGAGGTCTTCCTGAATTTGCGTGACCCATGAATGAATGGCATGGGTCATCCAGCAACCGGCAATGACCGGCCTTTGCGATACACCTGCTGCCATGTAAATAGATTTGAGTGTAGTCTCTATTTTCATATTCCCAGGATCCTTTATGGTAAAGGAGCCCAAGGCAGGCAGCACCACCTTTTTGGACAGTCGAGAGACTGATACATCAACCCCTGGGGGTTCCTCCCAATATTACCTACCTTCAGGAACAAATGGGAAAGTGCGCAAAAACTTTTTGGACACTTGGGGGTATATTCAATTGAAGTCAGAGCCATTCCGACATGCATTTGTCGGAATGGATCCGACAACCCTTATTCAAATCTCATCTCAATTCGACTTTTTCAAGTCAAATTGAGATGAGTGACCCAGAGGAGGAGGGGGAGCTGCGTGGAGACCAGCGGGGGACAGCCGCCGGCAGCCAGAGGAGATCAGCGCTACAGAAGGATGTCACACAGCCGCCCGACCTCACGGCAGTGTCCACCCGGCTCCAGCAAGCTTGCTGGAGCCGGGTGGACGCTGCCGTGAGCGGCGCGGCTGTGTGACACCCTGCTGCAGCGCTGATCTCCTCTGGCTGCCCGCGGAAGTCCCCCGTCTTCCTGCGGCTCTCCCCCCTCTCCTCCTCTGGGTCCGCATCTCAGTCCTACATCTTTTGATGTCGGACTGAGATGGTCGAAAAGGGGGCCTTTCGACACAAGCACGTGGATTGGCAGCTGTTCCGCTGATCCACATGCTTTTCGACAAGTCGAACTCAATATTGAAAATATTGAATAGGTCGAATCACGATTCTACCTTAAAAAGTCGAAAACTGCCGTCTTTTCGACAGACGGCAGTTTTCGACTTCAATTGAATATACCCTTTGGAATTTTTTGTCTAGATTTTTCCAGGCCAGCTTGAATAGCTCATCTAACTCTGCAGAATCAGGGAAAGTGACATTAGGCTTGTTTTGTGTAAAGAAAAATGACTGCTGTGACGCAGTGTCCTCTAGATGGAGCTTTAACATGTCCTGTAAAGCCAAAATTGGGGGATCAATACCCTGAGCAGAATCGGGATCCCCACTAACGGAGTCCAAGTCCTTCCCATCCTCCTGTATATCCTCATCTGTGTCCGATAACAGAGCAGGCAAACCACACTTATGGGGTCCTGCATGAGAGATGGGGGGCTGAGCAACAATTGCCCTAGCAGCTAAATCTGCAACAGCCTGTTGTAGTAGCTGAGTTTTTTTAACATTAGCAGTGAGCTGGGATGACATCTCAAACATCATAGTTTTAAGAGACCCTAGACAGTGGGGCTCTGGACCCTCTCCCCCAGCCCCTTCACTGATTTGTGAAGACTGGCTGCATTGTTCACATGAAACAGAATCAGATGATAATGGAGAGAATTTGGTGTGGCATACACTGCGCACCTTGTGTTTACCCATGTTCCACAGTAAGCACAATCACATACACACAGACAGTAATATATTGCAAGCCTGCCCTACTGTATGTGAGAGGAGACACACACAGAGAAGGACACCAGCACACCCCTAGCTGTACAGCCCCAGTGAGGCTGTCAGCTAACTTTATCACAGTAAACACTAATAAATAGTGTACAATAGCGGCTCTCCCCCTTTGCTACACCCTGTACTAGATATCCCGCGTGTCTGAGGAGTCAGCAAGCGCTGTGTGTGCTGTCCATGGCTGCAGTAAGCAGAGAAAGGAACCAAAATGCCTCTGGTCCCGCTCTGAGTTAGCTCCGCCCCCTCCAATGGCGCCGGCGCTATAGTTATTATTTATACTGGCAATGTCTCCTTTCAGCTTAAAAACATCACAAGTGCTAGTCTAAGCGATTGTTAGCCAGTCTACACGGGGGATCTTAGCAGGACCCCCCTTCCCCCTACGAGGATCCCGTACGCAGCGCCCGCGTTCAGCAGCACAGTGAACCAGGGGGTCCCCGGTTTGTACTCATCAGAGATGTCACCTTCAGGCAGCTATTGGGGTGTGCGGCGTGCTGCGGCTGTTGACAGCCAAGGCACAGTGCCCCGCTGAACAACAACCCCTCAGAACGGTGGTCATGCAGCGGGGAAGCGGCTCTGCACCTAGTAAGGCCGGTGACCATCTCCCCCTAACTCCCACGGTGCAGGTATGCTGTTGCCCAAACAGCATACCGAAAATAACAACCAAGAAAAATAAATTGAAAAAAACTCTCTCTCTCTGGAGCTCAGAGATGTGCATCCTCTCCTGAGGGCACTTTTTTCTAAACTGGCTGTGGGAGGGGGCATAGATGGGAGCAGCCAGCACACCCAGTGAAGAAATGTAAAGTGCACCGGCTCCTTTGGACCCGACTATACCCCATCGTACTAGATTCCCCAATATCCCTTATGGATGCTAGAGAAAAAAGATTGTATATTATATATCTCTCTCTTAAAGACATAACTACTAGGGGCAGAACTACAGTGAACGCAGGGGGTTCCGTTATGGCTTATGTTTTTGACAAATTCAGCTTTACTATTGCGGACATTATGCTTAGGGGTATATGCAATTCACGGCGAATCGCGGCAAATTATCGCCGTTTTTTAATTCGACACAATTCGACAGGTGAATTCCGGCAGGTGGCTGCCGGAATTCACCATATTCAATGAAAAACAGATTCGACAGTCACGCGGGCGAAAATCGGCCGATTTGCCGGATTTTGCAGCGATTTAAACAAACGGGAAAAACCCGAAAAAAAAATGGCGTGGGGTCCCCCCTCCAAAGCATAACCAGCCTCGGGCTCTTCGAGCTGGTCCTGGTTCTAAAAATGCGGGGGAAAATTGGGCAGGGATCCCCCGTATTTTTAAAACCAGCACCGGGCTCTGCGCCTGGTGCTGGTGCAAAAAATACGGGGGACAAAACGAGTAGGGGTCCCCCGTATTTTTCACACCAGCATCGGGCTCCACTAGCTGGACAGATAATGCCACAGCCGGGGGTCACTTTTATACAGTGCCCTGCGGCCGTGGCATTAAATATCCAACTAGTCACCCCTGGCCGGGGTACCCTGGGGGAGTGGGGACCCCTTCAATCAAGGGGTCCCCCCCCCAGCCACCCAAGGGCCAGGGGTGAAGCCCGAGGCTGTCCCCCCCATCCAAAGGCTGCGGATGGGAGGCTGATAGCCTTGAGTAAAATGACAAGAATATTGTTTTTTCCAGCAGTACTACAAGTCCCAGCAAGCCTCCCCCGCAAGCTGGTACTTGGCGAACCACAAGTACCAGCATGCGGGAGAAAACCGGGCCCGCTGGTACCTGTAGTTCTACTGGAAAAAAAATACCCAAATAAAAACAGGACACACACACCGTGACAAGTAAAACTTTATTACACACTGCCGACACACACATACTTACCTATGTTGACACGCCGACTGCCACGGTCTCCGACGATCCGAGGGTACCTGTGAAAACAATTATACTCAGCTTCCAGCGTCCAGAGGTACATCCACGTCCAGAGATAATCCACGAACTTGTTAAAAAAAAAAAACGAACACCCGTTCCATGCCGGACTGAAAGGGGTCCCATGCTTTCACATGAGACCCCTTTCCACGAATGCTGGGACATCACGTGACTCCTGTCACTGAAGTCCCTTCAGCCAATCAGGAAGCGCTACTTCCGTGGCGCTCACCTGATTGGCTGTGCGCTGTCTGAGCTGTCAGACAGCGCATCGCAAAGCCGCTCCATTAGTTTCAATGGTGGGAACTTTGCCGTCAGCGGTGGGGTTACCCGCGGTCAGCCGCTGACCGGCGGGTGACCTCACCGCTAGCCGCTAAGTTCCCACCATTGAATATAATGGACGGAGCTGTGCGATGCGCTGTCTGAGTTCAGACAGCGCACAGCCAATCAGGTGAGCGCAACGAAGTTGCGCTTCCTGATTGGCTTTAGAGACCTTTGTGTGACAGCTGTCACTGACAGGTCTCATTCGTGGAAAGGGGTCTCATGTGTCAGCATGGGACCCCTTTCAGTCCGGTGGTCCGGGTGTTCGTTTTCTTTTTTTGCCAAGACCGTGGATTTATCTCTGGACCATGGCTGAGGTGAGTATATTGATCTTTTCTTTTCAGGTATCCGTGGATTCTACATGGAGAAGAGGACCGATGTCGGCGTGTGAACATAGGTAAGTATGTGTGTGTCGGCAGTGTGTAATAAAGTTTTACTGTCACGGTGTCTGTGTACTGTTTTTATTTGGGTATTTTTTTTCCAGTAGAACTACAGGTACCAGCGGGCCCGTTTTTCTCCCGCATGCTGGTACTTGTGGTTCTCCAAGTACCAGCTTGCGGGGGAGGCTTGCTGGGACTTGTAGTTCTTCTGGAAAAACCAATATTCTGTCATTTTACTCAAGGCTATCAGCCTCCCATCCGCAGCCCTTGGATGGGGGGGGACAGCCTCGGGCTTCACCCCTGGCCCTTGGGTGGCTGGGGGGGGGACCCCTTGATTGAAGGGGTCCCCACTCCCCCAGGGTACCCCGGCCAGGGGTGACTAGTTGGATATTTAATGCCACGGCCGCAGGGCACTGTATAAAAGTGACCCCCGGCTGTGGCATTATCTGTCCAGCTAGTGGAGCCCGATGCTGGTGTGAAAAATACGGGGGACCCCTGCTCGTTTTGTCCCCCGTATTTTTTGCACCAGCACCAGGCGCAGAGCCCGGTGCTGGTTTTAAAAATACGGGGGATCCCTGCCCAATTTTCCCCCGCATTTTTAGAACCAGGACCAGCTCGAAGAGCCCGAGGCTGGTTATGCTTTGGAGGGGGGACCCCACGCCATTTTTTTTTTTTATTTTACCGTTCCAGCAATAAAAAAAAAATTCAAAAAAATATTTTTAAAAATATATAAATAATACTTGTGCCTCCAAAAAAAAAAAAAAAAAAGTACCTAATCCCTTCTAATATAAATAGATATGCTATTCCCCCCCCAAAAAAAAACACAAAAAAAAACATGTTTAAATTTTTTTTTATTGTTTTCACCCTCCAAAGTGTGGCGGATTGAAAATGACGAATTTACTGTCTAAAAGCACTGCTGTCGAATTTCCAAACTTGAATTGAATATGCTTTTGTCGAATTGCAGCACTTGTATCATTGCAGAAAAGTCGAATTTGCAAAAAGTCGAATTTCAAAAAGTCGAATTTTGAAAGTCCGTTTTTTTGACGGAAAGCACTGAATTGCATTGACAAATTTTATTTTTTTTGGCGAAAATGACCCGAAATTCGACAATTTCGGGAATTCGACCGCAATTGCATATACCCCATAATGTCTGGAGAATAAATCGGTCTGTCTATATTGTTTAATTTGAATATATACCTTGCTCCCTACTATAGAGATCCAAGTTTTTTTCATTTAGTCACCTACAGTTTCACTCCTACCAGTTGAAAGAAATAGTCAGATATATAGGATCTGCCTTTTTACATCCGATGATTTGTAAATCACTAAAGTACACAGAACTTATCAAAGAGGTTGATATTTATCATATGTTGGCTGTTTAAAAAAAAAATTATATTGCATACTTTTTATGCTATGTGAATATACCCTGTTTGTATGAATATATTGAATAATATACAATTTTCTTATACAGAGAACTTCCATTTAATTCTTAAGAGTTAGACTGCGGCACTGTCTTTTCTTTTTCTTTTGATAGGAAGGAGACCTCGACTGGTTCACCCGGCTCACAGATGTGACAATGTAGCGGGTAGCCGCCATCTGCTAGGTTATGGTATCAGAGAGGAAAGCGGTTAGCAGCAGCCTGACAATGTGGATTAGGGGTGCTATAATGAAGCAGAAGATAAACTATGAAACTACTATGGTGCATACAATTAATTAGGGCTCCTCTATGGCGATTATATGAACAAACACTGCAGATGACGTGGCCACAACAGGCTGAAGGAAATTCCTCTGCATGAGCATAGCTCATTCTGCAAGTCGCTATTTCCCTACCAGTTCTAGAGCGTCTTATCTACAATCTGCTTGTATCCATTTACTGTAGCAATGAACAGCTATGCCCGGGGGCTGTAACAGATATCGCAACAAGATGGGCTTCCGAGAGGGGTTTAACAGAGGAAACAAATTGAGGAAATCCTGCCTTCTGTTTCAGGAAATTTATTTTATGCCAACTGGTAAAAATTTTAAGGTAAGAAGAGGGTCAGGGAAAGTATTTTTTTACTTAATGCAGTGTCTCACCCCACTTATGTTCATATATCATTACTACATTACTACAGAACAGCACTACCACTCTCAGGCAGACCTGTTATTGCCACAGTGGCTGAGTTATCATCAATCTGTATTTATGCTTCATAATTCTATATATGGTCAGATTTGTAGGGCTACATTATACAGGTAATCAGACAGATTTGTTTTCTATTGTTAAGTGTAGCACAAAACACACGGTACACCTTAAACTGTAAGCATATTTCAGCAGGGCCACCTCTACATGTAATTGGTTTTTTTCACCATTTATTTATTTATTATTTCTTTATTTAACAGTTTCTTATATAGGGCAGCAAATTCCGTTGCGCTTTACAACTGGACACAAATATAAGACAAAACTGGGTAAAAACAAACAGTCACAGGAGGTTGGACGGCCCTGCTCACAAGCATACAATCTATGGGATGATCCTTTCAATGTACAGCACTCAAAGGATAATAAATAATCCTAAAATGATTCAGCATTGTTATAGTTATATAAGTATACCCAATGTTGTTAGCCATCAGTAAACAAGAAGTTACTGGTAATGAAGAAATAAGTTACATTTACAGAGCTGATTCAATACCACCACATGGCACTGTGGATGACTGCATAAGTAACAAAGATTATGTAATGATGTACATGCCTAGGCTAAGACTACATCAGTTGGAGTTTCCCACTCACCCATGCCCCTGTTCATTAATCTGTTGATTTTTCAACTGTTAAGAAAGAATGATAGCCACAACAGCATCATATTTCATTCCTCATTCTGACCACTGGGAGGCAGCATATGTATTCTGACAGTGTGGCTTTAACAGAGCATGTAGGGAGTTGTTCACAAACTGTAGAACTACACACAGGATTATTCCTGGTTAAGAGGGAGTGGGGGCGATTCAGACCTGATCGTCGCTGTGCTAAATTTAGCACAGCTACGATCATCCACACTGACATGTGGGGGGATGCCCAGCACAGGGCTAGTCCGTCCCGCATGTCAGGCCCGACCCTATCGCACAAGTACAAAAGCATCGCACAGCGGCGATGCTTCTGTACTTGAAGAGTAATTCCCATCCAGCACAGCTCCTGCGTGCTGGCCGGGAGTTACTCGTCGTTGTGATGGTCGCAGCAGCTGTGTTTGACGTTACGCAGCTGCAGAGGCCCGCCTCCCCCGCCCTCCCGTCCAGCGACTGCCTGTGCCTGTCAATCAGGCAGTCGCTGTCTGGCATGCGCCGACGGCGCATGCGAACTTCTGACCTGATCGCTGCACTGAGATGAACAATTTTATTTATATAGCGCTCTTTCTCCAAATAGGACTCAAGGTATGTCAGTTCCTGGGAAATTTATAGCCTTTACGAGATTTGGGGATAATTCAGAATCCTCCCTGAATGAAATGAGGAAAAAGCTTCTCTTGGGAGTCGGTGTATCATATAGATATAGTGTTACCACAGTAAATAGAATGGGTACTCAGCATTTATAGTGAGTGTCAATCGTTGAATAAGGTTTTCAATGGGAAACGCCCCCTCTCAGCGTGGGGTGGTAGCTAATGATGTAGTCCTTTCCCAGCAGCAATCTAAGTAATTGATTTTTATTAATGATCAATTAAAAAAAGGAAACATAAAAAATGTATGGTGGGGTAACCTCACAGTGCCCCAGTCTAATACAGATGCTTAGTTCATACAAAGGATTTTATGTTACCAAGTGACATATCCCACGATTGGGTGCTCCCCATGTATGGCGAGGTTCATTCTCTTTACTGCTGAAACACTATAGACATGATACAGTTTACACTAAGAAGTTTTATTTATTCTACTTCTGGCACCACCTGCACCCAGGAACATTAAATGCATTCGATAATTGTGCTCTTTAATACAATCCTTTTTTACTTCAATTTAGCAATATGCCTGCAGTAAAAATATTTATATTACAAGAGAATTCTACCACTCAAATGTTGAAATGTGCTAGAGCAGCAGAGACATTTGTTCTCACACATGCAGTAATGGGGTATATAGGAGCCTACAAATTAGCCACTGTGTACATAGCCTTGTTTGGAGTGAAACAGTATGGCTCTTTACATTCCACAAGTAATAGTAACCAAGTATTTCAGTGCTCTCTGGAAATACCTCGTCAGGGCTGGATGCCTGATAGGCCCGGCAGGAATCCTCAAACTGGCGCTCAGCCTCAGCCTGGTCGGTGACACCGTTAGACTCGTAAGATGGCGTGACGTTGTGGCAGAGGGCGATACCTTTAACAGCTTCATAAACACGACTGCTCATGGTCTTCCTCACTTTGGTGGTGGCACCTTTCTGTGTTGGAGGGTCCTGTGCCGGCTGGAGGAAAATTGTACCATAAAACCAGTTATATGGACAGAGCAAACAGGACTGCATCCAATCATCAAAACAGAACATTAGCCATAATTAACTTCGTAGTTACCAAATTAAGTCCTTACTATAGCCAGATCAGTGTCTACAAGATACACTACAAAATTTAGTGTCATCTGTGAACAAGCTTTCAAAATTAAATATACATTAGGGCCAGACAGTAGAGTATTCCGTTTATGTCTTAGGCTGAATATTGCAAAGTATATGTGTCAGTAAGGGAATGTTCTCTGGAGAGCAACTGAGCATGCACTGTTGGTTGGCTAAACAGAGCCGCCACACACAAGTCATCATAAAACTATTTAAATTAATCAACTTCCTAACTGCTCACGGATATTGTCTTGCTTGCACAAACCTCTCCCAATATATTACTTAAACTCCTATCTGATTCACAATGTATCTACTTCAGACTTATTTTAACAACATTTAGCTATATGGTGCCAGCATATTCTGTAGCGCTTTATAACAGCCAGTGATAGAACAAGACTGGGTAATAACAGTTAGGCAAAAGGGGGCAAAACATTATTACTAATGCTGAGCATATATTGTACAATTATCTGACAATCCACCTTATATTGGCAGACCGCTCAGATAATTGTATGAAAATATCTATTGGTTGTACATGAATGACAGATCGGGGTACCCATTATATGATGTGTACGATATATCATTCCCATCCACCTCGGGATAATATAGTCCACAATAAATTATAGCGTGTATCCAACTTAATGCTGGCCATATACCTTCAGATAAAATGCCTGTTGGGCCGACAGACCAATTGTCTCACAAACTGATACTGTGGCAGCACTGCCAGATATTTCCTCACAGCCAATCGATTTTCTGCCTAGAAAACCAGAAGGACTCGATCATATTATCGTTCCTTCACAGGTGAGGAAAGAGTTTGCATAATAGGCTGGCCACCAGGGGGAAATGTCGGATGGATCGGTAGCACATTCATTTCCAGATGCGTTTGTTTATTAACTTACAAATTATCAGATCATTCGGACATGCTGGATGATCCTGCATGTCCGACAGACTAATACTTACTGGCCAGTCGCGACAATACACTGTACAATCACCTAGCTGATCATCGTCAGCTTGGCCACATAATTGTACAGTGTTTGGCCAGCATAAGTAAGCTACACAAGCCAATGCTATAGTTTCTGATTACACCACACTAGTGCTACTGCTAAGCAACTGTTTGAGTTTATTAAAAATGTATAATCAAAGTTTATATTTACTTATTTGCATATCACTACCCTCTATGTCCTATGTCTCACAGGTTCTAATATTGGTATATTACTTTAGTAACTACATTTTTTTTTTTTTTATATATATCTATATCTGGTGTATGATGCGTAAACCCAATGTTTGTCTCCATAATCATTTACCCGGCCCAGTGCGTGACTAACTGAAGAGCTATCAGATATTCATAATAAAACTTGTCAGGTTATGCATTTCATTAGACACACATTTTGTGAGCAAAGAGCAAATGACCCTCCAAGTTGGGAACACATTGCCCATTATGGATATGATTAATGGAAACATAAACCAGATGCTGAGGTGAGGCTACACTACACATTTTCATGAAATATTGGCAGACTATTTATAGTTTTTGCCTCCAAACATTTGCTCTAATTAGACAATGACCTAATTAGGCTGGTCACACAGCGGACACAGGGCCGTGCTTCCTGCTCTATTAACCTCTGGCGTCAAAGGCAGAAAGAGTTTCACTTCCAGGTCAAGAGGTTACAGAATGGAAATAATAATTGAGACCATGGATGAGAAATACAGTGAAGTAAAATTCGTCTCATTACACACAATCAAATCAGCCTCTTAATTTAATTGTCTACAGCTAAATGAAATTGGGGGGTCCAAAATGCTGGTTGTGTAATAACCAGGGCACAACTCTGGCAGTACACATTAATCATATTAAAATCTATGATATGTAATTCAGTGCCTTTCATGTACAAGAATACAGTGTTTAATCATATCATCAAGGTGTGTGACTACAAATCCCAGTATGTCTTGTATAAGACTTGTGCTTCCATAACAGCTAGAGTATCACAGGGTGCCTAAGAAAGATGGATATTGGTATGTTAACATAACATGATGGTATTTGTACTTCCAGAACACCTGGAGAGTCGCCTGTTTTCTAAGAGGAAGAGAAAGTGGAGAGAGGCAAAGTACCAACCAATCTGCTTCTAACACAATCTGTTCTAGCACAACCTGTAAAACAACTGTTAGAAGCCGATTGGTTGGCACTATGGGGGTCATTCAGAGTTGATCGCACGTATCAACTTTTTGCTGCTGCTGCGATCAATTAATCCCCGCCTATGGGGGAGTGTATTTTAGCATAGCAGGGCTGCGATCGCTTGTGCAGCCCTGCTATGCTTAAAATTTTTCCTGCAAAACAAGAACAGCCCTACAGCTACTTACCCTGTACGACGGATCCAGCGATGAAGGTCCCAGTCCTGACGTCAGACATCCGCCCTCCGTTCGCCTGGACACGCCTGGGTTCTTCTTACCACTCCCCGAAAACGGCTCCAACGGTGAGTATCTGCCCCGGAACGCCTCTCCGCTGTCAATCTTCTTCCGTCCAGCGCTGTGTCTTTTCTTCTCGCTAGGCTCCGTCTGTCGCCGGGCTCCGTCTGCATGCGCAGTTCTGACCCGTTCGCACCGCAGCAAACAACCGCTGCGTGCAAACGGGTCAGAATGACCTCCTTTGTCTCGCTCTCCAAGATTTGAGAAATCTCCCCCCATTGGTCAGCTATTTAAAACTAGACCCATACTGAAAGGCTGTACGCTCCTGTTTTCCTTTGTTCAAACACTTACAGCGTGTATCGGAGCTACAAAATAAAAAAAGTAGCATTCATTCCAGAGACATCCGTTTTAAGAGGCTGTACTGGAATCTCAGTGACCGCTCACAGAAAATCAAAATATTTTGCATGGAAAATACAGCCAAACACACTTATTTTCACTGTAGTGCAGCTGTTCAGGGTTGGAGTCAGACTTAAGGGTAGGCTACATTAGAGTGTGTAAGTGTGTAACAGCTGGGCCTCTGTGGCACCAGTCACACTTGTGGATCTGCTGTTTGATTATCCAACAGTCATAAGAGAAAGCCGGTACTGTAGTCTGTCCCGTACGTTTCTAATGACAGTGCCCTGCAGCCACTGGTTATATACCAGTGTAGTCCGAGCACAGTGTTCATATATGGCAACTGAAGTGAGGGTGGAGGCTGGAGGTGCTCTCAAAGGCTGAAGCTAGATTTGGGACGATTCCCTTCCCAATATTCTACAAAATATTTTTGTATCAGGAACTTGGTTTTGTATAAGGAACTTGGTTTTTTAGGGGACGTTCCGTCCCCTAAAAAACCAAGTGTCACCATCATGTTAAGTAAAATTTATCCGTTGTGTGGTAAGGGAGTCTTGCCAATACTGGATAATAATACTGCGAGAATACATCCTCACCCCTCATAAAACATACCTGTGTGTATATACTGAATATGTGGCTCTGCACTTCATCCATTGAGTCCATCCCATAGGCCACCGTCCCCAGATGAAGACGTTTAAAAACCATTTCATTCTGTGTCAGGGTCCCTAAGGGGTAAAAACAAAAATAAAAAAGAAGAATGTGCCTCAATAAGACATTACTGCTATTTCATGTAACCCAAGTAGATTAAATGCTTCAAACAGGAATAGTTCCCTCTACACAAAGACAGATGAAAATGCAAAACCATAAAGTACAAAAAAAAAAAAAAGTTAACCACCGAAGGTAACAATTAAGTCCACTTCATGTGCTGGTATCTCTGACAATGGTTCTGTTGCCTTTCCATTCAGTGCTTGACACCCCTTGGTAAAGGCATATTACACCATGGGGGTTATCCTCCTGGTTACATCCTAGCTGACTGGGATGGTCAGCAATCTGGGAACAATAGCTAGACCTGATAAGCAGGGTTTCTAGCTGTCAGCTATTTGTGCTATAGCTATGTAGAAGCAGAAAAAAAAGAAAAGCTTAATCCAAAACCAGAAGTATAATATTGTATTTAATATACCTGTCAACATTCTTTAGAGGCAAGTTGGTACTTCTGCCCCCTCCTTCGAACAGGGTGTGGGGCATTGGCAGAAGGGGGCATGGCTGGTGGGAATGACACGATTGTGATGGGCATGCCTCCCGTTTTCATTACTGTGGCGGCATGCCCAGCGCCCTGTGAGCTGCTGTCCATGCCCCCCAGCCCCTCTCTCCTGGTTAACAGACGCTGTGCACATGCGTACAGTATCTATTCACCACTGCTCTGAGTGACATGGGGCCTCCCAACTCCCCCCCCCCCCCCACACCCACCGCGCGGCACTGTGGCCCGCAGGTGGGACAGCTGGCCAGTTCCTAAATAAAAATGGGACTGTCCCGCAAAAATCAGGACCCTTGGGAGGTATGTATTTAATAATTTTATTTATATAGCACTTTTCTAAAGCATGACTCAATATTGCTTTACAAAAACATAACACAGAGGTTTAGTATTACAGAAATAAGAAAACAATGGGCACACAGAACATAATGCAGGGTAGGTGCAGCCATTTTGGGTAATAAACTCCAGAGGTTATATATCCCACCCATGAATGGAACCAGACAAGGAAGCCATTTTGGACAATCCACAAAGGTTACCCTGGCATGGAATAGCCAACACATAGAAGAGATGACACCAAATGGGGAAGTTACAGTGTACTAAACCTAGAAGCAGAGCCCTTACATAATCAACAGATCAATGTATTTTTCATTCTACCAACAAGTGTACCAGACGAGGCAGCCATTTTGGGTGCAATACTAAAGGTGACCGTGTGTGAGATAAGCCATACAAGGTACTAAGACATAGGGGAATATTCAATTACCCACACTGATTGTCGAGTGTAAAAGTATCGGCAGGGGGGCTATCTGATTAGCCCCGATTAGCTGGCGCGTGGCGCGGCTTTACAGGGATTTGTTTCAGAAAACGGGGCTGTTTCTACCGAAAACACACAGGTTTCGATGAACGTGCGTGTTTTCCAGTGAAAAGGATGTTTTTTTCTGGCCTGAAGCTTCATCGGCAGAAATTGAATATCCCCCATATACTGGTAACTGAAACATGTGTAATATGATACGCACTGCAGGAACAGATCCACGTGTTGTTCATCCTGCCTAGGAAGAAAATCTTTAGTATTAGGTGGAGTTATTCTAATTCAACTTTGCACTTTATGTTTCTAACAAAAGAAACCTAATTTATATAGTTTATTATTTAGACTAGTGTATTTTCATTAACTGCAGGGGTTATTATTATTGGCGACTATAAAATCTCACCACAGATAAAAAAAAAAAAAAAAAATGAATGGAACAGTAAATAGTTTAGTTAAAAAAAAAAAGACTCATGTTTTTCTAATTAAATACATGGTTATATTCAGCTACACATTTAAAAGTGGTTTCCTCTGTAATTAAATTAGATTCCAACATCTATTCTTACAGGCCTCAGGTCCTTATTAATGTTAGGTTTCCTTTTATTATTGATGTCTGGACCATTTTCTCATATGTGAGTATTATCTTTTAGTTGGATCACCCCCACCCCCTCCTCCACTTGATAAGAAGGCACCTCAAGAATATGTTAGAGGTGAGGTGTTTTGTTTGCAAGTACATTTTTTGTTTTGTGCACCTTTCTGCACTTTAAACACCATTTCCAACATTCCACAAACACTTATTGTTTCAGGCGGTTATCATCTCTTGGCAGAGAAAACAGGCAGACACGTTATGGGCTGCGGTTCCTACCAGTTTTGTCTGTCAATAAGTAGGAGATTCGTCCCAACTGCTCTGGGATTGTACTGGATCGGACCACTGTTCCGGGGATCTTGGGGTCCCTACGGATCATCCAACTGTAAACAATTTTCCCCATGTCCAGATTCACCCGCAAGCTGCAAAAACATAGTACATGTCGTATTAGGGGATACTTATGTTATTGAACTGGGTTTAAAAACTTTGTGGAAATCTTTAAATAATTTCAGGCATTTATGAGTCTCCCTCTCATACTGTATATCCCCATCCTGCAGGGAACTCTGCTATTCTTGTAGCGAAGCCCCACCGGACAGAACACAAACAGGCACAAAAACAGAGAAACAACTTAATTCCTGTAGCACTTAGATTAAGTCCTCTTTTAACAGAACTTGAACAGTACACATTAAAAAATAGGATTTTAATACCTACCGGTA
Source organism: Pseudophryne corroboree (assembly GCF_028390025.1). NCBI lineage: Eukaryota > Metazoa > Chordata > Amphibia > Anura > Myobatrachidae > Pseudophryne > Pseudophryne corroboree. The sequence continues at coordinate 247,127,500 of NC_086446.1, forward strand.
AATCCTTTTCTCCTAGTCCGTAGAGGATACTGGGGACTCCAAAAGGACCATGGGGTATAGACGGGATCCGCAGGAGGCATGGGCACACTAAAAGACTTTGACTGGGTGTGAACTGGCTCCTCCCTTTATGCCCCTCCTCCAGACCTCAGTTATAGGAACTGTGTCCAGGGGAGACGGACATTTCGAGGAAAAGGATTTTTGTTAAACTGAGGGTGAGATACATACCAGCTGACACCACAACACACCGTACAACTGGATCAGCAGGAATACCAGATAACAGTATGAACGAAAAAAACAGCAACAAGCTGAACATAACAGATACACAACCATTGTGTAACCGAAAACAACAACCAACAATACAACTGCAAGTAACAGTCCGCACTGGGATGGGCGCCCAGCATCCTCTACGGACTAGGAGAAAAGAGGATTTTGGTACTTACCGATAAATCCATTTCTCTGAATCCTCTAGGGGACACTGGAGTCCTATACAGTAGGGGTGTGAAGCTTGCAACCGGATGTGTGGCACAATCTAAAATTAGCATTGTCTGCACAGCCGGCTCCTCCCCCTTCCCATCCCTCCTCCCTCAGTTTGAAAAATGTGACTGAGAGAATAGGACATGACACTATAGCACATGGCGAGGAACCGAACTGTACAACATATCAAACAGCGGCCAAGAACTCTTAACCGAATAACTAACGCTGTTTGTACGAACTGTTTAAAACAAGAACTTTGAACACAGCAGGTTGACAGCACTGAGGCGGGCGTCCAGTGTCCCCTAGAGGATTCAGAGAAATGGATTTATCGGTAAGTACCAAAATCCTCTTTTCTCTTTCATCCACTAGGGGACACTGGAGTCCTATACAGTAGGGGACGTCCCAAAGTTATCCCCAAGGGAGGGAGTGCTGTCGGTGGCCTGCAAAACCAAACGTCCGAACTTAGATTATCCGGACGCAAAAGTATCAAACTTGTAAAATTTTGCGAACGTGTGGGCTGAAGACCACGTCGCCGCTCTGCAAAGTTGAGTAGTGGAAGAACCCCTGGCAGCCGCCCACGAGGCACCCACTGATCAGGTAGCATGAGCACCCATCTGAACCGGAACCTGTTTACCACAGGAAACATAAGCTTGCCGAATGGCAAGTCTAATCCATCTAGACAAAGCCTGCTTAGATGCAGGCCAACCCTTCTTTGGCCCCTCATAAAGAACAAACAAATGGTCTGACTTTCTGAAGGACGACGTAACCTGTACGTATACCTGTAAAACTCGAACAACATCCAATGACACGTCCTCATCTGTGAGCCCCTGGAAGGATGGGACCACTATTGGCTGGTTTACGTGAAACCCCGAAACTACCTTCGGAAGGAAGTCTGCTCTTGTACGGAGTTCCGCCCGATCCTCATGAAACACTAAGAAGGGACTCTTACAGGATAAGGCTCCCAACTCAGAAACCCGCCTAGCCGAAGCCAAGGCAAGTAATAACGTGACCTTCCAAGAGAGATATTTCAGGTCTGTTCTTGTCAACGGCTCAAAAGTCGGTGACTTCAAATATTCTAACACCAAATTTAAGTCCCATGGTGCCGTGGGAGGACGAAAAGGGGGTTGAATCCTCAGAACCCCTTGTAAAAAGGTTTGAATCTCTGGCAAGGATGTTAACTGCTGGTGAAAAAGGATGGAGAGAGCCGAAATCTGAACCTTCAGAGAGCCCAGTCTGAGCCCTCCCTCTAGACCGGCCTGAAGGAAAAGGAGAAGTCGAGATAAGTGGAAGTTCATGGAATTCCATCCCCGTTCCTGACACCAAGCCATGTATCGTCTCCAAATCCTGTAGTAGTGTCTGGCTGTGACTGGTTTCCTAGCGGCAATCATTGTAGGAATGGCCGTTCGTGGAATCCCTCTGTTTCTTAAGATCCGGGTTTCAATAGCCACGCCGTCAAACGCAGCCTGTTCAGGTCGGGGTGTAGGAACGGTCCATGAGATAGCAGGTCCACTCTCTGAGGTAACCTCCAAGGATCTTCCGCAAGTAACCCCCGCAGGTCTGAGTACCAACTCCTGCGGGGCCAATCTGGTGCGATTAGAATTGCCCACACTCGTTCCCGCTTCACCCGTTTCAGAACCTTGGGTATGAGTGGGAATGGTGGAAATATGTAAACCCTCCTGTATCACCAAGGAAGTGTTAATGCGTCCACTCCTTCTGCTGCTGGATCTCGAGTCCTTGACACATATCTGGGCAGCTGATGGTTTTGTCGAGACGCCATTAGGTCCACCTGAGGCAGACCCCATCTTCTCACAACCATGTCGAAAATCCGTGGATGTAGGCACCACTCTCCCGGATGCATGTCCTGGCGACTGAGGTAATCTGCTTCTCAGTTCTCCACACCTGGAATGAACACTGCCGAGAGAATGATGTCTCAGCTTCCTTTAACGCCATCCTGCTCTTTGTTCCTCCTTGACGGTTTATGTAAGCCGTCGTCGTGACATTGTCTGACTGAATCCAGATTTGTTGATTCATGACTAGGTCTTCCGCTAAGAGAAGTGCATTGTAAACTGCTCTTAGTTCGAGGATATTTATGGGTAGTCTGCTCTCCTGTAACGTCCACCGTCCCTGAAACTGAAGGTCCTCTAGGACGGCTCCCCAACCTCTGAGACTGGCGTCCGTTGTCAGGATCCTCCAATCCCAAATGCAGAATCTCTTCCCGGCTGCGAGATTCTTGTGTAACGACCACCATATCAAGGAGACTCTTACTTGCGGTTGAAGTCGGATTCTCCGAAGGAGAAGCCGGTGCGACCCTGCTCCTTGAGCAATGAGGTTTATCTAGAATGGTCGGGAATGAAGTCTGCCGTATTGAAGAGCTTCGAACGACGCCACCATCTTCCCGAGAAGTTGCACACAGAGGTGCAGAGAAACAGTTTGCATCCTCAGTACCTGGGCCACCAATCTTTGTAGGTCCTGGACCTTGTTCTCTGGTAGGAACACCCGTAATAGTACCGTGTCCAAGATGAGACAGAGGAATTGAATCCGTTGAGTCGGTATGAGGTTGGACTTTTGGAAATTGACAATCCACCCATGTTGAATAAGAAACTGATGGGATGTCTGAACATCCTTGAGCAGTCGATTCTGAGATGGTGCCTTGATCAGTAAATCGTCCAGATAAGGTATAATCGTGACCCCCAACAGTCTCAGTCCTGCCACCATGATTGCCATGATCTTCGTGAAAATTCTGGGGGCTGATGATAGACCGAACGGCAAGGCCTTGAATTGGTAGTGATCCGCCACCAGTGCGAATCTTAAGTAAGCCTGGTGAGGAGTCCAGATTGGAATATGCAGATATGCATCCTTTATGTCCATGGAAACCATGAACTCGCCCTGTTCTAAGCCTGCAATGACTGATTGGGTTGATTCCATCTTGAATTTGTAGACCCTTAAAAACTGGTTGAAAACTTTTAAATTGAGTATTGGTCTGACCGTCCCATCTGGCTTTGGCACGACAAAAAGATTGGAATAGAACCCCGTACCTCTCTGAGAAGTGGGAACCGGAATAATGACCTCTGACTGTAGCAATTTTAGAATTGCTGCCCGTAGTGCCCTTGCTTTTTGAGGGCACTGCGGTACTCCTGTTGTAAAAAACTGACTGTGATGCCTTTGCTGAAATTCCAGTTTGTATCCCTGAGAGATTAAGTTGTTCACCCAAAGTTCTGGTGAGTTCTTGTCCCAGATGTCCTGAAAACCTTCCAGACGGCCGCCCACCACGGGGGACCCCAGGTGAGCTGGGAGGCCGTCATGCCACGGTCTTGTCAGCAGGTTTATCCTGCTTTCTGGTTGCTGCTTGTGAGCGGCCTCTACCTCTGCCCCCATGTGCTTGTGTGCCGAAACCCCTTCCTCGGGCTCGAAAGGACTGTGATCTAAATGAAGTAAATGCTGGTCCCGAATAACCTCTCCTAGTTTGTGGAGCGGTTCTCGTATAAGGAGTAGGCAGAAAAGTGGACTTCCCCGCTGTAGCCTGCGAAATCCACTTGTCCAACTCTGGTCCGAACAGCATTTCACCCCCAAAGGGGATGGATTCAACTGCCTTCTTGGAGTCAGAGTCTCCTTGCAATTCTCTGAGCCATAAAATTCTTCTAGCTGATATGGCCGATGCAGATATGCGCAATGCTATTCTGCTAATATCCTTAGAAGCTTGACACAAGTATGAAGCAGATTCTTGAATGTGTTCCGCCAGTTGGGTAATTTCTTCTAAGCTATTGTCCTCCTCAATAGCTTGTACAATACGTCCAGACCATGCACCCATGGTAAGTTGACCCAAGCACAGACGATCGCAGGTCTCTGCGCTGCACAAACTGCTACAAAAATTTACTTTAACACTGAGTCAACCTTACGGTCTGACGCATCCTTTAAAGTAGTTACGTTAGGAATTGGTAAGATTGTCTTCTTTGACAACCTTCCAAGGGAAGCATCCACTACCGGCGGATTCTCCCACTTGTCCATTACACCCTTGGGTAGGGGATAAGTAACCTGAAAACGTTTCGGAAATTGAAAGCGTTTGTCAGGTTGTTTCCAAGCCTCCTCCATCTGAGACTGGAGGGATTTAGGAATGGGAAACACTGCTGAACGCGCCTTTTGGGATTCGAACAAATCGAAATCTTCCGGCTCCCGTATTTCCTCTACCTTAAAGTTTAGGATCTCCTTTACCGCGTCAATTAAGGAGTCCAGACCAGAGATTGCCGTGTCCTCCTCTGGAAAATCGGCATCTAGGTTAGGTTCAATTAACTCACCTTCCTCCGTATCAAGAAGAAAACCCTCTTCCTCCTCTGATTCCGGTATAATAGGAAGCGTTCTTTTAACAGCCTTGCGCACACTCGTTTCTGCGTGTGCGGGCGGCGTTAACTTGATGAGAAATTCCTCCATCGTCTTTGAGAATCCCGCAGCCCATTCCAATTGCTGCTTGCGCGATTCTGCCATCTCCTTGGAGATTCTATTAGCAAGGTTGTCTTCCCATGCCTTAGCCAGAGCACTCCTCCCAGGTGGAGCGTCCTTGTCTAAGCAGGAGTCGCACACCCCGGAGCTGCCAACCCGCGTGCTCTTCTTGTCACACTTCGTACAAACATAACAGGTCTTTGAGGTCTTGGTTGCCTTAGACATGCTGTTTTTAAAACCCCTTACCGGGGTATTACGCAGCGCTTTCACCCTTTAAACTAGGAAGAGAAAGACTGGGAGATGACGGAAGCGAAGGTATTGGATCCGGCTGGAATTTTTTTACTAATCCTCTCTTATAGAGAAGGAGCAGGTCAAAATATTTTTACAGAAAAATAAATAAATAAATAAAAATAAATAAAAACACCAGCCGACTCGCAACCCCCACACCCCAACTGTAGAGCAGCTACGATGCTAGAGTTGGTATCCGCTTGCTTCCGGTTATTTTCTTCAGGATCTTTGACACAGAAGTCCTTTGAAAATATAAAGTGTAAAGTATGATTATTTTTCAGGAGATCCTCATATATATTTATTTTTACCAGCAGAGGGAACTGTTTAGCAGAATGTCCCTACTCCTATGAATGCCTGCACTATCCAAACAGTGCAGCAGGGGGAGCTGTTGTGTAATAAAACAACTTCACATCTATTCACTGGGGGGGGGGGGGGGGAAGGAGGGCCCTTCTTTACACAGACTGGCGCCATAATCTTACCGCCATCTTGCAATTAAGTATGGCCCCCACTAAGTGCTGGGACATTTACTTTCCTTTTACCCCCATTGTGTGAGGCCTCTTTTTCCTCCACATGCTGCAAACGTTATATTGTTTCATAACGCCGCGCGCTTGTTTAGCCGCGCGGCGTAGGTCTAATGAGGCTCCCTCTCCCTCCCGCTAGCTGGCGCGCGCCGTTTCCCCTGCTGACGCGCACCGAACCCGCTGCCCGATGCGTGCCGGGGCTGTATCCCGAAGCGGCGCCTGTGCACCGCTTCGTCCTCTGCTGTGCAGCGTGCCGCTCAGCCGTCTCTCCCTGCTCACAGGGAAGACACGCTGAGTCCCGCGCCGCACTTGGCTCCCGCGCTCCGGACGCCTCCTTTACCGTTATACATTGAGAGAGAGTGAGAGCCAGCAATAAGTAAGGATGAGAGAGAAAGAAAAAAAAAATATATGAGATATACATAAAAGACCCTAGCCTAAGCTACCTCTATTTAATACCAGTACTCACTATTAGAGGACTCTGGAGGATCTCCTGTGGAGAGATGCAGGTCCCTTCAATAGGGATCTTTGTCTCATCCAATAGTAAGTAGCCTTGTCTCCCTTTTATTAGGTGGACGCAGCTCACTTTTTTAAAGTTTTAGTCAGGAGCTCAGTGCTCCCACGTGCTGTACCTCCAGCACAATTTTTCAAACTGAGGGAAAAGGGATGTGAAGGGGGAGGAGCCGGCTGTGCAGACAATGCTAATTTTAGATTGTGCCACACCTCCGGTTGCAAGCTTCACACCTCTACTGTATAGGACTCCAGTGTCCCCTAGTGGATGAAAGAGAAAAGGATTTACCGGTAGGTATTAAAATCCTATTTTCTCTTACGTCCTAGAGGATGCTGGGGACTCCAAAAGGACCATGGAGTCTATACCAAAGCTCCAGACCGGGCGGGAGAGTGCGGATGACTCTGCAGCACCGATTGAGCAAACATGAGGTCCTCCTCAGCCAGGGTATCAAACTTACAGAACTTAGCAAAAGTGTATGAACCCGACCAAGTAGCTGCTCGGCAAAGTTGAAGTGCCGAGACCCCTCGGGCAGCCGCCCAAGATGAGCCCACCTTCCTGGTAGAATGGGCCTTTACTGACTTCGGCAATGGCAACCCAGCCGAAGAATGAGCGTGCTGAATCGTATTACAAATCCAGCGTGCAATAGTCTGCTTGGAAGCAGGATTTCCAATCTTGTTAAAAGCATACAGGACAAACAGAGCTTCCGTTTTCCTAACAAGAGCCGTTCTGGCGACATAAATTTTCAAAGCTCTTACGACATCAAGAGATTTTGGGACTGCCACAGCATCTGTAGCCACAGGTACCACAATAGGTTGATTTATGTGAAACGAAGAAACCACCTTTGGCAGAAATTGTTGACGAGTCCTCAATTCCGCTCTATTCACATGAAAAATCAAATATGGGCTCTTGTGAGACAAAGCCGCCAATTCTGACACTCGTCTGGCAGACGCCAAGGCCAAAAGCATGACCACTTTCCAAGTGAGAAACTTTAACTCAACCTTTCGCAAAGGTTCAAACCAGTGAGACATAAGAAACTGTAACACCACTTCAAGATCCCACGGTGCCACGGGTGGCACAAATGGATGGATATGCAGCACTCCCTTCACGAAAGTCTGAACCTCAGGAAGGGCGGCCAATTCATTTGAAAGAAAATAGATAAAGCCGAAATCTGCACTTTGATGGAACCCAATTTCAGGCCTGCATCCACGCCTGCCTGCAAAAAATGGAGGAAACGACCCAAGTGAAATTCCTCCGCAGGAGCGGTTTTGGTTTCACACCACAACACATATTTTCTCCAGATACGGTGATAATGTTTTGCCGTGACCTCCTTTCTAGCCTTAAGGAGAGTGGGGATGACTTCCCCGGGAATACCTTTACGAGCTAGGATTTGGCGTTCAACCTCCACGCCATCAAACGCAGCCGCGGTAAGTCCGGAAACACGCATGGCCCCTGCAGTAACAGGTCCTCTCTTAGAAGAAGCGGCCAAGGATGTTCTATGAGCAATTCCTGAAGATACGGATACCAGGCTCTCCGTGGCCAATCTGGAACGACGAGTATTGCCTGAACCCTTGTTCGTCTTATGATCCTCAGCACTCTTGGAATGAGAGGAAGCGGGGGGAACACATACACCGACTGAAACACCCACGGAGTTACCAGGGCATCCACTGCACTGGCTTGGGGGTCCCTTGACCTGGAACAATACCTCAGAAGCTTCTTGTTGAGGCGAGACGCCATCATGTCTATTTGAGGAATTCCCCAACGCCTTGTCACTTCTTCAAACACCTCTGGATGAAGGGCCCACTCTCCTGGATGGAGATTGTGCCTGCTGAGAAAGTCTGCTTCCCAGTTGTCCATGCCCGGAAGGAAAACTTGCTGACAGAGCGCTCACGTGCTGTTCCGCCCAGTGGAGAACTCTTGTGGCCTCCGCCATTGCCGCCCTGCTCTTTGTTCTGCCCTGGCGGTTTACGTACGCCACCGCTATGTTATGTTGTCCGACTGGATCAGGACAGGTAGACCTTGAAGAAGGTTCTTCGCTTGCAGAAGGCCGTTGTAAATGGCTCTGAACTCCAGAACATTTATGTGGAGACAAGATTCCTGGCTTGACCATTATCCCTGGAAACGTCTTCCTTGTGTGACTGCACCCCAGCCTCGGAGACTTGCATCTGTGGTCAGCAGGACCCAATCCTCGATTCCGAATCTGCGTCCCTCTAGAAGGTGAGAACTTTGCAGCCACCACAGGAGAGAAATTCTGGTCCTGGAAGATAGACTTATTTTCCGGTGCATGTGCAGGTGAGACCCGGACCATTTGTTCAGCAGATCCCACTGAAACACCCGGGCATGAAACCTGCCAAACGGAATGGCTTCGTAAGCCGCAACCATCTTCCCTAGCACTCGAGTGCATTGATGAATCGACACTCTTGCCAGTCTCAGAATCTCCTTGACCATGGTCTGGATTTCCAGAGCTTTTTCCGCCCGAAGAAACACTCTCCGTAGTTCCATGTCTAGGATCATGCCCAAGAAGGGCAGCCGAGTTGTCGGAATGATCTGAGACTTTGGCAAATTTAGAATCCAACCATGATGTTGCAGAACCGTCAGGGAGAGTTCCACATTTCTTAGCAACTGCTCTTTTGATCTCGCCTTTATCAGGAGATCGTCCAAGTACGGGATAATTGTGACACCCTGCTTGCGTAGGAGTACCATCATTTCCGCCATTACCTTGGTGAAGACCCTCGGGGCCGTGGAAAACCCAAACGGCAACGTCTGAAATTGGTAATGACAATCCTGCACTGCAAATCTTAGGAAGGCCTGATGAAGAGGATATATCGGGACGTGTAAGTAGGCATCCTTTATGTCGACTGACGCCATAAAATCTACCCCTTCTAGGCTGGAGATCACAGCTCGAAGAGATTCCATCTTGAACTTGAAAGTTTTCAAGTATGAATTGAGGGATTTTAGGTTCAGAATCGGTCTGAACGAACCGTCCGGCTTCGGCACGACAAAGAGGCTCGAATAGAACCCTTCCCCCCGTTGGGATGGGGGACCCGGGACAATGACCCTCTGTTGACACAGCTTTTGTATCGCAGCATTTACTACTTCTCTTTCTGGAAGAGAAACTGGCAAGGCCGATCTGAAGATTCGGAGACGGCCCCCCATCGATACGGACTCCCGTAGGGGAGCCCCAGCGTCATGCGGTGGACTTGGCAGAGGCGGGGGAGGACTTTTGGTCCTGGGCGCCTGACACAGCAGGCGACCTTTTTCCCCTTCCTCTTCCTTTTGAAGTGAGGAAGGACGAGCCCCTTCCTTTTTTGTATTTATTAAGCCGAAAGGACTGCGTCTGATAATGGGGCGCCTTATTCTGTTGTGCGGGAACATAAGGAAGAAAAGATGACTTACCCGCAGTAGCGGTAGACACCAGGTCAGCAAGGCTGTCACCAAACAAGACCCTACCTTTAAAAGGGAGAGCTTCCATAGCTTTCTTGGAGTCAGCATCAGCATTCCATTGATGAATCCACAGCGCCCTCCTGGCCGAGACCGCCATGGTATTGGCCCTTGATCCCAAGAGGCCAATATCCCTCGCCGCATCCTTTAGGTAAGCTGCAGCTTCCCTGATATAACCAAGAGTCAAAAGAATGTTATCCTTATCAAGGGTATCCATGTCAGATGCCAAATTATCAGCCCAGTTAGCAATAGCACTACTCACCCACGCCGACGCCACGGCAGGCCTGAGGAGTGCACCCGTAGTGACATAAATGGCTTTTAATGTCGTTTCCTGCTTGCGATCCGCAGGATCCTTGAGGGCAGCTATGTCAGGAGACGGAAGCGCCACCTTTTTGGACAGTCGGGACAGAGCCTTGTCCACATTGGGAGACGACTCCCATTTCTCCCTGTCGTCAGAGGGGAAAGGATATGCCTTAAAAATTCTCTTGGGAATCTGCCACCTTTTGTCAGGCGACTCCCAAGCCTTTTCACAAAGAGCGTTCAGTTCATGAGAGGGGGGAAACTTCACCTCAGGCTTTTTCCCTTTAAATAAACAAACCCTTGTATCTGGAACAGGAGGTTCCTCAGAAATATGTAAAACATCTTTAATAGCCACAATCATGTACTGAATACTCTTTACCAATTTTGGATGTAAAGTGGCTTCACTAAAGTCGACACTGGAATCAGAGTCCGTGTCAGTATCCGTATCTGCCATCTGCGTAAAGGAACGTTTCTGTGACCCTGAGGGGGCCTGTACCAGAGACAAGGCGTACTCCATGGATTTTCTCCACGTTTGTGTCTGAGAATCAGATTTATCCAGCCTCTTAGATAATAACGCCACATTTGCATTCAGTATACTCAACATATTCACCCACTCAGCAGTCGGCTGTGCCGACAAAACCACTCCCAAATCCTTCTCTGCGCCCCCAGTAACTTCCTCCGGGGAGGAGCACTCAGCCTCAGACATGTTGACACACGGTACCGACACACACACTCTCACACTGGCTTAAGGGGACAGATCCACAGGGAAGCCTGTAGAGAGAACACAGAGGGAGTATGCCAGCTCACACCCCAGCGCCCATATACTACTAAAACAATAATATATGCTAAATTGCGCTGTATTATATAGCACCAATTCGACTGTGCCCCCCTCCCCCCCCCCCCCCCCCCCCAACCGTTTTGCTCCCAGTACTTGAAAGGAGAGTGGAGGTCCGGGCCAGCGTCTCTGCATGCACTGTGAAGAGATAAAATGGCGCTGGTAAGCTGTGCGGCTAAGCCCCGCCCCTTCCCGGGGCGCTGTAGTCCCGCTTAAATTTAAATCTTTATATTGGCGGGGGATTCATACTTAGTGCCCCAGCACCCAAATATGCCGATTTTGCCAGTCTTAACAACCTTAGTAACTTGCTGCCCAGGGCGCTCCCCCCCCCCCCCCCCCAGCGCCCTGCACCCTGTGAGTGGCGTTGGTGTGTGGGAGCATGGTGCATAGCGCGACCGCTGCGCTGTACCTCCGTTTCTAAAGTCTTCTGCCGCCACTGAAGTCTTTTGCCTTCTGCATACTCACCCGGCTTCTGGCTTCTGTGAGGGGGTTGACGGTGCGGCTCCGGGAACAAGCAGCTAGGCGCACCAAGTGATCGAACCTTCTGGAGCTAATGGTGTCCAGTAGCCTAAGAAGCAGAGCCCTTAACTCAGCAGAAGTAGGTCTGACTTCTCTCCCCTCAGTCCCACGAAGCAGAGAGCCTGTAGCCAGCAGGTCTCTCTGAAAATAAAAAACCTAACAAAGTCTTTTCCAGAGAAACTCAGTAGAGCTCCCCTAGTGTGTGTCCAGTCTCTCCTGGGCACAGAATCTAACTGAGGTCTGGAGGAGGGGCATAGAGGGAGGAACCAGTTCACACCCAGTCAAAGTCTTTTAGTGTGCCCATGTCTCCTGCGGATCCTGTCTATACCCCACGGTCCTTTTGGAGTCCCCAGCATCCTCTAGGACGTGAGAGAAATAATTTCATTTGAAATAAACATTAACATTTTCAATGTGAAGGTGTGTACACACGGTGAGATAAATCTGTAACATGTTGACTATATAGTCAAAATCTTATGAAAAGTTAGTGCATGTCTCAAGGTGTTAGGCAGTTTGCGATACAGATTCGATCCCGATGCGCGATCCCGTGGGGTCGGTATCGTAAGGCTAGATAGACTGTGCAGGCAAGTCAATATTGACTATCCAGTGTACTATCTAGTACAAAGTATAGTCAAAATTGGCACTTAGTCAAAATCAATCAGACATAGACAAAATCTCAAGTACAGATAGTCAAAATCTGTGCTATCTGTGCTCTGGGGGAGTTCAAGGGAAATCGCATAGTCAAAATTGGACTTAGCAAGGATCTCACCGTGTGTACACACCTTTAACCAGGATACGTAGTTAAGAATTCTCAATTCCAGGATAAATATCTTGTAAGCTTTCCAAAGCTGTGATGCTTGAACCTAGCTGTGCAGAATGCAAATCATCAAACTTGGTTCCCATTTATTGAAAGATGTGACCAATTAACAAGGCTTAGTGGAAAATAAAATGGGGAACAATGCAGTAAACAAGGAAAATAAAAAAAAGATAAAATATGAGATACAAAGAAACAAATAAAAGAACTGTTTGATCTAACAGTCACACCACTAGAATGACTTCCGCTAGCCTTAACTGAAGAGAATTGGCAACAACAAAAAAAAGAAAAAGGGAGTGCTCTTAGAAGCTGGAGGTGTTGGAAAACAAAGTTTGAGTTAAACAATAAAATATAATGCAAATGAATAATAATGATCATAATTATATTTATTAACAAACGATCATCCATCATATACACTACGGGGGTAATTCCAAGTTGATCGCAGCAGGAATTTTGTTAGCAGTTGGGCAAAACCATGTGCACTGCAGGGGAGGCAGATATAACATGTGCAGAGAGAGTTAGATTTGGGTGGGGTGTGTTCAATCTGCAATCTAATTTGCAGTGTAAAAATAAAGCAGCCAGTATTTACCCTGCACAGAAACAAAATAACCCACCCAAATCTAACTCTTGCAGTGCACATGGTTTTGCCCAACTGCTAACAAAATTCCTGCTGCGATCAACTTGGAATTACCCCCTAAATCAGTACATATACTATCCCTGAAAACATAAAAATAATAAAATAGTAACCATCATCAGCATACTTTATAGTATCAGACCTCATACATATATTTTAGTACCATCTGAAAGGCACATCTTGTCTCACCTTATAGGAATAATATTGGAGAAGAGGAGTAGGAAACGGATGATCTGCAGATACCAGCGACCAGCAAAATGCTGAAGAGCCACCATAACTAGGGATACGACCAGCAAAGCAGTGAATAATATTTTGGTCAGACAGTTCACTTCCAGGTCAAAGAGCCCTATCTGTAGTACAGTGTAAAGAGAAGAGATAGTAACAGAGTGACTTGCAGGACTCATTTACACTGCACCCTGTACAGATTTTCCATGCAACCAGTAACAGTTTTTCAGTAAAGTGTATAACAAGTATTATGTAGCATGGGCATGTTAATAACATCATTAGAATTGCAAATCCACAAATTGGAGGGGAATCTTCTAACATTTGAAACAGGTGTATGTGAATGTTACAACATGCAGGCATTATCATTATAAAGAACACTATATTAGCAAGCTGAATAATATACATGACAAATTATATGGTAATATTAAACAGTATACTTTATCTTTTATAGGTCCCATGCGGACAGTTTAGATTATTGTGGTAACGGATTTTTAAAATGGTTAACACTCCATTCCAGTGTAGCCTTACTACCTCACAGTAAGAGACTAACTAAGCACTAAGATCCAAAGGGGTGGCTGTAAGGCCAATCAGGCAGCAGGTTTAGGGGGAAATGTACTTGCAAGCTTCAGCTTCTTGGCATGTTTACACAGGGAGTCCAAAGCAACTTTGTGTTCAATCTCTAATTCACAAATCTTTTCAGACCTGATAATTACCCAAAATGTTTAGCTCCACAAGCACATATACAGGTTGTGTGTATATTCATTATTTACATCAATAGTCAGGGCTTTTTACTCTTAAACTGTGTGTGTATAAAAACAAGAAATCACAACAGTCTTAAACGCTTGCAATCTGCTTAATTTGTAAAATAATATTTTTCCAAATATTACTGCAAAACTGGCAATTTTGTGCACCACTCATCAGATGTTCCTATGGCACATTTTCCTGTAGAACACATGGAGCATATGTCTGTCCATGAAACAGACAGAATTTTCCTTTAGTGCATGACTCTGCTTTCTGCCAAGCCCACTCCATAATGATGATCTCACAGCTGTGTTCCTGGCCACCCAAGCAGTGTTTCTCTTGAGTCAACGTGCCATACTCATCAGAGACGTGGATGTGTAAGAGATGCTGTGTTAATATACATTTTGAATGGCACAGTGTAGAAGAACTGATAAAAGCATAAAGGACTGTATATGCTATTATACTAGCTCATCTGCACAAAGCCTCAGAACAATATATGGCTAATGATAGAGCCTTATATCAAGGGGTTAATCTTTCCACTTACACATTCATACAGACTGCACTTTGCTGTATTCAGCTACACTTTTAAAAAAACCTCATCAGATAGACTCAACGGGGTAAATTTATTAAAGCTTCTAAAACAGAGAATTGGTGATGTTGCAATAGCAACCAATCAGATGCAGTCTATCATTTCTCTACTGCCTTTTAGACAATGATAGACAGATAAATTTACCCCAGCGTGTCTGTCTACGACAGTTTTGTTCTGACGACGTCTATACCAGTACCTTGCTGCGAGGATTTGAGGTGTTCATCACGCTGCGCTGCTCTCGGCCAGTATACAGAACCACCCCAACCACCGTGCCTGGAACAAATAATATAAGTCAGAGAACCCTGGAAACCAGCATTAAATCCGTTAGTGTTCCGTGATCAGTTACCTTACATTGTCAGACTACTGGCACCCCCTAGTGATGCAAACCACATTGTGTTCTAAATTCAGACTCACACCAGCAAACTGTGCTGTTATTTACTATTGAATATGCTTTAAATAGGATTTACACAAAGATCATAACATACTTATTGTGGCATGTAACAGCCAGACTACATATATGGTACGTGCATAATAGCCTTGGCCAGCTTTCACTCATATACACAGACCTGTGCTGTGGAATCCTATTGGGGAAACTTAATAAAAGTCTACTACCCAAAATTATTTAACAAAAATACCAGGCAGAGCCTGAGGTGTTCGTCACTATCTGTAAGGTCATACAACGTATAATATAGTTACTCACTCAGTCACACTATAAGGGTATAACCAATTAGCGGATAGGGCTGCGAGGTGCTGGCATTCTGACCGTTTCTCCAGAACCTTGCAGCTACCAACACTGCAGACTTTTCCTCACACAGCATAGAGGTGCACAGGAAAATCTGCAATGTTGGGGTCTCCCATTAGTGGTACTGTGTGCAGCCGCTAAGTGCATACTCTGTGACAGCCCTAACAGGTTACAGAACAATACAGATTAAAGATCTCAATTACTCCCTAGAATTTTATTTCAGCACTTGTCTAATTGGTGTGCCACAAAAGTTATAACCCAAGTAAGATTAGGTCATTAAAAGGGAAATCTGTTATGTAATTCATAAAAAAATAAGGATCTCAGTTTATTTATTTATTTTTTACACCTTTGTGTTCATTCTCATTCTTTCCAGTACATTTATATAATCTTATGGTGCGTACACACTGGCCGATATGTCGGGCGTTATATTGAATAAATGATATATCGCGGGTCCGTCGGCCAGCGAGTACAAACGATGCGTCTGTGAACGCCGTCATTCACAGACATATTGCATCGGCCCTGTAGCACAGCCGATGACAAATATATCTACAAATATAATGGTGCATCGCTGTGTGTGTACGGGCCGCACCAGCCAGTGGTGATTGACAGCTGAATTGGGCGGACGCATGTAACTGCTCACACAGTTCGTGACGTCAGTCCCGACAGATCGGGCAGTGTGTATGCTCAACACACGGCCCGGTGCGTCCATAGATATATCAGGATTATAGTCTGCAATATCAATGCTACATAATGTTTCTCACTTGTCACCTATTTTTCAAAAACAGCAACCCCTAAAGATACTGTTTTATGAAGCATTTTAACCCTTGTAATTGCTCAAAGGAATCACAACTACAGGTCTGTCTCTCCTTCACCAGTCCTGCTCAGTACCATCACAACATACCCAGTGTTATGGAGCCTAGTGTAACGTTGCTATTTTCAGGAACTGCTCCACTGGAGATTCCTGAAGAAAGATCCCTGTTCCCGAAGCCGTTAATCCATTCAAAGAAAACAGGAGAGCTAACAGATATACGGGGTATATTTACTAAAGTGCAGGTTTTTAGAAGTGGCGATGTTGCCCATAGCAACTAATCAGATTCTCTTATCATTTATCTAGCACCTTCTAGAAGATAATAGGTTGCTATGGGCAACATCTCCACTTCTAAAATCCCGCAGTTTAGAAAATATACCCCTACCAGTCTCTCCTACACTTAGATTGACATTGGTTGGTAAATAGCTCCAGTTTTCATCACAAAATCAGCAATGAATGGTTACTTACAATACACTGTGTTCTCCATTATACCTCAAGCAGAAGTGTCCTCATACAGCCATCCTTTTTTGTAACATATAGTGAGAGATGACTTGTGCAATTGCCAAGCTGTGCACTTTTCTTTACTTTTGATACTTTTTCCTGAATATTGAGTCTTAGTTCACATATACTAAACTAGAAATTTAGGATTTTTTTTTTATTTTTTCATTTTGTGATAAAGGAATAGGTATAAAATTACAGATTAAACAGGATGATTCATAGCGAGGGTCACACGTACCCGACCTGTATTTTGCCTTTTTACCCTATATTGCATAATTTTTCCTCAGTTTTGTTACTTTTTCCTCGGTTTCGTGTCTTTGTTTACTTATGGGGGGGGGGGGGGTACCCTATTAGCTGAAGATCATTTTTCCCCCCAAAAAAATAGGCTGATAGAATGAATTTTGACCGGTGGTCCTTATTAGACTATCCGATTAGAGACTTTTTGGGGGGGAGAAAAAGGTCCCGTTCTTGGTTGATAACACATGGGATCCGGGATAAGTATCCGGACCCATGTGTTATCACAGTTCTGAGGGCTGCTTTTCAGGGATTTTGCTTCATGTGCAGCATAATTCCCAATAAATGCCGGCTACAGGGGCTAATTGGATACTCCCTGGCGAATCCATTAGCCACGGTAAATTACTGTGGTTAACTGGATACCGCTCACAGTGAGCTAGGAATTTAGATTAGTGTTTTGGCGTGGCAATGTCCGTGGCTCACTAAACAGGGCTATTTAGCATAATTTGAGAATAGGTGTATGTGGACACATCTGTAGAGGGGACTATTTAATGTGCAGTGATCTGCTCACATAGTATTGGTCTCCTGATAAATTAATGAGAGATTACTAGTCCCAAATTTCTTTAGTTAACCATCATTTGCAAAATGCCCTTGGGGTGACTTTTCTTGTGGTGTCAGCTCCATTAAGAGAGGGAAAACACCACCCCCTGCCATCACTAACTAATTTGGGGCACTCATTTTCTGAATGACAGACTCAATTATTTTAAATTATAGACAAACTAATGAGGGATTAAATTGTTAACATGCATTCTTAAGGCAAAAGAATGTTTCTCTGTACCTGAAGCGATTACCGTGCTAGCCCATAAAGTGTTCTCGATGCTTAAGCTTTCATTTATTGGGGGATCACTGTCCTCCTATGGAGAGAGAATAAGTACAGTGCATCTTATGGGGCATACTGTGACATGTGTACAATTAGTATAAATATATATTCTTCAGAAGGTACTAAATATATTTTTAAGAGTAATAATCTTCAAAGAAAGCAGTTACTATCATGATAAAAACAGATTACTAAAAAAATAATAATGCAGTTTATAATAAAACAATGTATACAAGGGGGAGCAAGCACATCTTAAACAGAGTACTTGCTACTGTGCGGTTTAAGGTGTAAAAGGAGCAATACGATGTGATGTAACATGTATAAAACGAGATGTATGGTAAGAACTTACCGTTGTTAAATCTCTTTCTGCGAGGTACACTGGGCTCCACAAGGATTCACATTGGGGTGTAGAGTAGGATCTTGATCTGAGGCACCAACAGGCTCAAAGCTTTTGACTGTTACCAAGATGCACAGCGCCGCCTCCTCTATAACCCCGCTTCCATGCACAGGGAGCTCAGTTTCGTTAACCAGCCCAATGCAGTAACAGGTACCAGAGATGACAATAGCTCGTAGCCAATTACACCACACACTCACCACAGGAGAGGGTGTCAGCGGATATGCCAATACCAACCCAAAGAAGCAAAGTGCGTCAGGGTGGGCGCCTTGTGGAGCCCAGTGTACCTCGCAGAAAGAGATTTAACAACGTTAAGTTCTTGCCATAAATCTCGTTTTCTGCTGCGGGGTAACTGGGCTCCACAAGGATTCACATTGGGGATGTCCTAAAGCAGTTCCTTAGGGGAGGGGACGCACTGTTGCGGGCACAAGAACCCGGCGTCCAAAGGAAGCATCCTGGGAAGCGGCGGTATCAAAGGCATAGAACCTAATGAACGTGTTCCCTGAGGACCACGTAGCCGCCTTGCACAATTGTTCAAGGGTCGCACCACGGTGAGCCGCCCAAGAAGGTCCAACCGACCAAGTAGAATGGGCTCTGATGGTAGTAGGAATCGGACGACCAGCCTGTACATAAGCATGTGCAATCACCATTCTAATTCATCTGGCCAGAGTCTGCTTGGAAGCAGGCCAGCCACATTTGTGAAAACCAAATAATACAAAAAGAGAATCAGATTTCCTAACGGATAAGTCACTCAAGTCCGAGACCCTTCTAGCTGAAGCAATAGCCAGCAAGAATAGGACCTTAAGGGAAAGCCACTTAAGGTCAGCAGAGGCAAGAGGCTCAAACGGAGACTCTTGTAAAAACTCCAAAACCACGACAGATCCCAAGGGGCCACCAGTGGCACATAAGGATGCTGAATCCGCAACACACCCTGAGTGAATGTATGGAAATCAGGTAGGGTGACAATCTTTCTCTGAAACCAAACTGACAAGGCAGAGATGTGAACCTTGAGGGAGGCCAGACGCAGGCCTAAGTCCAGGCCCTATTGTAGAAAGGCCAATAGTTTGGCCGTACTAAACTTGAAAACGTCATGATTGTGAGACGCACACCAAGTAAAGTAAGCATTCCAGACCCTATGGTAAATCCGAGCAGAAGCCGGCTTGCAGGCCATCAACATAGTTTGAACGACCGCCTCAGAAAAACCCTTGGCCCTCAGGACGGAAGCTTCAAGAGCCATGCCGTCAAAGCCAGACGGGCCAAATCCTGGTAAACACAAGGGCCCTGAACTAGGAGGTCTGGTCGTTGTGGAAGTAGAAGGGGACGATCCCACGAGAGACCCAGTAGGTCGGAGAACCAGTGCAGCCTGGGCCACGCCGGAGCGACCAGAAGCAGGTTTCCTCCTTCTTGCTTGAACTTCCGTATTACTCTGGGCAGGAGTGACACAGGAGGGAACACATACGGTAGCTGAAAATTCCATGGAATTGCCAGAGCGTCCACAAACGCAGCTTGAGGATCCCTTGTCCTTGCGCCGAAGACCGGAACCTTGTGATTGCGTCGAGACGCCATCACATCCACATCTAGAAGGCCCCACGTGTCCACGAGAAGTTGAAACACCTCCGGATGGAGGCTCCACTCTCCTGCGTGTACATCCTGACGACTGAGATAATCCGCTTCCCAGTTCAGGACGCCCGGAATAAACACTGCGAATATAGCCGGCAGATGGCGTTCTGCCCACTGAAGAATCCATGATACTTCCTTCATCGCCATGCGGCTCCGAGTGCTGCCTTGATGATTTATGTAAGCAAACGTGGTGGCGCTGTCCGATTGTACTTGAACAGGTCTGTTTTGTATCAGATGCTGGGCCATTGTCAACGCGTTGAACACTGCCCGCAGTTCCAGAATATTGATCGGGAGCAGAGACTCCTCCTTGGTCCACCGACCCTGAAGAGAGTGTTGTTCCAACACCGCGCCCCAATCTCTCAGATTGGCATCCGTCGTCAGAAGGACCCAGTTAGATATCCAGAAGGGACGGCCCCTGCTCAATCGTTGGTCCTGCAGCCACCAGCTCAGGGACAGGTGGACCTCCGGAGAAAATGATATCATGTGAGATCGGATCCGATGAGGCAGGCAGTCCCACTTGGTCAGAATTAACTTCTGGAGAGGGCGAGAGTGGAACTGAGCATACTCCACCATGTCGAAAGCCGACACCATGAGATCCAGCATTTGCATTGCCAAATGTATCGACACTTGCGGACGAGATAGGAAGCATCGAATCCTGTCCTGAAGCTTCAAGACTTTCTCCTGAGACAGGGACAACCTTTGGTTGTGAGTGTACAATAACGCTCCCAGGTGTAACATGCTCCGAGCAGGAACCAGGGAGGATTTCTTCCAGCTGATCAGCCATCCGTAGGCTTTCATGCACTGGACCATCAGATCGAGATGACACAGGAGAAGTTCTGGGGAATTTTCCAGGATCAACAAATCCTCCAAGTACTGTAGAAACCTGACCCCTTGACGGCGGAGTGTAGCCGAGATGACCGCCATAACATTGGTGAAAACCCGGGGAGCCATAGTCAAACCAAAGGGTACTGCCCGAAATTGGTAATGAAGGTTGCCCACCACAAACTGCAGGTACTGTTGTTGAGATACCGCAATAGGAATATGCAGGTAGGCAACCTGTATGTCCAGGGAGACCATATAGTCCCCAGGCTCCATGGCCAGAACTATAGAGCGCAGAGTTTCCATACGAAACTTGGAGACCCACACATGCTTGTTCAAGGACTTCAGATTGAGAATGGGCCGCGAGGACCCGTTCGGTTTCGGGACTAGAAACAGCGGTGAATAGTACCCCTTGCCTCTCTGAGCCAGAGGCACCTGTACTACCACTCCTGTGGTCAGGAGGTAATGTACCGAGTGCAATGTGTTTGCTTTTGCCGGATCCAGAGGCACATCTGTCAGGCAAAATCGATGAGGGGGATGATTCTTGAAGGGCATGGCGCAACCTCGAGCGACGACTTCCCTCACCCAGGTATCTGAAGTGGTCTTCAACCATTCCTGGGAAAAACCTAGAAGTCAGCCCCCCACCCTGGGATCCCCCAGAGGGAGGCCCGCCCCGTCATGCGGCAGGCTTGTCAGTTTTGGAAGCTGGCTGATGGGCGACCCAGGCACGCTTCGGTCTGGACTTGGCAGGTCTGGAAGCACAAGCTTGCTTTGGGTACGCCTGACCTTTTGCTTTACCTGGAGGACGAAAGGGCCGAGGGAAAGTACTTTTAGCCTTCTGTGCGGAAGGGGCCGTACTAAGTAGGCAAGCTGTTTTAGCAGTAGCCAGATCAGCCACAATCTTATTGAGGTCTTCTCCAAAGAGAATGTCTCCCTTGAAAGGAAGCACCTACAGGGTTTTCTTGGAATCCATATCCACCAGGATCTCAACCAAAGGATACGTCTGGCCAAGACGGACGCAGTAGCAGCCTTGGCCGCGAGCACCCCGGCATCGGAGGCCGCCTCCTTAAGGTACAGAGAAGCCGTGGCAATATACGAGAGACATTGTCGAGCATGCTCAGATGCATCGGAAGGCAGTTCCGCCTCAAGCTCCTGAGCCCACGCCTCAACAGCTTCAGCAGCCCAAGTCGCTGCAATAGTTGGCCTTTGCACAGCCCCCGTTAGGGTATAAATCGCTTTTAAACAGCCCTCCACACGGCGATCTGTCGGTTCCTTCAGAGAGGTGCGGTAGTTACTGGCAGAGCAGAGGAAAACAACCATACGCGCTACATGAGAATCTACAGGCGGAGGGGTTTCCCAATTTTTACATACCTCCGCAGAGAGAGGATAGCGAGCCAACAGTCTCTTATTCGGTGTAAATTTTGTCCCCGGATTTATCCAGGATTCCTGACGTATGTCAACCAGGTGTTTAGAATAAGGTAAAACTTGTTTAACCACCTTCTTACGTTTAAACCTATCCAGTTTCTTGGAGACAGTCTCAGGCTCAGAATCATCAGACACATGAAGAATGAGCCGTATGGCCTCAATCAAATCTGGGACATCCACCAATGACTTCCCTTCCCCATCCGACACATCAGCGTCAGTGTCTGTAGGGTCAGTATATGCAACGGCCTCATCAGAGGACGTGTTTGGAATAGCAGTGGATTGGGAGGAGGAAATGGCCCGTTTAGAAGATGACTTAGTCTAATGCGGGCGAGAGTGACACTTAGATTTAGTCATAGATCGGTTCAAATGCTGTAACTGAGTGGAAAGCTGATCCACCCATGGCGGGTTCACAGCAGGGACCATAAACTGTGGCAGTGGCACAGGTGGTCCCACAGGGGGCGTTAATTTAGTCACAAGCGTGTTTAACAATGTGGAAAATGTAGCCCAAGGTGGGTCTTATGATGCCTCAGGTTGTCATATAGCCATACTGAGTATTACAAAGTAATACTCAGTATGGCTATATGACAATAGATATAACAATACACAGTAAACACTGGATGTATATCACAGGGTGTTTGTACCACACAACCCTGAATGTATGCACTTTTTCTTAACTAACACTGTCCCAGTGACAGGCAGAATACTCAAGTGTCCTGTAGGAAGCTCAGCACTGGCAGTCAGGTGGTTCCACAGAGGAGGATTTGCCCTAGCAGTCTCAGGAACAGCGAGGCTCTGTCTGTAATGGCTGCAGACCGGGAGTGAGGGAGAGGGAAGCAGCTCCAGGGCGGTAACATTGCTGAAATGGCGCCCTGGGGCTGGGGGAGAGGGGCCTCAGGTCCGACCTGCTCCCCCCGCTGGCATCCCCACCGGGTGTGCGGGCAGTGTAAAAATGGAGGGTATTTTTATTATATCCCCCTGACCTGTGCCCAAAAGTCAACCCTGGTGGCTAGTGGAGCGGCTGCCCAGTATTCAGTGTCCACGGCCGCGCTGGATCGCGGTAAAGTGCGGCACAGGAGCCCCTTACCTCCCGCTTGTCTGCAACCCAACGATCTGGGAGACGGCAGCGTGTGTGAGACTCACTGTTAGAAGTCGGCGCCTCCGCTGCAGTGACCCGGCAACCAGGGCGCGGGAGTATACAGCGCAGCTGGGGGTGATGGAGCTGCATGCTGGGAAGTCTAAAAGATTTTGCCTGCAGCAGCCCTGTAGTCTTCTTACAAGAATATCTTCTTCTTTCTGTAAAAATGAAGCTCTGAATAGGCTGCTTAAGGCAGCCTCCTGTTAAGTGCCTGCATACTGCATGGCACCAACTTACAAACTGAGCTCCCTGTGCATGGAGGCGGGGTTATAGAGGAGGCGACGCTGTGCATCTTGGGAAAAGTCAAAAGCTTTGAGCCTGTTGGTGCCTCGGATGTGAATCCTTGTGGAGCCCAGTGTACCCCGCAGCAGAAAGGAGAAATATTGTGTGGCGTAATATGTATGAGGGGCAATAATGTGTGGCCTAAGGTGTATAAAGGAGCAATATGGCATGGCGTAACATGTATAACAAGCAATACTGTGTGGCGCAAGGTATATAAGGACAATACGGCATGGCGTAACATGTATAAGGAGCAATACTGCGTGGCATAAGTGTATAAGAAGCAGTACGGTATGGCATAATTTGAACTGGGAGTACTATTGGGTGGTCCCACCCCTACACAATAAGACCATGGACCATTTTTTAGGGGGGCACGATGTTCCTATTTGGAGGGGGCACAATACATATTGATTCACCTGGGCCAACCACTCTCTAGTTCCGCACTGGAACCTTGTAACCTAATATTTTGTTGCACAACCTTTAGAGGCAATCACTGCAATCAAGCGATTTCTGTAGCTCTCAATGAGACTTGTGATCCTATCTACAGGTAGTTTGCTTCAGCTGTGTCAGGTGTTCCAGAGACAATAGAACTCAGATCAGGGCTCATAGAAGGCCACTTCAGAATAGTTCAATGTTTTGTTCTCATCCATTCTTGGGTGCTTTCAGCTGTGACTTTTAAATCATTATACTGTTGGAGGATCCATGTCCTGCCACATAGCTTTCTAACACTGTGAAAGTATGTTTTGCTCCTGCGCTCCTTGACAGTCTTAACATTTTCATGTTCCCTGCATAGATTCAAGTTGCACCGTGCAAGACGCAGGAAAACAGCCCCAAAATATAATCGAGCCTCCTCCATATTTCACTGGTGATCTTTTCTTTGAAAGCTTAAATATTTTCTTCCATGAACAAAGAGCTGACGTGACTTGCCAAAAACTCTAGCTTTAACTCATCTGTTTAAAGGCTAGTCTCCCAGGAGCATTGTGTCAATACGCACTTTAGCAGCCCTCCTGGGTCTTCATCCATGGAGCCCACTGCCGGCCAAAAGAGTCGTATGGTACGATCAGACACTGACATACCTTGACCTTGGAGTTCAGCTTGTATCTCTTTGGAAGTATTCACAGAAACAATAAGATTTTACTTACCGATAAATCTATTTCTCGGAGTCCGTAGTGGATGCTGGGGTTCCTGAAAGGACCATGGGGAATAGCGGCTCCGCAGGAGACAGGGCACAAAAAGTAAAGCTTTTCCAGATCAGGTGGTGTGCACTGGCTCCTCCCCCTATGACCCTCCTCCAGACTCCAGTTAGGTACTGTGCCCGGACGAGCGTACACAATAAGGGAGGATTTTGAATCCCGGGTAAGACTCATACCAGCCACACCAATCACACCGTACAACTTGTGATCTAAACCCAGTTAACAGTATGATAACAGCGGAGCCTCTGAAAGATGGCTTCCTTCAACAATAACCCGAATTAGTTAACAATAACTATGTACAATTATTGCAGATAATCCGCACTTGGGATGGGCGCCCAGCATCCACTACGGACTCCGAGAAATAGATTTATCGGTAAGTAAAATCTTATTTTCTCTATCGTCCTAGTGGATGCTGGGGTTCCTGAAAGGACCATGGGGATTATACCAAAGCTCCCAAACGGGCGGGAGAGTGCGGGTGACTCTGCAGCACCGAATGAGAGAACTCCAGGTCCTCCTTAGCCAGAGTATCAAATTTGTAAAATTTTACAAACGTGTTCTCCCCTGACCACGTAGCTGCTCGGCAAAGTTGTAATGCCGAGACCCCTCGGGCAGCCGCCCAAGATGAGCCCACCTTCCTTGTGGAGTGGGCCTTTACAGATTTAGGCTGTGGCAGGCCTGCCACAGAATGTGCAAGTTGGATTGTGCTACAGATCCAACGAGCAATCGTCTGCTTAGACGCAGGAGCACCCATCTTGTTGGGTGCATACAATATAAACAACGAGTCAGATTTTCTGACTCCAGCTGTCCTTGCAATATATATTTTTAATGCTCTGACAACGTCCAGTAACTTGGAGTCCTCCAAGTCACTTGTAGCCGCAGGCACTACAATAGGCTGGTTCAGATGAAATGCTGACACCACCTTAGGGAGAAAATGCGGACGAGTCCGCAGTTCTGCCCTGTCCGAATGGAAAATCAGATATGGGCTTTTGTAAGATAAAGCTGCCAGTTCTGACACTCTCCTGGCCGAAGCCAGGGCTAGAAGCATGGTCACTTTCCATGTGAGATATTTCAAATCCACCTTCTTTAGTGGTTCAAACCAATGAGATTTTAGAAAGTCCAAAACCACATTGAGATCCCACGGTGCCACTGGAGGCACCACAGGAGGCTGTATATGTAGCACTCCCTTAACAAAGGTCTGGACTTCAGGGACTGAAGCCAATTCTTTTTGAAAGAAAATCGACAGGGCCGAAATTTGAACCTTAATAGATCCCAATTTGAGACCCATAGACAATCCTGATTGCAGGAAATGTAGGAATCGACCCAGTTGAAATTCCTCCGTCGGAGCACTCCGATCTTCGCACCACGCAACATATTTTCGCCAAATTCGGTGATAATGTTGCACGGTTACTTCCTTCCTTGCTTTAATCAAAGTAGGAATGACTTCTTCCGGCATGCCTTTTTCCTTTAGGATCCGGCGTTCAACCGCCATGCCGTCAAACGCAGCCGCGGTAAGTCTTGAAACAGACAGGGACCCTGCTGAAGCAAGTCCCTCCTTAGAGGTAGAGGCCACGGATCTTCCGTGATCATCTCTTGAAGTTCCGGGTACCAAGTCCTTCTTGGCCAATCCGGAACCACTAGTATCGTCCTTACGCCTCTTTGCCGTATAATTCTCAATACTTTTGGTATGAGAGGCAGAGGAGGAAACACATACACCGACTGGTACACCCAAGGCGTTACCAGCGCGTCCACAGCTATTGCCTGCGGATCTCTTGACCTGGCGCAATACCTGTCCAGTTTTTTGTTGAGGCGAGACGCCATCATGTCCACCATTGGTCTTTTCCAACGGGTTACCAGCAAGTGGAAGACTTCTGGATGAAGTCCCCACTCTCCCGGGTGAAGATCGTGTCTGCTGAGGAAGTCTGCTTCCCAGTTGTCCACTCCCGGGATGAACACTGCTGACAGTGCTATCACATGATTCTCTGCCCAGCGAAGAATCCTTGCAGCTTCTGCCATTGCACTCCTGCTTCTTGTGCCGCCCTGTCTGTTCACATGGGCGACTGCCGTGATGTTGTCCGACTGGATCAACACCGGTTTTCCCTGAAGCAGAGGTTCTGCCTGGCTTAGAGCATTGTATATTGCTCTTAGTTCCAGAATGTTTATGTGAAGAGACGTTTCCAGGCTCGTCCATACTCCCTGGAAGTTTCTTCCTTGTGTGACTGCTCCCCAGCCTCTCAGGCTGGCGTCCGTGGTCACCAGGATCCAATCCTGTATGCCGAATCTGCGGCCCTCCAATAGATGAGCACTCTGCAACCACCACAGAAGAGACACCCTTGTCCTTGGAGACAGGGTTATCCGCAGGTGCATCTGAAGATGCGACCCTGCCATTTTTCCCAGGACTCTTGTGCATTGATGTACAGACACCTTTCCTGGTTTTAGGAGGTTCCTGACAAGCTCGGATAACTCCTTGGCTTTTTCCTCCGGGAGAAAAACCTTTTTCTGAACCGTGTCCAGAATCATCCCTAGGAACAGCAGACGAGTTGTCGGCATTAACTGGGATTTTGGAATATTCAGAATCCACCCGTGCTGTTTTAGCACTTCTTGAGACAGTGCTAATCCCATCTCTAGCTGTTCTCTGGACCTTGCCCTTATTAGGAGATCGTCCAAGTATGGGATAATTAATATGCCTTTTCTTCGAAGAAGAATCATCATCTCGGCCATTACCTTTGTAAAGACCCGAGGTGCCGTGGACAATCCGAACGGCAGCGTCTGAAACTGATAGTGACAGTTTTGTACAACGAACCTGAGGTACCCCTGGTGTGAGGGGTAAATTGGAACGTGGAGATACGCATCCTTGATGTCCAAGGATACCATAAAGTCCCCCTCTTCCAGGTTCGCTATCACTGCTCTGAGTGACTCCATCTTGAACTTGAACTTCTTTATGTACAGGTTCAAGGACTTCAGATTTAGAATAGGCCTTACCGAGCCATCCGGCTTCGGTACCACAAAAAGAGTGGAATAATACCCCTTCCCTTGTTGTAGAAGAGGTACCTTGACTATCACCTGCTGAGAGTACAGCTTGTGAATGGCTTCCAAAACCGTCTCCCTTTCGGAGGGGGACGTTGGTAAAGCAGACTTCAGGAAACGGCGAGGAGGATCTGTCTCTAATTCCAACCTGTACCCCTGAGATATTATCTGCAGGATCCAGGGATCTACCTGCGAGTGAGCCCACTGCGCGCTGTAATTTTTGAGACGACCACCCACCGTCCCCGAGTCCGCTTGAGAAGCCCCAGCGTCATGCTGAGGCTTTTGTAGAAGCCGGGGAAGGCTTCTGTTCCTGGGAAGGAGCTGCCTGTTGCTGTCTCTTCCCTCGACCTCTGCCTCGTGGCAGATATGAATAGCCCTTTGCTCTCTTATTTTTAAAGGAACGAAAGGGCTGCGGTTGAAAAGTCGGTGCCTTTTTCTGTTGGGGAGTGACTTGAGGTAGAAAGGTGGATTTCCCGGCTGTAGCCGTGGCCACCAAATCTGATAGACCGACTCCAAATAACTCCTCCCCTTTATACGGCAAAACTTCCATATGTCGTTTTGAATCCGCATCGCCTGTCCACTGTCGCGTCCATAAAGCTCTTCTGGCCGAAATGGACATAGCACTTACCCGTGATGCCAGTGTGCAGATATCCCTCTGTGCATCACGCATATAAAGAAATGCATCCTTTATTTGTTCTAACGACCGTAAAATATTGTCCCTGTCCAGGGTATCAATATTTTCAATCAGGGACTCTGACCAAACTACCCCAGCACTGCACATCCAGGCAGTCGCTATAGCTGGTCGTAGTATAACACCTGCATGTGTGTATATACTTTTTTGGATATTTTCCATCCTCCTATCTGATGGATCTTTAAGTGCGGCCGTCTCAGGAGAGGGTAACGCCACTTGTTTAGATAAGCGTGTTAGCGCCTTGTCCACCCTAGGAGGTGTTTCCCAGCGCTCCCTAACCTCTGGCGGGAAAGGGTATAATGCCAATAATTTCTTTGAAATTATCAGCTTTTTATCAGGGGCAACCCACGCTTCATTACACACGTCATTTAATTCTTCTGATTCAGGAAAAACTATAGGTAGTTTTTTCACACCCCACATAATACCCTGTTTAGTGGTACCTGTAGTATCAGCTAAATGTAACGCCTCCTTCATTGCCAAAATCATATAACGTGTGGCCCTACTGGAAAATACGGTTGATTCGTCACCGTCACCACTGGAGTCAGTGCCTGTGTCTGGGTCTGTGTCGACCGACTGAGGCAAAGGGCGTTTCACAGCCCCTGACGGTGTTTGAGTCGCCTGGACAGGCACTAATTGATTGTCCGGCCGTCTCATGTCGTCAAACGACTGCTTTAGCGTGTTGACACTATCCCGTAGTTCCATAAATAAAGGCATCCATTCTGGTGTCGACTCCCTAGGGGGTGACATCCTCATATTTGGCAATTGCTCCGCCTCCACACCAATATCGTCCTCATACATGTCGACACACACGTACCGACACACAGCAGACACACAGGGAATGCTCCTAACGAAGACAGGACCCACTAGCCCTTTGGGGAGACAGAGGGAGAGTTTGCCAGCACACACCAAAAGCGCTATATATAACAGGGATAGCCTTATAATAAGTGCTCCCTTATAGCTGCTTTATATATATCAAAATATCGCCATAAATTTGCCCCCCTTCTCTGTTTTACCCTGTTTCTGTAGTGCAGTGCAGGGGAGAGACCTGGGAGCCGTCCTGACCAGCGGAGCTGTGAGAGGAAATGGCGCCGTGTGCTGAGGAGATAGGCCCCGCCCCTTTTCCGGCGGGCTCGTCTCCCGCTATTTAGTGAATCCAGGCAGGGGTTAAATATCTCCATATAGCCTCTGGGGGCTATATGTGAGGTATTTTTAGCCTTTATATAGGTTACATTTGCCTCCCAGGGCGCCCCCCCCAAGCGCCCTGCACCCTCAGTGACTGCGTGTGAAGTGTGCTGAGAGGAAAATGGCGCACAGCTGCAGTGCTGTGCGCTACCTTTAGAAGACTGCAGGAGTCTTCAGCCGCCGATTCTGGACCTCTTCTGACTTCAGCATCTGCAAGGGGGCCGGCGGCGCGGCTCCGGTGACCATCCAGGCTGTACCTGTGATCGTCCCTCTGGAGCTGATGTCCAGTAGCCAAGAAGCCAATCCATCCTGCACGCAGGTGAGTTCACTTCTTCTCCCCTCAGTCCCTCGTTGCAGTGATCCTGTTGCCAGCAGGACTCACTGTAAAATAAAAAACCTAAGCTAAACTTTTTCTAAGCAGCTCTTTAGGAGAGCCACCTAGATTGCACCCTTCTCGGCCGGGCACAAAAATCTAACTGGAGTCTGGAGGAGGGTCATAGGGGGAGGAGCCAGTGCACACCACCTGATCTGGAAAAGCTTTACTTTTTGTGCCCTGTCTCCTGCGGAGCCGCTATTCCCCATGGTCCTTTCAGGAACCCCAGCATCCACTAGGACGATAGAGAAATCAAGATATGTGGACATGGCACTAAAGACTTTATCTTTAACGTGCTTGTTTATAATTATCTTTCTGATTTCCTCAGAAAATTCACTCCTTTGCCATTTTTGGTTCATGTTCAGTGTGGTGCGCACTGTGATACCAAACAGCAGAGGACTACTTTTCTTCATTTAATTATGCTTAATGACTGATTAGAAGATTAAAGACATGACGCTAATTCAAGAAGGCAATTAGTTTGATGTATCACTATAATCTAATTACTTATTATTTTTCTAAGGTGTAAAAAGAAATCTGTATAGGCCATTTTATAATACCTTTGGGGAATAAGCAATAATGTATCTCTTTTCACAGTAAATTTGCTTTTTTCTAAGAAATACCAAAGGCATGCATGTATACATGAAAAAGTAGCTTTTAATTTAATAACTTTTCAGGAGTAATGTTTCAATGCGCTGTGAGGGTAGCAAAAAATCTGTCCACGTCTGTATTAGGCCTCTCTGTGCCATTATAGTGCACTGTATACAATGATGCTTCATAGTACATCTTAGTGCTGTCACATATTACAGTATTCAAGGGACAGAAAAATGATAGAATACAAAAGTATGATGTAAAAAGGAATGGCCAGATGTTCACAAAAGCATATTTACAATGAAAACACCTGCATTACGTTTGTGTATTTTCTGTTAGTATTAAGTTAGCGTTTATTATTCAAGTTAACATAATAGGAACATTTTGCCTTTTTATACTCCTTTATTATAGGAATAATAGTTATTTTTGATAGATTTCGTTTTTTGATATTTGAAAATGTTTTTCAAGCGACAATTTCATTGAACAAGCCCAAAAGGACGTTATATATGAAATGCAACCTTAGGAACAGGTTTCCCAAGTGCTAAGCTTAAACTGTCATGATTATTTCATTCCTCTACTCAGTGTGAAGCCATATGAGAGAACGTTCACGGTGGTGGATACTAACCAACTGTCTAATATTGAAATTTGTACACGCAGACAGAAATGCAATGATGTCTTATTTCACTCAAAAACACAATAGTAAAATCTAGGGGTTTAAACAAGGCTCACCCTTGTGAATGTTCCAGCAAAATTATGGATGTCAATATTGGGTTCTTCTGCATACACATAAGATCGGATCTGGAGCAAGTCCTACAAGGTAAGAACATGTAAGTATAGACTGTAATGGTTTTCCTTTAGATTGTGGCACTTAATACGTTTTCATTGGTCTGTACAATTTACATCAATTATTTAAACCATAAAATAAAATGACATTAAAAAACACTTAAGCAGGCATTTTTGTTCCTTATATGTTTAGCTGTAAAATCCAATAAATATGCTTGTTCTGTTTATCATTATTATATACAAGGGGGTGGTTCATTTAGTAAGGTAAGACCTCTCACGTGTGTAATGTTCTCTATTTTTTTTTAAGTTCCCACAATGCTAGAGCAGGAAGACCACTGCTTCCCCTCACAGCACTTACACTGCGTATCGTATCAGTCATACTGTCCTAACATCAGATGTAAGATGGCAGGGCTGGCGGATACATGGCCAAACATTAAGGTGCGTAGTGTGATCAGATTTGTGTGTCTAAGGGTCACATCAGCAGCTAAAATGCATTATCAAGTTGTTGACGTTTACGGTGATAACTGCCACTCCAACCTTCACAAGGGGGAAGCATGCTTCCCCCCCTCCCACTATGACAGAGATGCAGGCACACTAGGGAGAGGGAGTGCTTACCTGCGGATCCCCGCGGAAACTTCTCCTTTAAAAAGTCGGCTGCCACAGCGTGGTATGCTCCATCCCTAGCCGGCTCTTCACAGATGCATTACTGGGAGGAGTTGGGGATGTACCAGCAGGCTCAGCATGGCCACGCCTCCTCCTAGTAATGCAACTGTGAAGAGCAGGCTAGGACAGAGAATGGGGCATAGCACCCTGCGGAGGCAGACTTTGTAAAGTCCTGCAATAGCTCTATGCTGAATCGTGGAATAACAAATGGTGTAATGGTTAGCATTACTGCCTCACAACACTGAAGTCATGGGTTACATTCCCACTGTCAGCCAATGGTGTGGAGTTTGTATATTCTCCCCGTACTTGCGTGGGTTGCCTCCAGTTTCCTCCCACAATTGAAAAATATACTGGTAGGTTAACTGGATTCCAACAACAAAAATTAACCCTAGCGTGAATGTATGTGCGTGTAAATGTGGTAGGGAATATAGATTGTAAACTCCACTGTGGCAGGGACTGATGTGAATGGCCAAAATATTCTCTATAAAAGCACTGCGCAATATGTGTGCGCTATATAAATAACTGGTAATAAATAAGCTGCTTAATGGGGTGTGGTATGGTATGCCGGCGGTCGGGCTCCCGGCGACCAGCATATCGGCGCCGGGAGCCCGACCGCCGGCTTACTGACAGTGTGGCGAGCGCAAATGAGCCCCTTGCGGGCAGGGTGGCGCGCTATTTTATTCTCCCTCCAGGGGGGTTGTGGACCCCCACGAGGGAAAATAAGTGTCGTATGCCGGCTGTCGGGATTCCGGCGCCAGTATACTGTGCGCCGGGATCCCGACAGCCGGCATACTGAAGACCACCCGCTTAATGACCCTGTGATATCATTACATCTTAATACAGAAATAATTATTCAGAAAATTGTGTATCTATGGTATGGAGTTTGAGTTCTACATATTGGTTTTAGTTTTACAGTGTGTCCTTGTGACTGGATGGAATGATGGACTCTGTTAGCAGCTGTACGAGCTGCTAAGATCTACATTCTACAGTATTTACTTGCTAATCCTAAAATGAAAAAATAAATAAATAAATAAACAGTGGAACAAAAAGTAAATCACCCAGAGCAATCTCTTTTTGTTTTTATAATATCCCTCCACTGTAGCAATCAATCCGAGTATCTACAATGGCTTCAATGTGATATATAATTTAGTAGCAATCTGAAGAGCGTGTATAAGAAAAATGTAAGAGCAGTATTATTAAAGTAAATAAATATAATGTACTGTATACATACACACACTTTGGCATGCACTTTGTTTCCCTTTTAAAATTCTTACCCATCAAACTTCCAACAATTATAAACAACTAAAGTATACTTTACACACAGAGTGAGACACATTTCAGTCATTTTCTTATAACTTGGGGCAGCCATTGTGAGGGGTATAGATACTCTTTAGGCGAATGCAGCCAATCAATTCATTAGGAAGTGTAACATATACTTTATATATTGCAGTAGTGCAGGCTAGCAAAGAATATATAACTATTAATATATTCATAAAGAACAAATCTGTTTCATAGAACTGAATAGCCTATTTTAGACGGATATGTTGATCATTACAGATTAAGGAACCGCTGGTGTGAGCCTCTGAGTTTTATTCCTCTATAGTAAAGTATAAAGATAGAACAAGATATTTTTCAGAAGGCAAAAATGTGATGCTCTGAGAGAAAAAGCGACAGAACAGCATCAGACGAGGCAATAGATTTATCCTAGGAGAAACATCTGTACAGAATAGATGCTCATGGTATGTAATAAAGAGGGGCCAATACTTGAAGGCTCCCCTACTAAGAAGTGAAACACTAGACAAATTCTGGAAGGGGTGGCAAAGATAAACATCTCCCCATAGCCGCAATGTATGCAGTTATTCTGGTCTCTGTCCTTAGTGTAATCTGAAAAGATAAAACATCTGGACAGCCCCAGGACATGGATTTATTGCTGACAGATGAAGTAAAGCGAACCACTGATGCTCCATTTAAGTTGCACCCATGGTTAGCATAATATGGGGTTAATGGGTCGGTGCATGAGTAAATAAATCAAGGGATTTTTGGGCAATAAGTATTAAACTGTCAAAGCAGCACTGGCTGAGCAGACACCAGTAACGCTGAGGAAGAAATGACTGTAATATGCATGGTAAACAGGGGATGTAGTTTGTAGACCACCAGTCACAATACCGACGCCTGCATCCCAAAAACTCAAAATCCTATTCTCACTCGTGGGTGTACAGCAAGGGGTTTTGTTGTGCGCCCACCCCCACCCCCCTCCGCTGGCATTCTAAACCCCGGGATCCCGGCGTCTGTATGATGACTGGCAGGATCCCAAACGCCGGACACCCATACCCAACCCGTAGACAGTACAGAATATTTATTACAGCAGCAGTCTGCCGTTGCTACTTTCCAACCAACAGACCAGTGTTTCTGTGCCTCAGGACACTTGCAGGGGGTGCCTCGGATTAGTGGTCCAGGACAGACTGTAAGCGTGCGAGCAGGGTCTTCCTACCTCTATGTCTGTCTGTTTTTACCCAGTATTGTTCTATTACTGTTGTTCTAATTGTAAAGCGCAACGGAATATGCTGCACTATATAAGAAACTGTTAATAAATAAATAATTAAATAAATTATGGTCAATGTAATAGGCAAAGCCAGTGTTGGTGGCTGTCAATCATAAAACATGTGGATAAACAGAAGAAAATCCTGCCTCTCACCACACAATTGAACCTAAGGATGACATATAAAAACACAATTTACTTAATATTTATTTCTAATTTTCTTAATAAGAAACTTTTGGCCTAGGTTTGCCATGAAAAAAATTCTGATACATTAGGGCGCCGTGATTCAAAAAAACTTTGGGAACCACTGCAATAGACCCTGGACGTTGCAGAAAATGAAGTCTACTTCCAGTACTCTAAAATCTTATCATTCTTCTGCTGGTGATGTTGTTCAAAAAAATTATGTTTTGTAAATGTCAAAGAAGACTGTATAGAATTCTTGTTGCAGCGGTTTACCTAGATCTATAGTGGTGTTTCTCGAGTTACAACAAAAAAACTAAAATAAAATAAATACAAAAATAAAAATAAAAATAAAGAAATGTGCTTATGGTCTGTTTGCCACAAAGTTCCCATTCCAATATAAATCTCCATATCTCAACAAAACAAATCTATCATAATAAGCACTGAGCAATAAATAAAGACATAGGGGTATATTCAATTGACGTTGAAAGCTGCCGCCTGTCGAAAAGACGGCAGTTCCGACTTTTTTGTAAGTCGGAAGGGGTTCCAACCTATTCAATATATTCGACAAGTTAAGGAATTCGACTTGTCGAAAAGCACATGGATCGGCGGAATAGCTGCCGATCCATGTGCTTGTGTCGAAAACGGGGCCAAAACCACCAGGTTTTGGCCCCCTTTTCGACCATCTCAGTCAGATATAAAAAAATATCGGTCTGAGATGTGGGACCCACAGGAGGAGGGGGGGAGAGCCGCGGGCATACAGGGGAGATCAGTGCTACAGCACAGCGTTGCAGCAGGATGTCACACAGCCGCGCCGCTCACGGCAGCTTCCACCCGGCTCCAGCAAGTTAGGTCACACTTGCTGGAGCCGGGTGGACACTGCCGTGAGGTCGGGCGGCTGTGTGACAACCTCCTGCAGCGCTGATCTCCTCCGTCTGCCGGCGGCTGTCCCCGCTGGTCTCCCCGCGGCTCCCCTTCCCCCCTCTGAAAAAGTCGAATTGAGATGAGATTGAATAGGGGTTGTCGGATCCATTTTGACAAATGCATGTCGGAATGGATCAGACGCTAATTGAATATACTCTATAATGTAACTGAAGACACATTAATGTAATGTAGTAGGATAGTGAAAAGGTTTAGATAAATGGTACAATCTGCTTGTGAACATCCCATGGCTGCAAGGCATTTTCTCCATAGTGAAAGAGTAATTGCTATAAGGCATTGCATACACATGGTTGTAGAAAATGATCATGGCTGACAGTGGCATAAAAACAAAGTTTGCTCCCCTCTGCCAAAAGAGTTTCTAGCACCTATCCCCCCACTCCTCCATGGCATTTTATTAAAACAGGGCTGTTTGTAGACAATTTGGCTTCCAATGAGAACAGTTAAAAATGCACCCACCCCCCCCAGACATTTTAAAAATAAATTATTTGTGCACTTCAAAACGGGGGCGGCACCACTGCAAGGGCGTGGTCTTACTGCACGGGGCGTGGCCTTTCAGGAAAAGACTACCTTACTAGCTTTCTGCATCTTCTGCAGGCGGCGCCATCGGTCCTGGCAGTTCTAGGTAATGCTATACGCGCTGACAGCGTGTGACTCATGGGTCAGCTGCAGCTGCTCTCCACACACACACACACACAAGCCTGCCCACAGTAACTGTTACTCCTCATAGACAGTCGCTGCGTTCCGCCCTCACCTCTTGCCGATTGAGCGCCACTCGCGGCTGCAGGAGCGTCAGTCGGCACTATTGGCTATACTACACGGCTGCAGGAGGTGCAGAAGTGCTGTCTCAGAATCAGTCACACCAGTCAGCGCCAGTGCCCCCAAGCCATCACTGGGTCTGTGGGGGATATTGCTACACCACTAATGACTACAATAATGGGATGTCTTGCTTTATCAGCACAGGTATTTCTATATACTGTCTCAGGTTGTCTTTTAAGATGTCCTGAACAGATCTTCCTTAAATGGTTTAAAAAACAAAAACAAAACAACAACACGTCACACCTTGCCAATCCTACATCCTAGGTTTCAGGCAGAACAGAACTGTACCGCAGGGTTGTTATTCAGTGAATATAAGTGTCCCTACAGAACTCTGGTAGTGTGCAACAGTGATCTTTATCTCTCAGTGCTACATACAATTATACAAAAAAAAATGTACTGATTGCACTGTCCCTCTTATTTCATGTGTAACACTCTGCTTATATATTCTCTAGCATGTAGAAAACAAAAAACTTTATCCACAAGTGTAACGAGTACACATGTTAACTTGTTGGAACCATTTATCCTATTTTATTAAACAATTATTTATGATTTATTGTGTATCTTCAGTTACCCAAATTATTATTTTATTTTGCATCACATAACAATGATACACTGTGGAGCTGTAAAACAACACTGGTGCACTGTGTAATAGATTTACAGCCATATAGATTTATATCCCTGAACGACTCCTGCAGAAGAAGCTGGGTGGTTATTAATTACCAGCAGCAGCATGATGTCATGCGATAAGTACACTGAATACTTACAGCGGCTGTGGGAAGTCTCTGTGTGCAGGACACAGGCAATCGCAGCTTCCAGTCTGTCTCTCCATCCAGCTGATCAGTGCGCAGAAAGCAAGAGCCTAGCAAAAGGGGACACAAATTACTTTTCACACGTCACCGAGACCTCATCCCCATCACCGACTGCTTCCGGCTAATGACACAGAAACATGGAATATTGATGGCAGATAAAGAACCAGTCTACCATGTATGCCCATCTTATATATTAACAAGTTTACAAGTCTCAGGACAGACTTTACGGTGTGCCTATCTTTAGTTAGGAACTGAGTTTTCCAAGCCACTACTGTGTCTCTCTAAAGTACAGCTTGATCTGCTCTGGAAACCACTCATCTTCTAAAGCTTGGTAAAACCATTTATGTGCTTGAAGGTTTTAATAATTTGCCTTTCTATAACTCTTTCTGCCTCCAAGCAGCGCCAATTGTATTTTATCAGTTGATTTGTAATTCGCACAGTGCTCCAAAGAACCAAATACAAAAAACATATAAAATAGACATTCAAGGTGACTGAAATAAGCACAGATGTGCAGAGCTTGAAATCTAGTGAATTTCTATTCCCCTCAATGACGCCTCTACAGCTGGAAACGGAACCAGTATTTTGGGAAGCAAAACTGAAGAATATTTTTTTAGCCTTTAGCTATATAATTTGGGATTTACATTTGTTTTCAGCACTTTTAACTTCTCAGAGACACGTCTTGTGCAGTAAACAAGGACTTATAACTTTTAGTATACACGAACACAGGAAAAAATAGGGATAAAACCCCACAAAAAATAATATTTGAGAAGGAGCAGCAGTGAGGGTCCGTTACCATTTTTTTCTGATGTCCTTAGAAATATCATATCAGCTGGTATCCTCTGATTCTATTAAAAATAAAAGATATAAAAACAAATCAGTTCTATTTATGGTTTAGAAACTTTTCGCAGTTTTAATATATAAAAATGAATGGGTTACAAGAAAAAAAACACACACACACACACACACACACACACACAAAACACTAAAATAAGAGGAGTGTAGCCACTTAGTATTAAAGTGCACCAGTCCCCACCCACACGCACATCATGTATTGAGGCACTTTGTGGGCTGATCATTAATGGATTGCAATCTATCACTTTACCAGGAGCAAATGATCTCTCTAAAGGCTCCACCATATGGAAAATGACAAGGGCACATTAATAAATCACTTCAATTATCCACATTTACTATCAGAGCCTGTTTATTTATCATGTAATTAGGTGTAAACATGATTCTCTCTCAAGCCCCAATTTAGGTTATGCATCTTGTAAAAGGAGAAATAGGTCACAATATGGCAGATTGTAGTTTTTAACAACAAAATTAGCAGAAAATGTTCTCTACACATGGAATTTTTTTCACTAAGATACTCCCATGTGTCGGTGAAGAGTAGAAATAACTTATTCCGTAAAGAGAACCTAAAGTTCTCTGAATATGTATTACCATGTATGAAAGCCATTATTCTGCCTCTGTCAATTTAAAATGACAATCACCTTACAGCTGAATAGAAATTTCAGTACCTAAACTCTCTTAAAAATTAGATTAAGGAACATTTGTGTGGCTATATACAGAGCCTGATTCAGAGATGGACACAGAACCTGGTATTTTCAGTTGAGCGATTATCAGTGGTTAGTGCATGCGTCAAGTTACATTACAATTATCGGTAGCAGTGACGATTTTTTTTGTGCAAAGTGAGCGAAAGATGTGGGGATTTTACATCACATTCTGTTAAAAGTCGATATTTTGTATATAAAATGTATTATTTACTTGAACAAAAATATAAGTTATGGTAAGAACTTACCGTCGATAACAGTATTTCTCCTAAGTCCACAGGATAACAATGGGATATGATGAAGCGACAGTGTATTTGCACCAATCGGTCAAAGCTTTTATGGTCTCCCAGCATGCAACGGGTCCGTCCATATATACCCGCCTCCTTGCTCAGGCAAATCAGTTGTATTCCAAAGCTCAAGGCAGGAGCATCATAGATAGCCCTAATCAGGTGATAAGAATGCACATGCACACCCTTCAGTACAAGAAGGAAGAGGTTAGTGAGTAAAAGGATCCTCAAATCAGGTGCGTCAAGGTGGGATCCTGTGGACTTAGGAGAAATACAGTTATCAACGGTAAGTTCTTACCATAACGTGTATTTCTCCGGCAGGGTCCACAGGTTATCCACAGCAATTTAGTGGTGGGGACGCTTCTGATTGGACAGGAGAATCCTTCTCCCGAATTCAGCGTCATGAGAGCAAAGGTATCCAAGGCGTAATGTCTAATGAATGTGTTAATGGAAGACCATGTGGCTGCCTTACATATCTGTTTTGCTGAAGCACCACGTTGTGCTGCCCAAGATGGACCTACCTTACGAGTAGAGTGAGGAGAGACATTAGCTGGAACCTATGCTTCTGAAATAGTCATCCGAAGCCATCTTGCCAGCGTCTGCTTATCAGCAGGCCATCCTCTCTTGTGAAATCCGTAGAGAATGAAGAGAGAATCTGTCTTTCTAATGGCACTGGTATGATCCATGTAGATCCTTAAAGCACGGACCATCTTCCGCAGAAAGGCCCGGTACCTGGAAAGCCAGGACTACAATTTCTTCATTAAGGTGGATTTTAGACACCACCTTCGGAACATACCCAGATCTAGTTCTGAGAACTGCTTTATCTGGATAAAAAAAAAATAAGATTTTAAACCTACCGGTAAATCTTTTTCTCGTAGTCCGTAGAGGATGCTGGGGACTCCGTAAGGACCATGGGGATAGACGGGCTCCGCAGGAGACATGGGCACTTTAAGGCACTTTAAGAAAGACTTTAGGTCTGGGTGTGCACTGGCCCCTCCCTCTATGCCCCTCCTCTAGACCTCAGTTAGAGAAACTGTGCCCAGAGGAGATGGACAGTACGAGGAAAGGATTTTTGTTAATCCAACGGCAAGATTCATACCAGCCACACCAATCACACCGTATAACTTGTGCATCAAGTAAACAGTTAACAGTATGAAAAAATAACGTAGCATCAGTCCAACCTGATGGAACTATAACATAACCCTTATGTAAGCAAAACTATATACAAGTCTCGCAGAAGTAGTCCGCACTTGGGACGGGCGCCCAGCATCCTCTACGGACTACGAGAAAAAGATTTACCGGTAGGTTTAAAATCTTATTTTCTCTAACGTCCTAGAGGATGCTGGGGTCTCCGTAAGGACCATGGGGATTATACCAAAGCTCCCAAACGGGCGGGAGAGTGCGGATGACTCTGCAGCACCGATTGAGCAAACCTTAGGTCCTCCTCAGCCAGGGTATCAAACTTATAGAATTTTGCAAAGGTGTTTGAACCCGACCAAGTAGCAGCTCGGCACAGTTGTAGTGCCGAGACCCCTCGGGCAGCTGCCCAAGATAAGCCCACCTTCCTAGTGGAATGGGCCTTGACTGATTTTGGTAACGGCAATCCAGCCGTAGAATGCGCCTGCTGGATGGTATTACGAGCAATAGTCTACTTCGAAGCAGGAGCGCCAACCTTGTTGGCTGCATATAGGACAAACAGTGCTTCCGTTTTCCTGACTCTAGCCGTTCTGGCCACATAAATTTTCAAAGCCCTGACTACATCAAGGGACTAAGAATCCTCCAAATCTCGTGTAGCCACAGGCACCACAATAGGTTGGTTCATATGAAATGATGACACCACCTTAGGCAAGAATTGAGGACGGGTCCGCAATTCCGCCCTATCCATATGGAAAACCAGAGAGGGGCTTTTATGAGACAAAGCCGCCAATTCCGACACTCGCCTAGCCGACGCCAAGGCTAATAACATGACCACCTTCCAAGTGAGATATTTTAACTCCACCGTTTGAAGTGGTTCAAACCAGTGCGACTTAAGGAAACTCAACACCACGTTAAGGTCCCAAGGCGCCACCGGAGGTATAAAAGGAGGCTGAATATGCAGCACTCCCTTTACAAAAGTCTGTACTTCTGGGAGAGAAGCCAATTCTTTTTGAAAGAAAATGGATAAGGCCGAAATTTGAACCTTAATGGATCCTAACTTTAGGCCCAACTTCACTCCAGTTTGTAGGAAGTGCAGGAAACGGCCCAGATGGAATTCTTCCGTAGGAGCATTCCTGGCCTCACACCAAGAAACATATTTTCACCATATACGGTGATAATGTTTAGCTGTCACATCCTTCCTAGCCTTTATCAGCGTAGGAATGACCTCATCCGGAATTCCTTTTTCCGCTAAGATCCGGTGTTCAACCGCCATGCCGTCAAACGCAGCCGCGGTAAGTCTTGGAACAGACATGGCCCCTGTTGTAACAGGTCCTGTCGTAGAGGAAGAGGCGACGGATCTTCTGTGAGCATTTCCAGCAGATCCGGATACCAGGTCCTTCTTGGCCAATCTGGAACAATGAAAATTGTTCTCACTCCTCTTTTTCTTATTATTCTCAATACCTTGGGTATGAGAGGAAGAGGAAACACATACACCGACTGGAACACCCACGGTGTCACTAGGGCGTCTACTGCTACCGCCTGAGGATCTTTTGATCTGGCGCAATACCTCTGTAGCTTTTTGTTGAGACGGGATGCCATCATGTCTATCTGGGGCAGTCCCCACTGACTTGAAATCTGTGCGAAGACTTCCCGATGAAGTCCCCACTCCCCTGGATGCAGGTCGTGTCTGCTGAGGCAGTCTGCTTCCCAGTTGTCCACTCCCGTAATGAACACAGCTGACAGTTCACTTACATGATTTTCCGCCCAGCAAAGAATCTTGGTGGCTTCCGCCATTGCCACCCTGCTCCTTGTGCCGCCTTGGCGGTTTACATGAGCCACTGCGGTGATGTTGTCTGACTGGATCAGAACTGGTTGGTCGTGAAGTAAGTTCTCCGCCTGACGTAGGGCGTTGTATATGGCCCTCAGTTCCAGGATGTTGATGGGAAGACAAGTCTCTTGACTTGTCCAGAGTCCTTGGAAGTTTCTTCCCCTTGTGACTGCTCCCCACCCTCTGAGGCTCGCGTCCGTGGTCACCAGGATCCAATCCTGAATGCCAAACCTGCATCCTTCCAAAAGGTGAGCACTCTGCAGCCAATACAGGAGAGATACGCTGGCCCTGGGGGACAGGGTGATCCGCTGATGAATTTGTAGATGTGATCCAGACCACTTGTCCAATAGGTCCCATTGGAAAGTCCTTGCATGGAACCTGCCGAAGGGAATGGCCTCGTATGTTGCCACCATTTTTCCCAGGACTTGAGTGCAATGATGCACAGATACTTGTTTTGGCTTCAATAGGTTCTTGACTAGAGTCATGAGTTCCTGAGCCTTTTCTATCGGGAGAAAAACCTTTTTCTGGTCTGTGTCCAGAACCATGCCCAAGAAGCTCAGACGAGTCGTAGGAACCAGCTGCGACTTCGGGATATTGAGAATCCAGCCGTGTTGCTGTAACACCTTCACTGAAAGTGACACACTGTTCAGTAACTTCTCTCGTGATCTCGCTTTTATGAGGAGATCGTCCAAGTACGGGATAATTGTGACAACCTGCTTGCGCGGGAGTACCATCATTTCCGCCATTACCTTTGTGAAAATCCTCGGGGCCGTGGAAAGCCCAAACGGCAACGTCTGAAATTGGTAATGACAATCCTGTACCGCAAATCTCAGGTACGCCTGATGAGGTGGATATATGGGAACATGAAGGTATGCATCCTTTATGTCCAGGGATACCATAAAATCCCCCCCTTCCAGGCTGGCGATGACCGCTCTGAGCGATTCCATTTTGAACTTGAACCGTTTTAAGTATAGGTTCAGGGATTTTAAATTCAATATGGGTTGGACCGAACCGTCCGGTTTCGGAACTACAAACAGGGTGGAGTAGTATCCATTCCCTCTCTGAAGTAGGGGAACTTCGACCACCACTTGTTGAAGACACGATTTGTGAATAGCATT
Organism: Pseudophryne corroboree; assembly: GCF_028390025.1. NCBI lineage: Eukaryota > Metazoa > Chordata > Amphibia > Anura > Myobatrachidae > Pseudophryne > Pseudophryne corroboree. The sequence goes on from NC_086446.1 coordinate 247,170,351, forward strand.
TAACACTCTCCCCCTTTCCAGGGGAGAAGTCGGTAGAGCCGATTTGAAAAACCGGCGAGGAGGCACCTCTTCGAATTCCAGCCTGTATCCCTGAGAAACAATTTCTATTGCCCAGGGATCCACCTGTGAGTGAACCCAGATGTGGCTGAAAAGTCGAAGACGTGCCCCCACTGGGGCGGACTCCCCCAGCGGAGCCCCAGCGTCATGCGGTGGATTTTGCAGAGGCCGGGGAGGATTTCTGTTCCTGGGAACTAGCTGTGCTGTGCAGCTTTTTACCTCTGCCCTTACCTCTGGCAAGAAAGGACGATCCACGCACTCTTTTGCTTTTATTTGAACGAAAGGACTGCATTTGATAATGTGGTGGTTTCTTAGGTTGTGAGGGAACATAAGGCAAAAAATTCGATTTACCTACCGTAGCTGTGGAGACCAGGTCCAAGAGACCTTCCCCAAACAATTCCTCCCCCTTGTACGGTAAAACCTCCATATGTCTTTTTGAGTCGGCATCACCTGTCCACTGCCGGGTGCAGAGGACTCGTCTAGCAGAGATTGACATAGCATTTATTCTGCAACCCAGTAAACTAATGTCTCTTTGAGCATCCCTTATATATAAGACAGCATCCTTTATATGGCCTAGGGTCAATAAAATGGTATCCTTATCTAGGGCCTCAATCTCCGCCGATAAGGAATCTGTCCATGCTGCTACCGCGCTACAAACCCCGGCCGACGCAATTGCCGGTCTGAGTAATGTACCAGAATGTGTGTAAATGGATTTGAAGGTAATCTCCTGCTTGCGGTCTGCAGGATCCTTGAGGGTAGCCGTATCTTGTGATGGCAGTGGTATCTTTTTTGACAAGCGTGTCAACGCTTTGTCCACCTTAGGGGTGGACACCGTACTGTGTCCGTTGGCGGGAAAGGATACGCCATAAGAATCCTTTTGGGAATCTGCAGTTTTTTGTCTGGAGATTCCCAAGCTTTTTCACATAATTCGTTCAACTCATGTGAGGAGGGAAAAGTTACCTCGGGCTTTTTTCCCTTATACATGTGTACCCTCGTGTCAGGGACAGGGGGTTCCTCTGTGATATGCAACACTTCTTTTATTGCAATAATCATATATCGAATACATTTAGCCACTTTCGGCTGTAACTTTACATCATCGTAGTCGACACTGGAGTCCGAATCCGTGTCGGTATCAGTGTCTGCTATTTGGGATAGTGGACGCTTCTGAGACCCTGAAGGTCCCGGCGACATAGGGACAGACACGGGTTCACTCCCTGACTGTTCCTTAGCCTCAGCTTTGTCAAATCTCTTGTGCAATAAGTTCACACTAACACTTAAAACATTCCACATATGCACCGTCAGGTGTCGGCACCGCCGACGGAGACCTCACATTCATACGCTCCCCCTCCTCTCTAGGTGAGCCTTCTACCTCAGACATGTCGACAGACGCATACCGACACACCACACACACAGGGAACCTCTTATCTGAAGACAGTTTCCCCACCAGGCCCTTTGGAGAGACAGAGAGAGAGTATGCCAGCACACACCCCAGCGCTGTATGACCCAGGACAAAAACACAATAATATTATGTTTACCCAGATAGCGCTGTTTACATATACAATATGCGCCAATTTTGTGCCCCCCCCCCCTCCTCTTTAAAACCCTCTGTCTACCGTGGTATAAGCAGGGGGGAGTCCGGGGAGCTTCCTCTCAGCGGTGCTGTGGAGAAAAAATGGCACTGTGAGTGCTGAGGGAGAAGCCCCGCCCCCTCGGCGGCGGGCTTCTGTCCCGCTGAAAATCTCAAAATTTGGCGGGGGCTCTTATATATGTACAGTGCCCAGGTGTACATATACTTATTTTTGCCAAAAGAGGTCTATATGCTGCCCAGGGCGCCCCCCCTGCGCCCTGCACCCATACAGTGACTGCCGTGTGTGAGGTGTATGGGAGCAATGGCGCACAGCTGCAGTGCTGTGCGTTACCTCAGTGAAGATCATGAAGTCTTCTGCCGCCTCTGAAGTCATCTTTTCTTCTCATACTCACCCGGCTTCTATCTTCCGGCTCTGCGAGGGGGACGGCGGCGCGGCTCTGGGACGGACGGCGAGGGTGAGACCTGCGTACCAATCCCTCTGGAGCTAATGGTTTCCAGTAGCCTAAGAAGCAGAGCCTTGAAACTCACAGAAGTAGGTCTGCTTCTCTCCCCTCAGTCCCTCGATGCAGGGAGTCTGTTGCCAGCAGGCCCCCTGAAAATAAAAAACCTAACAAATATACTTTGTCAGGAAGCTCAGGAGAGCTCCCTGAAGTGCACCCATCTCCTCTGGGCACAGTATCAAACTGAGGTTCTAGAGGAGGGGCCAGTGCACACCCAGACCTAAAGTCTTTCTTAAAGTGCCCATGTCTCCTGCGGAGCCCGTCTATCCCCATGGTCCTTACGGAGTCCCCAGCATCCTCTAGGACGTTAGAGAAATCAGAAATGGGGAATGACATGATAATGCCCCTAAATCTGATACTCTTCTAGCTGACGCCATAGCCAGTAGAAAGAGAATTTTAGCTGTCAACCATTTAAGATCCACTTTATTAAGTGGTTCAAACTGGGCAACTTGAAGGGTTTTCAGGACTAGACTTAAGTCCCAAGGCACTGTAGGAGGAACAAAAGGAGGTTGAATGCGCAGCATTCCCTGGAAAAAAGTACGCACAGCCTGTAAATTGGCACTTTTCTTTTAAAACCATACAGTCAATGCCATACTTGCACTCTCAAGGAAGCCACCTTCAAACCTTTATCCATTCCTGCCTGAAGGAATGCTAAGACCCTGGAAACTCTGAAAGATTTAGGGTCCATTTTCCGTTCACTGCACCACTGAATATAGGTTTGCCATATTCGGTGATAAATGCGAGCTGAGGAAGGTTTCCTTGCTCTGAGCATAGTTTGAATTATCTGTTGTGACAATCCTCTTGACTTCATGATAGAGGTTTCAAGAGCCACGCAGTCAACGACAGTCGTTCAAGATGTCTGCATCTGTAGATCTGGACGTTGAGGGGGCAGAAGTGGAACATCCAGCGACATTCTCTGCAGATCTATGTACAAATGTCTTCTGGGCCAAGCCGGAGCTATTCGTATCACGGCACCTTTTCCTTGCTTTATCTTTCTCACCACCCTGGGTAATAGGGTGATTGGAGGAAAAACATAACCAGATGAAAATCCCATCTCACCGACAGGGCATCCACAAAGATCGCTCTGGGATCCTTTGTTCTTGACCCGTATGTGAGCACTTTGTTGTCCAGACGGGATGCCAGAGATCCATCTCTGGCAACCCCCACTTGTCTACTAGAGTCTGGAAGACCTCCGGGTGTAAAGCCCATTCGCTTGCCTGAATGGTGTGTCGACTGAGAAAGTCTGCTTCCCAGTTTAGGACTCCCGGAGCGAACACTGCGGACAGGTCTGGACGATGAAGTTCTGCCCACTTTAGTATGTGACTTACCTCCTTCATCGCTTTTCAGCTGCGAGTTCCTCCTTGATGGTTGAGGTACGCTACTGCCGTCGCATTGTTCGAACGGATCTGGACTGGTTTTCCCTGAAGAATGTCCTTTGTCTGAATCAGTGCCCTGTATATGGCCCGAAGTTCCAATATGTTTATTGGCAAGGCAACTTTCTTCCTTGGCCCATTGCCCCTGAAAACACAACCTTCCTGACACTGCTCCCCAGCCTTGGAGACTGGCGTCTGTCGTCAGAATTTCCCAATCTGATATCCAAAAGGGTCTCCCCTTGTCCAGATTGGATGTCTGTGGCCACCAGGCTAATTACCTTCTTACTTCTATCGTAAGAAACATAGTCTGTGTTTTTATCGTCTGATGCAACCCAATCCATTTGACAAGAATCAGACGCTGCAGAGGCCTCGAGTGGAATTGTGCATACGCCACGATGTCGACTGTTGACCCCATCAAACCCATCACACGCATTGCTGCGTGAATGGATACCTTTTGACTGTGTAACAAGTCCTGAATCCTTGACTGGACCTTGGATATCTTGATTAGAGGTAAAATTACTCTCTGAAGCCTTGAATCCAGTACAACCCCCACAGTGGCGGAACTAGCGAGCGGCGGGCCCAGGTTCAACAAAATGCTTTGGCCCCCCCTTCCTCATCCCATCTAAGTGCACCCCCTCACCCCTGGAGAGGATCTGGTGAGGGGGACCAGCTCAGGGCCAGGGAAATGGATACCTAGCAACAGTGACTTAACTATACATTTTAGCACTGTGTGCAAGAAACGGCATCGGAGTCCCCCCCCCCCCTCTCTATGTAAAACAGGGGCAGTGCGCGTCGTAGGCGCGTGCAAAAAAATATAGGGCGTGACTTCGTGGGGAAGGGGTGTAACCACAAAATAATACTAATTCATATAACGGTGCACAGTAGTCTCCATTATTCAAATTACGCCGCACAGTAGCACCACTACACCAGGTAGAGCCCCTTTTACACCTTACGGCACACAGAGTTCCCCTTTTTACACCTTACGGCGGACACAGTTCCCCTTTTTACACCTTACGGCAGACAGCGTCCCCCTTTTTACACCCTACGGCAGACAGCGTCCCCCTTTTATAAAGAAAGAAAAAATAAGAATTTACTTACCGATAATTCTATTTCTCATAGTCCGTAGTGGATGCTGGGGACTCCGAAAGGACCATGGGGAATAGCGGCTCCGCAGGAGACTGGGCACAAAGTAAAAGCTTTAGGACTAGCTGGTGTGCACTGGCTCCTCCCCCTATGACCCTCCTCCAAGCCTCAGTTAGGATACTGTGCCCGGACGAGCGTACACAATAAGGAAGGATTTTGAATCCCGGGTAAGACTCATACCAGCCACACCAATCACACCGTACAACTTGTGATCTGAACCCAGTTAACAGCATGATAACAGAAGGAGCCTCTGAAAAGATGGCTCACAACAACAATAACCCGATTTTTGTAACAATAACTATGTACAAGTAATGCAGACAATCCGCACTTGGGATGGGCGCCCAGCATCCACTACGGACTATGAGAAATAGAATTATCGGTAAGTAAATTCTTATTTTCTCTAACGTCCTAGTGGATGCTGGGGACTCCGAAAGGACCATGGAGATTATACCAAAGCTCCCAAACGGGCGGGAGAGTGCGGATGACTCTGCAGCACCGAATGAGAGAACTCCAGGTCCTCCTCAGCCAGGGTATCAAATTTGTAGAATTTAGCAAACGTGTTTGCCCCTGACCAAGTAGCTGCTCGGCAAAGTTGTAAAGCCGAGACCCCTCGGGCAGCCGCCCAAGATGAGCCCACTTTCCGTGTGGAATGGGCTTTTACAGATTTTGGCTGTGGCAGGCCTGCCACAGAATGTGCAAGCTGAATTGTACTACAAATCCAACGAGCAATCGTCTGCTTAGAAGCAGGAGCACCCAGCTTGTTGGGTGCATACAGGATAAACAGCGAATCAGATTTTCTGACTCCAGCCGTCCTGAAAACATATATTTTCAGGGCCCTGACTACGTCCAGCAACTTGGAATCCTCCAAGTCCCTAGTAGCCGCAGGCACCACAATAGGCTGGTTTAAGTGAAATGCTGAAACCACCTTAGGGAGAAATTGAGGACGAGCCCTCAATTCTGCCCTGTCCGTATGAAAAATTAGGTAAGGGCTTTTATAGGATAAAGCCGCCAATTCTGAGACACGCCTGGCTGAAGCCAGGGCTAACAGCATTACCACTTTCCATGTGAGATATTTTAAGTCCACAGTGGTGAGTGGTTCAAACCAATGTGATTTTAGGAATCCCAAAACTACATTGAGATCCCAAGGTGCCACTGGAGGCACAAAAGGAGGCTGTATATGCAGTACTCCCTTGACAAACGTCTGAACTTCAGGAACAGAAGCCAGTTCTTTTTGGGAGAATATTGACAGGGCCGAAATTTGAACCTTAATGGACCCTAATTTGAGGCCCATAGACAGTCCTGTTTGCAGGAAATGCAGGAAACGACCCAGTTGAAAGTCCTCTGTAGGGGCCTTCCTGGCCTCGCACCACGCAACATATTTACGCCAAATACGGTGATAATGTTGTATGGTTACATCCTTCCTGGCTTTGATCAGGGTAGGGATGACTTCATCCGGAATGCCTTTTTCCTTCAGGATCCGGCGTTCAACCGCCATGCCGTCAAACGCAGCCGCGGTAAGTCTTGGAACAGACATGGTCCCTGCTGGAGCAGGTCCTTTCTTAGAGGTAGAGGCCACGGGTCTTCCGTGAGCATCTCTTGAATTTCCGGGTACCAAGTCCTTCTTGGCCAATCCGGAGCCACGAGTATAGTCTTTACTCCTCTCCTTCTTATGATTCTCAGTACTTTTGGTATGAGAGGAAGAGGAGGGAACACATACACTGACTGGTACACCCACGGTGTTACCAGAGCGTCCACAGCTATTGCCTGAGGGTCCCTTGACCTGGCGCAATATCTGTCCAGTTTTTTGTTGAGGCGGGACGCCATCATGTCCACCTTTGGTTTTTCCCAACGGTTCACAATCATGTGGAAGACTTCTGGGTGAAGTCCCCACTCCCCCGGGTGAAGATCGTGTCTGCTGAGGAAGTCTGCTTCCCAGTTGTCCACTCCCGGAATGAACACTGCTGACAGTGCTATCACATGATTCTCCGCCCAGCGAAGAATCCTTGCCACTTCCATCATTGCCCTCCTGCTTCTTGTGCCGCCCTGTCTGTTTACGTGGGCGACTGCCGTGATGTTGTCCGACTGGATCAACACCGGCTGACCCTGAAGCAGAGGTCTTGCCTGACTTAGGGCATTGTAAATGGCCCTTAGTTCCAGGATATTTATGTGAAGTGACGTTTCCATGCTTGACCACAAGCCCTGGAAATTTTTTCCCTGTGTGACTGCTCCCCAGCCTCTCAGGCTGGCATCCGTGGTCACCAGGACCCAATCCTGAATGCCGAATCTGCGGCCCTCTAGGAGATGAGCACTCTGTAACCACCACAGGAGAGACACCCTTGTCCTTGGAGACAGGGTTATCCGCTGATGCATTTGAAGATGCGATCCGGACCATTTGTCCAGCAGATCCCACTGAAAAGTTCTTGCGTGGAATCTGCCGAATGGAATCGCTTCGTAAGAAGCCACCATCTTTCCCAGGACCCTTGTGCATTGATGTACTGACACTTGGCCTGGTCTTAGGAGGTTCCTGACTAGGTCGGATAACTCCTTGGCTTTCTCCTCCGGGAGAAACACCTTTTTCTGTACTGTGTCCAGAATCATCCCTAGGAACAGCAGACGTGTCGTCGGAATCAGCTGCGATTTTGGAATATTTAGAATCCATCCGTGCTGTCGTAGTACTACTTGAGATAGTGCTACTCCGACCTCTAACTGTTCTCTGGACCTTGCCCTTATCAGGAGATCGTCCAAGTAAGGGATAATTAAGACGCCTTTTCTTCGAAGAAGAATCATCATTTCGGCCATTACCTTGGTAAAGACCCGGGGTGCCGTGGACAATCCAAACGGCAGCGTCTGAAACTGATAGTGACAGTTCTGTACCACAAACCTGAGGTACCCTTGGTGAGAAGGGCAAATTGGGACATGGAGGTAAGCATCCTTGATGTCCAGAGACACCATATAGTCCCCTTCTTCCAGGTTCGCTATCACTGCTCTGAGTGACTCCATCTTGAACTTGAACCTTTTTATTATTTTTTTCAGATTCAAAATGGGTCTCACCGAGCCGTCCGGCTTCGGTACCACAAACAGCGTGGAATAATACCCCTTTCCCTGTTGTAGGAGGGGTACCTTGATTATCACCTGCTGGGAATACAGCTTGTGAATGGCTTCCAATACCGCCTCCCTGTCGGGGGGAGACGTTGGTAAAGCAGACTTCAGGAACCGGCGAGGGGGAGACGTCTCGAATTCCAATTTGTACCCCTGAGATACTACCTGCAGGATCCAGGGGTCCACTTGCGAGTGAGCCCACTGCGCGCTGAAATTCTTGAGACGGGCCCCCACCGTGCCTGAGTCCGCTTGTAAGGCCTCAGCGTCATGCTGAGGACTTGGCAGAAGCGGGGGAGGGCTTCTGTTCGTGGGAAGAGGCTGTCTGCTGCCGTCTTTTTCCCCTTCCTCTGCCCCGGGGCAGATATGAGTGGCCTTTTGCCCGCTTGCCCTTATAGGGACGAAAGGACTGAGCCTGAAAAGACGGTATCTTTTTCTGCTGCGAGGTGACTTGGGGTAAAAAGGTGGATTTTCCAGCCGTTGCCGTGGCCACCAGGTCCGATAGACCGACCCCAAATAACTCCTCCCCTTTATACGGCAATACTTCCATATGCCGTTTGGAATCCGCATCCCCTGACCACTGTCGCGTCCATAATCCTCTTCTGGCAGAAATGGACATCGCACTTACTCTTGATGCCAGAGTGCAAATATCCCTCTGTGCATCTCGCATATATAGAAATGCATCCTTTAAATGCTCTATAGTCAATAATATATTGTCCCTGTCCAGGGTATCAATATTTTCAGTCAGGGAATCCGACCAAGCCACCCCAGCACTGCACATCCAGGCTGAGGCGATTGCTGGTCGCAGTATAATACCAGTATGTGTGTATATACTTTTAAGGATATTTTCCAGCTTCCTATCAGCTGGTTCCTTGAGGGCAGCCGTATCAGGGGACGGTAACGCCACTTGTTTTGATAAGCGTGTGAGCGCCTTATCTACGCTAGGGGGTGTTTCCCAACGCGCCCTAACCTCTGGCGGGAAAGGGTATAATGCCAATAATTTTTTAGAAATTAGCAGTTTTTTATCGGGGGAAACCCACGCTTCATCACACACCTCATTTAATACATCTGATTCAGGAAAAACTACGGGTAGTTTTTTCACACCCCACATAATACCCTTTTTTGTGGTACTTGTAGTATCAGAAATGTTCAAAACCTCCTTCATTGCCGTGATCATGTAACGTGTGGCCCTACTGGAAAATACGTTTGTTTCCTCACCGTCGACACTGGAGTCAGTGTCCGTGTCTGTGTCGACCATCTGAGGTAACGGGCGCTTTAGAGCCCCTGACGGTGTTTGAGACGCCTGTACAGGTATTAACTGATTTGCCGGCTGTCTCATGTCGTCAACAGTCTTTTGTAAAGTGCCGACACTATCACGTAATTCTTTCCATAAGACCATCCAGTCAGGTGTCGACTCCCTAGGGGGTGACATCACTAACACAGGCAATTGCTCCGCCTCCACACCATTTTCCTCCTCATACATGTCGACACAGCGTACCGACACACAGCACACACACAGGGAATGCTCTGATAGAGGACAGGACCCCACTAGCCCTTTGGGGAGACAGAGGGAGAGTTTGCCAGCACACACCAGAGCGCTATATATATACAGGGATAACCTTATATAAGTGTTTTTCCCTAATATAGCTGCTGTATATATTAATATGCCAATTTAGTGCCCCCCCTCTCTTGTTTTACCCCGTTTCTGTAGTGCAGGACTGCAGGGGAGAGTCAGGGAGCCTTCCTCCAACGGAGCTGTGAGGAAAAAATGGCGCTTGTGTGCTGAGGATAGGCTCCGCCCCCTTCTCGGCGGCCTTTCTCCCGCTTTTTTGTGGAAAACTGGCAGGGGTTAAATACATCCATATAGCCCAGGAGCTATATGTGATGTATTTTTAGCCATTTAAGGTATTTTCATTGCGTCCCAGGGCGCCCCCCCCCCCCCCAGCGCCCTGCACCCTCAGTGACCGGAGTGTGAAGTGTGCTGAGAGCAATGGCGCACAGCTGCGGTGCTGTGCGCTACCTTATTGAAGACAGGACGTCTTCTGCCGCCGATTTTCCGGACCTCTTCACTCTTCTGGCTCTGTAAGGGGGCCGGCGGCGCGGCTCCGGGACCCATCCATGGCTGGGCCTGTGATCGTCCCTCTGGAGCTAATGTCCAGTAGCCTAAGAAGCCCAATCCACTCTGCACGCAGGTGAGTTCGCTTCTTCTCCCCTTAGTCCCTCGATGCAGTGAGCCTGTTGCCAGCAGGTCTCACTGAAAATAAAAAAACCTATTTAAACTTTTACTCTAAGCAGCTCAGCAGAGCCACCTAGATTGCACCCTTCTCGTTCGGGCACAAAATCTTAACTGAGGCTTGGAGGAGGGTCATAGGGGGAGGAGCCAGTGCACACCAGCTAGTCCTAAAGCTTTTACTTTGTGCCCAGTCTCCTGCGGAGCCGCTATTCCCCATGGTCCTTTCGGAGTCCCCAGCATCCACTAGGACGTTAGAGAAAGAAAGAAAGAATAGATTATACTTACTGTCTCCGCTGGCAGTCAGGCTCCTCGGTGCAGTCTCTGGCAGATGATGATCCGATTCCCGGGCAGGGGAGAAGAAGGAGGAGGGAGGGGACTCGGTAGCCGCAGCAGCACAATGTAATTGGTGGAGTCAGTTTGACTCATTACATGCCGCGCTGCTTTGGGCCCCTTGACAGTGGCGGGCCCCAGTGCAAGGCACAGCTTGCACTGGCGGTAGTTCCGCCACTGAGCCCCCAAGTGAGTCATCCGTTGTGACGGAACCAGAGACGATTTTGCCCAATTTATGAGCCACCCGTGATTCTGCAGACACGTTATTGTCTGTTGCAGATGACATAAGAGCAATTCCTGCGTCTGTGCCAGGATTAAAAGATCGTCGAGGTATGGAAATATTCTTATACCCTGCTGGCGGAGATAAGCTGCCATTACCACCATAATCTTGGTAAATGCTCTGGGAGCTGTGGCGAACCCAAAAGGTAGGGCCTGGAACTAAAAATGCTGTTGGAGGATAGCGAACCTGAGATAGCACTGATGGGACAGTGCTATAGGAACATGTAGGTAAACATCCTGTATATCCAGGGATACCATAAAATCCCCTGGCTCCATGGCCAAATCTCCATGTGAAACCGAGGCACCCAAATGTAGTACTTTGAGATTGAGAATGGTCCGAAAAGACCATTTGGCTTCTGAATTAAAAACAGGTTGGAGTAAAAACCCTGTTCTCGTTGTGCAGGAGGAACTGGAATGACTACTCCTGACTGAAGCAATTTCTGAACTGCTTCTAACAAAGCCGTGGCCTTCGTCTCTACCCGAGACGGGCTGGTACAAAAAAAAAACATTCGAGGATGGTGCTTCTTGAAGGCAAAAGCATAACCTAGAGATACCGCTTCCTGCACCCAGGCATCTGTTGTAGGCTGCTGCCAGATCTGTGCAAGCTGAAGTCGGCCCCCCACCCTGGGGTCCCCCAGGTGGAGGCCCGCACCATCAGGCTGATGGCTTATTATCTGTTTTCCCAACCAGTCCTCTGGTAGCCCAATGCTTTTTAATCTTACCAGACCTGTTGTATTGGTGCTGCTTGCTATCACTTTTTCCTTTAGCTTTTCCTTGAGACCGAAAGGGCCGAAAAGCCTGAACTTTAGGTTTGAAATTGTATGTGGAAGGAAACTTGACCTTCTTGGAGTATGCTTCCGACTCCAGAATATCTGTCAATTCTTTACCAAAAAGAATATCTCCAGAAAAGGGCAAAGATTCCAAAACCTTCTTCGATTCTGAATCAGCTTTCCACGTACGTAGCCAAACTGCTCTGTGAGCAGCTATTGTTGAAGCTGATGCCTTGGAGGCAATAGTACCCATATCCAATGCTGCTTCTTCCAGGAACATTGCATCCTCTTTATATGAGCTATATGGGATTTTTGCTCTCTAGAAGCTATAGAAAAACCCCCCTCCAATGCATCAGCCCAGGCAGCCACTGCCTTTGCCATCCAAGCTGAAGCCATGGCTGGCTTTATGACTGCCCCAGACAGGAAAAAAAATAAGATTTTACTTACCGGTAAATCTATTTCTCGTAGTCCGTAGAGGATGCTGGGGACTCCGTAAGGACCATGGGGAGAGACGGGCTCCGCAGGAGACATGGGCACTTTAAGAAAGAATTTAGTTCCTGGTGTGCACTGGCTCCTCCCTCTCTGCCCCTCCTCCAGACCTCAGTTAGAGAACTGTGCCCAGAGGAGATGGACAGTACGAGGAAAGGATTTTTGTTAATCCAAGGGCAAGATTCATACCAGCCACACCAATCACACCGTATAACTTGTGATAACAATCCAGTAAACAGTATGACAATAACATAGCATCAGTTCACGCCCGATGCAACAATAACGTAACCCTTATTGAAGCAATAACTATATACAAGTATTGCAGAAGACGTCCGCACTTGGGACGGGCGCCCAGCATCCAATACGGACTACGAGAAATAGATTTACCGGTAGGTAAAAATAAGAATTTACTCACCGGTAATTCTATTTCTCGTAGTCCGTAGTGGATGCTGGGTACTCCGTAAGGACCATGGGGTATAGACGGGCTCCGCAGGAGACTGGGCACTCTTAAAAGAAAGATTAGGTACTATATCTGGTGTGCACTGGCTCCTCCCTCTATGCCCCTCCTCCAGACCTCAGTTAGGGAAACTGTGCCCGGAAGAGCTGACATTACTAGGAAAGGATTTTGAATCCAGGGTAAGACTCATACCAGCCACACCAATCACACCGTACAACTCGTGATAACTATACCCAGTTAACAGTATGAACAATAACTGAGCCTCTCTCAACAGATGGCTCATACAATAACCCTTTAATTAAGCAATAACTATATATATGTATTGCAGAGAGTCCGCACTTGGGACGGGCTCCCAGCATCCACTACGGACTATGAGAAATAGAATTACCGGTGAGTAAATTATTATTTTCTCTGACGTCCTAGTGGATGCTGGGTACTCCGTAAGGACCATAGGGATTATACCAAAGCTCCCAAACGGGCGGGAGAGTGCGGATGACTCTGCAGCACCGAATGAGCAAACTCAAGGTCCTCCTCAGCCAGGGTATCAAACTTGTAGAATTTTGCAAAAGTGTTTGAACCCGACCAAGTAGCAGCTCGGCAAAGTTGTAAAGCCGAGACCCCTCGGGCAGCCGCCCAAGAAGAGCCCACCTTCCTCGTGGAATGGGCTTTTACTAATTTAGGATGCGGCAATCCAGCCGCAGAATGTGCAAGCTGAATCGTGCTACAGATCCAGCGAGCAATAGTCTGCTTTGAAGCAGGAGCACCCAGCTTGTTGGGTGCATGCAGGATAAATAGCGAGTCAGTTTTTCTGACTCTAGCCGTCCTGGAAACATAAAGTTTCATGGCCCGGACTACGTCCAGCAACTTGGAATCCTCCAAGTCCCTAGTAGCCGCAGGCACCACAATAGGTTGGTTCAAATGAAACGATGATACCACCTTAGGGAGAAATTGGGGACGAGTCCTCCATTCTGCCCTTTCCATATGGAAGATCAGATATGGGCTTTTACATGACAAAGCCGCCAATTCTGACACACGCCTAGTCCAAGCTAAGGCCAAAAGCATGACCACTTTCCACGTGAGATATTTTAGCTCCACGATCTTAAGTGGCTCAAACCAGTGGGATTTTAGGAATCCAACACACGTTAAGATCCCAAGGTGCCACTGGAGGCACAAAAGGGGCTGAATATGCAGCACCCCTGTAACAACGTCCGAACTGCAGGCAGTGAAGCCAGTTCTTTTTGAGAGAAAAAGGGATAGGGCCGAAATCTTGGCCTTTATGGATCCTAATTTTAGGCCCATAGTCACTCCTGACTGTAGGAAGTGCAGGAATCGACCCCCCTGGAATTCCTCTGTAGGGCCTTCCCGGCCACACACCAAGCAACCTATTTTCGCCATATACAGTGAAAAAGTCTTGCTGTCACGTCTTTCCTAGCCTTTATCAGCGTAGGAATAACTGCATCCGGAATGCCCTTTTCCGCTAGGATCCGGCGTTCAACCGCCATGCCGTCCAACGCAGCCGCGGTAAGTCTTGGATCAGACAGGGTCCCTGTTGCAACATGTCCTGACTGAGAGGCAGAGGCCATGGGTCCTCTGAGAGCATTTCTTGCAGTTCCGGGTACCGAGTCCTTCTTGGCCAATCCGGAGCAAAGAATATTGTTCACACTCCTCCTTTTATTAAAATTCTCAGCCCTTGGGTCTGAGAGGAAGAGGAGGGAATATATAGACCGACTGGAACACCCACGGTGTTACTAGTGCGACCACAGCTATCGCCTGAGAGTCCCTTGACCCAGCGTAAAACCTTTTTTATCTTTTTATTGAGGTGGGACGCCATGTAGTCCACCTGAGGCAGTTTCCATCAATTTGCAAAACTGCGTGAAGACTTCCTGATGAAGTCACCACCTTCCCGGGTGGAGGTCGTGTCCGCTCCCGGAATGAACACTGCTGACAGTGCGCTTACTTGATTCTCCGCCCAGCGAAGAATTCTGGTGGCTTCTACCCTCGCCACCCTGCTCCTTGTGCCGCCCTGGCGGTTTACATGAGCCCCTGCGGTCTGACTGGATCAGAACCGGTTGGTCGCGAAGCAGGAACTACGCTTGACTTAGGGCGTTGTATATGGCCCTTAGTTCCAGGATATTGATGTGAAGGCAAGTCTTGACCACAAACCTTGGAATTTTCTTCCCTGTGTAACTGCCCCCCACCCTCGGAGGCTTGCATCCGTGGTCACCAGGACCCAGTCCTGAATGCCGAATCTGCGGCCCTCGAGAAGGTGAGCACTCCGCAGCCACCACAGGAGAGACACCCTGGCCCTGGGGGATAGGGTGATTAACCGATGCATCTGAAGATGTGATCCGGACCACTTGTCCAGTAAGTTCCATTGTCCTTGCATGGAACCAGCCGAAGGGGATGGCCTCGTATGATGCCATCATCCTTCCCAGGACTCGAGTGCAGTGATGCACTGACACCTGTTTTGGTTTTCAATGGATTCCTGACCAGTGTCATGAGCTCCTGAGCTCTCTCTATCGGGAGATAAACCCTCTTCTGGTCTGTGTCTAGGATCATGCCTAGGCGAGGCAGATGAGCTGTAGGAACCAACTGCGACTTCGGAATATATAGAATCCAGTCGTGTTGTCGTTTCACTTCCAGAGAAGGTGATACGCTGTCCAGCAACTGCTCTCTTGATCTCGCTTTTATGAGGAGATCATCCAAGTATGTGATAATAGTGACACCTTGCTTCCGCAGGAGCACCATCATATCCGCCATTACCTTGGTGAAATTGGTAATGACAATCCCGTACCGCAATTCTGAGGTACGCCTGATGAGGTGGATAAATGGGGACACGAAGGTATGCATCCCTTATGTCCCGATTCATTTCAGGCTTGCAATGACCGCTCTTAGCGATTCCATCTTGAACCTGAACCTTTTCAGGTCTATGTTCAGGGATTTTAATACAATATGGGTCTAACCGAACCGTCTGGTTTCGGGATTATAACATGGTCGAATAATAACACCCTCTTGTTGAAGGAGGGACCCTTGACCACCACCTGTTGAAGATACAATTTACGAATTGCAGTTAACACTTTTGTCTCTAGGACCCAGTATACTCCTGTCCCTTTGGGCATGCTTTATAATTATATATCTATCACTTAAGACAGCATCTTAAAATATTTATATGCATACTAGGGTCTCAATCTCTGCTGATAAGGTATCTGTCCACGCTGCCACAGCGCTATAAACCCATGCCGACACAATCGCCGGTCTGGGTAGTATACTAGAATGTGCACACTATCTGCAGGATCCCTGAGAATAGCTAGTGCAAACAGGACACCCAAGGGGAAGATTCTCAACACATCCTGGCCCTAGTGGGGAAAGGATACAGCCTGAGAATTCTCTTGTGGGAAGCTGCAGTCTCTTGTCTGGAGATTCCCGCTCTTTTTCCTCATGAGAGGAGGGAAATTTACCTCAGCATTCTTCCCCTTAACATGTGTACTCTCGTGTCAGGGACAGATGAGTCATCAGTGATATGCAAATCATCTTTTATTCCAATAATCATATATTGAATATCTTTTAGCCCTCTTGGCTGTAACTTTGCATTATCGTAGTCGACAGTGGAGTTAAACTCTGTGTCGATACTTTGTTATTTTGGATAGTGAACATAGAGAGACTCTGAAGGACTCTGTGACATAGGGACAGACCAGGGTAGATTTCCTTTCTGTTCCCTAACCTTTTGTGCAATAATTTTACCTCAGCACTTACACATATCCAAACAGGTGTCGGCGTTGTTGACGGAGACACCCTCCCACACACTTATCCGCTCTATCACCTCCTTAGAGGAGCCTTTTACCTCAGACATGTCGACACACGCGTACCGACACACCACACACACAGGGGATGCTCTATTTGAAGACAGTTCCCCCACCAGGCCCTTTGGAGAGACAGAGAGAGAGTATGCCAGCACACACCACAGCGCTATATAATACAGGGATGTACACTATACTGAGTGATTTTTCCCCTATAGCAGCTTATATACACAGTTTTGCGCTTAAATTTATGTGCCCCCCCTCTCTTTTTTACCCTTTGTGTACCAGGATACTGCAGGGGAGAGCCTGGGGAGCTTCCTTCCAGCTGAGCTGTGAAGAGAAAATGGCGCCGGTGTGCTGAGGAAGAAGGCCCGGCCCCCTCAGCGGCGGGCTTCTGTCCTTTTATGTACTTTAATGGCGGGGGTTAATGCACATATACAGTTTAGCAGACTGTATTATGTGCTTTTCGCCAAGTAAGGTAATCTAATTGCTGCCCAGGGCGCCCCCCCCCCCAGCGCCCTGCACCCATCAGTGACCGGAGTGTGTGGTGCGCTACGGGAGCAATTGCGCACAGCTGCAGTGCTGTGCGCTACCTTAATGAAGACCGGAGTCTTCAGCCGCCAATTTTCAACTTCTCTTCTTTCTTCTGGCTCTGCAAGGGGGGCGGCGGCGCGGCTCCGGGACCGCATGACCGAGGACTGGGCCTGTGTTCGATCCCTCTGGAGCTAATGGTGTCCAGTAGCCTTAGAAGCCCAAGCTAGCTGCAAGCAGGTAGGTTCGCTTCTCTCCCCTCAGTCCCACGTAGCAGTGAGTCTGTTGCCAGCAGATCTCACTGAAAATAAAAAACCTAACAAATACTTTCTTTTCTAGGAAGCTCAGGAGAGCCCCTAGGGTGCATCCAGCTCTGGCCGGGCACAGATACTAACTGAGGTCTGGAGGAGGGGCATAGAGGGAGGAGCCAGTGCACACAAGATATAGTACCTAATCTTTCTTTTAAGAGTGCCCAGTCTCCTGCGGAGCCCGTCTATACCCCATGGTCCTTACGGAGTACCCAGCATCCACTAGGACGTCAAAGAAATCTTATTTTCTCTAACGTCCTAGAGGATGCTGGGGACTCCGTAAGGACCATGGGGATTATACCAAAGCTCCCAAACGGGCGGGAGAGTGCGGATGACTCTGCAGCACTTGAGCAAACATGAGGTCCTCCTCAGCCAGGGTATCAAACTTATAGAATTTTGCAAATGTGTTTGTACCTGACCAAGTAGCAGCTCGACACAGCTGTAGTGCCGAGACCCCTCGGGCAGCCGCCCAAGAAGAGCCCACTTTCCTAGTGGAATGGGCCTTGATCGATTTAGGTAACGGCAATCCTGCCGTAGAATGCACCTGCTGAATCGTGTTACAGATCCAGCGAGCAAGAGTCTGCATTGAAGCAGGGCCGCCAAGCTTGTTGGCTGCATACAGAACAAACAGTGCTTCTGTTTTTCGGACTCTAGCCGTCCTGGCTACATAAATTTTCAAAGCCCTGACCACATCAAGGGACTCTGAATCCTCTAAGTCAGCGTTTTTCAAGCAGCTGCCAGGTGTGCCGCCGTCGCCAGCCAGAGATGCGCTGCCACCCACCAAAGAGACCCGCCGCCATCAGCCAGGGATGCCTGCCCAGCTGGCGCCGCCAGCGGTGACCAGCTCGGGCAGCCCTGTACTTCTGCGAGAGCCCTCCAGTGACCTATGATGACTCATAGGTCACGGACCGCACGTCCCATTCCCGCCTGCAGTACTCGCCCACTGCTGCTCCGTGCTGCCTGATCACGTCTCAGTGCTCACTTCTCACTGAGAGCCGGGAAAGATTATTTTCAGGTATACAAAAAAAGAACACCCATTATTAAGAAGTGTAATTACAGTGGGTAGGGGCAGGTATGTGGAATTACTATGGAGGCATGTGTATGTAATAACTATGGGGGGGCAGGAGTGTGGAATCACTATGGGGGCAGGCGTGTGGAATCACTATGGGGGGCAGGTGTGTGGCATTACTATTGGGTGTGTAGAATTACTATGGGGGGCAGTGAGTGAAACTGTATATAAGGAGTAAATACTGACCAGGTTAAGTTGGAGGTGAAAGTACTGGAGGTCAATGTGTTTGTATTACTGTGGGGGCCAGTTGTTTGTTTAATTACTGTGGGGCCAATATATGTGTGTTTTTTTGTATGTTTTTTCCCCCGTGGGGCACTGATGGTGTGCCTTGGCAATTTTAAAGTCTTGTCGGTGTGCCGCGAGTTGAAAAAGGTTGAAAATCACTGCTCTAAGTCCTGTGTAGCCACAGGCACCACAATAGGTTGGTCCATATGAAAGGATGAAACCACTTTTGGCAGGAACTGAGGACGTGTCCGCAATTCCGCTCTATCCATATGGAAAACCAGATAGGGGCTTTTATGTGATAAAGCCGCTAATTCCGACACTCGCCTAGCCGAAGCCAGGGCTAATAACAATACCACCTTCCAAGTGAGATATTTCAACTCCACCGTTTTCAGTGGTTCAAACCAGTGTGACTTTAGGAAGCCCAAGACCACATTAAGGTCCCAAGGCGCCACCGGAGGCACAAACGGAGGCTGAATATGCAGTACTCCCTTAACAAAAGTCTAAACTTCTGGGAGAGAAGCCAATTCTTTTTGAAAGAAAATGGATAGGGCCGAAATCTGGACCTTAATGGAGCCTAATTTAAGGCCCAAATCCACTCCAGTTTGTAGGAAGTGAAGGAAACGGCCCAGATGGAATTCTTCCGGAGGAGCATTCCTGGCCTCACACCAAGAAACATATCTTCGCCATATACAGTGATAATGTTTTGCTGTTACTTCCTTCCTAGCCTTTATCAGCGTAGGGATAACCTCCACCGGAATACCTTTTTCCGCTAGGATCCGGCGTTCAACCGCCATGCCGTCAAACGCAGCCGCGGTAAGTCTTGGAACAGACAGGGACCCTGTTGCAACAGGTCCTGCCTTAGAGGAAGAGGCCACATATCTTCCGTGAGCATTTCCTGCAGATCTGGATACCAGGACCGTCGTGGCCAATCTGGAACAACGAGGATTGTTCTCACTCCTTTTCTTCTTACTATTCTCAACACCTTTGGTATGAGAGGAAGAGGAGGAAATACATAGACGGACCGGAACACCCACGGTGTCACGAGGGCGTCTACCGCTACTGCCTGAGGGTCTCTTGACCTGGCGCAATACCTTTGCAGCTTTTTGTTGAGGCGGGACGCCATCATGTCTATCTGTGGCAGTTCCCACCGACTCACAATCTGTGCGAAGACTTCTGGATGAAGTCCCCACTCTCCCTGGTGTAGGTTGTGTCTGCTGAGGAAGTCTGCTTCCCAGTGTCCACTCCCGGAATGAACACTGCTGACAGTGCACTTACATGATTCTCCGCTTAGTGAAGAATCCTGGTGGCTTCCGCCATTGCCGCTCTGCTCCTTTGCCGCCTTGGCGGTTTACATGAGCCACTGCGGTGATGTTGTCTGACTGGATCAGAACTGGTTGGTCGCGAAGTAAGGCCTCCGCTTGACGTAGGGCGTTGCATATGGCCCTTAGTTCCAGGATGTTGATGTGCAGACAAGTCTCTTGACTTGACCAAAGACCCTGGAAATTTCTTCCCTGTGTGACTGCTCCCCAACCGCGGAGGCTTGCGCCCATGGTCACCAGGATCCAATCCTGAATGCCGAATCTGCGGAACCCGAGAAGGTGAGCACTCTGCAGCCACCACAGGAGTGACACCCTGGCCCTGGGGGACAGGGTGATCAACCGATGCATCTGTAGATGTGATCCGGACCACTTGTCCAACAGATCCCATTGGAAAGTCCTCGCATGGAACCTGCCAAAGGGAATGGCCTCGTATGAGGCCACCATCTTTCCCAGGACTCGAGTGCAATGATGCACGGACACCTGTATTGTTTTCAAAAGGTTCCTGACCAGCGTCATAAGTTCCTGGGCTTTTTCTATCGGAAGATAAACCCTTTTCTGGGTCGTGTCCAGAATCATGCCCAAGAAGGGCAGACGAGTCGTAGGAACCAACTGCGACTTTGGGATATTGAGAATCCAGCCGTGTTGTTGTAACACTTTCAGTGAAAGAGATACGCTGTTCAGCAACTGCTCTCTTGATCTCGTTTTAATGAGGAGATCGTCCAAGTACGGGATATTTGTGACCACCTGCTTGCGCAGGAGCACCATCATTTCCGCCATTACCTTGGTGAAAATCCTCGGAGCCGTTGAGAGACCAAACGGCAACGTCTGAAATTGGTAATGACAGTCCTGTACCGCAAATCTTAGGTACGCCTGATGAGGTGGATAAATGGGGACATGAAGGTACGCATCCTTTATGTCCAGTGACACCATAAAATCCCCCCCTTCCAGGCTGGCGATGACCGCTCTTAGCGATTCCATCTTGAACCTCTTCAAGTATAGGTTCAGAGATTTTAAACTCAATATGGGTCTGACCGAAAAGTCCGGTTTCGGAACCACAAACATGGTCGAATAATACCCCCTTCCCTGTTGAAGGAGGGGAACCTCGACCACCACCTGCTGAAGATACAATTTTTGTATTGCATTTAACACTATCTCCCTCTCTAGGGGGGAAGACGGTAGGGCCGATTTGAAAAACCGACGAGGCACCTCTTCGAATTCCAGCTTGTAACCCTGAGACACAATTTCTATTGCCCAGGGATCCACCTGGGGGTGAACCCACATGTGGCTGAAATTCCGAAGACGCGCCCCCAATGGCCCTGACTCCGCCAGTGGAGACCCAGCATCATGCGGTGGATTTTGCAGAGGCCGGGGAGGACTTCTGTTCCTGGGAACTAGCTGTATTGTGCAGCTTCTTTCCTCTGCCCCTCCCTCTGGCAAGAAAGGACGCACCCCCCCCCCCCCACACGGCCTGCCCCCGCTACGGTCCGGACACGCCTCCGTTGTCCGGACTGCACCCACCAACGGCGTTCTAACGCCGCTGGCACGCCCCCTCCCGCCCTGCGACTACCTCTGTCTGTCAAACAGGCAGAGGCAATCGCAGCCCTGAGATGCTTTCACATCTCACTGGACTTCAGACAGCGATTTCTGCAGCCAGTCTGAATGACCCCCTATGTTGAAGTCCAATGGTAAGTTGAAAGATACAAATTAGAAATTGTGACTGAGCTCTGCTCACTCTATAAGGAAAGGATCTGAGATTTACTGTTCTGAGACCATGGTCATGAGCTGCTGGAAATAACATAATATACCGATAAGATATACAGTATGTATATCAATGCTATAATTGATATATTTTGAATGTATATATATTTTTAAAGTAATTCACAGCAAGAGATTTAGCTTTTTACATGTACTGTCTGTAATAAATTACGCGTTTTAAAAGAGAAGCCATTTTTTTTTATTTTCCAGCGCAGCCATAAAAATATTACTGTTTAATGTTCCACACTAAGGGCCTGATGTGATGCATGCAACGGCGTCTGTTAGTGGTCGCCTGCCTGCCATTTTATGCATGCGCTGCTTCAAATTCCTTCCTCTATGCACGTCCATGCGGCTGAATGTGCAAGAACTAAGATGCCTACTTTCAGCGGCCGTACATGCTGTAATACAAACTGATGCATCTTCATACACTACCATTGGTCGCATCATTAAAACTTGCACACGGTCTACGTCTGTTAGTCTGTGAATGCAGCTGCTTGCATTGACATGTCTGCAACACACACATAACACGGCCATTGAACGGACCACTTTTGTATCCATTTCTAGCCACCTCCCAGCCAGCACTAAGGAACGTCCATTACTTTATTGCCATGTTTCCGATACCTTCTGTCCCAATCACTAGAGTGTTTGCGCATACACTCTATCCGAAATTGTCACACATGCGCAGTTAAAAAAAAAAAAAAAAAAAATTATATATATATATATCCTGAGGAAGCCTTGATAGGTGAAACGCGTTGAGGACCTGTTCTGAACACCCCTGACCAGGGCATTCACGGTGGACATACCCCGGACTGCTTGAAAAAATATCGGATTATCCAGATAAGCTTTATGAACTTTTTTCTTTTTTAAAAGTGTTTTTATGACCACTCTTAGTATATGAATTAAAACCTATGTTTTTTAGCCTGTGATTCTCATTTATGCACGGCGAATCACGAAGTGTGGTATTTTCTATCTCCACGGAGGACGATCATTCTTGAAAAAGACCTTTAATGAAATGCTGTTTGGTGTTTATATTATGGTACGCTTAATACCTATCGATTTGTGTGAACCCCAATATATTTGAAAAGTAATTTCTGCACTATGAGAGGCGTCTCTCGCTCTGATTGATTACAGACCCGCTTTCCTGCGAATAGACCGACTGGAAGATATCCTCATTGAGATATCTATTGACGCTCAACCTGGTGACCAGTTGTGGTGCAGATAATTAATTGGAGGAATCAGCTGCTATAATTTTGATGTGCCTACTAAAAATCAAATTTCCGGTACGCAGATTACCTATAGATACTTCATTGTAAATAACCAAAATTGGTGTGAAGTTACTGCACTATTAGGCGCTTGTCCCCTCCTTGTTTCTCCATATATATATATTATAATAATAATTAATAATAATAATAATAATAATAATAATAAATCTCTCAACTACTGTACATGTACATTGGTATGGTGTGTAACTCAGACCCTAAATGTAGCTTAGCGCCAGACAAGGATATTATGCAAAACATTATATATAGTAGCCATGGCCAAAAGTTTTGAGAATTACACAAATATTAATTTTCGCAAGGTCTGCTGCCTCAGTTTTTATGATGTACATTTGCATATACTCCAGAATGTAATGAAAAGTGATCAGATGAATTGCAATTGATTGCAAAGTCCCTCTTTGCCATGAAAACGAACTTAATCCCAAAAACAACATTTCCACTGCATTTCAGCCCTGCCACAAAAGTACCAGCTAACATAATGTCAGTGATTCTTTCGTTAACAAGGACAAGGCTAGAGATCACTCTGTCATGCTGACTGAGTTAGAATAACAGAATGGAAGCTTTAAAAGAAGGGTGGTGGTTGAAATTATTGCTCTTCCTCTGTCGACCATGGTTACCTGCAAGGAAACACGTGCAGTCATCATTGCTTTGCACAAAAAGGGCTTTACAGGCAAGGATATTACTGCTAGTAAATTGCACCTAAATCAACCATTTATCTGATCATCAAGAACTTCAAGGAGAGAGGTTCAATAGTTGTGAAGAAGGATTCAGGGCGCCCAAGAACGTCCAGCAAGTGCCAGGACTGTCTAATAAAGTTGATTCAGCTGCGGAATTTGGGCACCACCAGTGCAGAGCTTGCTCAGGAATGGCAGCAGGCAGATGTGGGTGCATCTGCACGCACAGTGAGGCAAAGACTTTTGGAGGGTGGCCTGGTGTCACGAAGGGCAGCAAAGCCACTTCTCTCCAGGAAAAACATTAGGGACAGACTCAGGGGCGGAACTGTGGGAGGCAGTGGAGTCGGCTGCCGCCGGGCTCCTGACCTCAAGGGGGCACTTCTCCTCTACTGTCTCCCACTGACGATCGCTCGCTGCTACTTTTTTTTTTTAATGATTCTTAAAGACGGAGGAGCTGTGTCCGTGACACGGAAGCTGCCTCCTGTATATACAGAGAGCAGGCACGGTCTGCAGCTAGGGGGAGCTCCAGAGTGTAGTTCCTCCCGGGCCCTTCCAGTTAAGCAAGCCAGCCGAGTGAAGCTCTCTGTTCCTCGTCAGGCTGATGATAGCCAAAGGTAGGCACTGGCCTCAAGCTGCACTGTGGTGGGGAAGGTGTAGTTGGGTGTGCTGGGGGGCTTTGACAAATGTTGGAAGCACTGTGTTTTGTGTGTGCATGTTTTTAAGTGAGGTGTGTGTGTGTGTGTGTGTGTGTGTGTGTGTGTGTGTGTGTGTGTGTGTGTTTTTTTTAAGGAAAGTTGTGTGTTCAAGTAAAAGAGGCATGTGTGTGTGTAATTGAGAGGCATGTGTGTGTGTGTGTGTGAGGCACGTGTGTGTGTGAGAGGCATGTGTGTGTGTGAGAGGCATGTGTGAGAGGCATGTGTATGTATGTGTGTGTAAGTGAGAGCCGTGTGTGTGTTTAAGTGAGAGGCCTTCTAGTTACTCCTACCAACTCATACCACCAGAACCATTCCTTACATTCTCTACATTTGAGGTCCATGCCATACGCCTCTTCCAACCAGTCCATCTTAGAGTAGCTGTCATTTACCGCCCCCCTGGCACTGCTTCCAAATTCATCGACAACTTTGCTTCCTGGCTTCCTCACTTCCTCTCTTCTGACATTCCCTCCATTATCCTAGGCGATTTCAACATCCCTATTGTCAGAGTCTAAAAATATCATGATTCACCATTGCCTTGTACTAACCCCAATGCACGTGCCCACTGCTCGTGCACCGCATCCCCTCATGTTGCGTAGGGTACGCTCCGGCGTCGCCTGCGCTCCGGGATGTGTATTTACGGCGGTGTTTGTGTGCGACTAGCGAGCGACTCGATCGCTACATATTTAACCAATATAATGTGTTTTGTAGGTAATATTCCCTTTTATAATATCTGTAAGTATGTTTAGTGTAACTGGTTCATGGACAAGGGAATTCCTCTTTGCATGATACGAAGGGTCAGACAGGGTCTGAGCGGTGGTGTTTAGTACCTAACCGAAGAGTATTTTATTAGAAACATTCCGGTGTTGGTTAGGAAGAGATCGGTCGCTCCAGCGTATAGTTATATATAAAAGTAGTTTATGGACTTTAAAAGTATTTGCTGTTTTATTACACATGTGGTGTGAGTCCTGAGGATTCCTCCCATCTGAGCAGTTTGAAATAGTCACAGCCCACCTGTTCAAATCCACCTATGACCTTTTTGTTACAGTGCAGAGAGGCATTCCTGTGTCCAATGAACAATAAGATTGTAGGGCCCTTTGTAGTGTACTGTATGTTGTGTATATAAGGCAGCCAGCCTGGGCCAGCTCTCTCACTTCTCTCCACAAGGTTTTCATCATTGATTAACTGAGAGCTGGATTTCCAGATAGCGCAGGCGATTCATTCCCACGTGTGTAAGTTTCTCTGTGACCATCTTATTCTCTGTCTGTATTTGCCATACTCTCTCTCTCTCTCACTGTTATTGTTTAGGATTAAGACGCTATTGTATATTTATGTCTAGTATTCTGTTTAGGTGTTTTATGTTAGTGCTGTAGTGTATAAGCTGTTAACTGTATTTTTCCTTTTTACATAGCTAAATCTCGTTAGTAAAGGTGTTGGAACCTCAGCAAGGTGTCTGTGTTTCTCTAGCTAGTACAAAGGGTTTCTGAGTATCTCAATCACTCAAACAGCTTGCTTAAATATCCAGGTTAACCAGTGGTATATGATTACAGTATCTCAATACTAAGACTTACAGTATAATAATACTCTGTGTTTAAGGTTTAAAAGGTTATTATCTGTGTGTACGCTCGCTGTGTGTATTCCGTACACTCAGCGCAGCGTGTGTACGTAACTTGCGTACCACGTGCGAGGTCTTTGTACGCAAATAGCGTACGGAGTGCGTAGCACGTGCACGTGGTTTAGCAGCCATTACTGCTTGAAGGTAATAGTAAATAGCTTGTGTTAAAAGGTAGAAAACTGACCATCACTATTGACATCCCCACACAATCCCCTGCCTCTAAACTCCTTAACCTTACCTCTTCACTTGGTCTCTCCCAGTGTACCTCCTCACCCTCCCATGTGAATGGGAGCTCACTGGATCTGGTCTTCACTCACCGCTGTGAAATTTCTGATTTTTCCAACTCCCCATTTCCCCTCTCTGACCACTACCTGCTCTCCTTTAACCTATCTCTCTCGACTTCCCCATCTCTACCTCCTAAGGCTACCATCACTAAGCGTAACATTGAAGCTATTGACACCACATTCCTTTCCTCCCTGTTTGATTCACTTCTCTCTCCTATTCTCTCTCTCTTATGCCCTGAACAAGCCATTTCCACATACAATGCATCCCTTACTTCTGCTCTTGACTCTGTTGCTCCACCAACCACTATTCACCCTCGCAAATTAACACCTCAACCCTGGCACACCAAATGCACCAGATATCTGCAAAAATGCTCACGTACTGCTGAGCGACACTGGAGGAAATCACGCTCTAAGACAGACTTCCTCCATTTCAAACTTATGCTCTCATCCTTCAGTGCTGCCCTTTCTCTTGCTAAACAGTCATACTTCAAGAACCTCATCTCCTCCCAGTCTTCCAACCCCCGGCGCCTCTTTGCCACTCTCAACTCACTCCTCTGCCCACCTCCACCTCGTCTCCCTTCCTCACTCTCTGCACTTGAATTTGCCACTTCCTTCACATCCAAAATTGACTCCATACGTCAGCACATCACATCACACCAGACCATCAGTAACCAGCTTTCTCCCATCCCTTACCACTCCTCCCCATCCCTGCCACCTACTCTGACATCTTTCTCCCATGCATCTGGAGAGGAAGTCATGGCCCTCATTCGTTCCTGTCCCCTCACCACTTGACCCTATCCCCTCCCGCCTCCTCCGCTATCTCTCTCCTTCTGCTTGTTCCCATCTTTCCTACCTTCTCAATTTGTCCCTCTCATCAGGCACTGTCCCCTCTGCCTTCAAGCATGCACTCATCTCTCCTATTCTTAAAAAACCTACACTTGATCCAAACACTCTCTCCAACTACCGACCCATCTCTCTCCTCCCTTTTGCCTCCAAACTCCTTGAGCATATTGTCTACAACCGCCTTACGTCCTTTCTTTCCTCACACTCACTGCTTGACCCATTCCAGTCTGGCTTCCGTCCTCTCCACTCCACTGAAATTGCCCTTACAAAAGTATGCAATGACCTCCATGCTGCTAAATCGAAGGGACACTACTCTATACTTATTCTACTTGATCTCTCTGCTGCTTTTGACACTGTGGACCATCCTCTCCTACTGCAAATTCTTCACTTTATTGGTCTGCGTGACACTGCCCTCTCTTGGCTGTCCTCCTACGTTTCTGACCGTTCTTTCTCTGTCTCCTCTCATGACTCCACCTCCCTCTCACTTCCACTAACTGTACGGGTACCCCAAGGTTCTGTCCTTGGTCTTCTTCTCTTCTCTCTCTATATACGTCCTCACTAGGTAAGCTCATTAGTTCTTTTGGTTTCCAATATCATCTCTATGCTGATGACACCCAAATCTATCTTTCCTCTCCAGACCTCTCCCCTGCTCTCCTCACTCGTATCTCCAACTGTCTCTCTGCTACCTCTTCCTGGATGTCCCAGCGCTTTCTTAGACTTAACATGTCTAAGACAGAGCTGATCATCTTTCCTCCCTCCCGCATAACCTCACCTCCTACAATCTCATTATCTATTGATGGCACTACTATCTCCTCTAGCCCCCAAGTGCGTCGTCTTGGAGTAATCCTTGACTCCTCTCTCTCCTTCAAACCACACATTCAGCACCTCTCACAAACCTGCCATTTTCATCTAAAAAATATTTCCAGGATCAGACCCTTTCTGACCCAGGATGCTACTAAGACTCTTATCCACTCACTGGTCATCTCCAGACTGGACTACTGTAATCTGCTCCCGACTGGCATTCCTGACAAATACCTCTCTCCACTCCAATCTATCCTCAATGCTGCTGCCCGGCTCATCTTCCTCACCAAACGCACTACGTCCACCTCTCCTCTCTTACTAGACATTCACTGGCTCCCCTTCCCTTTCAGAATCCATTTCAAGCTTCTCACACTCGCTTACAAAGCCCTCACCCACTCCTCTCCCATCTACATCTCTGACCTTATCTCCCTTTACACTCCCACCCGTCCTCTTCGCTCTGCTAATGCACGCCGACTCTCCCGCCTACGGATTACTTCCTCCCACTCCTACCTCCAAGATTTTTCACGTGCTGCACCACTTCTTTGGAATTCCCTACCTCTCCCCCTCAGACTCTCCACCTCTCTACAAAACTTCAAACGATCTCTCAAGCCCCACTTCTTCACCAAACCCAGCCAAATCTCATCCTAATCCTCTGTTCTACGCTCTCTATGTACCTCATCTGTGTCACCCGTCTGTCTACCCCTCCCCTTTAGAATTTAAGCTCTCACGAGCAGGGCCCTCTTCCCTCATGTGCTTATCCTTGCTTACTTTAATAATCTTCAACTGCACCACATCCAGCAGTCTTCTGCCACCTGATACTTATTCGTGTCATCTGCTGATGTAACTATGTTTATTTACCCTGTACTTGTCCTATACTGTCATCAACTGTAAGTTGCTGTTTTCCTGTTTGATTATTTGTTTATGTATTCTGTAATTGGGCGCTGCGGAACCCTTGTGGCACCATATAAATAAAGGATAATAATAATAATAATGTGTGTGTAAGTGAGAGGTGTGTGTGTAAGTGAGGTGTGTGTGTGTGAGGCGTGTGTGTATAAGTGAGAGGCATGTGTGTGAGAGGCATGCGTGTGTGTAAGTGAGAGGCATGCGTGTGTGTGAGGCATGTGTGTGTAAGTAAGAGGCATGTGTGTGTGTGTGTGTGTGTGTGTGTGTGTGTGTGTGTGTGTGTAGTGAGAGGCACATGTGTGAGAGGCAAGGATTAAAGGAGGCATTTGAGCATTTCTACAGGACTATGGGGGTCATTCTGACCCGTTCGCACTCAGCGGTTTCTCGCTGCAGTGCGAACTGGTGCGGAATGCGCATGTGCGGCGGACGCTGTGCGCGTGCCCGACGACAGAGGTCGCCGGGTTACGTCGCGCCTACCGACGGAAGCAGTCGCAGAGGCGACTGCTAAGAAGATTGACAGGAAGGAGGCGTGGCAGGGCGGATCCGGACTGTTGGAGACCGTTTTCGGGGAGTGGTGAGTAAAACGCAGGCGTGTCCAGTACAACGGAGGGTAAAGGTGTGACGTCAAAGCTGGGCCCATCATCGCTGGATCCATCGCACAGGGTAAGTATGTCCAAGGCTGGTCTATTTCTGCTTGAAATTTTTTTAGCTTAGCAGGGCTGCACAATCGATCGCAGCCCTGCTAAGCTAAAATACACTCCCCCATAGGTGTGAACTATTGATTGCAGCAGCAGCTAAAAGTTGCTGGCTGGGATCAAATCGGAATGACCACCTATGTACAGAGCACACACCTGGTCTGGGTACACGCTACCTTACAAATATATGGAGGGGTGTCCATTCTGAATGTGTGTGTGTGTGTGAGGCGCGTGTGTGTGTGTGTGAGGCGCGTGTGTGTGGCGAGTGTGTGTGTCTAAGTGAGAGGTGTGTGTGTAAGTGAGAGGCATGTGTGTGTTTAAGTGAAGGAGGCATGTGTGTGTTTTTAAGTGAAGGAGGCATGTGTGTGTGAAAGAGGCATGTGTATGTTTTAAGTGAAAGAGGCATGTGTGTGTTTAAGTGAAAGGCGTTTGTGTGTTAAAGTGAAAGCGGCGTGTGTGTATGTTTAAGTGAAAGAGGCGTGTGTGTGCTTTTAAGTGAATGAGGTGTTTGTGTGTTTTTTATATATATCGGCACACCGCTGCGCCAAAGCATCTCCATGGAGACCTGCTGGCGGGTGAGGGAGCACTGTAGGTGTACTATAAAGATATGCTGGTATCTGTTTTTATTGTAATGACCGACTTGGAGTGCGTCCACTTTTTATGTGTATCTATATTACTAATGGGAAAGGTACCTGAGCACGGTACTACTGTTCACCCTGAGTGCCGGATAGTTACATATGGTATGTGTGTGTATATGTAGGGGGGCAACAACATTTATCATGCCTCCGGGCGACTGGGACGAACTTACACCACTGGACAGACTAATATTCTGCAAAAGGTACAGGGATTGGACTGCTGAGGACTGGGGTAAATTTATTTTTTTCTGATTATTTGGGGCATCTGAAAAAACACTTGTCCGGAGAAGGAAAGGTGAGCGCTACCATCAGTCCTGTGTCATGCTAACAGTAAAGCATCCAGATGCCATTTGTGTGTGGGGTTGCTTCTCACCCAAAATTTTGCCTAAGAACACAGCCACTTCTCCCAACCATCCAAGAACAGTGTGGTGACAAACAATTTTTCCACTTTTCCAGCATGACGAAGCACCTTGCCATAAGGCAAAAGTGATAACTAAGGGGCTCGGGAAACAAAACTTTGAAATTTTGGGTCCATGGCCAGGAAACCAGACCTTAATCTCATTGAGAACTTGTGGTCAATTCTTAAGAGGCGGGTGAAAAAAAAAAAAAAAAAAACACCACGAATTCTGACAAACTCAAAGTATTGATTAGGCAAGAATGGGCGGCCATCAGTCAGTATGTGACCCAGAAGTTGATTGACAGCATGCCAGGGCACATTGCAGAGGTCTTGAAAAAGAAGGCTCAACACTGCAAATATTGACTCTTTGCATAAACTTTATGTAATTATCAATAAAAGCCTTTGACCCTTATGAAATGCTTGAAATTTTACTTCAGTATACCATAGTAACATCTGACAAAAAGGTCTAAAAACACTGAAAGAGCAAACTTTGTGAAAACCAATACTTGTGTCATTCTCAAAACTTTTGCCCATGGCTGTATAAAATATATGAAAAATACAAAATTAAAAATCTTATTTGCAATAAAACGTAATATGCTCATATTTAAACGTATTTCATGACTGTAGGATTTTGTTTCCTTTCTTAAAAGAATCTAGAATATGGAGTACAAAGGAAGGACGTAAAGACATGGCAAAAACTATTTCTTCTTTTATACAATGTGCTTTTGCTCTTAGTAGCGTATTTTTTATTAGATACAAGACAGTAGAGTACATTTGAGGATGTTTAAATTACAAGCTAACTTTCATTAAATGTTAAAGCCGCCATGACTTTTGTATGTATCACACATTAGAATAAGAAGTTATGTTACAAAGGTCTCTCTTCTGATTAAAAACTTTGAGAAAATAACTTACATTATTCAATCTTGTTCCCATTTACGCAACACAGTGGCGGGGGTAATTTTGAGGGTAATTCCACCATTTAATGAAAACTGTGCACATACCGGAAGGCATTAGTGAATTGTGATGCATGATGTCATACAAAAACATAGCTAGTACCATGTATAGAACTGTATTTAGCGTTCACGGGTTCTATCTTCTATTTTTGTTGTAAAATACAGAATGTTGTCTTAGCTGCTATGAAGCCAATACAAGGGCTTATTTTGGGCATGGCTTACATGCCAGCAAGGTGTTATGATGTCAGGCTCTGTACCAGCAAGGTTAGTGCATTTATTCTCAACTGCAATTTAGTGATGTCTGGAGTATAGATGTCATCATAGGACATGCAAAAACAAATAAGGAGCTTTGACGCTGGGTTACAAGCTTTAATATTTTGATCAGAAAATGAACTAATATATAAGGCTTTTATTTTAGTAGACACACACAGACACACATTTGCAGTGTTAAGGAAACATACCTTTTCTACAATAATGAGGTCTCCTACTTGTATGCTAGAGCTGCGGACCTTCACGGTGCCTGAAATAAAACAGTTGAAAAGACTAAAGACACTGCAATTTCATACAACTATTTGTATTTATACAATGCACAAATCCATACACGTGTAAAATGAAAAATAAAAATGCAACTCAAATAGTGATTATTTCCATGGCAAAATGAAAATAAAAATGCTTCTGTCTCTGCTTGTGGATACACAGATATAGGTCTCCATTACACTTATAAATTGTCATACTATATTCTGAAGATATGCGGTCAGTTACATTAATAGAAATGTAATATGATATATCACCTGCGCAAGCAGGGAATGGGGGGGGGCTACCTTTTCTTTGTGGGAATGGACAACCTGGACTAAAGGTGATAAAGAAGAGCGGACCTCACTACACCTCCTTCCCGGAAAGCAATGTTATCTACTACCACACCGGACCGCTGTACTGCTACCCCCTCCACCCCCAAGAACTAGTGGAACCATTCCCACAAAGAAAGTTAGCACTATTCAAAGACACTAGGGGGTACATCCCAAAAAAAGGATAAGGAAGGGAGAACATCGCTATACACCCTTCTTAAGGACATACTAATTATTAAGCACATTGATATATATCAAACTAGCAGTTTGGCAGTAATATTTATATATATTTTTTTATTAAAATTAAATCTCATACATGACCCCTACTGCCCAGTATTTATTCTTACATCACAATTTGCATATGCTTAAGCATGGTCTAGTGACAATATTTATTCATGATCTGGTGACCTCTTGTGTTTATTTCCTTTGATACGAGATGTCCGCTTACTTAGTACATGTGTCATTGTCATTGTTAGGTGCTCTTATTTGATGTGATAGGAGTTGTGATGGGCTTTTCCTCCTGCCTACCTCCCACTTGTCTCTAATTAGGTGCTCATGTACATAGCAGCCACCTCATAATAAAACACAGGCCCACGCCTTCTGAGCAGGTACAGTAAATGCACCCTTTAAACTCTCACATACTAAATATTTGACCATGTCCATGGGGGTCTACCTGCATGATTTAACTGCCACTGCAATTTAACAATGCCTGAATATAAGAGATATCAGAGATATCCCCCTCATTAGGCTGCAGACTGTAATGCCCATTATTGGTTATTAGTTGGAGCTTGGTACTGGTAGTTGGCACTATTTTCTCACAGTGGTAGCTGTTGTAACCTTATACCCGGTTTCTCCCCGGAAACCCGCATGCTCCTCTCCATCTAAATAGGATTAAGAGGCCAATTCATTATTAGAAGCATATTGGTCCATGATAATTCAGTGGGAGATTCATGAAAGCTTGGAGAGAGATAAAGTACCAGCCTGTCAGCTCCTGTCATTTTTAAAACACAGCCTTTTAACATGATCAGTTGGTACTTGGTTCAGAGAGGCCTGACTGTGTCTGCGGTAAACAGCAGCGGGTGACTTTCAGGGGCCTGTCAGTTTGGATTGGCAGGCAATATGCAGCAATCAGGCACAGAGGGTGGGCTATCCGTTAGAGCTCAGGGATCAGCGTCTGTCACTGCTGCTCCACTCTCCGAGTCACTAGGGCTCCTGCTAGGCTCCACTGGTGTCTCGAACATGTGACCCCATGTGAAGTATTGCAGCGCATTAGCCTACAAGGCCATCGTGACTCATGTAGAGTCCAGTGTTTTTTTGGTTATATTTATCTGTTGGTCAGTTTCCTGTTTCAGTTGACCTGAGCCAGGCCATTTATAGTAATTTTTTTTCTAGTTTTGGGGCCCATTTATCATTACTCACATATTCAATGCGATCTAAGGGTGATATTAGCGCTCTGGATCACATTGTAAAATTGATAAATCTGGCAGCATAGCATCCCCCATAGAAACCTATCGGGCATGAGGCTGCCGGCGGGAATGGAGGTATCAGAGATGACTGCTGCAGTCCCTTCTACATACATTTGGAGGATACTAAATAACAGCACATATATTTTCTGACAAATGGGTCCCTAAGGGTTAAAGGTAGTTCTTGACACTTAATATGGCTTAAAATCACCTCACCCATCTGAAGCGATTTTGTGACTCAAAGGTGACTATCAAACTGCATGAAAACAGATTTTATAGTTCGCTGCTAAAATCTGGAGAACAAAACTATATAAATCCCTAGTGTCACTTTTCAACTGGCAAAAGGGTAGCAAACTGGGCATACTAACCTATGCATGGGCTCTGCAGACTGGGGGCACAGTTATGTGCATGAAGGGCATGGCCAATTTTTATGCATATAGCTTTGATCGTGGAAGGTGGTATGGGAATGGGTTTTCCCATTTCTCTAACGTACTAGAGGATGCTGGGGACTCCGAAAGGACCATGGGGATAGACAGGCTCCGCAGGAGACATAGGCACTTTAAGAAAGACTTTAGGTCTGGGTGTGCACTGGCTCCTCCCTCTATGCCCCTCCTCTAGACCTCAGTTTGATATGGTGCCCAGAGGAGATGGGTGCACTTCAGGGAGCTCTCCTGAGCTTCCTGACAGAAAGTATATTTGTTATGTTTTTTATTTTCAGGGAGCCTGCTGGCAACAGACTCCCTGCATCGAGGGACTGAGGGGAGAGAAGCAGACCTACTTCTGTGAGTTTCAAGGCTCTGTTTCTTAGGCTACTGGACACCATTAGCTCCAGAGGGATCGGTACGCAGGTCTCACCCTCGCTGTCCGTCCCAGAGCCGCGCCGCCGCCCCCCTCGCAGAGCCGGAAGATAGAAGCCGGGTGAGTATGAGAAGAAAAGAAGACTTCAGAGGCGGCAGAAGACTTCATGATCTTCACTGAGGTAACGCACAGCAGGAAAGCTGTGCGCCATTGCTCCCATACACCTCACACACGGCAGTCACTGTAAGGGTGCAGGGCGCAGGGGGGGCGCCCTGAGCAGCATATAGACCTCTTTTTTTTGGCACAAATAAGTATATATACAGCTGGGCACCGTATATATATATATATATATATATATATATATATATATATATAAGAGCCCCCGCCAAATTTTGATGCTTTAAGCGGGACAGAAGCCCGCCGCCGAGGGGGCGGGGCTTCTCCCTCAGCACTCACCAGCACCATTTTTCTCCACAGCACCACTGAGAGGAAGCTCCCCGGACTCTCCCCTGCTTATACCACGGTAGACAGAGGGTCTTAAAGAAGAGGGGGGGGGGGGCACAAAATTAGGCACATATTGTATATGTAAACAGCGCTATCTAGGTAAACATAAAATTTGTGTTTTTTTTTCCTGGGTCATATAGCGCTGGGGTGTGTGCTGGCATACTCTCTCTCTGTCTCTCCAAAGGGCCTGGTGGGGAAACTGTCTTCAGATAAGAGGTTCCCTGTGTGTGTGGTGTGTCGGTACGCGTGTGTCGACATGTCTGAGGTAGAAGGCTCACCTAGGGAGGAGGGGGAGCGTATGAATGTGAGGTCTCCGTCGGCGGTGCCGACACCTGACTGGATGGATATGTGGAATGTTTTAAGTGCTAGTGTGAACTTATTGCACAAGAGATTAGACAAAGCTGAAGCTAAGGAACAGTCAGGGAGTGAACCCACGTCTGTCCCTATGTCGCCGGGACCTTCAGGGTCTCAGAAGCGCCCACTATCCCAAATAGCAGACACTGATACCGACACGGATTCGGACTCCAGTGTCGACTACGATGATGCAAAGTTACAGCCAAAAGTGGCTAAATGTATTAGATATATGATTATTGCAATAAAAGAAGTGTTGCATATCACAGAGGAACCCCCTGTCCCTGACACGAGGGTACACATGTATAAGGGAAAGAAGCCTGAGGTAACTTTTCCCTCCTCACATGAGTTGAACGAATTATGTGAAAAAGCGTGGGAATCTCCAGACAAAAAACTGCAGATTCCCAAAAGAATTCTTATGGCGTATCCTTTCCCGCCAACGGACAGGATACGGTGGGAATCCTCCCCTAAGGTGGACAAAGCGTTGACACGCTTGTCAAAAAAGATAGCGCTGCCATCACAAGAACCGGCTACCCTCAAGGATCCTGCTGACCGCAAGCAGGAGATTACCTTGAAATCCATTTACACACATTCTGGTACATTACTCAGACCGGCAATTGCGTCGTCCTGGGTTTGTAGCACGGTAGCAGCATGGACAGATTCCTTATCGGCGGAGATTGAGACCCTAGATAAGGATACCATTTTATTGACCCTAGGCCATATAAAGGATGCTGTCTTATATATGAGAGATGCTCAAAGAGACATTAGTTTACTGGGTTCCAGAATAAACGCTATGTCAATCTCTGCTAGACGAGTCCTCTGGACCCGGCAGTGGACAGGTGATGCCGACTCAAAAAGACATATGGACGTTTTACCTTACAAGGGTGAGGAATTGTTTGGGGAAGGTCTCTCGGACCTGGTCTCCACAGCTACGGCAGGTAAATCAAATTTTTTGCCTTATGTTCCCTCATAACCTAAGAAAGCGCCACATTATCAAATGCAGTCCTTTCGTTCAAATAAAAGCAAAAGAGTGCGTGGATCGTCCTTTCTTGCCAGAGGTAAAAAGCTGCACAGCACAGCTAGTTCCCAGGAACAGAAATCCTCCCGGCCCCTGCAAAATCCACCGCATGACGCTGGGGCTCCGCTGAGGGAGTCCGCCCCAGTGGGGGCACGTCTTCGACTTTTCAGCCACATCTGGGTTCACTCACAGGTGGATCCCTGGACAATAGAAATTGTTTCTCAAGGATACAAGCTGGAATTCGAAGAGGTGACTCTACCGACTTCTCCCCTAGAAAGGGAGATAGTGTTAAATGCTATTCACAAATTGTGTCTTCAACAAGTGGTGGTCAAAGTTCCCCTGCTTCAGAGAGGGAAGGGATACTACTCCACCCTGTTTGTAGTTCCGAAACCGGACGGTTTGGTCAGACCCATATTGAATTTAAAATCCCTGAACCTATACTTAAAACGGTTCAAGTTCGAGATGGAATCGCTCAGAGCGGTCATCGCCAGCATGGAAGGGGGGGATTTTATGGTATCCCTGGACATAAAGGATGCATACCTTCATGTTCCCATATATCCACCTCATCAGGCGTACCTGAGATTTGCGGTACAGGATTGTCATTACCAATATTAGACGTTGCCGTTTGGGCTTCCCACGGCCCGAGGATTTTCACCAAGGTAATGGCGGAAATGATGGTGCTCCTGCGAAAGCAGGGTGTCACAATTAACCCGTACTTGGACGATCTCCTCATAAAAGCGAGATCACGAGACAAGTTACTTTACAGCGTGTCACTTTCATTGAAGGTGTTACAGCAACACGGCTGGATTCTCAGTATCCCGAAGTCACAGCTGGTTCCTACGACTCGTCTGACCTTCTTGGGCATGATTCTGGACACAGACCAGAAAAAGGTTTTTCTCCCGATAGAAAAATAGGATTTTGGTACTTACCAGGTAAATCCTTTTCTTTGAATCCATAGGGGGCACTGGAGTACTCTTGGGATATGGACGGCTTCCACAGGAAGTAGGCACTGAATAAATTAATTTTGAAACTACACCTCCCCTCCATATTCCTGAGTACCTCAGTGTTTTTTACTGAGCCGAACAGGAGCGATAGAGAGGTTGACAATGTAGAATTACATATAACATAACTGACAACAATAAAGTTGACACAACATTACTGACAACTAAACAGTTGACACCATAACTTGTTAATCTAAACCAGTCGGTGAAAATGTGTTACCATAAGATCTACTGAACCTACCCCAAACCAGGTAAACTGCTCTGGGTGGGCGTCCAGTGCCCCCTATGGATTCAAAGAAAAGGATTTACCTGGTAAGTACCAAAATCCTATTTTCTTTTTCATCCACTAGGGGTCACTGGAGTACTCTTGGGACGTACCAAAGTTTCCCCCGTGGGCGGGAGAGCTGTTTGGCACCTGTAACACTAGGCGGCCAAAGCTAGATGCTGATGCCGCCAACGTATAAAACTTGTAGAGGCGCACAAACGTGTGCACCGAAGACCATGTAGCCGTCCGGCAAAGCTGTGTCGTAGAAGCTCCACGACTCGCTGCCCATGATGTTCCCACAGCCCGTGTGGAATGAGCTGTTACTGATGTAGGCGGCTGTAACCTAGCATGAAGGTAAGCCTGACGTATGGTCAGTTTAATCCAACTGGATAAGGTCTGCCTAGAAGCTGGCCAACTCATCTTGGCAGCATCATAGAGAGCAAACAACGTATCCGTCTTACGAACGGTCGACGTTCGGGATACATAAATGCGTAATGCGCGTACCACATCCAACCTACCAGAGTCTCCTGTAACACAGGAACTACTATTGGATGATTGATGTGAAAAGATGACACTACCTTTGGTAGAAAAGCGGAATTCGTCCGGAGTTCCGCTCTGTCATCATGAAACACTAAATACGGTGGCTTGCACGACAAAGCACCCAAATCTGAAACACGCCTTGCTGACGCTAAGGCTAAAATAAGAATTTACTTACCGATAATTCTATTTCTCGTAGTCCGTAGTGGATGCTGGGGACTCCGTCAGGACCATAGGAATAGCGGCCCTGCAGGAGACAGGGCACAAAAGTAAAAGCTTTAGGATCAGGTGGTGTGCACTGGCTCCTCCCCCTATGACCCTCCTCCAAGCCTCAGTTAGGATACTGTGCCCGGACGAGCCTACACAATAAGGAAGGATTTTGAATCCCGGGTAAGACTCATACCAGCCACACCAATCACACTGTACAACCTGTGATCTGAACCCAGTTAACAGCATGATAACAGCGGAGCCTCTGAAAAGATGGCTCACAACAATAATAACCCGATTTTTGTAACAATAACTATGTACAAGTATTGCAGACAATCCGCACTTGGGATGGGCGCCCAGCATCCACTACGGACTACGAGAAATAGAATGATCGGTAAGTAAATTCTTATTTTCTCTGACGTCCTAAGTGGATGCTGGGGACTCCGTCAGGACCATGGGGATTATACCAAAGCTCCCAAACGGGCGGGAGAGTGCGGATGACTCTGCAGCACCGAATGAGAGAACTCCAGGTCCTCCTCAGTCAGGGTGTGCCCCTGACCAAGTATCAGCTCGGCAAAGTTGTAAAGCCGAGACCCCTCGGGCAGCCGCCCAAGATGAGCCCACCTTCCTTGTGGAATGGGCATTTACATATTTTGGCTGTGGCAGGCCTGCCACAGAATGTGCAAGC
Organism: Pseudophryne corroboree; assembly: GCF_028390025.1. Classification (NCBI taxonomy): domain Eukaryota; kingdom Metazoa; phylum Chordata; class Amphibia; order Anura; family Myobatrachidae; genus Pseudophryne; species Pseudophryne corroboree. The sequence goes on from NC_086446.1 coordinate 247,209,116, forward strand.
TGAATTGTACTACACATCCAACTAGCAATCGTCTGCTTTAGAAGCAAGAGCACCCAGTTTTTTTGGGTGCATACAGGATAACAGCAAGTCAGTTTTCCTGACTCCAGCCGTCCTGGAAACTATATTTTCAGGGCCCTGACAACATCTAGCAACTTGGAGTCCTCCAAGTCCCTAGTAGCCGCAGGTACCACAATAAGCTGGTTCAGGTGAAACACTGACACCACCTTAGGGAGAAACTGGGGACGAGTCCGCAGCTCTGCCCTGTCCGAATGGACAATCAGATATGGGCTTTTGTGAGACAAACGCCGCCAATTCTGACACTCGCCTGGCCGAGGCCAGGGCCAACAGCATGGTCACTTTCCCTGTGAGATATTTCAAATCCACAGATTTGAGCGGTTTAAACCAATGTGATTTGAGGAATCCCAGAACTACGTTGAGATTCCACAGTGCCACTGGAGGCACAAAAGGGGGTTGTATATGCAGTACTCCCTTGACAAACTTCTGGACTTCAGGAACTGAAGCCAATTCTTTCTGGAAGAAAATCGACAGGGCCGAAATTTGAACCTTAATGGACCCCAATTTGAGGTCCATAGACACTCCTGTTTGCAGGAAATGCAGGAAACGACCGAGTTGAAATTTCTTCGTGGGGCCATCCTGGCCTCACACCACTCAACATATTTTCGCCACATGTGGTGATAATGTTGTGCGGTCACCTCCTTCCTGGCTTTGACCAGGGTAGGAATGACCTCTTCCGGAATGCCTTTTTCCCTTAGGATCCGGTGTTCAACCGCCATGTCGTCAAACGCAGCCGCGGTAAGTCTTGGAACAGACATGGTACTTGCTGAAGCAAGTCCCTTCTTAGCGGCAGAGGCCATGAGTCCTCTGTGAGCATCTCTTGAAGTTCCGGGTACCAAGTCCTTCTTGGCCAATCCGGAGCCACGAGTATAGTTCTTACTCCTCTACGTCTTATAATTCTCAATACCTTGGGTATGAGAAGCAGAGGAGGGAAGACATACACTGACTGGTACACCCACGGTGTTACCAGAACGTCCACAGCTATTGCCTGAGGGTCTTTTGACCTGGCGCAATACTTGTCCAGTTTTTTGTTCAGGCGGGACGCCATCATGTCCACCTTTGGTCTTTCACAACGGTTCACAATCATGTGGAAGACTTCCCGATGAAGTCCCCACTCTCCCGGGTGGAGGTTGTGCCTGCTGAGGAAGTCTGCTTCCCAGTTGTCCACTCCCGGAATGAACACTGCTGACAGTGCTATCACATGATTTTCCGCCCAGCGAAAAATCCTTGCAGTTTCTGCCATTGCCCTCCTGCTTCTTGTGCCGCCCTGTCTGTTTACGTGGGCGACTGCCGTGATGTTGTCCCACTGGATCAATACCGGCTGACCTTGAAGCAGAGGTCTTGCTAAGCTTAGAGCATTGCAAATTGCCCTTAGCTCCAGTATATTTATGTGGAGAAAAATCTCCAGACTTGATCACACTCCCTGGAAATTTTTTCCCTGTGTGACTGCTCCCCAGCCTCTCAGGCTGGCCTCCGTGGTCACCAGCATCCAATCCTGAATGCCGAATCTGCGGCCCTCTAGAAGATGAGCACTCTGTAACCACCACAGGAGAGACACCCTTGTCCTTGGAGATAGGGTTATCCGCTGATGCATCTGAAGATGCGATCCGGACCATTTGTCCAGCAGATCCCACTGAAAAGTTCTTGCGTGGAATCTGCCGAATGGAATCGCTTCGTAATAAGCCACCATTTTTTCCAGGACTCTTGTGCAATGATGCACTGACACTTTTCCTGGTTTTAGGAGGTTCCTGACTAGCTCGGATAACTCCCTGGCTTTCTCCTCCGGGAGAAACACCTTTTTCTGGACTGTGTCCAGAATCATCCCTAGGAACAGCAGACGTGTCGTCGGAAACGGCTGCGATTTTGGATATTTAGAATCCACCCGTGCTGTCGTAGAACTACTTGAGATAGTGCTACTCCGACTTCCGTCTGTTCTCTGGACCTTGCCCTTATCAGGAGATCGTCCAAGTAAGGGATAATTAAGACGCCTTTTCTTTGAAGAAGAATCATCATTTCGGGCATTACTTTGGTAAAGACCCGGGGTGCCGTGGACAATCCAAACGGCAGCGTCTGAAACTGATAGTGACAGTTCCGTATCACGAACCTGAGGTACCCTTGGTGAGAAGGGCAATTTGGGACATGGAGGTAAGCATCCTTGATGTCCAGGGACACCATATAGTCCCCTTCTTCCTGGTTCGCTATCACTGCTCTGAGTGACTCCATCTTGATTTGAACCTTTGTATGTAAGTGTTCAAAGATTTCCCATTTAGAATAGGTCTCACCGAGCCGTCTGGCTTCAGTACCACAATATAGTGTGGAATAATACCCCTTTCCTTGTTGTAGGAGGGGTACTTTGATTATCACCTGCTGGGAATACAGCTTGTGAATTGTTTCCAATACTGCCTCCCTGTCGGAGGAAGACGTTGGTAAAGCAGACATCAGGAGCCTGCGAGGGGGAGACGTCTCGAATTTCCAATCTGTACCCCTGGGATACTACTTGTAGGATCCAGGGGTCCACTTGCGAGTGAGCCCACTACGCGCTGAAACTCTTGAGACGACCCCCCACCGCACTTGAGTCCGCTTGTACGGCCCCAGCGTCATGCTGAGGACTTGGCAGAAGCGGTGGAGGGCTTCTGTTCCTGGGAATGGGCTGCCTGCTGCAGTCTTCTTCCCTTTCCTCTATCCCTGGGCAGATATGACTGGCCTTTTGCCCGCTTGCCCTTATGGGGACTAAAGGACTGAGGCTGAAAAGACGGTGTCTTTTTCTGCTGAGATGTGACTTGGAGTAAAAAAGGTGGATTTTCCAGCTGTTGCCGTGGCCACCAGGTCCGATGGACCGACCCCAAATAACTCCTCCCCTTTATACGGCAATACTTCCATGTGCCGTTTGGAATCTGCATCACCTGACCACTGTCGTGTCCATAAACATCTTCTGGCAGATATGGACATCGCACTTACTCTTGATGCCAGAGTGCAAATATCCCTCTGTGCATCTCGCATATATAGAAATGCATCCTTTATAGTCAATAAAATACTGTCCCTGTCAAGGGTATCAATATTTTCAGTCAGGGAATCCGACCAAGCCACCCCAGCGCTGCACATCCAGGCTGAGGCGATCGCTGGTCGCAGTATAACACCAGTATGTGTGTATATACCTTTTTAGGATATTTTCCAGCCTCTCAGCTGGCTCCTTGAGGGCGGCCCTATCTGGAGACGGTACCGCCACTTGTTTTGATAAGCGTGTGAGCGCCTTATCCACCCTAAAGGGTGTTTCCCAACGCGCCCTAACTTCTGGCGGGAAAGGGTATACCGCCAATAATTTTCTATCGGGGGAAACCCACGCATCATCACACACTTCATTTAATTTATCTGATTCAGGAAAAACTACAGGTAGTTTTTTCACACCCCACATAATACCCTTCTTTGTGGTACTTGTAGTATCAGAAATATGTAACACCTCCTTCATTGCCCTTAACATGTAACGTGTGGCCCTAAAGGAAAATACGTTTGTTTCTTCACCGTCGACACTGGAGTCAGTGTCCGTGTCTGTGTCGACCGACTGAGGTAAATGAGCGTTTTACAGCCCCTGACGGTGTTTGAGACGCCTGGACAGGTACTAATTTGTTTGCCGGCCGTCTCATGTCGTCAACCGACCTTGCAGCGTATTGACATTATCACGTAATTCCTTAAATAAGCCATCCATTCCGGTGTCGACTCCCTAGAGAGTGACATCACCATTTCAGGCAATTGCTCCGCCTCCTCACCAACATCGTCCTCATACATGTCGACACACACGTACCGACACACAGCACACACACAGGGAATGCTCTGATAGAGGACAGGACCCCACTAGCCCTTTGGGGAGACAGAGGGAGAGTTTGCCAGCACACACCAAAAACGCTATAATTATACAGGGACAACCTTTATATAAGTGTTTTTCCCTTATAGCATTTTAATATATATATACATATCGCCAAATAAGTGCCCCCCCTCTCTGTTTTAACCCTGTTTCTGTAGTGCAGTGCAGGGGAGAGCCTGGGAGCCTTCCCACCAGCATTTCTGTGAGGGAAAATGGCGCTGTGTGCTGAGGAGAATAGGCCCCGCCCCCTTTTCGGCGGGCTTCTTCTCCCGTTTTTCTGAGACCTGGCAGGGGTTAAATACATCCATATAGCCCCCAGGGGCTATATGTGATGTATTTTTAGCCAGAATAAGGTACTATCATTGCTGCCCAGGGCGCCCCCCCCAGCGCCCTGCACCCTCAGTGACCGCTGCTATGAAGTGTGCTGACAACAATGGCGCACAGCTGCAGTGCTGTGCGCTACCTTATGAAGACTGAAGAGTCTTCTGCCGCCGGTTTCTAGACCTCTTCACTTTTCGGCATCTGCAAGGGGGTCGGCGGCGCGGCTCCGGGACGAACCCCAGGGTGAGACCTGTGTTCCGACTCCCTCTGGAGCTAATGGTGTCCAGTAGCCTAAGAAGCCAATCCATCCTGCACGCAGGTGAGTTCACTTCTCTCCCCTAAGTCCCTCGTAGCAGTGAGCCTGTTGCCAGCAGGACTCACTGAAAATAAAAAACCTAACAAAACTTTTACTCTAAGCAGCTCTTTAGGAGAGCCACCTAGATTGCACCCTTCTCGGCCGGGCACAAAAATCTAACTGAGGCTTGGAGGAGGGTCATAGGGGGAGGAGCCAGTGCACACCACCTGATCCTAAAGCTTTTACTTTTGTGCCCTGTCTCCTGCGGAGCCGCTATTCCTATGGTCCTGACGGAGTCCCCAGCATCCACTTAGGACGTCAGAGAAAAGAAAAATTGTTTTCCCAATTGAGAAATGTAATATCCACTTGTTGTAAGGGTTCATAATAAAAAGACTGTAAGAAATCTAAAAACCAGATTCAAGTCTTATGGCGCAGTAGGTGGAGTGAATGGAGGCTGAACTCTGAGGACACCCTGCATAAAGGTGTGAACCGATGGCAATAGGGCCAATCTACTATGAAAATAAATGGACAACGCCGATATCTGCACTTTAAGTGTGGATAAACTCAGACCTCTATCTAACCCCATCTGTAGAAATAACAAAAGACGGGATAACTTAAAAGAGGATGTCGGAAACTTCAGAGCTTCACACCAACCTACATAGGCACGCCAAATTCTGTAATAATGAGCTGCCGTAACCGGCTTCCTAGCTCGTAACATGGTTGGTATAACCGATTCTGGAATGCCTTCTCTTCTTAAGAGGGCTGTCTCAACAGCCACCCCGTCAAACGCGGCCGCGCTAAATCGGGGTAAAGGAACGGACCCTGCTGTAACAGGTCAGAACGTAGTGGGAGCGGCCAAAGACCGACTGCGAGTAGACCGCGGAGATCCGAGAACCAAGCTCTCCGAGGCCAAAGAAGCGCCACTAGTATAACTGTGACGGACTCTCCTTTGATCCGTTTTAGCCACAGAGGGAGCAGTGGAAACGGTGGAAACAGATACACGAGACTGTATGGCCACGTGATTGTGAGAGCATCCACCGCCACTGCCTTTGGATCTCTCGTTCTGGACACAACCTGGGGCGTTTGATGATTGTGGCGAAATGCCATCAGGTCCACCTGCGGGTAACTCCATTTCTGGACCAGCATGTGAAATACTTCTGGATTTAATGCCCATTCTCCTGGATGAAAATTCAGACGGCTGAGATAATCCGCCTCCCAGTTGTCCACTCCCGGAATGACTACTGCCGACAATATCATTTGGTGATACTCGGCCCAATAGAGGATTCAAGCTACTTCCCGCATTGCCATACGGCTTTTCGTTCCTTCTTGTTTGTTGATGTATGCGACCGCCGTCGCATTGTCTGACTGCACCTGAACAGCCTGAGCCTGCAGCCTGTGCACTGCTTGTCGTAGCGCACTGTAAATTGCCCGGAGTTCCAGGACATTTATAGACAGCAATCTTTCGTGAACCGCCCAGAGACCCTGGAGCTGATAATTTTGAACTACAGCTCCCCAACCTCTGAGACTCGCGTCCGCCGTGAGAATTATCCAATTCCAGGCACCGAACAGTTTCCCTGCGGTTAGATTCTGTACTTTGAGCCACCAGAGTAGAGACACTCTGGCCCTTGGAGACAACCTCACCCTGCGGTAAATCTGCAGATGCGAGCCCGACCACTGTGCGAGCACATCCAATTGAAAAGGACGTGAGTGAAGTCCTCCGAACTGAAGCGCTTCGAAAGCCGCCACTATTGTGTCTAATAAGCGAATGCACAAATGAACCGAGACTGTGCGAGGCTTGAGCACTAATTGTACCAGATGACGAATGACCTGTACTTTCTGTTCGGGTAGGTAAATTCTTTGATTTACCGTATCGAGAATCATGCCTAGGAATTTAAGTCGTTGAGACGGAATCATTCAGGAATTCGCGTAGACAATGGTAGGAAATCAGATTTCCCCCCCCCCACTTGGTCTGCAATCTATCTCGTTTGGAATCCGACTCCGCCTGTTAGGAACGTAGCCAAAGTGGACGTTATGCGCCACTAGCGAAGCTGAAAACGCAAGAACCAACTGCCAACGTCCAAAGAAGCTGTAGGTAGCAAGAAGTGTAAGGTGGTCTTTATTTAGGGCAAACCTGAACTGGAGTGCCCTGCCCCTACAGCCTTGTTACCTCAAAACCCTTACCAAAGCAGGGCGAAGCAACAGCCCTACTGCTGTGTAGGGTACACTCCGATAGGTAGTAAAACACCCAATAATTGTAATTGTCTCTCATTGGAAATCGTTCAGCCTTCGCTGAGAACCTGACGTACTGGCCTGGTGCTATGAGGGCTGGCGGTAAATCGACCGCAACAATCTAACTGAAACAATAAAAAAAAAAATATATATTTTTTTTTCCCCCCCTCAGGCAGTACATGCCCTTGCATTCCCCCAAAAGAGGACCGGTAAGGGTCTGTCTGTGCAGTTTTTACGCAGAGTACTAACCACTATACCATCACGACAACTTAAACGAGCCAAGTAGGAGACGAACCTACAATCTTGTTATCTGTAGTCAGATGCGTTATACATTGCGCCACTGGCCCAGATTCGTATTTGTCCGACACACTGTGTGACCGACTTTGCAGCTAAGCTGCTTGTTTGACTATGCATTAGACTTAGTGATCATGTACTCCAACCAGTAAGTACACCACGGAAGTACCGTGTGTATTAACCTGCATTACCGTGCATGTGGTTACCAGCAATAGTGAATCTTCCTGTAGAGTCATGCTGTACAAAAACAATTAATAAATTAAACTCCTAACAACACCCCGCTCCTCCAGATGCTAAGTGTTGTAGAGCAGCAACCTCCGGGAAAGAACCAGGAAGTAACGTTAAAAGAAAATGGTGTCCTACCATGTTTTTTTTTTTTTTGGTTTTTGTTAAACCAGGATCTGAACCAGTGTCCATGCAATCACAATGTTCACTGTGGCCGGAAAGCCTAACCACTTAGCTACAGAGCCACCTGTAAAAACAATAAGCAAAGCTGCTGCAGATGAGGCCTGAACTCACCATGTTTGCCGTGCTCAACAGATACTGTTTAATAAACACTGTGTGCTGACCAAATTAGTCTTGCTTACTGCAAAATAGATTTTTAATGTCAGCATATTTTATATATATATATATATATATATATATATATATATATATATATATATATATATATATATGTATATATATATATATATCTACACATACATAAAACAATGTATATTCACACATACTCAGACCTTAATAAATATATATATATTCCATATATGCATACATACACATATATACATATATATTATATACCCATACACAAATATCCAGATATATCCTGATACAGAGGTATAATACATTTTCTAGAAGTCTGAAACTAAATGTGACCTCACACAGGCTTAAAACCTGAGATGACTGCTGCTTAACCACAGCTTAGTTAATGGGCCCTATCTAGTGGCCGGCGCCGGGAGCGCGCTCTTGGGAGCAGCCTCTGGAGAGCTATCCTGACTGTTAAACCTATGGTAGGTTTATATTGATAGTGTAAGCCCCAACTGAGCTATTTTTAACAGTTTGAACTAGCATGTATTAGTATGCAATCTAGTTGGATCACCAGTTTCCCCCAGATGGCAAAACACTATGCAACATTGCTTAGCTTCCAAGCTCAGATGAGTTTGGGCATATCCAGAGTGGTGTGGCTGTAGATTAAAAATACCTACAGCACCTTGTACTCCCAGGTGGCTAATCAGGCCCAACACTGCTTAGCTTCCAAAATCAGATGAGATTGGGCGTATCCAGTGTGGTGTGGCCAAGTGAATTAAGCCAAAGCTGCTGCAGGTGAGACCTGAACTCATAATGCTTTGCAGTGCTCCACAGATACTGTTTTATAATCACCATGTGCTGACCAATTGATATAACATATCTTACTTTACAACAGTGAACAAAGCCAGTATTTGGCTGCCACAGCCATGATTCAGATTTGCAGTCTTTAGGATCATTATAAACAGTTTATGAAATAAATAATTAGTAAGTGTATACCCATGTTTTAGACATGGCAGGGAAACTGCTTATTAGTAATTGCTGGTGTCTTACTAATGCAGACAGACAATACAAAAAACAAAGACAGACAACTTGCACAACTCAGTAAATAGCACTAAGGTGTCTCTAAAAATATATATCTGGCCAAGTGCAGTGCACGCCAGCAATATGCCTGATCCCAAATTTCCCTTAACACCCCTGCGCCTTCCATGGAGGAGAGATGTAACACAGGAAATTCTGGAAATACAACAGGAAAACAACAGGAAGCATGGTTAATATGTCCCCATGCTCACAGTATAACACAAAGTGCAGACTTATAATTATGTAGGCAGATTTAATAAACATCTTATGTTGCACTCAAACCTGCACATGTAACTTGTATCCTGTTTTAACAAAGACTTCATAGCCTATTGTAATACATATGCAGCGCTGCTGTATTCCCTTTATCAATAAGAGTTGAATCATGATCTTTTATCCAGTGACCCTGACATTTCTGTGTGCAGGGAACATCACTGTGGCAGCAAAGTTACTCATGGAGCGGCCTATGCATAAAACCATGTGGCTGACGCAGCTCAGAGCGGCGGGGGACCACACACACACACAGTATCCCACACAGTGGGGCGGCAGCGTGAGCTGACCGCCCCGTTCAACATACCTGGACCCTGTGGTGAGGGCTATGACGGGGCTTCTCTGTAAGTTCCGTCCAGCCTTTACTGCAGGTTTTAGTCCTGCACGTGGTAGTGAGGGAGCTCTTTTTAGAGAGGTCCGACACCCACAGCTGCTAAAGCAGCCTTCACTATCCCGGACCCATGCCTATTGGAAGGGGGGAAGGGATGTGGTAAATCGTTGAAAAAAGAAAAAACTTAGAAAAAATTCCAATGAAATGTGGACCTCTGTGGCAGCAAAGCCACAAGCCTACTAACTGTGTCGAGCACAGAAAAAACACTGAGGTACTCAGGAATATGGAGGGGAGGTGTAGTTTCAAAATTAATTTATTCAGTGCCTACTTCCTGTGGAAGCCGTCCATATCCCAAGAGTACTCCAGTGACCCCTAGTGGATGAAAAAGAAAAGCTCAGGAACTCATGACTCTAGTCAAGAACCTATTGAAACCAAAACAAGTGTCTGTGCATCATTGCACTCAAGTCCTGGGAAAGATGGTGGCAACATACAAGGCCATTCCCTTCGGCAGGTTCCATGCAAGGACTTTCCAATGGGACCTATTGGACAAGTGGTCCGGGTCACATCTACAAATTCATCAGCGGATCACCCTGTCCCCCGGGGCCAGGGTATCTCTCCTGTGGTGGCTAAACAGTGCTCACCTTTTGGAAGGACGCAGGTTCGGCATTCAGGATTAGATCCTGGTGACCACGGACGCGAGCCTCAGAGGGTGGGGAGCAGTCACACAGGGAAGAAACTTCCAAGGACTTTAGACAAGTCAAGAGACTTGTCTTCACATCAACATCCTGGAACTGAGGGCCATATACAACGCACTAAGTCAAGCGCAGAACATGCTTCGCGACCAACCAGTTCTGGTCCAGTCAGACAACATCACCGTAGTGGCTCATGTAAACCGCCAAGGCGCACAAGGAGCAGAGTGGCAATGCCGGAAGCCACCAAGATTCTTCGCTGGGCGGAAAATCATGTAAGCGCACTATCAGCAGTGTTCATTCCGGGAGTGGACAACTGGGAAGCAGACTTCCTCAGCAGACACGACCTGCATCCAGGGGTGGGGGGACTTCACCGGGAAGTCTTCGCACAGATTGCAAGTCAGTGGGGACTGCCCCAGATAGACATGATGGCATCCCGTCTCAACAAAAAGCTACAGAGGTATTGCGCCAGATCAAAAGATCCTCAGGTGGTAGCAGTAGACGCTCTAGTGACACCGTGGGTGTTCCAGTCGGTCTATGTGTTTCCTCCTCTTCCTCTCATACCCAAGGTGTTGAGAATAATAAGAAAAAAAGGAGTGAGAACAATTCTCATTGTTCCAGATTGGCCACGAAGGACCTGGTATCCGGATCTGCTGGAAATGCTCACAGAAGATCCGTGGCCTCTTCCTCTACGACTGTACCTGTTACAACAGGGGCCATGTCTGTTCCAAGACTTACCGCGGCTGCGTTTGACGGCATGGCGGTTGAAGGCCGGATCCTAGCGTAAAAGGGAATTCCGGATGAGGTCATTCCTACTCTGATAAAGGCTAGGAAGGACGTGACAGCTAAACATTATCACCGTATATGGCAAAAATATGTTTCTTGGTGTGAGGCCAGGAATGCTCCTACGGAAGAATTCCATCTGGGCCGTTTCCTTCACTTCCTACAGACTGGAGTGAATCTGGGCCTAAAGTTAGGATCCATTAAGGTTCAGATTTCGGCCTTATCCATTTTCTTTCAAAAATAATTGGCTTCTCTCCCAGAAGTACAGACTTTTGTAAAGGGAGTGCTGCATATTCAGCCTCCTTTTATACCTCCGGTGGCCTTGGGACCTTAACGTGGTGTTGAGTTTCCTTAAGTCGCACTGGTTTGAACCACTTCAAACGGTGGAGTTAAAATATCTCACTTGGAAGGTGGTCATGTTATTAGCCTTGGCTTCGGCTAGGCGAGTGTCGGAATTGGCGGCGTTGTCTCATAAAAGCCCCTATCTGGTTTTCCATATGGATAGGGCGGAATTGCGGACTCGCCCTCAATTCTTGCCTAAGGTGGTGTCATCTTTTCATATGAACCAACCTATTGTGGTGCCTGTGGCTACACGAGATTTAGAGGATTCTGAGTCCCTTGATGTAGTCAGGGCTTTGAAAATTTATGTGGCCAGAACGGCTAGAGTCAGGAAAACGGAAGCACTGTTTGTCCTATATGCAGCCAACAAGGTTGGCGCCCCTGCTTCGAAGCAGACTATTGCTCGCTGGATCTGTAATACGATTCAGCAGGCGCATTCTACGGCTGGATTGCCGTTACCAAAATCGGTCAAGGCCTGCTACTTGGTCGGGTTCAAACACCTTTGCAAAGTTCTATAAGTTTGATACCCTGGCTGAGGAGGACCTAAGGTTTGCTCATTCGGTGCTGCAGAGTCATCCGCACTCTCCCGCCCGTTTGGGAGCTTTGGTATAATCCCCATGGTCCTTTCGGAGTCCCCAGCATCCTCTAGGAAGTTAGAGAAAATAAGATTTTAAACCTACCGGTAAATCTTTTTCTCGTAGTCCGTAGAGGATGCTGGGCGCCCGTCCCAAGTGCGGACTACTTCTGTGAGACTTGTATATAGTTTTGCTTACATAAGGGTTATGTTATAGTTCCATCAGGTTGGACTGATGCTACGTTATTTTTTCATACTGTTAACTGTTTAATTGATACACAAGTTATACGGTGTGATTGGTGTGGCTGGTATGAATCTTGCCGTTGGATTAACAAAAATCCTTTCCTCGTACTGTCCATCTCCTCTGGGCACAGTTTCTCTAACTGAGGTCTAGAGGAGGGGCATAGAGGGAGGAGCCAGTGCACACCCAGACCTAAAGTCTTTCTTAAAGTGCCCATGTCTCCTGCGGAGCCCGTCTATCCCCATGGTCCTTTCGGAGTCCCCAGCATCCTCTACGGACTACGAGAAAAAGATTTACCGGTAGGTTTAAAATCTTATTTTCCCATCTGCTGGGCTGACGGAGGGAGTGCGATTGCAATGGGATCGTCGATTGGCACATGACTGCACAATGAAAGCAGTGAGCAGCACTCCTGAAGGTATGTGTAGTGTGTATGGGCAGAGCATGAGCTTCTGGCACCATAGGCGTCAAGTTGTTGGAGGCAAGTTGGTTGCCGGAAGGAGTGGTTCATGGAAGGGTCTGTGCTTGAGAGGCAGTTTGACCCGAGTGGATGTGAAGGGGCGAGGCTCACTGGCCAATGAGAGACCAGTGGTGGGAGACCTAGGCTGTGGTGCTAGCCGACACAGCACACACCACGGGATGGGACACTGAAGAGGCTGTTTGCAAGGTACATTGGAAACAGACGGCGCTATATCACAAGATAAATTATGGTTTTACTCCCCTTGTACATCCAGACTTCTGTTATTTTTTCAGTCGTTCTGGCTCAAGCATATGTACAGGGAGAAAAAAATAAGAATTTACTTACCGATAATTCTATTTCTCATAGTCCGTAGTGGATGCTGGGACTCCGTCAGGACCATGGGGAATAGCGGGCTCCGCAGGAGACAGGGCACATCTAAAAAAGCTTTTAGGTCACATGGTGCGTACTGGCTCCTCCCCCTATGACCCTCCTCCAAGCCTCAGTTAGGTACTGTGCCCGGACGAGCGTACACAATAAGGAAGGATCTTGAATCCCGGGTAAGACTCATACCAGCCACACCAATCACACCGTACAACTTGTGATCTGAACCCAGTTAACAGTATGATAAGACAAACGAAGTAGCCACTGAACAGATGGCTCACAACAACAGTAATAACCCGATTTTTGTAACAATAACTATGTACAAGCATTGCAGACAATCCGCACTTGGGATGGGCGCCCAGCATCCACTACGGACTATGAGAAATAGAATTATCGGTAAGTAAATTCTTATTTTCTCTAACGTCCTAGTGGATGCTGGGACTCCGTCAGGACCATGGGGATTATACCAAAGCTCCCAAACGGGCGGGAGAGTGCGGATGACTCTGCAGCACCGAATGAGAGAACTCCAGGTCCTCTTTAGCCAGAGTATCAAATTTGTAAAATTTTACAAACGTGTTCTCCCCTGACCACGTAGCTGCTCGGCAAAGTTGTAATGCCGAGACTCCTCGGGCAGCCGCCCAGGATGAGCCCACTTTCCTTGTGGAATGGGCCTTTACAGATTTAGGCTGTGGCAGGCCTGCCACAGAATGTGCAAGTTGGATTGTACTACATATCCAACGTGCAATCGTCTGTTTAGACGCAGGAGCACCCAACTTGTTGGGTGCATACAATGTAAACAACGAGTCAGATTTTCTGACTCCAGCTGTCCTTGAAATATATATTTTTAATGCTCTGACAACGTCCAGTAACTTGGAGTCCTCCAAGTCGCTAGTAGCCGCAGGCACCACAATAGGCTGGTTCAAGTGAAATGCCGAAACCACCTTAGGGAGAAATTGAGGACGTGTCCTCAATTCTGCCCTGTCCGAATGGAATATCAGATATGGGCTTTTGTATGACAAAACTGCCAACTCCGAAACTCTCCTGGCTGAAGCCAGGGCCAACAGCATGGTTACCTTCCATGTAAGGTATTTTAAATCTACCGATTTTAAAGGCTCAAACCAATGAGATTTGAGAAAATTTAGAACCACGTTCAAATCCCACGGTGCCACTGGAGGCACTATTGGGGGTTGTATATGTAGTACACCTTTGACAAAAGTTTGTACTTCAGGCACTGACGCCAATTCCTTCTGGAAGAAAATTGATAAGGCCGAAATTTGAACTTTAATGGACCCCAATTTGAGGCCCATAGACAATCCTGCTTGCAGGAAATGTAAGAATCGACCCAATTGAAATTCTTCCGTTGGAGCCTTCTTGGCCTCACACCACGCAACATATTTTCTCCAAATGCGGTGATAATGTTGTGCGGTCACTTCTTTCCTGGCTTTAATTAAAGTAGGAATAACTTCCTCAGGAATGCCCCTCTCTTTTAGAATCCGGCGTTCAACCGCCATGCCGTCAAACGCAGCCGCGGTAAGTCTTGGAACATACAAGGTCCCTGCTGAAGCAGATCCCTTCTTAGAGGTAGAGGCCACGGATCCTCCGTGAGCATCTCTTGAAGTTCCGGATACCAAGTTCTTCTTGGCCAGTCCGGAGCTACCAGTATTGTTCTTACTCCTCTTTTCCGTATAATTCTCAGTACCTTTGGTATGAGAGGCAGAGGAGGGAACACATACACTGACTGGTACACCCACGGTGTTACCAGAGCGTCCACAGCTATTGCCTGAGGGTCTCTTGACCTGGCGCAATACCTGTCCAATTTTTTGTTGAGGCGAGACGCCATCATGTCCACCTTTGGTTTTTCCCAACGGTTCACAATCATGTGGAAAACTTCTGGATGAAGTCCCCACTCTCCCGGGTGAAGGTCGTGTCTGCTGAGGAAATCTGCTTCCCAGTTGTCCACTCCCGGGATGAACACTGCTGACAGTGCTACGACATGATTCTCCGCCCAGCGCAGAATCCTTGCAGCTTCTGCCATTGCACTCCTGCTTCTCGTGCCGCCTTGTCGGCTTACGTGGGCGACTGCCGTGATGTTGTCGGACTGGATCAACACCGGCTGACCCTGAAGCAGCGATTTTGCCAGGCTTAGAGCATTGTAGATCGCTCTTAGCTCCAGTATATTTATGTGAAGAGACGTCTCCAGGTTTGACCACACGCCCTGGAAGTTTCTTCCCTTTGTGACTGCTCCCCAACCTCGTAGGCTGGCATCCGTAGTCACCAGGACCCAGTCCTGTATGCCGAATCTGCGGCCCACTAACAGATGGGCAGTCTGCAACCACCACAGGAGAGACAACCTTGTTCTCGGTGACAGTGTTATCCGCTGATGCATGTGCAGATGCGATCCGGACCATTTGTCCAGCAGATCCCACTGAAATGTTCGTGCATGGAATCTGCCGAATGGAATCGCTTCGTACGAAGCCACCATCTTTCCCAGGACTCTTGTGCATTGATGTACTGACACAGTTCCTGGTTTTAGGAGGTTCTTGACAAGTTCGGATAACTCCCTTGCTTTCTCTTCCGGGAGAAATACCTTTTTCTGAACCGTGTCCAGAATCATGCCTAGGAACAGCAGATGTGTTGTCGGGGTCAATTGAGATTTTGGAAGATTTAGAATCCACCCGTGTTGCTGAAGCACTACTTGTGTTAGCGCTACACCGACTTCCAGCTGTTCTCTGGACTTTGCCCTTATCAGGAGATCGTCCAAGTAAGGGATAATTAATACGCCTTTTCTTCGTAGAAGAACCATCATTTCGGTCATTACCTTGGTAAAGACCCGAGGGGCCGTGGACAACCCAAACGGCAGCGTTTGAAACTGATAATGACAGTCTTGTATCACGAACCTGAGATACCCTTGGTGTGAGGGGTAAATCGGGACATGTAGATAAGCATCTTTTATGTCCAAGGACACCATGAAGTCTCCTTCTTCCAGATTCGCTATCACTGCTCTGAGTGACTCCATCTTGAACTTGAATTTCTTTATGTACAGGTTCAAGGATTTCAGATTTAGAATAGGCCTTACCGAACCGTCCGGTTTCGGTACCACAAATAGTGTGGAATAATACCCCTTTCCCTGTTGTAGGAGGGGTACCTTGACTATCACCTGCTGAGAATACAGCTTGTGAATGGCTTCCAAAACCGACGTCCTTTCTGAGGGAGACGTTGGTAAAGCAGACTTTAGGAACCGGCGAGGGGGAGACCTTTCGAACTCCAGCATGTAACCCTGAGATACTATCTGCAGGACCCACGGGTCCACTTGTGAGTGAACCCATTGATTGCTGAAAATCTTGAGTCGACCCCCCACCGTTCCTGAGTCCGCTTGTAAAGCCCCAGCGTCATGCTGATGGCTTTGTAGAAGCCGGGGCGGGCTTCTGTTCCTGGGCAGGGGCTGCTTGCTGCCCTTTCTTACCCTTTCCTCTGCCTCGCGGCAGATAAGACTGTCCTTTTGGTCGCTTTTTATAGGAGCGAAAGGACTGCGGCTGAAAAGACGGTGTCTTTTTCTGTTGGGAGGGGGTCTGAGGTAAAAAAGTGGATTTGCCGGCAGTTGCCGTGGCCACCAGGTCCGAAAGACCGACCCCAAACAATTCCTCTCCTTTATATGGCAATACTTCCATATGCCTCTTGGAATCCGCATCACCTGACCACTGTCGCGTCCATAAACTTCTTCTGGCAGATATGGACATCGCGCTTACTCTTGATGCTAGAGTACAAACATCCCTCTGAGCATCTCGCATATAAAGGAAAGCATCCTTTAATTGCTCTAGAGTCAATAAAATACTGTCCCTATCCAGGGTATCAATATTTTCAGTCAGAGAATCCAACCACACTACCCCAGCACTGCACATCCAGGCTGAGGCTATTGCCGGTCGCAGTATAACACCAGTATGTGTGTATATACTCTTCAGTGTAGTTTCCAGCCTCCTATCTGCTGGATCCTTGAGGGCAGCCGTATCAGGAGACGGCAACGCCACTTGCTTTGATAAACGTGTGAGCGCCTTATCCACCCTAGGGGGTGTTTCCCAGCGCGCCCTAACCTCTGGTGGGAAAGGGTATAATGCCAATAACTTCTTGGAAATTAGCAGTTTTCTATCGGGGTTAACCCACGCTTCATCACACACGTCATTCAATTCCTCTGATTCTGGAAAAAATACAGGTAGTTTTTTCACCCCCCACATAATACCCCTTTTTGAGGTACCAGCAGTATCAGAGATCTGCAAAGCCTCCTTCATTGCCGTGATCATATAACGTGTGGCCCTATTGGAAAATACGTTTGTTTCTTCACCGTCGACACTAGATTCATCTGTGTCGGTACCCGTGTCGACTGACTGAGGTAAAGGACGTTTTACAGCCCCTGACGGTGTCTGAGACGCCTGAACCGGTACTTACTGGTTTGCCGGGCGTCTTATTTCGTCAACTGACTTTTGTAATGTGCTGACATTATCACGTAATTCCATAACTAAAGCCATCCATTCCGGTGTCGACTCCCTAGGGGGTGACATTACCATCATCGGCAATTGCTCTGCCTCCACACCAACATCGTCCTCATACATGTCGACACACACGTACCGACACACAGCAGCCACACAGGGAATGCTCTAATCGAAGACAGGACCCCCTAGCCCTTTGGGGAGACAGAGGGAGAGTTTGCCAGCACACACCAAAAGCGCTATAAATGTATATAAACAACCCTAGAAGGTGTTGTTTACTATATATGCGCTCTTAATATATAAATATCGCCAATTTATGCCCCCCTTCTCTTTGTTACCCTGTTTCTGTAGTGCAGTGCAGGGAAGAGACCTGGGAGCCTTCCTCACCAGCGGAGCTGAGCAGGAAAATGGCGCTGAGTGCTGAGGAGAATAAGCTCCGCCCCTTTTTCGGCGGGCTTTTCCCCGGTTTTTAAGAAACTGGCCTGGGTTAAAATACATACATATAGCCTTAATGGCTATATGTGATGTATTTATTTTGCCACTAAAGGTAATTATATTGCTGCCCAGGGCGCCCCCAGCAGCGCCCTGCACCCTCCGTGACTGAGTCAGTGAGCCGTGTGACAACAATGGCGCACAGCTGCCGTGCTGTGCGCTACCTTCAAGAAGACTGAGGAGTCTTCTGCCGCCTGCTTTCCGGACCTCCGTTCTGCCGTCTCTTCAGCGTCTGTAAGGGGGATCGGCGGCGCGGCTCCGGGACGAACCCCAGGCTGACCTGTGTTCCGACTCCCTCTGGAGCTAAGTGTCCAGTAGCCTAAGACTCCAATCCATCCTGCACGCAGGTGAGTTGGAAATCTCTCCCCTAAGTCCCTCGATGCAGTGATCCTGTTGCCAGCAGGAATCACTGAGATTGAAACCTAAAAAAAAACTTTTCTAAACAGCTCTTTAGTAGAGCCACCTAGATTGCACCCTCTCGGACGGGCACAAAAACCTAACTGAGGCTTGGAGGAGGGTCATAGGGGGAGGAGCCAGTACGCACCATGTGACCTAAAAGCTTTTTTAGATGTGCCCTGTCTCCTGCGGAGCCCGCTATTCCCCATGGTCCTGACGGAGTCCCAGCATCCACTAGGACGTTAGAGAAATATACAATAGTGTAATACTGTTAAACTTGTTACTATTTTCTGCAACAGTGTGTGCCACCAATACAGAGTATTGAATTAAATTGTGTAGAGTATCCACCACCTTAAATTTTCAGGATTATTGGGTAGCCTCTTAAACAGTCCACTCACAGCTTTACGCGGATATTCAAGCATCCAAAGACAGTGGTGCAAGTAGAAATTTTTTCTTAGTGGTACTGGAGTGCCGAAAATGGGCGTGACCATGTGTTGTGGGGGGCGTGGCCACATGCCAGAGTGGGAGTGGCTACATGACACTAGTGGCGTGGCGACACTACAAAGCCTCTTTTCTTTGCACTCTGGAGACAAGGCTTGAAATATATAGCACTACCTCCAGTATAATAAAAATATATAGTAATGCCCAGAGTATAATAAATATATATAGTAATGCCCCCAATGTAATAACAATATATAATAATGCCTCCATTATAATAGGATTTTAATACCTACCGGTAAATCCTTTTCTCTTAGTCCGTAGAGGATGCTGGGGACTCCGTAAGGACCATGGGGTATAGACGGGATCCGCAGGAGACATGGGCACACTATAAGACTTTGAATGGGTGTGAACTGGCTCCTCCCTCTATGCCCCTCCTCCAGACCTCAGTTAGAAAACTGTGCCAAGGGAGACGGACATTTCGAGGAAAGAATTTATTGTTTAAACACAGTGAGTGTCATACCAGCTCACACCACGAACATACCGCAGAACGTGGCATTCAAAAGAATACCAGCCAACGGCATGAAAAATACACAGCCACATGCTGAGAGAATAGGTAACACAACCAGTGTGTCAACACAACCAATAATAAGACACTGCCTGCCATGGCATGAACAACTTCAGCAACAACCTGACAGAAAAGAAACATCACCAGAGTGTAACCATAACCAATAACTGCAGACACAGTACGCACTGGGACGGGCGCCCAGCATCCTCTACGGACTAAGAGAAAAGGATTTACCGGTAGGTATTAAAATCCTATTTTCTCCTACGTCCTAGAGGATGCTGGGGACTCCATAAGGACCATGGGGTTTATACCAAAGCTCCAGACCGGGCGGGAGAATGCGGATGACTCTGCAGCACCGATTGAGCAACATGATGTCCCCATCAGCCAGGGTATCAAACTTGTAGAGCTTAGCAAAAGTGTTTGAACCCGACCAAGTATCCGCTCGGCAAAGTTGAATCGCCGAGACTCCCCGGGCATCCGCCCAAGAAAGCCCACCTTCCTAGTAGAATGGGTCACCACCGAATTCAGTAACGGCAATCCAGCCGTAGAACGAACACGCCGAATCGGATCACAGATCTAGCGTGTAACCGACTGCAGAGACGCAGGCGCCCCAAACATGCTGGGAGCATACCAGACAAACAGAGCCTCTGTTTCCGCAATCTGAGCCAAATTGGCGACATAAATATTCAAAGCTCCGACTACACCTTGAATCAGCTTAAGTAACCACAGGCATCAAATAGGCTGGTTTCTGCAAAATATCTAAACCACTGTTGGCAGAACTATTATCCGAGTTCTCACTTTCGCTCTATCCTCCTGGAAGATCAAACAGGGGCTCTTGTGAGACCCAGCCGCTACTTCCGACACCCGCCGTGCGGACGCCAAAGCCAAAAGCAGGACCACTCTCCAAGAGAGATTTTTACACAACCTTTCAGAAAGGTTCCAATCATTGTGGGGGCCCAAATGGAGGTTGGATGTGCAGTACTCCATCCACGAAGGTCCGAACTTCCGGAAAGCTCGCCAATTCTTTCTTGAAAGAAAAATTTATAAGGCCAAAACCGCACTTGAATGGAGACTAACTTTAGGCCTGCACCCACACCTGCTTGCAAAGAATGGAGAAGCACGACCCAGCTGAGGCTTCCGTAGTAGCCTTCTTGGATTCACACCAAGACACATATTTTCTCCAAACACAGTGGTAAGGCTTTGCCGTTACTTCTGTTCTAGCCTGAAGTAAAGTGGAAATGACTTCACTGGGAATACCCTTTCTGGCTAGGACATGGCGTTCAACCACCACGCCGCCAAACGCAGCCGCGGTAAGTCTTGATACACGCCCGGATCTTGCTGTAACAGTTCCTCACAAAGAGGAAGAGGCCAGGGATCTTCTATGAGTAAATCTTGAAGAACTGGATACCAAGCCCTCCATGTTCAGACCGGAACAATGAGGATCGCCTGAACCTTTGTTCGTCTTACGTTTATCACCTTCAGAAGAGTGAAAACGGAGAGGACACATAGACCGACTGAAAACACCCAAAGTGTCCCGAGGACGTCCACTGCTATAGCTCGAGTGTCCCCTGACCTGGAACAATATCCCCGAGATCTCTTGTTGAGGCGAGACACCAATAGGTCGAATTGAGGCACACCTCAAAGACCTGTCGCTTCATTGAAACTTCTCGATGATGACTGTATATCTCCCGGATGGAGATCGCATCTGCAGAGGAATCTATTTTCTCCGTCGTTCACATCCGGACCGAAGACTGCTACTATAGCGTTTACCAGTCCTTTCACCCAGCGGAAAACTTTTACGGCATCTGCCATTGCCGCTTTGCTCCATGTTCCGCCCTAGCGGCATACTTACACCACAGCTGTCAAGTCGTCGGACAGAATTAACACGGCAGATCACAAAGCATATGTTCATTGAAAATAGCTCTTAATTCAAGAAAACTTATTGCAGACAAGCTTCCCAGCTTGACCTTTTCCTCTGGAAATACTTCCCTTGCAAGGACTGCTCCCCAGTCTCGGAGATCTGCATGCACGGACACCAGGATCCCATCCTGGATTCGAACCTTCTTCCCTCTAGGAGGTGAGAACTGAGCAGACACCACAGGAGCGATATCCTGGCCATTAGGATTATATTCTGGCGCATGTGCAGGTGAGACCCGGACCACATTTCCAACTGGCCCCGTGAAAACCACTCTGGCATATGACCTGCTCACTGAAAAGCCTCTTAGGCCGCACCATCTTCTTCATCAACGGAACATATTGATGGATTGTCACTGCAAATCCGATCCGACTCTGGATCCTCAGACCTCTTTCCACAGGAAAACACAGAACCTCAACCGTTCAGTACCTACTCTGATACCCACCTCCGACATCTGCGTCGTTGGGAACAACAGCCATTCCCTGTGTTGAAGAACAGTCAGAGAGAAATAACGATTTGCACCACTTGTTTCTTGACCTCGCCTTATTCAGGAGAGCGTCTCAGTACAGAATAACAATGGCTCTTACTATTGAAAGAAACTCATCATACTGCCATCACTCCGGTGAAATAGCAAAGACAATCCTGGATATCAACCCAGGTAAGCCGAATGTGGAGAAAAACGCATTTAACCCCTTTTCTACCTTTACGTGCTGGAGCTCCCTTCGCAAGTAGAAATCTTTGATTTTTTTTTTTATTTTTTTTTTAGGGACAGCAGGACAATGTCTTGAACCTGACGCAACTCTGGAATGGCGTCGCGTACTACCTCCCCTTCCAGAGGGGAATCACTAAGATCTATTCGAAAATCAGTGAGGGGAATCATCTGTAAACTCCAGCATGTCCCCCTTTGGATTCTATTAGTAACTCACAGGTCCAAGTCCATTCCCGGACTGACTAAAGAATAGTAGACGAGTTCCCACCGGAGTGGGCTCCAGCCACATAGACATGCGGTGGATGTGGTAGAAACAGAAAACAACATCCGCTTCTGCGAACCTAACAAGGCTGCAGAACTCTTACCTTTTCACCTTCCACAGTCTGCACCGAAAAGGAAAAAAGAAGGGTATCAAACCAGTTAAAATTACTGCATCCCACAACCGAATGCGTCACCAACCGTTGTGAGGGAATCTAACTCACGAAGTTAGACTTACCCGCGGTATCTGCCGAGATTGACTGAACTGAACTGAGGCCTCCACAACAGCGGTACACCGTCCCAGGGAAACACTCCAGTATCTCTCGGATTCAGCCTCAGCATTTCTTCTGCAGTCGCACGGCAACCTGCCGCCATGTTATAGAAAAGAATCAACATAAGACACATCCCCTCTCTCTTTAGGGTAATTCTATCGGATGCCTTTCAGAATACAAACACTCCCCCATGTGCAGGTAATGCAAATAACTCCAAAGTAAAGAATAAAATATCACTTAGCTTCCTGTGTACGATCCTTTGTGACAGGGCCCCGTGTCGACCAGGAGTTGACTTTCACAGTATTCTATCCGCAGCGGGAAAAGAATAAACATTCAGACTCCTTGAGAGGATCTGAGACCAACTCGTCACGGCCGACCTAGAGCTTTATCAACAGAGCGACCAGCACATGAGAAGGAATACTATTACTTCAGCATTCATTATAAATCATAATATGAATATACATAATGTAATACACAATTACACACATATCCTATATATATATATATATATATATATATGCGGATTGTCCGGAACCTTCGGGTCCCTAGTGACATTAATGTGTTCGGAATGTGTAAGACCATGTACTGAATGCCCCAATTGTGGATCTAACATGAAACCTTATGGTCGACAGAAAACCCAGTAGTCGTCGACAGCAGGGAGTAGTAACCAGGCAAAATAACATTCTTGCAACCCTGAGGGGTCCGAGGGGAGTAAACGTAAATAATTTTAATAACACTCCCCCACATATACTACAGAGTCTGTGCACGAGCTACTGTTTCCCATACAGTGTTTACTTTTAACAAGCATACAACTACCGACCTGTTGACTCTGCATCTACAGCATCAAGTACCAACAGGTGTCGGCGATGCAGACAGTGATTCCCATAGCTGACTGTGTAGACACATGTGGACTATAGTGGGTATTCTGACAGGGAACACACAGAGACATGCACAGCAATGATTATATGCCTCTTTCTAAAAAACAGTGCTATATTCATTATAACACTAAAAATCTGTGGCCCCCCCCTTGTTTGTCTGCTGTGAGGGCTAAGCCCCGCCCCCTCTTCGGCGCGCTTCAGCCCCGTTATAATATAGTATTAAATGCAGGCAGGGGACCGTATATATAGTGTCCACACACTATATACCTCCTCAAATAACATATATAATGCTGTCCAGAGTGCCCCCCCCCGCCTGCGCCCTGCACCCATGTAACCATTGGTATGTGTGGGAGCAATGGCGCGCAGCGCGATCGCTGCTGTATACTGGCGGGGGTAACGTACCCGGTGCCGGGGCCCGAATATGACTTCTTGCCAGTGAAAAAGAGAGACTCAGTAACTGCTGCCCAGAGCGCTCCCCCCCAGCGTCCTGCACCCTGTGAGTGCCGTTGGTGTGTGGGAGCATGGAGCGCAGCGCTATCGCTGCGCTTACCTCCGTTACTGAAGTCTGATGTCTTCTGTTCTTCTCATACTCACCCGGCTTCTTTCTTCTGGCTTCTGTGAGGGGGGGGTGACGGCCCAGCTCCGGGAACAAGCAGCTAGGCGAACCAAGTGACCGAACCCCCTGAAGCTAATGGTGTCCAGTAGCCTAAGAAGCAGAGCCCTTAACAAAGAAGAAGTAGGTCTGACTTCTCTCCCCTCAGTCCCACGAACCAGAGAGTCTGTAGCCAGCAGGTCTCTCTGAAAATAAAAAACCTAGCATAAAGTCTTTCCAGAGAAACTCAGTAGAGCTCCCCTAGTGTGTGACCAGTCTCTCCTGGGCACAGAATCTAACTGAAGTCTGGAGGAGGGGCATAGAAAGAGGAGCCAGTTCACACCCATTCAAAGTCTTAATAGTGTGCCCATGTCTCCTGCGGATCCCGTCTATACCCCATGGTCCTTACGGAGTCCCCAGCATCCTCTAGGACGTAGGAGAAAACAGGAATATATAGTGTTGTAGTGCCCCTGTATAATAGAAATATATAGTAGTGTCACATTACAATAGAAATATGTAGTAATACCCGTGTCACATTACAATAGAAATATGTAGTAATACCCCAATAATAATAAGACATATATAGTAGTGTCCACATTATATTAGAAATGAATGCTCCGAGCAAGAGACACTGCAGAAAGTGCAATCAGGCTTCTCTCTTCACGCCAGCCACAGCCGCCAGAGGAGGAAGTGTGATGTGGTATCATGACATCACTGTTGCGCTACCAGTAACCATGACAAACTGGGAGGCGCTGTCATGCTGCCAAGCACCATGGTCTTGTCACTTTGTGACGTATTATAATTGTGGTAATGGCGGTCACGGGTGCAAAGTGTGTGGCAGGTGGTACTGAGTACCCGCCTGCCATATTCTTAAGGGTACTCCGCACCCGAGCGTACCCGCATGCTTGCACCTCTGTCAAAAGGTTACTATAAATCCTCGGATAGATCTCACCGATCTCACCACCACTCGCTGATGCAATCCACTTGGGTCTTTGCACATTAAACTCCAAAACAGCTTTCTTATTATTCCAGAAATGGTGATGTTTATTAACACGTTTGGCCAGTGTTGATACTTTGCACACAAAAAATGTATTCCACAAAAAATGAGTATATCCAGATAAAAACACTTAAAAGCAAGTACATAAAATAATTACATAAAATGGGTGTATTTCATACCAAGTATCAAAAAGTTCTCCTACAGATGTTCTGCTGGATCCAACAGAAGGAAGGTCTCTTTCAAAATCTAAGGTAAGTCCACCTCCATAATCAGGAATCCCCACCTGCTTGAACATCAGCGTAAAGCTGTGAGTGGAATGTGTGGGGGGGCTACCCAATAATCCTGAAAAATTAAGGTGGTGGATACTCTACACAATTTAATTCAATACTCTGTATTGGTGGCACACACTGTTGCAGAAAATAGTAACAAGTTTAAACAGTATTAAACTATTGTTTGTATATTTTTTTTCTCCCTGTACATATGGTTGAAGAGCCAGAACGACAGAAAAGATAACAGAAATCGGGATGTACAAGGGAAGTAAAACCATAATTTAATCTTGTGATATAGCGCCGTCTGTTTCCAATGTATTTTGCATGCATTTGATATCAGAGTTGTGGTGTCAACTCATTTCATTGGTTTTGAATGGCTGCTTAAAATTGCGCACAGTAAGATATTCAACTGTACTATTTCCACTGAAGAGGCTGCTGCTCTAAACTACTGGAACAGGTAAGCAGAGTATATATAGTGAAGGAAAAGATGTGTTCAACGGGCAGCAGAGAATAAAGCAGGTGGGCGGGGGGAGATGGGGATCAAGAGAGAACACAGAGAGTGTGAAATAAAGAAAAGACCCAGAAAGGGAAAACGTGTAGATAAAGAGGTAAAGGGAAACGCAGAGAGAGGTAGAAGGGGGTTTTGTTTTTAATGTGTGGTAGGAGGCAAAAACACAGGAAAGGGAGAATATTGCACGTGCCAGTCCCTTACTTTGCCAGGGGCACTCAGACCCCTAGATACACCCCTGTCCTTTCCCTATTTTTCTTTTGTATCCCCTTGTTTTTCTTATTGTGAAAAAATAAAAATGTGATGTTGAAAAACACCTATTTTTCATCTGTGACCACTGCTGCAGGTAGACACGGGGGATATTCTCATGTCTTAAGACCTAAATGTGACTCCATGCAGTAAAATATAGATGGCAATTAGTGACCTTCCTACTCTGCTCATTACTGTAACTATGGATAAGGAAAAGTTTAGATCTGTCATAAGCTATTGACCACTTCTGTGTGTAGTATGTGTAAACAGTTATATGGATCAAGTATCAAGATTTTCAGAAAATGTATAAATCAATTTATTTTATTCATAACATAAAACATATAAAACACATATTCCACAATGTTCCACATTGGTAAATAACCACTGGGAAGGACTGCGCAATCAAGGGATAGCGGCCTGCAATATATCCTCCACCCAAAGAGTATCAATAAGAGGTTACATCCCTTACAAGGAAGCACAGCAAGTTCAGAACACTACTGAAGAGAGCTGGACAGCTGGTTATGAGCCACAGCCTTTATATTCAGTTGTACAACTCATTATACAGAACAGAGAGCCGCCATGAGAGATAAGGAGCACTCAGCAGTATGTGCAGCCATCTAAGCTTATTTCCCTAATAACCAGGAAGGACATAGGTCTGTGATCCCATGGCCAGTGCTCTATTCATTTCTGTGCCTCATATTTTTTTTTAATTAATGCCTTGAACATAATACCCTTCTACTGTATGCTTATTAGTCACTTATCAAACAAAATAAAAAGGATAAAGTACAAATACATTTCTACAAGTCATTATATCCAATTAGCCAGGTGAGATTAGAAGTGTGATACTGCATTCATTTCCCATCACTGACTCAACCATGTAAATCATCCTGACCAGCGCCAGTCAGCATCCAGTGACATCAGCAGCTATACAGGAACAGCATTACACAGGTTTGGTGAGTCTGGTCAGGCCAAGTAAGGAATAATACAGGGTGACTGATAGGTCTTGAGTTGGATATTGAGTTCTCATTGCTCCTACTGTGTGATGGAAGTACACCACTCATCATTAGGTAATTTGTGCTGTGCCTTTAAGAGCAATGCCTGCTTTACATGAAATAAAGTTGGTCTATGTTACATGTCACTTTCCAGCCAGATTGTGGCTCACAACCTAAGAACCCCCAGGAGGAAATGAAACCACAAGCTCACTTCACATTTACTGCCTCAGACCCTATAACCAGGGTAATTAGTAAACAGATTATGTGGAGCCACCTGGTTGGTGAGCAGGTCTTTAAAATGGTCTATTAGTTGGTCTTAAACAATGTGGTGAATACAGTGTTTCCTGCATATGAATTCAATAGGAAGCTCCATAAAGCTGCACAAAAAAATTTCTGATTTACGCCCATACAGCTCTACACCAATAGCATATGTGCCAGCTTATGTCAACCACACATACGCCTATATACACTGGCACTCAACCAGGTCATAAGCACAAGATGAGTATTTATCTTTTTGTGAGTGAAAACCAGACTCACTATGAAGTATTGAGCCAACCAGGGCTATAATACGGTTTAAATACAACTGACTTCTAGGGGCCCCTAGCAATAAAATTATTCATGACATATGCTGGTGATGTCACAAAAAATAAGAATTTACTTACCGATAATTCTATTTCTCATAGTCCGTAGTGGATGCTGGGAACTCCGAAAGGACCATGGGGAATAGCGGCTCCGCAGGAGACTGGGCACAAAAGTAAAAGCTTTAGGACTACCTGGTGTGCACTGGCTCCTCCCCCTATGACCCTCCTCCAAGCCTCAGTTAGGATACTGTGCCCGGACGAGCGTACACAATAAGGAAGGATTTTGAATCCCGGGTAAGACTCATACCAGCCACACCAATCACACCGTACAACTTGTGATCTGAACCCAGTTAACAGCATGATAACAGAGGAGCCTCTGAAAAGATGGCTCACAACAATAATAACCCGATTTTTGTAACAATAACTATGTACAAGTATTGCAGACAATCCGCACTTGGGATGGGCGCCCAGCATCCACTACGGACTATGAGAAATAGAATATCGGTAAGTAAATTCTTATTTTCTCTGACGTCCTAGTGGATGCTGGGAACTCCGAAAGGACCATGGGGATTATACCAAAGCTCCCAAACGGGCGGGAGAGTGTGGATGACTCTGCAGCACCGAATGAGAGAACTCCAGGTCCTCCTCAGCCAGGGTATCAAATTTGTAGAATTTAGCAAACGTGTTTGCCCCTGACCAAGTAGCTGCTCGGCAAAGTTGTAAAGCCGAGACCCCTCGGGCAGCCGCCCAAGATGAGCCCACTTTCCGTGTGGAATGGGCTTTTACAGATTTTGGCTGTGGCAGGCCTGCCACAGAATGTGCAAGCTGAATTGTACTACAAATCCAACGAGCAATAGTCTGCTTAGAAGCAGGAGCACCCAGCTTGTTGGGTGCATACAGGATAAACAGCGAGTCAGATTTTCTGACTCCAGCCGTCCTGGAAACATATATTTTCAGGGCCCTGACTATGTCCAGCAACTTGGAATCCTCCAAGTCCCTAGTAGCCGCAGGTACCACAATAGGCTTGTTTAAGTGAAACGCTGAAACCACCTTAGGGAGAAATTGAGGACGAGTCCTCAATTCTGCCCTGTCCGTATGAAAAATTAGGTAAGGGCTTTTATAGGATAAAGCCGCCAATTCTGAGACACGCCTGGCTGAAGCCAGGGCTAACAGCATTACCACTTTCCATGTGAGATATTTTAAGTCCACAGTGGTGAGTGGTTCAAACCAATGTGATTTTAGGAACCCCAAAACTACATTGAGATCCCAAGGTGCCACTGGAGGCACAAAAGGAGGCTGTATATGCAGTACCCCCTTGACAAACGTCTGAACTTCAGGAACTGAAGCTAGTTCTTTCTGTAAGAATATCGACAGGGCCGAAATTTGAACCTTAATGGACCCTAATTTTAGGCCCATAGACAGTCCTGTTTGCAGGAAATGCAGGAAACGACCCAGTTGAAATTCCTCTGTAGGGGCCTTCCTGGCCTCACACCACGCAACATATTTACGCCAAATACGGTGATAATGTTGCACAGTTACATCCTTCCTGGCTTTGATCAGGGTAGGGATGACTTCATCCGGAATGCCTTTTTCTTTCAGGATCCGGCGTTCAACCGCCATGCCGTCAAACGCAGCCGCGGTAAGTCTTGGAACAGACAGGGTCCCTGCTGGAGCAGGTCCTTTCTTAGAGGTAGAGGCCACGGGTCTTCCGTGAGCATCTCTTGAAGTTCCGGGTACCAAGTCCTTCTTGGCCAATCCGGAGCCACGAGTATAGTCCTTACTCCTCTCCTTCTTATGATTCTCAGTACCTTGGGTATGAGAGGCAGAGGAGGGAACACATACACTGACTGGTACACCCACGGTGTTACCAGAGCGTCCACAGCTATTGCCTGAGGGTCCCTTGACCTGGCGCAATATCTGTCCAGTTTTTTGTTGAGGCGGGACGCCATCATGTCCACCTTTGGTTTTTCCCAACGGTTCACAATCATGTGGAAGACTTCTGGGTGAAGTCCCCACTCCCCCGGGTGGAGGTCGTGTCTGCTGAGGAAGTCTGCTTCCCAGTTGTCCACTCCCGGAATGAACACTGCTGACAGTGCTATCACATGATTTTCCGCCCAGCGAAGAATCCTTGCAACTTCCGTCATTGCCCTCCTGCTTCTTGTGCCGCCCTGTCTGTTTACGTGGGCGACTGCCGTGATGTTGTCCGACTGGATCAACACCGGCTGACCCTGAAGCAGAGGCCTTGCCTGACTTAGGGCATTGTAAATGGCCCTTAGTTCCAGGATATTTATGTGAAGTGACGTTTCCATGCTTGACCACAAGCCCTGGAAATTTCTTCCCTGTGTGACTGCTCCCCAGCCTCTCAGGCTGGCATCCGTGGTCACCAGGACCCAGTCCTGAATGCCGAATCTGCGGCCCTCTAGAAGATGAGCACTCTGCAACCACCACAGGAGAGACACCCTTGTCCTTGGAGACAGGGTTATCCGCTGATGCATTTGAAGATGCGATCCGGACCATTTGTCCAGCAGATCCCACTGAAAAGTTCTTGCGTGGAATCTGCCGAATGGAATCGCTTCGTAAGAAGCCACCATTTTTCCCAGGACCCTTGTGCATTGATGCACTGACACTTGGCCTGGTTTTAGGAGGTTCCTGACTAGGTCGGATAACTCCCTGGCTTTCTCCTCCGGGAGAAACACCTTTTTCTGGACTGTGTCCAGAATCATCCCTAGGAACAGCAGACGTGTCGTCGGAATCAGCTGCGATTTTGGAATATTTAGAATCCACCCGTGCTGTCGTAGTACTACTTGAGATAGTGCTACTCCGACCTCTAACTGTTCTCTGGACCTTGCCCTTATCAGGAGATCGTCCAAGTAAGGGATAATTAAGACGCCTTTTCTTCGAAGAAGAATCATCATTTCGGCCATTACCTTGGTAAAGACCCGGGGTGCCGTGGACAATCCAAACGGCAGCGTCTGAAACTGATAGTGACAGTTCTGTACCACAAACCTGAGGTACCCTTGGTGAGAAGGGCAAATTGGGACATGGAGGTAAGCATCCTTGATGTCCAGAGACACCATTATAGTCCCCTTCTTCCAGGTTCGCTATCACTGCTCTGAGTGACTCCATCTTGAATTTGAACCTTTGTATGTAAGTGTTCAAGGATTTCAGATTTAAAATAGGTCTCACCGAGCCGTCCGGCTTCGGTACCACAAACAGCGTGGAATAATATCCCTTTCCCTGTTGTAGGAGGGGTACCTTGATTATCACCTGCTGGGAATACAGCTTGTGAATGGCTTCCAATACCGCCTCCCTGTCGGAGGGAGACGTTGGTAAAGCAGACTTCAGGAACCGGCGAGGGGGAGACGTCTCGAATTCCAATTTGTACCCCTGAGATACTACCTGCAGGATCCAGGGGTCCACTTGCGAGTGAGCCCACTGCGCGCTGAAATTCTTGAGACGGGCCCCCACCGTGCCTGAGTCCGCTTGTAAGGCCCCAGCGTCATGCTGAGGACTTGGCAGAAGCGGGGGAGGGCTTCTGTTCCTGGGAAGAGGCTGCCTGCTGCAGTCTTTTTCCCCTTCCTCTGCCCCGGGGCAGATATGAGTGGCCTTTTGCCCGCTTGCCCTTATGGGGACGAAAGGACTGAGCCTGAAAAGACGGTGTCTTTTTCTGCTGAGAGGTGACCTGGGGTAAAAAGGTGGATTTCCCAGCCGTTGCCGTGGCCACCAGGTCCGATAGACCGACCCCAAATAACTCCTCCCCTTTATACGGCAATACTTCCATATGCCGTTTGGAATCCGCATCACCTGACCACTGTCGCGTCCATAACCCTCTTCTGGCAGAAATGGACAGCGCACTTACTCTTGATGCCAGAGTGCAAATATCCCTCTGTGCATCTCGCCTATATAGAAATGCATCCTTTAAATGCTCTACAGTCAATAATATACTGTCCCTGTCCAGGGTATCAATATTTTCAGTCAGGGAATCCGACCAAGCCACCCCAGCACTGCACATCCAGGCTGAGGCGATTGCTGGTCGCAGTATAATACCAGTATGTGTGTATATACTTTTTAGGATATTTTCCAGCTTCCTATCAGCTGGTTCCTTGAGGGCGGCCGTATCAGGAGACGGTAACGCCACTTATTTTGATAAGCGTGTGAGCGCCTTATCTACCCTAGGGGGTGTTTCCCAACGCGCCCTAACCTCTGGCGGGAAAGGGTATAATGCCAATAATTTTTTAGAAATTATCAGTTTTTTATCGGGGGAAACCCACGCTTCATCACACACCTCATTTAATTCATCTGATTCAGGAAAAACTACGGGTAGTTTTTTCACACCCCACATAATACCCTTTTTTGTGGTACTTGTAGTATCAGAAATGTTCAAAACCTCCTTCATTGCCGTGATCATGTAACGTGTGGCCCTACTGGAAAATACGTTTGTTTCCTCACCGTCGACACTGGAGTCAGTGTCCGTGTCTGGGTCTGTGTCGACCATCTGAGGTAACGGGCGCTTTAGAGCCCCTGACGGTGTTTGAGACGCCTGTACAGGTAATAACTGATTTGCCGGCTGTCTCATGTCGTCAACAGTCTTTTGTAAAGTGCTGACACTATCACGTAATTCCTTCCATAAGACCATCCAGTCAGGTGTCGACTCCCTAGGGGGTGACATCACTATTACAGGCAATTGCTCCGCCTCCATACCATTTTCCTCCTCATACATGTCGACACAACGTACCGACACACAGCACACACACAGGGAATGCTCTGATAGAGGACAGGACCCCACTAGCCCTTTGGGGAGACAGAGGGAGAGTTTGCCAGCACACACCAGAGCGCTATATATATACAGGGATAACCTTATATAAGTGTTTTTCCCTTATATAGCTGCTGTATAGATTTATCTGCCAAATTAGTGCCCCCCCTCTCTTGTTTTACCCTGTTTCTGTAGTGCAGGACTGCAGGGGAGAGTCAGGGAGCTTCCCTCCAACGGAGCTGTGAGGGAAAATGGCGCCAGTGTGCTGAGGAGATAGGCTCCGCCCCCTTCTCGGCGGCCTTTCTCCCGCTTTTTTAAGGAAAAATTGGCAGGGGTTAAATGCATCCATATAGCCCAGGAGCTATATGTGATGTATTTTTTGCCATCTAAGGTGTTTATATTGCGTCTCAGGGCGCCCCCCCCCAGCGCCCTGCACCCTCAGTGACCGGAGTGTGAAGTGTGCTGAGAGCAATGGCGCACAGCTGCGGTGCTGTGCGCTACCTTATTGAAGACAGGACGTCTTCTGCCGCCGATTTTCCGGACCTCTTCAGTCTTCTGGCTCTGTAAGGGGGCCGGCGGCGCGGCTCTGGGACCCATCCATGGCTGGGCCTGTGATCGTCCCTCTGGAGCTAATGTCCAGTAGCCTAAGAAGCCCAATCCACTCTGCACGCAGGTGAGTTCGCTTCTTCTCCCCTTAGTCCCTCGGTGCAGTGAACCTGTTGCCAGCAGGATTCACTGAAAATAAAAAACCTATACTTAAACTTTTTCACTAAGCAGCTCAGGAGAGCCACCTAGTGTGCACCCTTCTCGTTCGGGCACAAAAATCTAACTGAGGCTTGGAGGAGGGTCATAGGGGGAGGAGCCAGTGCACACCAGGTAGTCCTAAAGCTTTTACTTTTGTGCCCAGTCTCCTGCGGAGCCGCTATTCCCCATGGTCCTTTCGGAGTTCCCAGCATCCACTAGGACGTCAGAGAAATGTATAAATACTCCCAGCACCACAAATGTGTTAAAAACACTGCAGTGCTCCCAGTTGACATTCTGACCTACAGAAACTCCAGTTGATATGCCACAATGCTCTCCATGCTGGTGATGAAGCTGTGTGTGGGGGGCCCTGGGAAACCACCCCAGCTTTGTTGTAGTTAATCAGTCTATGAAGCCAGCCAGGTAATGAAAACAGCTAGGAAATGAGGTGTGCGGTGAATGTGGAAAGTGTGTCCTGCTACTTCAAATACTCAACCTGACCTCCTATAAGCTGTGCTGCTCTTCTAAAACTTAAAACTGTGTGTCACAGATAATGGGGGGGAAAAATCCCTGTCCATTGGCAATAGCCAGGAGGTTCATACTTTGACTGACTGTTCGTTACTATAGCCAATCCCAGTTTCTGCAGGGGAAAAACGAGAACACTGGGGCAGAAGTATTAACCTGGAGAAGGCATAAGGAAGTGATAAACCAGTGATAAATACAAGGTGATAAACGCACCAGCCAGTCAGCTCCTAACTGTGAATTTGCATATTGGAACTGATTGGCTGGTGCGCTTATCACCTTGCACTTATCACTGGTTTATCACTTCCTTATGCCTTCTCCAGGTTAATACATCTGCCCCATTATTTTAAATAACTATATTTTACATAAAAGTATTGTACCAGATGAGCCATTCCACTGTCAGGTATGGAATATTTGTACAAGTTTTAAAATATCAATTTTTGTTAAAACTTAAAAACAAGGAAGTTTAAAAAAAATAATAATAATATTATCAAAGTGCCTAACGAAGCTTTTTTTGAAAGGTAGGAAAACCCCCAAAATTCTCCATTATACCTAACACAGTATCACAAAATGTAGAGGTTACATACGGGACAAGCCAAGTCCTCCACCATTTTATAAAACAGCTGGATAATTCCCCTCAACTGCTGTGTTTTGTTTTTTTTTCTAAAAAAAAAAAAAAACTATGAGAAAATAAGAATTTACTCACCGGTAATTCTATTTCTCGTAGTCCGTAGTGGATGCTGGGACTCCGTAAGGACCATGGGGAATAGCGGCTCCGCAGGAGACTGGGCACAACTAAAAGAAAGCTTTTGGTCTAACTGGTGTGCACTGGCTCCTCCCCCTATGACCCTCCTCCAGACCTCAGTTAGGATACTGTGCCCGGAAGAGCTGACACAATAAGGAAGGATTTTGAATCCCGGGTAAGACTCATACCAGCCACACCAATCACACCGTATAACTCGTGATACAATACCCAGTTAACAGTATGAACAATAACTGAGCCTCTCAACAGATGGCTCAACAATAACCCTTTAGTTAAACAATAACTATATACAAGTATTGCAGACAATCCGCACTTGGGATGGGCGCCCAGCATCCACTACGGACTACGAGAAATAGAATTACCGGTGAGTAAATTCTTATTTTCTCCGACGTCCTAAGTGGATACTGGGACTCCGTAAGGACCATGGGGATTATACCAAAGCTCCCAAACGGGCGGGAGAGTGCGGATGACTCTGCAGCACCGAATGGGCAAACTCTAGGTCCTCCTCAGCCAGGGTGTCAAACTTGTAGAATTTTGCAAATGTGTTTGACCCCGACCAAGTAGCTGCTCGGCAAAGTTGTAAAGCCGAGACCCCTCGGGCAGCCGCCCAAGAAGAGCCCACCTTCCTCGTGGAATGGGCTTTCACTGATTTAGGATGCGGCAGTCCAGCCGCAGAATGTGCAAGCTGAATCGTACTACAGACCCAGCGAGCAACAGTCTGCTTTGAAGCAGGTGCACCCAACTTGTTGGGCGCATACAGGATAGATAGCGAGCCAGTCTTTCTGACGCCAGCTGTCCTGGAAACATAAATTTTCAGGGCCCTGACTACGTCCAACAACTTGGAAGCCTCCAAGTCTTTAGTAGCCGCAGGCACCACAATAGGTTGGTTCATATGAAAAGCTGATACCACCATAGAGAGAAACTGGGGACGAGTCCTCAATTCTGCCCTATCCATATGAAAAATCAGATAAGGGCTTTTACATGACAAAGCCGCCAATTCTGATACACGCCTGGCCGAAGCCAAGGCCAACAACATGACCACTTTCCACGTGAGATATTTCAATTCCACGGTTTTAAGTGGCTCAAACCAATGTGACTTTAGGAAATCCAACACCACGTTGAGATCCCAAGGTGCCACTGGAGGCACAAAAGGGGGCTGAATATGCAGCACTCCCTTAACAAAAGTCTGAACTTCAGTCAGTGAAGCCAGTTCTCTCTGGAAGAAAATCGATAGAGCCGAAATCTGGACCTTAATGGAACCCAATTTTAGGCCCATAGTCACCCCTGACTGTAGGAAGTGCAGGAAACGGCCCAGCTGAAATTCTTCCGTTGGGGCCTTCCTGCCTCACACCACGCAACATATTTTCGCCAAATGCGGTGATAATGGTTCGCGGTCACTTCTTTCCTAGCTTTAATCAGCGTAGGAATGACTTCCTCCGGAATGCCCTTTTCCTTCAGGATCCGGCGTTCAACCGCTATGCCGTCAAACGCAGCCGCGGTAAGTCTTGGAACAGACAGGGCCCCTGCTGCAGCAGGTCCTGTCTGAGCGGCAGAGGCCATGGGTCCTCTGAGATCATTTCTTGAAGTTCCGGGTACCAAGCTCTTCTTGGCCAATCCGGAACAATGAGTATAGTTCTTACTCCTCTTCTCCTTATTATCCTCAGTACCTTTGGTATGAGAGGAAGAGGAGGGAACACATAAACCGTCCGGTACACCCAAGGTGTCACTAGAGCGTCCACAGCTATCGCCTGAGGGTCTCTTGAACTGGCGCAATATCTTTCTAGCTTTTTGTTTAGGCGGGACGCCATCATGTCCACCTGTGGCCTTTCCCAACGGTTTACAATCAGTTGGAAGACTTCTGGATGAAGTCCCCACTCTCCCGGGTGGAGGTCGTGCCTGCTGAGGAAGTCTGCTTCCCAGTTGTCCACTCCAGAATGAACACTGCTAACAGTGCTAACACGTGATTTTCCGCCCATCGGAGAATCCTTGTGGCTTCTGCCATCGCCGTCCTGCTTCTTGTGCCGCCCTGTCGGTTTACATGGGCGACTGCCGTGATGTTGTCTGACTGGATCAGTACCGGCTGGTTTTGAAGCAGGGGTTTTGCCTGACTTAGGGCATTGAAAATGGCCCTCAGTTCCAGAATATTTATGTGTAGGGAAGTCTCCTGACTTGACCATAGCCCTTGGAAGTTTCTTCCCTGTGTGACTGCCCCCCAGCCTCGAAGGCTGGCATCCGTGGTCACCAGGACCCAGTCCTGTATGCCGAATCTGCGGCCCTCTTGAAGATGAGCACTTTGCAGCCACCACAGCAGAGACACCCTGGTCCTTGGAGACAGGGTTATCAGCCGATGCATCTGAAGATGCGATCTTGTCCAGCAGGTCCCACTGAAAGGTTCTTGCATGGAACCTGCCGAATGGAATTGCTTCGTAGGAAGCTACCATTTTTCCCAGGACTCGCGTGCAGTGATGCACTGACACCCGTTTTGGTTTTAGGAGGCCTCTGACTAGAGATGACAGCTCCTTGGCAATCTCCTCCGGGAGAAACACTTTTTTCTGTTCTGTGTCCAGAACCATCCCCAGGAACAGTAGACGTGTCGTAGGGACCAGCTGTGACTTTGGAATATTTAGAATCCAGCCGTGCTGTTGTAGCACCTCCCGAGATAGTGCTACCCCGACCAACAACTGCTCCCTGGACCTCGCCTTTATCAGGAGATCGTCCAAGTACGGGATAATTAAAACTCCCTTTTTTCGAAGGAGTATCATCATTTCGGCCATTACCTTGGTAAATACCCTCGGTGCCGTGGAGAGACCAAACGGCAACGTCTGGAATTGGTAATGACAATCCGGTACCACAAATCTGAGGTACTTCTGGTGAGGATGGTAAATAGGGACATGCAGGTAAGCATCCTTGATGTCCAGTGATACCATGTAATCCCCCTCGTCCAGGCTTGCAATAACCGCCCTGAGCGATTCCATCTTGAACTTGAATTTTTTTATATATGTGTTCAAGGATTTCAAATTTAAAATGGGTCTCACCGAACCGTCCGGTTTCAGTACCACAAACATTGTGGAATAGTAACCCCGTCCTTGTTGAAGTAGGGGCACCTTGACTATCACCTGCTGGGAATACAGCTTGTGAATTGCCTCTAGCACTGCCTCCCTGCCTGAGGGAGTTGTTGGCAAGGCAGATTTGAGGAAACGGCGGGGATGGGGGACGTCTCGAATTCCAGCTTGTACCCCTGAGATACTACTTGAAGGATCCAGGGATCCACCCGTGAGCGAGCCCACTGATTGCTGAAGTTTTTGAGACGGGCCACCACCGTACCTGGCTCCGCCTGTGGAGCCCCAGCGTCATGCGGTGGACTTGGAGGAAGCGGGGGAGGACTTTTGCTCCTGGGAACTGGCTGTATGCTACAGCTTTTTCCCTCTACCTCTGCCTCTGGGCAGAAAGGACGCGCCTTTAAACCACTTGCCCTTATGGGGCCGAAAGGACTGTACCTGATAATACGGTGCTTTCTTTGGCTGTGAGGGAACATGGGGTAAAAATGCTGACTTCCCAGCTGTTGCTGTGGAAACGAGGTCCGAGAGACCATCCCCGAACAATTCCTCACCCTTATAAGGCAAAATTTCCATGTGCCTTTTAGAATCTGCATCACCTGTCCACTGCCGTGTCCATAACCCTCTCCTGGCAAAAATGGACATTGCACTTATTTTAGATGCCAGCCAGCAAATATCCCTCTGTGCATCTCTCATGTATAAGACTGCGTCTTTAATATGCTCTACGGTTAGCAATATAGTGTCCCTGTCTAGGGTATCAATATTTTCCGACAGGGAATCTGACCACGCAGCTGCAGCACTGCACATCCATGCTGAAGCAATAGCTGGTCTCAGTATAATACCTGTGTGTGTATATACAGACTTCAGGATAGCTTCCTGCTTTCTATCAGCAGACTCCTTTAGGGCGGCCGTATCCGGAGACGGTAGTGCCACCTTCTTTGATAAGCGTGTGAGCGCTTTATCCACCCTAGGGGATGTTTCCCAACGTGACCTATCCTCTGGCGGGAAAGGGTACGTCATTAGTAACCTTTTAGAAATTACCAGTTTCTTATCGGGGGAAGCCCACGCTTCTTCACACACTTCATTTAATTCCTCAGATGGAGGAAAAACTACTGGTAGTTTTATCTCTCCAAACATAATACCCTTTTTTGTGGTACCTGGGGTAACATCAGAAATGTGCAACACATTTTTCATAGCCTCAATCATGTAACGTGTGGCCCTATTGGAAGTTACATTAGTCTCATCGTCGTCAACACTGGAGTCAGTATCCGTGTCGACATCTGTGTCTGCCATCTGAGGTAGCGGGCGTTTTAGAGCCCCTGATGGCTTCTGAGACGCCTGGGCAGGCACAGGCTGAGAAGCCGGCTGTCCCACATTTGGTATGTCGTCATACCTTTTATGTAAGGAGTCGACACTGTCACGTAATTCCTTCCACATAACCATCCACTCAGGTGTCGGCCCCGCAGGGGGTGACATCACATTTATAGGCATCTGCTCCGCCTTCACATAAGCCTCCTCATCAAACATGTCGACACAGCCGTACCGACACACCGCACACACACAGGGAATGCTCTGACAGAGGACAGGACCCCACAAAGCCCTTTGGGGAGACAGAGAGAGAGTATGCCAGCACACACCAGAGCGCTATATAACACAGGGATTAACACTATAACTGAGTGTTTTCCCTTATAGCTGCTTATATATATATATATATATATATATATATATATATTGCTGCGCCTAAATTTAGTGGCCCCCCTCTCTTTTTTACCCTTTTGTAGCTTGAAACAGCAGGGGAGAGCCAGGGAGCGATCCTTCCAGCGGAGCTGTGAGGGAAAAATGGCGCCAGTGTGCTGAGGGAGATAGCCCCGCCCCTTTTCCGGCTGACTTTTCTCCCGCTTTTTTATGGATTCTGGCAGGGGTATTTATCACATATATAGCCTCTGGGACTATATATTGGGATTTTTTTGCCAGCCAAGGTATTAATATTGCTGCTCAGGGCGCCCCCCCCCCCCAGCGCCCTGCACCCATCAGTGACCGGAGTGTGAGGTGTGCATGAGGAGCAATGGCGCACAGCTGCAGTGCTGTGCGCTACCTTGTTGAAGACCGAAGTCTTCTGCCGACGATTTTCCGGACCATCTTCATGCTTCTGGCTCTGTAAGGGGGACGGCGGCGCGGCTCCGGGACCG
Organism: Pseudophryne corroboree; assembly: GCF_028390025.1. Lineage (NCBI taxonomy): Eukaryota > Metazoa > Chordata > Amphibia > Anura > Myobatrachidae > Pseudophryne > Pseudophryne corroboree. The sequence continues at coordinate 247,248,475 of NC_086446.1, forward strand.
GACGATCGAGGTCGGGTCCTGTGTTCGATCCCTCTGGAGCTAATGGTGTCCAGTAGCCTAAGAAGCCCAAGCTAGCTGCAAGCAGGTAGGTTCGCTTCTTCTCCCCTTAGTCCCTCGTAGCAGTGAGTCTGTTGCCAGCAGATCTCACTGAAAATAAAAAACCTAAAATATACTTTTTTTTCTAGGAGCTCAGGAGAGCCCCTAGTGTGCATCCAGCTCAGCCGGGCACAAGATTCTAACTGAGGTCTGGAGGAGGGTCATAGGGGGAGGAGCCAGTGCACACCAGTTAGACCAAAAGCTTTCTTTTAGTTGTGCCCAGTCTCCTGCGGAGCCGCTATTGCCCATGGTCCTTACGGAGTCCCAGCATCCACTTAGGACGTCAGAGAAAGAGCTATAATTTAAACTTGTTAGCTTATGTTGAAAACTTAAAAGATATACAGCTACAGATTTTTTTTACAGTGTCACATACGGTACATTTTTACCAATTTTCATGGAATGAGCCAGATGCATTATGGCTTAGGGCCCTAGATAAAACCAACTAAAATACCAACCAATCAGCTCCTGTCATTTTTCAAACACAGCCTGTAACATGGCAGTTGGGAGCGGATTGGTTGGTTCTTCATCTCCGTCCACTTATCTCTCTCCAAGGCTTAGTTAGTAGACCCCAAAGTATTAGCCAAACAGCTCCTAACTTCCATATTACAGCCTGTGTTTGAAAAATGAGCATTAGGTTGGTTGGTACATTATCTCCGTTCCCTTTATCCCTCTCCAAGGCTTAAGCTGGGTACACACTGAGATGATATCAGCCCAAATTTGTCCTTTCCGGCAGAATCGAACAAATCGGGCATACCAATAATCAGTGTGTATGTCCGACTTGCAGGTACCCGCGGTCACTAGCGATGGTCCCTGGTCTGCCCTTCTGCAAGCCCAACCGAAAGATAACGCTAGTGACTGCAGCATGTGTAATGAAGGAAGGAGCAATATGTCACTCAAACCTTCATTACATCGCCCAATGTGTACCCAAGATCCGACATGTCGGCCCACCAGGCCGACAAATATGCTGGGCACACATCGTCCCAGTGTATACTCAGCTTTAGTTAACAGACCATTCAGTCTTCTGACGCATCAGAACATTCTAGATAGGAGTTCACAGAACCATATACCTGCATTGCCAGTAAAGCTGCATTTACCATGCAGCAAATGCTGTTGGCTTGTGGTTTTAATGAACCTTACAGACACACTACACTCCAAATACACCTATCTATCCACCTAGTAGACTGGAGAGACACAGTGCAGTAACTGATTATCGCACCCGATCTCCCATCCAAAAGTGATAGGAGATTGCGGAGGCAATATTCAACTGTATGTAGTTTTTGCGCTGAGTACACCCACAGAGGTTGGGTTTAGCCGCGTAAAGCAGCTAAACCTGACCAAAGTGCTTGGTGCGATCGTGAAAACTGCAGTTTGGGTGACCAAACGGGTCACTTTTTACGCACTGCAGCTCACCACATCTAGGGAGTGTGAGCTGAAATGCAAATGCTGCCAGCCATCGTGCCCAAACGGAGCTACAATTGAATAGCTCCGACAGTTAATGTTACGTGTGGGTGCTAAGTAAAAAAAATAGTCAGATAACCATAGCATTGCAGGATGTCCTTTTTTCCTACAATGTCTGAATGCTTGTGTATAATTAGCAAATCTGCGACATGGCATACACAAAGCTCAATGCTAGGAGATAGAACAAAAAACTAGAAATGAGTAGATGCTGTGTCCATACTGGTGCATTGCTTCAGCCGCTGGTTTCTGTGCAGTCAGTGACAACAGGCTCAGCGGGGCTTATTGCTCACACTCTGGCTGCAGAGAGAAAAACAGCAGCAGTCGTTAAAGCCAAGGTGCCAGACTGACCTCTCGTCGTGAGCTTGCTGTAGATCTGAGAGTTGACTTCTTTATCACGTATGAAACATCTAATCTCCTCCACAGCTTCACGGATGATGGTGACAGTCAGAACGAATCCCTGCAGAATATAGAAATATTGTTTTATATGGCCAAGCATACCAAAACAGAACACCAGAGTCTATAAAATACCTGCAAAAGAAATATGTACTTCACATGCATGCAATGCTTTTATTGAAAATATAGTTTGGAATGGAAAATGAGCTTGGAATTCAATTGTCGACAATGGGTCTGATTCAGATCCGATTGCAGCAGAAAATTTGTTAGCTTATGGGCAAAACCATGTGCACTGCAGGTGGGGCAGATATAACATGTGCAGAGAGAGTCATCTGCCCCCCCCCCCCCCACTGCCGTGCACATGAGGGGTCATTCAGAGTTGATCGCTAGCTGTTTTCGTTCGCAGCGCAGCGATTAGGCAAAATAGCGGCACTTCTGCGCATGCGTACGCGGCGCAATGCGCAACGTACTTTCACAACAGCCAAAGTAGTTTCACACAAGGTCTAGCGAAGCTTTTCTGTCGCACTGCTGGCCGCTGAGTGATTGACAGGAAACGTGCGTTTCTGGGAGGTAACTGACCGTTTTCAGGGAGTGTGCTGAAAAACGCAGGCGTGTCAGATACAAACGCAGGCGTGGCTGGCCGAACGCAGGGCGTGTTCGTGACATCAAAACAGGAACTAAATAGTCTGAAGTGATCGCAAGCGCTGAGTAGGTCTGGAGCTACTCTGAAACTGCTCGAAAATATTTTGCAGCCGCTCTGCGATCCTTTTATTCGCACCTCTGCTAAGCTAAGATACACTCCCAGAGGGCGGCGGCTTAGCGTTTGCACGGCTGCTAAAAGCAGCTAGCGAGCGAACAACTCGGAATGAGGGCCCTGGTTTTGCCCATTAGTTAACAAATTTGCCGCTGCGATCAGGTCTGAATTAGGCCCAATGTGCGGTTGTGATATTTGGCTGCACTCATCCCCGAGAATTCCAGTAGCCTAACATCATTCATGTTTCTGCTGACTTCTTTGGGGTGTGTATAAAAATTGGTAATGTTTGTATCCGCAATTTGTATGCATTCCGGCTGTTCCTGAATAAATTAGTAGCATTCATTTACAGACTAGCTAGGAGTCTGTGGGATATTATTTACTGTCAACAGGCATGGCCCACAGAAAATTCTTGTTATTCCCAGAAACAGGGCTCATTAAAAAAAGAAACATGTTTTGTGGATCTAGGACCTGTTACAAAAAATGTGATTGAGTTGAAGCACTTTATGGGGGATATTGAACGGTTTGAAAAGTCAGTTGGGTGTTTGTTTTTGCCTATCTAAAGGGGGGTACTCACGGAGCGATATTCTAAGCAATCTGACTAGATTGCTTAGAATATCAGCATGATCGCTCCGTGTGTAGCCCCCTCAGCGATAGCGATGCGCGGCCCCGCACATCGCTATCGCTGCTGCCAGATTGGCCTGCATGCAGGCCAATCTAGCGGGTCGCTCACTTCACCCGCTGGGTGAAGTGAGCGGCCCCCCGTCTCCCCCCGCACGCTCAGCACAGATCGCGCTGTGCTGAGCGGCAGGAGAGATGTGTGCTGAGCGGTTCGCTCAGCACACATCTCTCCTGCATCGGCCCGTGGGTACTGGGCTTAAAAAACAGGAAAAAGCAGACACCCAACCGACTTTATCTGGAGAAGGACATTTGGCCAATGTATCGTCATTATATAAAAAACATAACCTACTCACCAAAGGAACCCAAAATGTGTAGAGTGGCCCCAGCCGCATTTCAGGCACGAACTGAGAACAGGCCAGCAACAAGAAATACAGGTTGAAGAAGTATTTGAACTGATTAAAAAGTATCTAAAAAAACAAAAAGAGGAATATTAGCTTATATACACACAAACTACACTGCACACAAATGTCCTAATATGTTAGTATATTTTATTCCAGACGCTGCTCCCTACCACTCAAATGACCTGCATTATAACCCAAAATGTGAAGGACTATAGTAAACATTATTAAACGTTGCCACAGTGTAGAATAGGTTGTCCTATCTGCAGTGTGTTGCAGCTCTAAGTACAAAGTTTTGAGGAGAGAATTATATGTACACCTGAAAACTACTAACTTTATTTACGATTCAGGCAGATCTATAAATCTTTGTTGTATCTATAGACATTTACTCACATACTTTTTTTACTGAAGCAAAAAACACAGCCTGCATAATGAACTATGACGTACAGGGGTGTGATACTTGATGTTCTGGCGCCGGGATTCCGTGTGGTGGTGGGATTCGATCGTCTGTCACATGACCACTGGCATCCAGACCTGCGGAATGCTGATGGGTTGGTATCAGGAGATCGGCGTTTGGGACCCCAGAAGTCACCATATCGACTCCGGAATCCCAGTCACCAGATTGCCAGCAGCGGGGGGTGAGCGTAAGTTAGCCCACTGCAGGCTCGAGTGGGAATAGTCCCTGTTAGTTGGCTGGCCAGAGATCGGGATTCCAGTGTCGGTATAGTGACCGGCGGGATCCCATCCGCCGGCCACATGACTACATCCCCCTTTACACGTGCACACTTTTTACTATATATGCTGTGCTGTTAATACATCTTGACTGTTAAACACCAGGTGAATATGCAAAAGTGCAGTAGCAGCCCACACACTACCACTGCTGTGTCATAACTGATTAAAAAAGCGCATTCACAGATATAATGTATGGATAGAATACAGGTTTAGCACTTTTCCTTACAAGCACTTTTTAGTAGATTCTCTCAATGTATTGGGAGCGCAATGAAAACTCCTTAGAAATTCCTAGAGCATAGGGATGATTAATAAATGATCCCAAACCCTGCACGTGTCTGCTGTTCATGTGAACCACAGGTTAAAAATGGATCTCTCTTAAACAACTGGAAGCATAACAGAGGAAACAACTAAAAATGATCAATTGTGCACACAGCTGTCCCTCCTTCCCAGGTTGTTAATGAATGGCACTCTGCCCCCAGGAAACTGCCATGCTACTCGCAGTGCCTGGGGGAGCAGAAGGATGTTATTTGCATAAGAGAACAACAATATTTTTAAACAAAATTGCTTGATGTGACCACAAACACAGGAACACAAAAGTGTCATAACTCCTACTGCTACATAAAACCTAGACGTCCATAGCACTGCTGCCACAGATGGCCTTGTTGCCTTCGGCGGTTTAATTATATCACATCGGGAGCCTGCTGTGAGGTCACAGTTCAGCTAATAAATGAGTACTCTGACCTGTAGTTATAGAACATTTCATTTACCACTAGATTTTTCAAGGGAGTATTGTAATCTCAGAATTACACTGAAGGTTACAAGTATTTGTAAAGCACTTGAAAGTTCGAAGTATTTGGAAAGCACGCAAACATCCCATTTTTACCTATAATTGCAAAAATAGGATTTTAATGACATACTGGTAAATCCTTTTCTCGTAGTCTGTAGAGGATACTGGGGTCCACATTAGTACCATGGGTATAAACGGGTCAACTAGGAGCCATGGGCACTTTAAGACTTTGATAGTGTGGGCTGGCTCCTCCCTCTATGCCCCTCCTACCAGACTCAGTCTAGGAAACTAGGGGGGTAATTCCAAGTTGATCGCAGCAGGAAATTTTGTAGCAGTTGGGCAAAACCATGTGCACTGCAGGGGAGGCAGATATAACATGTGCAGAGAGAGTTAGATTTGGGTGTGGTGTGTTCAATCTGCAATCTAAATTGCAGTGTAAAAATAAAGCAGCCAGTATTTACCCTGCACAGAAACAAAATAACCTACCCAAATCTAACTCTCTCTGCAAATGTTATATCTGCCTCCCCTGCAGTGCACATGGTTTTGCCCAACTGCTACAAAATTTCCTGCTGCGATCAACTTGGAATTACCCCCTAGGATAGAAAAGATAGTGGTGAGATTCCGAAGCAGCACACACAACTAGAGAAAAGCCAAGCTAACCAAACTTCAAACCAGGAACAGCAACAGCTGAACCAACAATACTTAACCAAGTAACAGTGCAGGAATAAACGAAGCACTAGGCGGGCACCCAGTATCCTCTACGGACTACGAGAAAAGGATTTACTGGTAGGTAATTAAAATCCTATTTTCTCTTACGTCCTACAGGATACTGGGGTCCACATTAGTACCATGGGGATGGTACCAAAACTCCCAAACCGGGTGGGAGAGTGCTGAGGTCAAACTGAAGGTCCTCAGAGGCCAAAGTATCGAACTTGTAGAACTTAGCAAACGTGTTCTAACCTGACCAAGTTGCTGCTCGGCAGAGCTGTAAAGCCGACACACCCCAGGCAGCCGCCCAGGAAGAACCCACCGACCTAGTAGAGTGGGCCTGTACAGATCTTGGAACCGGCAAGCCTGCCGTAGAATAAGCATGCTGGATAGTAAGCCTGATCCAGCGAGCAATAGACTGCTTTGAAGCAGGACACCCAATTTTATTGGGATCACAGAGAACAAACAGCGAGTCAGAATTTCTGTGACTAGCTGTCCGCTTCACATAGATCTTCAAAGCCCTCACGACATCCAAGGACTTTGAAGTTTCAGAGGTGTTGATAACCACCAGAACCACAATAGGTTGGTGGATATAAAACGCAGACACCACCTTAGGAAGAAATTGCTCACGAGTTCTGAGTTCAGCTCTATCTTCATGAAAAATCAAATAGGGGCTCTTGTGAGACAACGCCCCCAGCTCCGACACGCGTCTTGTTGAAGCCAAGGCCAACAGTGTGACGGTTTTCCACGTAAGAAACTTTACGTCAACCTCCTATAAAGGCTCAAACCATTCCAATTGCAGGAACTGCAACACCATGTTGAGAACCCAAGGTGCCATAGGAGGCACAAAGGGTGGTTGGATGTGCAGAACACCCTTCAAAAATGTCTGAACCTTAGTGAGAGAAACAAACAAACAAAGAGGAAGGGGGGTGCAAATCCCCACCCCCAAATTCCCTTCCGCACACTGAAAATTACCTGTAACCATCCCTGAATCTATCTGGTAATAAAATTCAGAGAATTTGTCACAAATGTTTGCAAACACATGTTTAAGCTGCTGGCCACTTCACGGCTTCTCTGATACAGCAGTCCTAACTACTTAATAGCAGTGCCCACATTGGGCCATGTAATTTGTCACAGTACGCCTCATGATAAAGGTCAGTACTAAAACATTTCCAGACAGAGAGCTAACTTACCAGGGAGCCACCCCCAGGATCTCCCATTGGCACTACAAGGAACAGCATGCCTTCCAAATGCTGCTCCCATTCAATGCCTCATGCACAGTGAGAGAAGCCAATTGTTTCTGGAAGAAAATGGATAAGGCCGAAATCTGGACTATTAAGGAGCCCAAACGTAGGCCCACATCCACTCCTGCTTGTAGAAAAAGAAGGAAACGTCCTAGATGGAATTCCACCGCAGAAAATGTTCTGCTCTCACACCAAGAGACTTACTTCTTCCTGGCTTGGATCAGTGTCGGGATAACCTTGTTAGGGATCCCTCTCCTGGCTAGAATTAGCCGTTCAACTTCCATGCCGTCAAAAGTAGCCGCGGTAAGTCCTAATAGACGAACGGGCCCTGTTGCAGAAGATCCTCGTGAAGAGGTAGAGGCCACGGATCTTCGAGGAGCATCTCCAGAAGGTCCGCGTACCAGGCCCTTCTTGGCCAGTTCGGAGCAATTAGAATTGCTTGAACCTTTTCCCTTTTTATTCTCTTTAGAATTCTTGGGATCAGAGGAAGTGGAGGAAACACGTACACCATCTGATAGCCCCATGGAGTCCTCAGGGCGTCTACCGGCACCAACTGTGGGTCTCTCGACCTGGAACAATACCGCTTGAGCATCTTGTTGAGACGAGAGGTCATCATGCCTATCTGTAGATATCCCCATCGCCTTGCCAAGCACCTGAACACTTCCAGGTGAAGTCCCCACTCCCCCAGGTGCAGCTCGTGCCTGCTGAGGAAGTCTGCTTCTCAGTTGTCTACTCCCGGAATAAAGACTGCTGACAACGTCACAGCGTTTCTCTCTGCCCAGAGGATCTCGATACCTCTGACATTGCTGCTCTGCTTTTCGTTCCGCCCTGTCGTTTTATGTATGTCACTGCCGCCACATTGTCCGACTGGACCTGAATGGCCCGATCTTGGAGAAGATGTTAGGCCTGCAGAAGGGCGTTGTATATGGCCCTGAGTTCCAGAATGTTGATTGGAAGGACGACTTCCTGACTTGACCTTCTTCCCTGAAACTGCACCCCCGGAGTGACTGCTCCCCAACCTCTGAGGCTTGCGTCTGTGGTTAGCAGAATCCAGTTCTGAATTCCGAACCTCCGACCCTCGAGCAGGGGAGACGTCTGTAGCCACCACAGAAGGGAGATCCTGGCTTTTGGCGACAGACTGATCCTCTGGTGCATGTGAAGATGCGATCCGGACCATTTGTCAAACAGATCGAGCTGGAAGGATCTTGCGTGAAACCTTCCGTTTTGAAGAGCCTCGTAAGAGGCCACCATTTTCCCCAGAAGGCGAATACCCGATATCCGGGTTGGCTTCCGGACATCCCGAACCATTGACTGGATTACTAATGCCTTTTCCAACGGAAGGAACACCTTCTGCGACTCCGCATCCAGTATCATTCCCAGGAATGGGAGCCTCTGTGTTGGCTCTAGGTGAGATTTCGGAAATTTCAGAATCCACCCATGATCCTTGAGAAGTTTGGTTGAGAGAGCAATGCTGTCCAGCAACCTTTACCTGGACGGTGCTTTTATCAGGAGATCGTCCAGGTACGAAATTATGCTTACTCCCTGTTTGCAGAGTAGAAACATCATCTCTGCCATCACCTTGGTGAATACCCTCTGTGCTGTAGAGAGGCCAACTGGCAGGGCCTGGAACTGGTAGTGACAGTCCTGCAGTGCAAACCATAGATAAGCCTGATGAGGCGGCCAGATCGGAATGTGAAGGTACGCATCCTTGATATCCAGAGACACTAGGAATTCCCCCTCCTCCAGACCTGAGATCACCGCTCTCAGAGACTCCATCTTGAATTTGAACACTCGCAAGTATGGGTTCAATGGCTTGAGGTTCAAAATTGGTCTTACCGAACCGTCCGGTTTCGGTACTACAAACAAGTTGGAATAGTACCCCTTGTTTAGCTGATGAGGTGGAACTGGAACAATGACGTGAGTCTATACCAGTTTGTGTCTGGCATGTTGTAAAGTTATACTTGCCTCTTGTGAAACTGGCAAGCCTGATTTGAAGAATCTGTGAGGTGGGAGCTCTTGGAAGTCCAGTCTGTAGCCCTGGGAAACAAGATTCATGACCCAGGGATCCTGGCACGAATTTGACCAGATTTGACTGAAGAATTGTAGGCGAGCTCCCACCTGACAGCCTTTGCAGTCCACCGTCATGCTGAAGTCTTTGAGGAAGCAGAGCCTGAGCTCTGTTCCTGAGCACCAGCTGTTGCTGGTTTGCGTGGTTTACTTCTTGCGCCACTGGAGGACGTAGAAGCACATCTGTCCGAAAGGACTGTAACTTAGAAGCTGAATAAGTCTTCTTAGTTGGGGGGGCTGTGGAAGGAAGATACGTAGACTTACCCGCCGTAGCTGTGGAGATCCATTTGTCTAATTCATCTCCGAACAAGGCCTCTCCTGTGAATGGTACGCCTTCCACACCTTTCCTGGAATCCGTAGCCACAAGCCTCTGCGTGCCGACACTGCCATAGTGGTGGTGCATGCGTTAAGCACGCCTATTTCCTTTATGGCTTCCACCATAAAGTTTGCAGAGTCCTGTATATGCTGCAGGAGTAAGACAACTTCCCCCCTAGAGAAGGAATCTAACCCCTCAATTAGGTTACCTGACCATTTTGCAATGGCTTCAGTGATCCACGCACATGCAATAGTGGGTCTATGGGCCACCCCAGCAGCTGTGTACAATGATTTGAGTGTAGTCTCAATTTTACGATCAGCCGTGTCTTTTAGGGAGGCTCCACCAGGAACAGGCAATACAATTTTACGTGACAGCCTAGAGACTGATGCGTCCACTATCGGTGGATTTTCCCATTTTTTCCTATCCTCCAGAGGAAAAGATGAAAGCAACCTTTTAGGGATCTGAAACTTCTTATCAGGATTAACCCATGGTTCTTCAAACAGGGTATTCAATTCCTTTGACGCAGGAAAAGTGACTGAGGACTTCTTTTTTTACATTAAAATAAGATTCCTCACAGTTCTCTGACACCTTATCAGGAATATGCAGAACATCTCTGATAGCCTCTATAAGAGCCTCTATTCCCTGTGACAGAGCTGCACCCCCCCCCCTCCCCTCTCAGAGTCCACTTCCCCCTCCTCCATGTCTTACCTGTCAGCGTCAGAGTCAGACTGCAGGATATGGGCCAGAGATCGCTTTTGCGGACACATGGGAGGGGACTGAGGCGCTGTCTTGGGGAGTGAGTCTCTGTTCATAAACTCATCCACAGTCTGTTTTAAGTCTTGCGTCTCTTTCTCATTGCAAGACAATTTAGTAGAAAGAATTGAGATCATTATCTTATGAGAATTAACCCATTCTGGTTCAGCCCCACTAGTCTGTGAACCCTGAGTACCCAGTAGTGAGTTCCCTGGTGAAGAGAAACACTCTGCGGTAGAAGACACACTCTGCCTGACATAATATGTAATGTGACAGCACACACACAGAGGAAAGGTTAAGCACGATTAACCCACAAAGAGCCCTTCAGGGAGACACAGAGATGTTTGGAGCCAGCCCCCACCGCGCCCTTATCACAAATGCCAAGCCTAGCCAGGTTGCAGACTAATTACCCTGATAGGGGCCTTGGTACACTAGTAATCGCTCCCCCCCTGGTACCGCTGAGGTAATTTGGAGTCACACTGGAGGAGCTGCGCGTCCCTGTCAGTCAGCGTCTGTGTCCACTGCAGAGGGAAAATGGCGCTGGTGAGCTGCTGGATCCTCCCATAGTGAAGCCCCGCCCATTCAATGGCATGCGGTCTTCCCGCTTTTTTATACTGGTTGAGCAATCTGGTGCTTGGAATGGAGAAAACCGTTTTAAGGCTGTTGTGCCAGTATGGGTACTGTGTACAGAGTACGGGGACGCAGTTGTGCACTGTGTTCGGAGACGCATTCCGCCCCGATTAGAAGCCGTGCGTCTCCGTACCCTCATGACGCCGGCTCAGTACTCACCACTCTTTATTCTTCTGGTTCTGTTAGGGGTGGTGGCGTGCTGCGGGACTGTACGCTCGCCGTGATGGGCTTGCGAATAGGTCCCTCAGGAGCTCAGTGTCCTGGCAGCGGGGAAGGGGACCATTAACCCTTCAAGAGGTTGGGCCATACCCCCCTAAGTCCCACAAAATAGGCAGTCTGGTGCCAACCAGTCCTGCCTGAAACTAAGAAACATAGAAAATAAATGCACAAAACCCTTCAGGAGCTTCGTTCAGCGTGACCGGCTCCTCCGGGCACATTTTCTAAACCGAGTCTAGTAGGAGGGGCACAGAGGGAGGAGCTAGCCCACGCTATCAAATTCTTAACGTGCCCATGGCTCCTAGTGGACCCGTCTATACCCCATGGTACTAAATGGACCCCAGTATCCTCTAGGACGTAAGCGAAATGGGCCTTTCCGAACCGTCCAGTTTTACAGTTGAAGTGGAACTGGAACAATAACCTGAGTCTGTACCAGTTTGTGAATTGCTTTCTGTAAAGTCATACTTGCTTCTGGAGAAGCTGGTAAGCCTGATTTGAAGAATCTGTGAGGTGGGAGTTCCTGAAACTCCAGTCTTTAGCCCTGGGCGATAAGATCTTTGACCCAGGGATCCTGGCATGATGTTGCCCATATGTGACTAAAATAGCTTAATCTGGCTCCCACCTGCTTGTCTTCCAGGCAGTGTGGTCCACCATCATGCTGAAGGCTTATGGGCCCTACACACTGGCCGATATTTTGAAAGATATGAACGATCTCGTTCATAAATGAACGAGATCTCGTTCATATCTTTCAGTGTGGAGACTTAAGCGATGAACGATGCGCGTCCCCGCGCTCGTTCATCGCTGGTCCCCTGTCGGCTGTGCATGCAGGCCAATATGGACGATCTCGTCCATATTTGCCTGCACGTCTATGGAGCCGGGTGACGGGGGGAGTGAAGAAGCTTCACTCCCCCCGTCACTGCCCCCCCCCGCCGCCGGGTCGCTCGTCGGCCGTATCGGCCGTCGGGCACCTCGGCCAGTGAGTAGGGCCCATTAGAGGAAGCAGAACCGGGGTTCTGTTCCTGTGAACCTGCAGGTTTTCTGAGTTTACCTCTATTGCCTTTGAAGGCCGTAGAAGAACCTTTGGTTTTATTTTCAAATTTTGCCCTCCGAAAGGACTGCAGCGCTGGAGCAGAGTAGGTTTTCTTAGCTGGGGGGGCTGTGGAAGGAAGGTATGTAGACTTACCCGCCGTAGCCTTGGAAATCCACGTATCCAGTTCAGCTCCAAACAGGGCCTCACCTGTAAATGGTAGGTTTTCCACGCCTTTCCTGGAATCCACATCCGCAGGCCACTGGCGTAGCCATAAACCCCTGCGTGCTGACACTGAAATGGCGGTGTTGCGTGCATTGAGCAATCCTATTTCTTTTATGGCCTCTACCATATGTTGTAGGAGTAAAACTATTTCCCCCCTGGATAAGGAATCTAACTCGTCAATTAGATTACATGACCAGTTTGCAATGGCCCTAGTGATCAATGCACAAGCAATAGTGGGTCTCTGGGCCACCCCAGCAGCTGTGTACAGGGATTGGTGTTCTCAATTTTGCAGTCAGCCATGTCCTTTAAGGAGACTGCCCCAGGGACAGGTAAGACTATCTTACGTGACAACCTAGATACCGATGCGTCAACAATCGGTGGGTTTTCTCATTTTTATCTATCATCCTCAGGTAAAGGAAAGGATGTTAGTAAATCTCTTAGGGATCTGAAACTTTTTATCAGGATTAACCCAGGTTTCCTCAAACATAGAATTCAACTCTTTTGATGCAGGAAAAGTAGCAGAGGATTTCTTTTTTACATTAAAATAAGACACCTTATCCTCCTCTGTCACCTTATCAGGAATTTGCAGAACGTCTCTAATAGCTTCTATCATAGCCTGTACCCCCTGTGACAGAGCTGCATCCCCCCCCCCCCCCCCATCCCCACTGTCGTCATCAGTGTCAGTCTGCAGGATCTGGGCCAGTGTACGCTTTTATGGGCAAATGGTAGGAGTGTCTGAAACTCTGGTATGGGAACTGAATCTCTACTCATCAGACTGTCTTAAGTATTGCATCTTTCTCACTCTGGGATAATTTATTACAAATATTCGAGATTGTCCCTTTTAGAGAATCCAACCATGCTGGTTCGGATCCACTAGCCTGAGAATGAGTACTATCCTGAGTACATTGTAGTGATCCCCTGGAGAAGAAAAACACTTTGCCGTGCATGACACACTCCCTAGACATTGTAATGTGAGGTACACACACACACACACACACACACACACAGAAGAAAAGGTCAAGCCCAATTAACCCACACAGAGCCCTTCTAGGGAGACACAGAGAAAGATGGAGCCAGCCACACAGCGCCCTTCTTGCTATAGCTTAAGCCTAGCCAGGTCGCAGACTAAGTACCCTAAATAGGTTATCAGTACTCTTATACTGCTCCCCCTCCTTGCTATGACCCCTGGTACAGCTGAGGTAATCTGGAGTCCTTGTGGAGGAGCTGCGCTTCTCTAGCAGTCTGTTCAGTGAGAGCTGCAGAGGGAAAATGGTGTTGGTGAGTCGCTGGATCAGCTCATAGTGAAGCCCCGCCACCTTAATGGCGCTCGGTCTTCCCGGTTTTTTATACTGGCTGAGGTTTATAATGTGCTTTACAGTGGGTTAGAACCCCTGTAAGCTGCTGCCAGTATGGGTATTTTGTATTTTAAGGCTTCAGCTCGCCCCTCACAGCGGAACACACATAGTATGCCCCTGAAACCTGGAGCCGCAGCCTGCCTGTCAGCGCTGCGTCTCCATACCCTTATGCCGCCGGCGACCCGTTAACCGGGATGCCGGCTTTCTACTCACCACTCCGCTCACTTCTGGCTCTGTTAGGGGTGGCGGCATGATGCGGGAATGTACGCTTGCTGTGCTGGGACTTGCGAATTGTATCCCTCAGGAGCTCAGTGTCCTGTCGGCGGGGAACGGGACCATTAAACCTATGGGAGGTTAGGCCGTTCTCCCGCCTAAGTCCCACTAAGCAGGCAGTCTGGTGCCAACCAGACCTGCTTGAAAACAACAAACAGAAAAATAAATGCAGAAAACTCTTCAAGAGCTTCACTAAGCGTGACCGGCTCCTCCAGGCACATTTTCTAAACTGAGTCTGGTAGGAGGGGCATAGAGGGAGGAGCCAGCCCACACTATCAAAGTTTTAAAGTGCCCATGGCTCCTAGTTGACCCATCTATACCCATGGTACTAATGTGGACCCCAGTATCCTCTAGGACGTAAGAGAAATATAATTTGATCACCGGTTCCATAGGCTATCAGACGTCTGTGCAACACGTGTTCTGCGACTCCCTGAATTCTAGCTCTATGGTGATTTAGGCCTGGGGGCTGAATGGCATAATAACTGGCAGAGGTATTTGTGCTACAGTAAGCATACAGCAGTCCGATTCAGTAATGGTTCTTCCCTGGCTTGGGACACAGTGTAGAATGAATTATATGAGCTAATGGAATATAGTCTTACCCCTGGCAGGAATGTGAAGAAGTTGTATTTTTGATTGTTGATAACATTTCGTGGATACCTCTGTTCTCTTTTCTCAGGGTGTCCGAGCCATACTGTTCGTGGTCTTAGCTCCCTGTGGCCACAACACCCCAGACACGCACAGCACCTGTAGACACAACAAGAGTTGCTAAATAACAGTCTAGCGCAAGTTAAGAGAGGCATCCTATTAGCCTTGGTAATTGTCCGCACAGAAAAAAATAGACTTATCGCTATTCTATTATTCATGTGAAAAATTAGCCTTTTTTCAGGAGAAAACGCATAGTGTCCGAGAAAAGCCGCTATGTGTTTTTGCGGCAGTGATCACGGAAAAAATGCTTATTTATCTGGGATTTGGTTTCACCTGCCTGAGGCAGGCAAAACAAAATCCCCGAAAAGTGCTGACATCAGGGCTAACAGGATAGCCCACAGTGAGTCAATTAGCCGTGGTAAATTACTGTGGCTAATTGGATACCACCCTAAGTAGGGTAATTATAGACGGTATGCAATTGGTCCAGGTAGATACATTAAATAAAACAAACTACCCTACCCACATATCACTAGCATAAAAAGGTTCAAAGGGTATCCCAGAGTAGGATTTAAATCAATGAAATCTATTCCTGCACGTGTTGTTTAACTGGAAGCAGGCCCGGCGCTATCCGCTCAGCAAAGGTATGCAGAGCAGGTAGGCACCAGGCTGGAGAGGCGCTCTCCCTGCTCTGCATTCCCGCTGCTGCGCCACCCTGTCCCCCCTGCTGCTGCTGTGCCTGTCACACTGTAGGACAGGCAGCAGCGCCAACAGCTTGGAGCCTCCTCTCCCCCTCCCTGGTGACAGCAGGGGGTTTGTCCAGACCAAAAAGGGGGCATGCCTCCGTGGGCGTGGGGGCGGAGCTACACGGGACCAGACTGCTGATGATGAGTATGAGCTGAAGAGATGGCCATTGGCCAGCCAGACTGTTAGGTAAGTGAAGAGGAAGAGAGAGAGAGTCTAAATGCCATTTCTGTGGGCATTACATATCAGCGGCACTACTACTATGGGCATTACGTAAAAGCGGCACTGCTGCTATGGGCATTATGTAAAAGCGACACTACTACTATGGGCATTACATATAAGCGGCACTACTGCTATGGGCATTACGGAAAAGCGGTACTACTACTATAGTCATTTACGTAAAAGCGGCACTACTACTAAGGGCATTACGTAAAAGCGGCATTACGTAAAAGCAGCACTACTACTATGGGCATTATGTAAAAGCGGCACTGCTGCTATGGGCATTGCATAAAAGCGGCACTACCACTATGGGCATTACGGAAAAGCGGCGCTACTACTATAGTCAATTACGTAAAAGCGGCACTACTACTATGGGCATTACGTAAAAGCGGCATTACTACTATGGACATTACGTAAAAGCAGCACTACTACTATGGGCATTATGTAAAAGCGGCACTGCTACTATGGGCATTGCATAAAAGCGGCACTACTATGGGTATTACGTAAAAGCTGCGCTACTACTATGGGCATTATGTAAAAGCGGCACTGCTACTATGGGCATTGCATAAAAGCGGCACTACTATGGGTATTACGTAAAAGCTGCGCTACTACTATGGGCACTATGTAAAAGCAGCGCTACTACTATGGGCATTACGTAAAATCGATGCTACCACTGTGGGCATTACGTAAAAGAGGGCATTACTTAAAAGCGGCACTACTACTGTGGGCATTACGTAAAAGCAGCACTACTACTATGGGCATTATATGTAGTAGCGGTGCTACTACTGTGAGCATTATGTGTAAGTGGCGCTACCACTGTGGCCATTACGTTTATGGGGCGCTACTACTGTGGGCATTGTGTGTTTAAATGGCATTACTGCTATGGGCATTCTGTATAAGGGATGCTACTACTATGGGCATTACATATAAGGGGCGCTACTACTATGGGCATTATGTTTAAGGGGTGCTAATACTATGGGTATTATGTTTAAGGGGTGCTAATACTATGGGCATTACATAAAAGGGGCGCTACCACTTTGGGCATTACATATAAGGGGCGCTGCTACTATAGGCATTACGTATACAGGGCGTTACTACTATGGGCATTATGTGAATATAACAGAAAAGTGCCTTGGCGCCAACAACAAATCAGCTGCACACAGGCTGGTCTAAGTGGTATCCCCAATACCAAAGATAGGTAAGACCAGATGTCATGCGCTTAATTAAATTAAAATAGAGGATAAATTCCTCACAGATCTTCTGTTAAAAACTTCATACAAATAGGGTCCACATGTGGAAAGAAACAGAATTCAAAATATAGTGTAGTATATTTCAAAATTGAAAGTGAGTAGAATTAATCATATATTTGATGCACGGATGGTGCCAATGGAAATGGATGGAGGATTACCAGAACTAAGTGTAGTACAGGCCTCGATAAATGCCTCTCAAAGTGCTCCACGGCTAGGATGATCGTGCATCAAACCCCTCACAGGCCCTCTGTCATCGGCCTTTGTCACCGCCACTCCCCAGAAACAAAATTCATATAGGGAAAACAAAATTCCAAATAAAGTGTAGTAGGTTCGGTATAAAAATAATATTTTAAACCTACCGGTAAATCTTTTTCTCCTAGTCCGTAGAGGATGCTGGGGACTCCGTAAGGACCATGGAGTATAGACTGGCTCCGCAGGAGACATGGGCACTATAAAGAACTTTAGAATGGGTGTGCACTGGCTCCTCCCTCTATGCCCCTCCTCCAGACCTCAGTTAGATGCGCAGGAGCACCATCATCTCCGCCATCACCTTGGTGAAAATTCTCGGGGCCGTGGAAAGCCGAAACGGCAACGTCTGAAACTGGTAATGACAGTCCTGTACAGCGAATCTCAGGTACTCCTGATGAGGAGGATATATGGGGACATGAAGGTACGCATCCTTTATGTCTAGTGACACCATAAAATCCCCCCCTTCCAGACTGGAGATCACTGCCCGGAGCGATTCCATCTTGAATTTGAACTTTTTCAAGTACAGGTTTAGGGATTTTAGATTTAAAATGGGTCTGACCGAGCCATCCGGCTTCGGGACCACGAACAGGGTCGAATAGTACCCTTTTCCCTGTTGGACTAGGGGAACCTTGATAATCACCTGCTGTTGACACAGCTTTTGAATCGCACACTACTGCCCTCTCTGGGGGAGAAGCTGGCAAGGCCGACTTGAAAAATCGGCGAGGGGGCACCTCTTCGAATTCCAGTTTGTAGCCTTGGGATACAATTTCCATCGCCCAAGGATCCACGTCTGACCGAACCCAGACCTGGCTGAAGAGTCAAAGACGTGCCCCCACCGGCGCGGACTCCCTCAGTGGAGCCCCAGGGTCATGCGGTGGATTTAGTAGAAGCCGGGAAGGACTTCTGTTCCTGGGAACTAGCCGAAGCAGTCGCTCTTTTCCCTCTACCCTTACCTCTGGTGAGGCAGGATGAGCCCCGACCTCTTCTGGACTTATGCGACCGAAAGGACTGTATCTGATATTGCAGAGTTTTCTTTTGCTGCGGGGGAACAAAAGGCAAAAAAAAGTAGATTTACCCGCGGTAGCTGTTGAAACCAGTTCCGCAAGACCTTCCTAGAATAAAACTTCACCCTTGTAAGGTAAAACCTCCATATGCTTCTTTGAGTCGGCATCACCCGTCCATTGGCGGGTCCACATGGCACGCCTAGCAGAAATCGCCATGGCGTTGGCTCTCGAACCTAGCAGCCCAACGTCTCTTTGAGCGTCTCTCATATATAAGACTGCGTCTTTAATATGACCTAAAGTCAATAAAATGGTATCCCTATCTAGGGTATCAAAGTCAGCTGACAAGGTATCTGTCCAAGCTGCAACTGCGCTACATACCCATGCCGATGCTATTGCCGGTCTGAGTAAAGCACCCGTATGCGTATAAATAGATTTTAAGGTAGTTTCCTGTTTGCGATCAGCAGGATCCTTGAGGGCTGCCGTGTCAGGAGATGGTAGCGCCACCTTCTTGGACAAGCGCGTTAAAGCCTTGTCTACCCTGGGCGAGGATTCCCACGTACCCTGTCCTGCGCAGAGAAAGGATACGCCATAAGAATCCTCTTGGGAATCTGCAGTTTTTGGTCTGGAGTTTCCCAAGCTTTTTCAAATAACTCGTTCAGCTCATGAGATGGGGGAAAGGTTACCTCAGGTTTCTTTTCCTTATACATGCGCAACCTCGTGTCAGGGACAGAGGGGTCATCTGTGATATGCAAAAATAGGATTTTGGTACCTACCGGTTAATCCTTTTCTCCTAGTTCGTAGAGGATGCTGGGGACTCCAAAAGGACCATGGGGTATAGATGGGATCCGCAGGAGCTTGGGCACACTGAAAAGACTTAAACTGGGTGTGAACTGGCTCCTCCCTCTATGCCCCTCCTCCAGACCTCAGTTATAGGAACTGTGCCCAGGAGAGACGGACATTTCGGGGAAAGGATTTTTGTTTAAACTAAGGGCTACAAACATACCAGCCCACACCACAAACGTACCGTACAACCGGAGTAACAGTAAACCAGATAACAGTATGAATTTACAACAGCAACAAGCTGAACAATCACTACACCACCCGTGTATAAACTAATTTAACCAGCAAGGAAATACTGCAAGTAACAGTCCGCACTGGGATGGGCGCTTAGCATCCTCTACGGACTAGGAGAAAAGGATTTACCGGTAGGTACCAAAATCCTATTTTCTCTTACGTCCTAGAGGATGCTGGGGACTCCAAAAGGACCATGGGGTTTATACCAAAGCTCCAGACCGGGCAGGAGAGTGCGGACGACTCTGCAGCACCGACTGAGAAAACGCAAGGTCCTCATCAGCCAGGGTATCAAACTTATAGAACTTAGCAAAAGTGTTTGAACCCGACCAAGTAGCTGCTCGGCAAAGCTGTAAAGCCGAGACGCCTCGGGCAGCCGCCCAAGATGAGCCCACTTTCCTGGTGGAATGGGCTTTTACTGACTTCGGCACTGGTAGCCCGGCCGAAGAATGAGCCTCCTGAATCGTACTACAAATCCAGCGTGCTATAGTCTGTTTTGAAGCAGGATGACCAATCTTGTTGAAAGCATACAGGACAAACAGAGCATCCGTTTTCCTGGCCACCGCCGTTCTGGCGACGTAAATTTTCAAAGCTCTCACTACATCAAAATACTTCGGAACTGCCCCAGCATCCGTAGCTACAGGTACCACAATAGGTTGGTTAATGTGAAATGAAGAAACCACCTTCGGCAGAAATTGTTGACGAGTCCTCAATTCGGCCCTATCCGGATGGAAGATCAAGTACGGGCTCTTGTGTGATAAGGCCGCCAACTCAGATACCCTCCTGGCAGATGCCAGAGCCAACAGCATGACCACCTTCCAAGTGAGAAACTTTAACTCAACCTTACGCAAAGGTTCAAACCAGGAAGACATAAGAAACTGCAAGACCACGTCAAGATCCCATGGTGCCACCGGGGGCACAAACGGAGGATGTATATGCATCACTCCCTTCACAAAAGTCTGAACCTCCGGGAGAACAGCCAATTCCTTCTGAAAGAAGATAGAGAAAGCAGAAATCTGCACCTTGATGGAACCCAATTTCAGGCCGGCATCCACGCCTGCCTGCAAAAAATGGAGAAACCGACCCAAGTGAAATTCCTCTGTAGGAGCAGCTCTAGTCTCACACCACGAAACATACTTCCTCCAAACACGATGATAATGTTTCGCTGTAACTTCCTTCCTCGCCTTAAGGAGAGTTGGAATGATCTCCCTGGGAATCCCCTTCCGAGCTAAAATTTGGCGCTCAACTTCCATGCCGTCAAACGCAGCCGCGGTAAGTCTGGAAACACGCATGGTCCCTGCACTAACAGGTCCTCTCTTAGAGGAAGCGGCCAAGGATCTTCCACAGGTAATTCCTGAAGATCTGGATACCAGGCCCTTCTTGGCCAATCCGGAACGACAAGAATCGCCTGCACTCTCGCCCTTCGAATGATTCCCAGTACCTTTGGAATAAGAGGAAGCGGAGGGAACACATACACCGACTGGAAAACCCACGGAGTTACCAGGGCGTCCACTGCGCTGGCGTGGGGTTCCCTTGACCTGGAACAATACCTCGGAAGCTTCTTGTTGAGGTGAGACGCCATCATGTTCCCCAACGCTTCGTCACTTCTGCAAATACCTCTTGATGAAGAGCCCACTCTCCTGGATGGAGGTCGTGTCTGCTGAGGAAGTCTGCTTCCCAGTTGTCCACTTCCGGAAGGAAGACTGCTGACAGGGCGCTCACGTGCTGTTCTGCCCAGCGAAGGATTCTTGTGGCCTCCACCATCGCCGCCCTGCTCCTTGTTCCGCCTTGACGGTTTATATGCACCACTGCTGTTATGTTGTCTGACTGAATCAGGACAGACCGACCTTGAAAAAGGCTTTTTGCCTGTACCAGGCCGTTGTAAATGGCCCTTAACTCAAGAACATTTATGTGGAGACAAGATTCCTGGAGCGACCATTTCCCCTGGAAATTTCTTCCCTGGGTGACTGCGCCCCAGCCTCGGAGACTTGCATCTGTTGTCAACAGGACCCAATCCAGGATAGCGAAACGGCGCCCCCTAGGAGGTGAGAACTTTGTAGCCACCTCAGGAGAGAAATCCTGGCCCTGGGAGATAGGCTTATCTTCCGGGGCAAGTGCAGGTGAGACCCGGACCACTTGCTCAGCAGATCCCACTGAAGCGCCCGGTCATGAAACCTGCCAAACGGAATGGCCTCGTACGCCCCAACCATCTTCCCCAGAACCCGAGTACATTGATGAATCGACACACTTCTTGGTCTCAGAAGCTCCCTGACCATCGTCTGGAGTTCCATAGCTTTGTCTTCCGGAAGAAACACCTTCCGTAAGCTCGTGTCGAGAATCATGCCTAGAAAGGACAATCGAGTGGACGGAATCAACTGAGACTTTGGCAAATTTAGCAGCCAACCGTGTTGTCGCAGAACGGATAGCGAAAAATCCACATTCCTTAGCAACCGTTCCCTTGACCTCGCCTTTATCTGGAGATCGTCCAAGTACGGGATACTGGTAACCCCTTGCTTGCGAAGGAGAACCATAATTTCTGCCATGACCTTGGTGAAAATCCTCGGGGCCGTGGAAAGCCCAAACGGCAACGTCTGAAATTGGTAATGAGAATCCTGTACCGCAAACCTTAGGAAAGCTTGATGCGGAGGATATATCGGGACGTGTAAGTAGGCATCCTTTATGTCGACTGACGCCATAAAGTCCCCCCCTTCTATGCTGGCAATCACCGCTCGAAGAGATTCCATCTTGAACTTGAAAACCTTCAAGCATGGATTGAGGGACGTTAGGTTCAGAATCGGTCTGACCGAACCATCCGGTTTCGGTACCACAAAAAGGCTCGAGTAGAACCCCTCCCCCCGTTGGGACGGGGGAACGGGAACAATGACCCTCTGATGACACAACTTTTGAACTGCTGCCAGCACCACCTCCCTGTCCGGAAGAGACACTGGCAAGGCAGACATGAAAAACCGGTGAGGGGGCGTCTCCTGAAACTCCAGCCTGTAACCCTGAGATACAATCTCTAGGACCCAAGGATCCAGGCCTGATTGAACCCAGACCTGACTGAAGAACTACAGACGGCCCCCCACCGGTTCGGACTCCCCCACGGAAGCCCCAGAGTCATGCGGTGGACTTGGTAGCGGCAGGGGCGGACTTCTGGTCCTGGGCGCCTGACACTGCAGGCGACTTCCTTCCCCTTCCTCTACCCTTTGAAGTGAGAAAAGACGAACCCTTTCCTCGCCTGTATTTATTCGGACGAAAGGACTGCATCTGTTGATGTGGTGCCTTTTTGTGTTGTGTGGGAACATAAGGAAGAAAAGACGACTTACTCGCAGTCGCGGTAGAAACCAGGTCAAACAAGCCGTCCCCAAACAAGACATTACCAGCTTCCATAGCTCTCTTGGAATCGGCATCAGCATTCCATTGATGTATCCACAGCGCCCTCCTGGCCAAAATCGACATGGCATTGGCTCTTGACCCCAAGAGACCAACATCCCTCGCCACATCCTTCAGGCAATCTGCAGCGTCCTTGATATAACCAAGAGTCAAAAGAACAGTATCTTTATCAATGGTATCCATATCACTAGCTAAATTCTCAGCCCATTTAGCAATAGCACTACTCACCCATACCAACGCCACAGCAGGTCTGAGCAATGCACCCGTTTTAGCGAAAATGCACTTCAGAGACGTCTCCAGCTTGCGATCCGCCGGATCCTTGAGAGCTGCCGTGTTAGGAGACGGAAGCGCCACCTTCTTAGACAAACGAGATAAAGCTTTATCAACATTTGGAGACGCCTCCCATTTTTCCCTATCAATAGAGGGGAACGGATACGCCATGTAAATCCTCTTGGGAATCTACCACCTCTTGTCCGGCGACTCCCAAGCCTTTTCACAAAGAGTATTCATCTCATGAGAGGGGGGAAACTGCACCTCAGGTTTTTTCTCTTTAAACAAGCAAATCCTTGTCTCCTGTACAGCAGGTTCCTCAGAAATGCGTCACACATCCTTTATAGCCACAATCATGTACTGAATACTCTTAACTAATCTTGGATGTAACGGAGCCTCAGTGAAGTCGACATCGGACTCAGAATCCGTGTCGGTATAAGTATCTACCACTTGAGTAAATGGCTGCTTTACTGACCCCGAAGGGGTCTGTACCTGCGACAAAGCATCCTCCATGGATTTTTTCCACACCTGTGTCTGTGACTCAGATTTATCTAACCTCTTTGATAAAGAAGCCACATTAGAATTAATTGTATTCAACAATGCAAGTAAATCAGGTGTCGGCTGCGCCGACAGAGCCAACTCTAGACCCGCATCTGCCCCCCCCCCCCAATAACCTCCTCCGGTGAATAACATTCAGCCTCAGACATGTCGACACGGAGTATCGACCCACCGACACACACAATGTCTCAGCCAGAGGACAGGCCCCCAAGTAAGCCTGGATAGAAAAACACAGAGGGAGTATGCCAGCTCACACCCCAGCGCCCATATATCCCCCCAACAAATATATGTAACTAGCGCTGTCTTAATAACAATAAAACTGCACCACCAACTGTGCCCCCCCCGATAAGCTCCCCGTTACTTTAGTGGAGCTTTTGGAGGTCCCGGACCAGCGTCTCCTACATGCCGCGTGTGAGGAGAAATAGCGCCTGTGAGCCGCGCAGCTAAGCTCCGCCCCCTCCCGGCGCGCTTCAGCCCGCCAAGTTTGAAAACTTGAAAATGCCGGCGGGGGTCTAGAAAACGGTGCCGAGGCACCGAAAAAGCATCTGCCGGCTCTCCAGACGTCAGTAACATGCTGCCCAGGGCGCCCCCCCCCCCCAGCGCCCTGCACCCTGTGAGTGCCGATGGAGATAGTGCGTGTGGGAGCATGGAGCGTTACCGCTGCGCTGTACCTGGTTACTGAAGTCTTCTGCCGTCACTGAAGTCTTCTGTTCTTCTAATACTCACCCGGCTTCTTTCTTCTGGCTTCTGTGAGGGGGGTGACGACGTGGCTCCGGGAACAAGCAGCTAGGCGCACTAAGTGATCGAACCCTCTGGAGCTAATGGTGTCCAGTAGCCGAGAAGCAGAGCCCTTAAACTAAGAAGAAGTAGGTCTGCTTCTCTCCCCTCACTCCCACGCTGCAGGGAGCCTGTAACCAGCAGGTCTCTCTGAAAATAAAAAACCTAACAAAAGTCTTTTCCAGAGAAACTCAGCAGAGCTCCCCTAGTGAGTGTCCAGTCAGTCCTGGGCACAAAGTCTAACTGAGGTCTGGAGGAGGGGCATAGAGGGAGGAGCCAGTTCACACCCAGTTTAAGTCTTTTCAGTGTGCCCAAGCTCCTGCGGATCCCGTCTATACCCCATGGTCCTTTTGGCGTCCCCAGCATCCTCTAGGACGTAAGAGAAACATATTTTATTGCAATGATCATATAATGAATACTTTTGGCCACCCTTGGGTGTAACCTTGCATCATCGTAGTCGACACTGGAGTCAGAATCCGTGTCAGTATCAGTGTCTGCTATTTGGGATAGAGAACGTTTTTGAGACCCTGAAGGGCCCTGTGACACAGTCAAAGCCTTGGATTGACTCCCTACTTTTTCCCTGGACTCTGCTTTGTCCAGCCTCTAATGTAATAAGGTCATATTTGCATTTAAAACATTCCACATTTCCAACCAATCAGGAGTCTGCGTTGCCGACAGAGACATCACAATCATCTGCTCCACCTCCTCCTTAGATGAGCCTTCCGCTTCAGACATGTCGACACACTCGTACCGACACCCCCACACACACAGGGATATATTTATATGGAGACATTTCCCCACTAAGGCCCTTTGGAGAGACAGAGAGAGAGTATGCCAGCACACACCCAGCGCCAACTGACACTGGCAACAACTTCCCAGATAATATGGGGCTTTTTTTTATATATAATTATCTGTGTAATACACTCACTGCGCCTTACAAGTGCCCACCCCCCTCTTTTCAGCCCTGTGTCACCGTGTTCAGCAGGGGATAGTACGGGGAGCCAGCTTCTCTGCAGTACACTGGGGAGAAAATGGTGCTGGTTAGTGTTGTGGGACCAAGCTCCGCCCCCTCCAGGGGCGGGCTTCGGTCCCGCTCAATTTTGTATAACTGGCGGGGGATTTTTATAATTACTGCCTCCGCAGCCTATATATATTTATATGCCAGTCCTAGAGGTTTATATTGCTGCCCAGGGCGCCCCCCCCTGCGCCCTGCACCCATCAGTGCCTGCTCGTGTATGGGAGCAATGGCGCGCAGCGTTACCGCTGCGCGCTTACCTCAGGGAAGATCAGAAGTCTTCTGCCGTCTTTGAAGTCTTCTTTCTTCTTATATTCAACCGGCTTCTATCTTCCGGCTCTGTGAGGAGGACGGCGGCGCGGCTCTGGGACGAACGGCGAGGGGAGACCTGTGTTCCGAGTCCCTCTGGAGCTAATGGTGTCCAGTAGCCTAAGAAGCAGAGCCTATCACTTAAGTAGGTCTGCTTCTCTCTCCTCAGTCCCACGATGCAGGGAGCCTGTTGCCAGCAGTGCTCCCTGAAAATAAAAACTTAACAAAATTCTTTTTTCAGAGAAACTCAGGAGAGCTCCCTGTAATGCACCCAGTCTCCTCTGGGCATAGGATCTGAGGTCTGGAGGAGCGGCATAGAGGGAGGAGCCAGTGCACACCCATTCTAAAGTTCTTTATAGTGCCCATGTCTCCTGTGGAGCCCGTCTATACCCCATGGTCCTTACGGAGTCCCCAGCATCCTCTAGGACGTAAGAGAAATGTAATTTTAATAAATAAATAAATACAATTAAAAAGTAGCTGATGTACAAAGAATGGGTAATGAATGGAGAATTACCACAAATATGATAACAAACAGCGTTGAAAGTTAGTCTCACTGATAAAGATGTAGCTCATATGTCCCTTATTGTCAAAAATAAGAATTTACTTACCGATAATTCTATTTCTCGGAGTCCGTAGTGGATGCTGGGGTTCCTGAAAGGACCATGGGGAATAGCGGCTCCGCAGGAGACAGGGCACAAAAAGTAAAGCTTTAGGATCAGGTGGTGTGCACTGGCTCCTCCCCCTATGACCCTCCTCCAAGCCTCAGTTAGGTACTGTGCCCGGACGAGCGTACACAATAAGGAAGGATTTATGAATCCCGGGTAAGACTCATACCAGCCACACCAATCACACTGTACAACCTGTGATCTGAACCCAGTTAACAGTATGATAACAGCGGAGCCTCTGAAAAGATGGCTCACAACAATAATAACCCGATTTTTGTAACTATGTACAAGTAATGCAGATAATCCGCACTTGGGATGGGCGCCCAGCATCCACTACGGACTCCGAGAAATAGAATTATCGGTAAGTAAATTCTTATTTTCTCTATCGTCCTAGTGGATGCTGGGGTTCCTGAAAGGACCATGGGGATTATACCAAAGCTCCCAAACGGGCGGGAGAGTGCGGATGACTCTGCAGCACCGAATGAGAGAACTCCAGGTCCTCCTTAGCCAGGGTATCAAATTTGTAGGATTTTACAAACGTGTTTGCCCCTGACTAAATAGCCGCTCGGCAAAGTTGTAAAGCCGAGACCCCTCGGGCAGCCGCCCAAGATGAGCCCACCTTCCTTGTGGAATGGGCATTTACATATTTTGGCTGTGGCAGGCCTGCCACAGAATGTGCAAGCTGAATTGTATTACACATCCAACTAGCAAAAGTCTGCTTAAAAGCAAGAGCACCCAGTTTGTTGGGTGCATACAGGATAACAGCAAGTCAGTTTTCCTGACTCCAGCCGTCCTGGAACCTATATTTTCAGGGCCCTGACCACATCTAGCAACTTGGAGTCCTCCAAGTCCCTAGTAGGCGCAAGACACCACAATAAGCTGGTTCAGGTGAAACACTGACACCACCTTAGGGAGAGAACTGGGGACGAGTCCGCAGCTCTGCCCTGTCCGAATGGACAAACAGATATGGGCTTTTCTGAGAAAAAAATCACCAATTTGACACTCGCCTGGTCCAGGCCAGGTCCAAGAGCATGTTCACTTTTCATGTGAGATGCTTCAAATCCACAGATTTGACTGGTTTTAAACCAATGTGTTTTGAGGAATCCCAGAACTACGTTGAGATCCCACAGTGCCACTGGAGGCACAAAAGGGGGTTGTATATGCAATACTCCCTTGACAAACTTCTGGACTTCAGGAACTGAAGCCACTTCTTTCTGGAAGAAAAATCGACAGGGCCGAAATTTGAACCTTAATGGACCCCAATTTGAGGCCCATAGACACTCCTGTTTGCAAGAAATGCAGGAATCGACCGAGTTGAAATTTCTTCGTGGGGCCTTCCTGGCCTCACACCACGCAACATATTTTCGCCACATGTGGTGATAATGTTGTGCGGTCACCTCCTTTCTGGCTTTGACCAGGGTAGGAATGACCTCTTCCTGAATGCCTTTTCCCTTAGGATCCGGCGTTCCACCGCCATGCCGTCAAACGCAGCTGCGGTAAGTCTTGGAACAGACATGGTACTTGCTGAAACAAGTCCCTTCTTAGCGGCAGAGGCCATAAGTCCTCTGTGAGCATCTCTTGAAGTTCCGGGTACCAAGTCCTTCTTGGCCAATCCGGAGCCATGAGTATAGTTCTTACTCCTCTACGTCTTATAATTCTCAGTACCTTAGGTATGAAAAGCAGAGGATGGAACACATACACCGACTGGTACACCCACGGTGTTACCAGAACGTCCACAGCTATT
The DNA here is from genome assembly GCF_028390025.1 of Pseudophryne corroboree. Lineage (NCBI taxonomy): Eukaryota > Metazoa > Chordata > Amphibia > Anura > Myobatrachidae > Pseudophryne > Pseudophryne corroboree. The sequence continues at coordinate 247,276,435 of NC_086446.1, forward strand.
GCCTGAGGGTCTCTTAACCTGGCGCAATACCGGTCCCGTTTTTTGTTCAGACGGTACGCCATCATGTCCACCTTTGGTAATTCCCAACGGTCTACAATTATGTGGAAAACTTCCCCATGAAGTTCCCACTCTGCCGGGTGGAGGTCGTGCCTACTGAGGAAGTCTGCTTCCCAGTTTCCATTCCCGGAATGAAACACTGCTGACAGTGCTATCACATGATTTTCCGCCCAGCGAAAAGTCCTTGCAGTTTTTGCCACTGCCCTCCTGCTTCTTGTGCCGCCCTGTCTATTTACGTGGGCGACTGCCGTGATGTTTTATCCCACTGGATCAATACCGGCTGACCTTGAAGCAGAGGTCTTGCTAAGCTTAGAGCATTATAAATTTACCCTTAGCTATATTTATGTGGAGAAAAATCTCCAGACTTGATCACACTCCCTGGAAATTTTTTCCTTGTGTGACTGCTCCCCAGCCTCTCGGGCTGGCCTCCGTGGTCACCAACATCCAAAACTGAATGCCGAATCTGCGGCCCTCTAGAAGATGAGCACTCTGTAACCACCACAGGAGAGACACCCTTGTCCTTGGATATAGGGTTATCCGCTGATGCATCTGAAGATGCGATCCGGACCATTTGTCCAGCAGATCCCACTGAAAAGTTCTTGCATGAAATCTGCCGACTGGAATTGCTTCGAAGGAAGTCACCATTTTTTTACCATGGCCCTTGTGCAATGATGCACTGATTTTAGGAGGTTCCTGACTAGCTCGGATAACTCCCTGGCTTTCTCTTCCGGGAGAAACACCTTTTTCTGGACTGTGTCCAGAATCATCCCTAAGCACAGGAGACTTGTTGTCGGGATCAGCTGCGATTTTGGAATCTTTAGAATCCACCCCTGCTGTTGTAACAGTATCCGAGATAGTGCTACTCCGACCTCCAACTGTTCCCTGGACTTTGCCCTTATCAGGAGATCGTCCAAGTAAGGGATAATTAAGACGCCTTTCCTTCGAAGAAGAACCATCATTTCGGCCATTACCTTGGTAAAGACCCGGGGTGCCGTAGACAATCCAAACGGCAGCGTCTGAAACTGATAGTGACAGTTCTGTACCACGAACCTGAGGTACCCTTAGTGATAAGGGCAAATTTGGGACATGGAGGTAAGCATCCCTGATGTCTCGGGACACCAGATAGTCCCCTTCTTCCCGGTTCGTTATCACTGCTCTGAGTGACTCCATCTTGATTTGAACCTTTGTAAGTGTTCAAATTTTTTTAGATTTAGAATAGGTCTCACCTAGCCTTCTGGCTTCAGTACCACAATATAGTGTGGAATAATACCCCTTTTCTTGTTGTAGGAGGGGTAATTTAATTATCACCTGCTGGGAATACAGCTCGTGAATTTTTTCCCATACTGCCTCCTTGTCGGAGGGAGACCTTGGTAAAGCAGCCTTCAGGAGCCTGCGCAGGGGAAACGTCTCGACATTCCAAACTGTACCCCTGGGATGCTACTTGTAGGATCCAGGGGTCCTGTACGGTCTCAGCGTCATGCTGAGAGCTTGTCAGAAGGGTTGGAACGCTTCTGTTCCTGGGAATGGGCTGCCTGCTGCAGTCTTCTTCCCTTTCCTCTATCCCTGGGCAGATATGACTCTTATAGGGACGAAAGGACTGAAGCTGAAAAGACGGTGTCTTTTTCTGCAGAGATGTGACTTAGGGTAAAAACGGTGGATTTTCCAGCAGTTGCCGTGGCCACCAGGTCCGATGGACCGACCCCAAATAACTCCTCTTCCTTTATACGGCAATACACCTTTGTGCCGTTTGGAATCTGCATCACCTGACCACTGTCGTGTCCATAAACATCTTCTGGCAGATATGGACATCGCAGTTACTCTTGATGCCAGAGTGCAAATATCCCTCTGTGCATCTCGCATATATAGAAATACATCCTTTAAATGCTCTATAGTCAATAAAATACTGTCCCTGTCAAGGGTATCAATATTTTTAGTCAGGGAATCCGACCAAGCCACCCCAGCTCTGCACATCCAGGCTGAGGCGATCGCTGGTCGCAGTATAACACCAGTATGTGTGTATATACTTTTTATGATATTTTTCCAGCCTCCTGTCAGCTGGCTCCTTGAGGACGGCCCTATCTATAGACGGTACCGCCACTTGTTCTGATAAGCGTGTGAGCGCCTTATCCACCCTAAGGGGTGTTTCCCAACGCGCCCTAACTTCTGGCGGGAAAGGGTATACCGCCCATATTTTCTATCGGGGGGAACCCACGCATCATCACACACTTCATTTAATTTATCCGATTCAGGAAAAACTACGGTAGTTTTTTCACATCCCACATAATACCCTCTTTTGTGGTACTTGTAGTATCAGAAATATGTAACACCTCCTTCATTGCCCTTAACGTGTGGCCCTAATAAGGAATACGTTTGTTTATTCACCGTCGACACTGGATTCAGTGTCCCTGTCTGTGTCTGTGTCGACCGACTAAAGTAAACGGGCGTTTTAAAACCCCTGACGGTGTTTTTGAGACGTCTGGACCGGTACTAATTGTTTGTCGGCCGTCTCATGTCGTCAACCGACCTTGGCGCGTGTTGACATTATCACGTAATTCCCTAAATAAGCCATCCATTCCGGTGTCGACTCCCTAGAGAGTGACATCACCATTACAGGCAATTTGCTCCGCCTCCTCACCAACATCGTCCTCATACATGTCGACACACACGTACCGACACACAGCACACACACAGGGAATGCTCTGATAGAGGACAGGACCTACTAGCCCTTTGGAGAGACAGAGGGAGAGTTTGCCAGCACACACCAAAAACGCTATAATTATATAGGGACAACCTTATATAAGTGTTTTCCCTTATAGCCTCTTTTTTATATATTTCTAACGCCAAATTAGTGCCCCCCCTCTCTGTTTTAACCCTGTTTCTGTAGTGCAGTGCAGGGGAGAGCCTGGGAGCCTTCCCTCCAGCCTTTCTGTGAGGGAAAATGGCGCTGTGTGCTGAGGAGATAGGCCCCGCCCCTTTTTCGGCGGCCTCATCTCCCGCTCTTAACGGATTCTGGCAGGGGTTAAATATCTCCATATAGCCCCCGGAGGCTATATGTGAGGTATTTTTAGCCAAAAAAGGTTTTCATTTGCCTCCCAGGGCGCCCCCCTCCCAGCGCCCTGCACCCTCAGTGACTGCCGTGTGAAGTGTGCTGAGAGGAAAATGGCGCACAGCTGCAGTGCTGTGCGCTACCTTAAGAAGACTGAGGAGTCTTCTGCCGCCGATTCTGGACCTCTTCTCGTTTCAGCATCTGCAAGGGGGCCGGCGGCGAGGCTCCGGTGACCATCCAGGCTGTACCTGTGATCGTCCCTCTGGAGCTAATGTCCAGTAGCCAAGAAGCCAATCCATCCTGCACGCAGGTGAGTTCACTTCTTCTCCCCTAAGTCCCTCGTTGCAGTGATCCTGTTGCCAGCAGGACTCACTGTAAAATAAAAAACCTAAGCTAAACTTTTCTAAGCAGCTCTTTAGGAGAGCCACCTAGATTGCACCCTTCTCGGCCGGGCACAAAAATCTAACTGAGGCTTGGAGGAGGGTCATAGGGGGAGGAGCCAGTGCACACCACCTGATCCTAAAGCTTTACTTTTTGTGCCCTGTCTCCTGCGGAGCCGCTATTCCCCATGGTCCTTTCAGGAACCCCAGCATCCACTAGGACGATAGAGAAAAGGTAAAGTTGGAGGTTTACCGGATTTTCAAGAAGTATGTGCCTTTCTGGTGTCAAATCAAAGGGAAACTGGCTCCGGAACCCTTCTCCCAAGTAGCACACAAATCCGTCCGTCCGGTGAAGCTCTTTGTCCTGAGCTGTCAGGCGGCACACTCGAGATACAATGTAGCACATAGGCGCTCCATTGTATCCAATGGTGGGAACTTTGCGTCAGCGGTTGAGGTTACTCGCGGTCAACCGCTGACTGCAAAGTTCCCACCATTGAATATAATGGAGCGCCTATGTGCTATGCGCCGCCTGACAGCTCAGACGCGCACAGCCAATCAGGAGCGTGCCACGACGTGGCACTCCCTGATTGGCTGAAGGGACCCTCTTTGACAGCAGTCACAGGGGGTCCCAGCAGTCGGGGAAAGGGGTCCCATGTGTAAACATGGGACCCCTTTCAGTGCGTGGATCGGGTTTTGCTTTTTCTAATTTTGCCAAGTACGTGGATTACAAACTAAGAAGAGGACAGATCTACACAGGATTTTTGTGAGTATAATTTTATTCTACTGGTGAAGAGGACCGACTGCTTCTTGTCAACATAGGTAAGTATGTGTGTGTCGGTGTGCATGTATGTAATAAAGTTTTACTATCACGGTGTGTACTGTTTTTATTTGAGTATTTTTTTTGCAGTAGAACTACAGGTACCAGCACGCCTATCTCCCCCTCCCCGCATGCTGGTACTTGTGGTTCTCCAAGTAACAGCTTGCAGGGGAGGCTTGCTGGGACTTGTAGTTCTGCTACAAAAAACAATATTCTTTATTTTGACACTTGGCTATCAGCCTCCCATCCGCCGCCCTTGGATGGGAAGGACAGCCTCGGGCTTCACCCCTGGCCCTTTGGTGGCTGGAGGGGGGGGGAACCCCTTGATTTAAGGGGTTCCCACTCCTCCAGGGTACCCCGGGCCAGTGGAGACTAGTTGGGGATTTAATGCCACGGCCACAGGGACCGGTATAAAAGTGTCCCCCGGCTGTGGCATTCTCTCTCTAGCTAGTGGAGCCCGCTGCTGGTGTGAAAAATACGGGGGACCCCTACGTCTTTTGTCCCCCGTAATTTTTGCACCAGGACCGGATGCAGAGCCCGGTGCTGGTTGTTAAAATACGGGGGATCCCCTGACATTTTTCCCCCCGTATTTTTACAACCAGGACCGGCTCAAAGAGCCCGAGGCTGGTTATGCTTAGGAAGGGGGACCCCACGCATTTTTTTTCAGGGTTTTATAAACACTTTTGTGCCGTCCATGAAGTCGAATCCAGGACGCACACTATCGTCAATTGGTCCGTTTTTCGACAGCGGGACTGTCGAATCCGTTTTTTATTGAATATGTCGAATTCAGGTCCCGGCGGGAGGGTGTCTGACTGTCGAATTGTGTCGAATTATAAAACGGTCGAATTCCAGCCGGAATTCGACCGCAATTGCATATACCCCCAAGTCTCTTGTTAATTTAGAAGTTGGTGTTCCTTCTAGGCTGTTTCAGCAGGGTGCTGCACCCTGCCCATTTTTGAAATGTGAAAAAGCACCCTGCCCTTTTTCAGTGCACCCTGCAGGACCATAAATCGCCCCCTTGTATACAGAATGCAACAGTCAGAGTGCGTATTACAATGTTGTCGTCTACTCCTTGCCCACCTCTGAAATTGGAACACAATTTCTATCCTTTAGCCAACTGGATGGCAGAGGAGGCACTGTAAATAACACAGCACTCTGATAAAGAGGGAAAGAACAGGGTAAGCAGTGAGCATGTACTGCTTACAGTATTTCCCTAGTAGAACAGACTTATTTTTTTCCTATATATTTTAACCCATTGTTTAACTTTTCTGTTTTATAACACATAGAAGACTGGACATATACAGTATGTTTCTCAGTACAGATGTTAGGTGTCTTATATATGATTTACTAAGGGCAAAATGTATGTACAAAAACTATAAACATATGCGCTATGCTTTGTGCGCAAAGCGCCACATCAAAAATGTGCCCTTCAAAATAAAAATGTGCCCTCTTCAATGCTCAGCACCCTGCCCTAAAAAAATCCTAGAGTGAACACTAGAAGTAATATATGAATGCTTTATTAACATTTTTATTTTATTTAAAAAGCACTGACACATCCAATGCGTCATACAATACAATACAATACAAATGAGGCAGAAGGTAAACAAATGAGCTAACAATGGAAAAGGTGTGGCGAACACTTGATACTTAAACAAATGTAGCTGCTGGTGGGAAAAGAGTGTGTGGCTATTGTCAGGCAGCAGCATTATAAGCAGTAAGCAGTCACTGGTGACTGCCATTCCTATGCTGTGGTACAGTAGGAATGGTTACAGACAATAGGGGAGATGTGACAAACCTTCTGAAGAGTGCAGTTTAAGTTACCCATAAAAGCCAATCATCTTTTACCTATCATTTTTTGGGGGAATTCAATTATTTTGCGTTACCACAGCCCCAATCGTAAGGGGGGTACACACGGAGAGATCCGTGTTTAAAATCGAAACAATCTGACTAGATTGCTTAGATTTTAGGCACGGATCTGCCGTGTCTATGCCCCCCCAGCGATAGCAATGTGCGGCCCTGCGCATCGCTATCGCTGGCTCAATCTAGCGAGTCGCTCACTTCACCGCTGTGTGAAGTGATCGGCCCATCGTCCGTCCCCTCGCTCAGCACATTGCACTGTGCTGAGCAGGGGGGGGGGAGATGTGTGCTAAGCGGTCTGTGTTAAGATCGCTTAGCACACATCTCTCCCGTCAGTACCCCCCTTAAAGGGACAGGGTGATATTCAATTGTTTGTGCTGGTGGTTTTAGTGCAGCAGGCGTCCATTAGCTATGCTCGCAGCCTCCTGGAGGTACAAGCAGAAATCCGTCCAAATTCAGGCTGTTCGGTGCCCAAACTCAGCGCATCCAGTAGTTTTCATAGGTTTATTTGCTATACACAGCTGCTAATCCCTGCATTTGGGCATGCCGCATCATTCGCGATTATTGACACAAACGATTGAATATTATTCGATCAATTAAGACTGGAAAGCGAGTGCAAGAAAACAACTGAATTTCCCCCTTAGAAGTTTGTAGCCCAGCGATCAGAACTAAATCACCCCCAGAATTTAGAGCACATCGGGCAATCACAAAATGAATTCTTGTACCTTATTTGGGATGGTGCTGTCAAGCAGGACATGTTATAGTGAATTTTCGTGTGTAATGTTGGTAAGAAGAAAAATGTACAGTCACCATATCACATTGGCACCATTCTTTACTCTATGTTATGATCTAGGCAGAAGTATTTTAATGTAATATTCTAACCTCCTCCTTAAAAGACCTTTTGTTTTTTAACATAGCTGTATTTCTGCAAGAAAAAGACTTTGTCCAAGCTGCCTTGCTTAAACAAAATATGCATACTAAACAACTGTGTCGGGACATGCAGCTAAATGCTCATGTTATAAAGGACACTGTTACAGAGATGGTTGCTGACCTTAAGTGAACAAACCTGTACTATATGTCCAATGTCTTTATTAATGGAATACCTTGCTTACCATCAGATAATTCATTTACCCCCAGCTACACTGCAATTCAGCACAATGGGACTGTCACAGCCTAAGCAGACAACCCTGAGTTGCATAGAGCATCTATGAATCACATCCTAATTTATGATTTTTGATTCAACTGCTGCAAAGCGGTTGGGAGGTTTATATCTCCTCTAAGAGCTTAAAATAAAATATTAGTAGACAGAATAGAGAAGTATGACTTAAAACAATCTATAGGCATCTGTCCCTGACCCAGAAGAGCACACAATCAATTCTCTATCGCAAAAGCATTAATCTACAAGTTAAGTTTATTTGCACTGAGGGAGAAAATCACAGCACTTCGATCAAACTCACATTAGGGCCGTAATTAGGTGTGTGAGAGTAGTGCCCCTGCCCAGAGCGTAAGGCCGAGGGAAACAGCACGGTCACTACCGGTTGGCATCTGCATTTGACTTACGAGAGCTGTCCGCAACGGACATGCCTGGCTCTCAGTATTTCTGTTCCTGGCCCCCTCTTTGTCACGTCACGTGTGAGGGGGGCTTACCCAAGGCACAATATTGCCCTGCTACAGCGCAATCATTTTCTAGCTTTTGAAATTCAGTTCCTGTTCTACACAGTATGTCCGCACTTAGGGCCTAATTCAGAGTTGATCGCAGCAGCAAATTTGTTAGCAGTTGGGCAAAACCATGTGAGCTGCAGGAGGGGCAGATATAACATATGCAGGGAGAGTTAGAATTGGGTGGTGTGTGTTCAAACTGAAATCTAAATTGCAGTGTCAAAATAAAGCAGCCAGTATTTACCCTGCACAGAAATAAAATAACCCACCCAAATCTAACTCTCTCTGCAAATGTTATATAGGCCACACCTGCGGTGCACGTGGTTTTGCCCAACTGCTAACAAATTTGCTGCTGCGATCAGGTCTGATTTACCCCCTCAGGGCCTTATTCAGAGTTGTTAGAAAACCAAAAAAGTTAGCAATTGGGCAAACACATGTTGCACTGCAGGTGGGGCAGATGTAACATGTGCAGAGAGATTTAGATTTGGGTGGGGTGTGTTCAAACTGAAATCTAAATTGCAGTGTAAAAATAAAGCAGCCGGTATTTACCCTGCACAAAAACAAAATAACCCACCCAAATCTAACTCTCTCTGCACATGTTACATCTGCCCCACCTGCAGTGCAGCATGGTTTTGCCTAATTGCTAACTTTCTGGTTTGCTAACAACTCTGAATAAACCACTTAGGCTGTAACCCGTACATACAGTACATCAGGTCTCAACACTTTTCCGTACTATACTCTTATTTCACATTTTAGAAAAGACTTCTATGTGCAAACGTGAAAGTGAAATAGTTTATACTGACTTTCATTACTTATGCAGTATGTGCTTCTTCCTACTGGAAGAAAGCATAAGATCACAGAGACCAATGCTGTGCATACTAAGAGTAAAATAAATACTCTGCTCATTTTCTTTTTAATATGAGAGATAATAAGAATTTACTTACCGATAATTCTATTTCTCGGAGTCCGTAGTGGATGCTGGGGTTCCTGAAAGGACCATGGGGAATAGCGGCTCCGCAGGAGACAGGGCACAAAAAGTAAAGCTTTAGGATCAGGTGGTGTGCACTGGCTCCTCCCCCTATGACCCTCCTCCAAGCCTCAGTTAGGATACTGTGCCCGGACGAGCGTACACAATAAGGAAGGATTTTGAATCCCGGGTAAGACTCATACCAGCCACACCAATCACACTGTACAACCTGTGATCTGAACCCAGTTAACAGTATGATAACAGCGGAGCCTCTGAAAAGATGGCTCACGACAATAATAACCCGATTTTTGTAACTATGTACAAGTATTGCAGATAATCCGCACTTGGGATGGGCGCCCAGCATCCACTACGGACTCCGAGAAATAGAATTATCGGTAAGTAAATTCTTATTTTCTCTATCGTCCTAGTGGATGCTGGGGTTCCTGAAAGGACCATGGGGATAATACCAAAGCTCCCAAACGGGCGGGAGAGTGCGGATGACTCTGCAGCACCGAATGAGAGAACTCCAGGTCCTCCTTAGCCAGGGTATCAAATTTGTAGGATTTTACCAACGTGTTTGCCCCTGACTAAATAGCCGCTCGGCAAAGTTGTAAAGCCGAGACCCCTCGGGCAGCCGCCCAAGATAAGCCCACCTTCCTTGTGGAATGGGCATTTACATATTTTGGCTGTGGCAGGCCTGCCACAGAATGTGCAAGCTGAATTGTATTACACATCCAACTAGCAATAGTCTGCTTAGAAGCAAGAGCACCCAGTTTGTTGGGTGCATACAGGATAACAGCAAGTCAGTTTTCCTGACTCCAGCCGTCCTGGAACCTATATTTACAGGGCCCTGACAACATCTAGCAACCTGGAGTCCTCCAAGTCCCTAGTAGGCGCAAGGCACCAAAATAAGCTGGTTCAGGTGAAACACTGACACCACCTTAGGGAGAGAACTGGGGACGAGTCCGCAGCTCTGCCCTGTCCAAATGGACAACCAGATATGGGCTTTTTTGAGAAAAAAACCACCAATTTGACACTCGCCTGGTCCAGGCCAGGGCCAAGAGCATGGTCACTTTTCATGTGAGATGCTTCAAATCCACAGATTTGACTGGTTTTAAACCAATGTGATTTGAGGAATCCCAGAACTACGTTGAGATCCCACAGTGCCACTGGAGGCACAAAAGGGGGTTGTATATGCAATACTCCCTTGACAAACTTCTGGACTTCAGGAACTGAAGCCACTTCTTTCTGGAAGAAAATCGACAGGGCCGAAATTTGAACCTTAATGGACCCCAATTTGAGGCCCATAGACACTCCTGTTTGCAGGAAATGCAGGAATCGACCGAGTTGAAATTTCTTCGTGGGGCCTTTCTGGCCTCACACCACGCAACATATTTTTGCCACATGTGGTGATAATGTTGTGCGGTCACCTCCTTTCTGGCTTTGACCAGGGTAGGAATGACCTCTTCCGGAATGCCTTTTTCCCTTAGGATCCGGCGTTCCACCGCCATGCCGTCAAACGCAGCTGCGGTAAGTCTTGGAACAGACATGGTACTTGCTGAAACAAGTCCCTTCTTAGCGGCAGAGGCCATAAGTCCTCTGTGAGCATCTCTTGAAGTTCCGGGTACCAAGTCCTTCTTGGCCAATCCGGAGCCATGAGTATAGTTCTTACTCCTCTACGTCTTATAAGTCTCAGTACCTTAGGTATGAGAAGCAGAGGATGGAACACATACACCGACTGGTACATCCATGGTGTTACCAGAACGTCCACAGCTATTGCCTGAGGGTCTCTTAACCTGGCGCAATACCTGTCCCGTTTTTTGTTCAGACGGGACGCCATCATGTCCACCTTTGGTATTTCCCAACGGTTTACAATCATGTGGAAAACTTCCCGATGAAGTTTCCACTCTGCCGGGTGGAGGTCGTGCCTGCTGAGGAAGTCTGCTTCCCAGTTTCCATTCCCGGAATGAAACACTGCTGACAGTGCTATCACATGATTTTCCGCCCAGCGAAAAGTCCTTGCAGTTTTTGCCATTGCCCTCCTGCTTCTTGTGTCGCCCTGTCTATTTACGTGGGCGACTGCTGTGATGTTTTTCCCACTGGATCAATACCGGCTGACCTTGAAGCAGAGGTCTTGCTAAGCTTAGAGTATTATAAATTTACCCTTAGCTCCAGTATATTTATGTGGAGAAAAGTCTCCAGACTTGATCACACTCCCTGGAAATTTTTTCCTTGTGTGACTGCTCCCCAGCCTCTCGGGCTGGCCTCCGTGGTCACCAGCATCCAATCCTGAATGCCGAATCTGCGGCCCTCTAGAAGATGAGCACTCTGTAACCACCACAGGAGAGACACCCTTGTCCTTGGATATAGGGTTATCCGCTGATGCATCTGAAGATGCGATCCGGACCATTTGTCCAGCAGATCCCACTGAAAAATTCTTGCGTGAAATCTGCCGAATGGAATTGCTTCGTAGGAAGTCACCATCTTTACCAGGACCCTTGTGCAATGATGCACTGATTTTAGGAGGTTCCTGACTAGCTCGGATAACTCCCTGGCTTTCTCTTCCGGGAGAAACACCTTTTTCTGGACTGTGTCCAGAATCATCCCTAGGCACAGCAGACTTGTCGTCGGGATCAGCTGCGATTTTGGAGTATTTAGAATCCACCCGTGCTGTTGTAGCAGTATCCGAGATAGTGCTACTCCGACCTCCAACTGTTCCCTGGACTTTGCCCTTATCAGGAGATCGTCCAAGTAAGGGATAATTAAGACGCCTTTTCTTCGAAGAAGAATCATCATTTCGGCCATTACCTTGGTAAAGACCCGGGGTGCCGTGGACAATCCAAACGGCAGCGTCTGAAACTGATAGTGACAGTTCTGTACCACGAACCTGAGGTACCCTTAGTGAGAAGGGCAAATTTTGGACATGGAGGTAAGCATCCCTGATGTCTCGGGACACTATATAGTCCCCTTCTTCCTGGTTCGTTATCACTGCTCTGAGTGACTCCATCTTGATTTGAACCTTTGTAAGTGTTCAAATTTTTTTAGATTTAGAATAGGTCTCACCTAGCCTTCTGGCTTCAGTACCACAATATAATGTGGAATAATACCCCTTTTCTTGTTGTAGGAGGGGTAATTTGATTATCACCTGCTGGGAATACAGCTTGTGAATTGTTTCCCATACTGCCTCCTTGTCGGAGGGAGACCTTGGTAAACCAGACTTCAGGAGCCTGCGAAGGGGAAACGTCTCGACATTCCAATCTGTACCCCTGGGATACTACATGTAGGATCCAGGGGTCCTGTACGGTCCCAGCGTCATGCTGAGAGCTTGGCAGAAGCGGTGGAACGCTTCTGTTCCTGGGAATGGGCTGCCTGCTGCAGTCTTCTTCCCTTTCCTCTATCCCTGGGCAGATATGACTCTTATAGGGACGAAAGGACTGAGGCTGAAAAGACGGTGTCTTTTTCTGCAGAGATGTGACTTAGGGTAAAAACGGTGGATTTTCCAGCAGTTGCCGTGGCCACCAGGTCCGATGGACCGACCCCAAATAACTCCTCTTCCTTTATACGGCAATACACCTTTGTGCCGTTTGGAATCTGCATCACCTGACCACTGTCGTGTCCATAAACATCTTCTGGCAGATATGGACATCGCACTTACTCTTGATGCCAGAGTGCAAATATCCCTCTGTGCATCTCGCATATATAGAAAATGCATCCTTTAAATGCTCTATAGTCAATAAAATACTGTCCCTGTCAAGGGTATCAATATTTTTAGTCAGGGAATCCGACCAAGCCACCCCAGCTCTGCACATCCAGGCTGAGGCGATCGCTGGTCGCAGTATAACACCAGTATGTGCGTATATACTTTTTATGATATTTTCCAGCCTCCTGTCAGCTGGCTCCTTGAGGACGGCCCTATCTATAGACGGTACCGCCACTTGTTTTGATAAGCGTGTGAGCGCCTTATCCACCCTAAGGGGTGTTTCCCAACGCGCCCTAACTTCTGGCGGGAAAGGGTATACCGCCCATAATTTTCTATCGGGGGGAACCCACGCATCATCACACACTTCATTTAATTTATCTGATTCAGGAAAAACTACGGTAGTTTTTTCACATCCCACATAATACCCTCTTTTGTGGTACTTGTAGTATCAGAAATATGTAACACCTCCTTCATTGCCCTTAACGTGTGGCCCTAATAAGGAATACGTTTGTTTATTCACCGTCGACACTGGATTCAGTGTCCGTGTCTGTGTCTGTGTCGACCGACTAAAGTAAACGGGCGTTTTAAAACCCCTGACGGTGTTTCTGAGACGTCTGGACCGGTACTAATTGTTTGTCGGCCGTCTCATGTCGTCAACCGACCTTGCAGCGTGTTGACATTATCACGTAATTCCCTAAATAAGCCATCCATTCCGGTGTCGACTCCCTAGAGAGTGACATCACCATTACAGGCAATTGCTCCGCCTCCTCACAACATCGTCCTCATACATGTCGACACACACGTACCGACACACAGCACACACACAGGGAATGCTCTGATAGAGGACAGGACCCACTAGCCCTTTGGAGAGACAGAGGGAGAGTTTGCCAGCACACACCAAAAACGCTATAATTATATAGGGACAACCTTATATAAGTGTTTTCCCTTATAGCATCTTTTATATATTTCTAACGCCAAATTAGTGCCCCCCCTCTCTGTTTAACCCTGTTTCTGTAGTGCAGTGCAGGGGAGAGCCTGGGAGCCTTCCCTCCAGCCTTTCTGTGAGGGAAAATGGCGCTGTGTGCTGAGGAGATAGGCCCCGCCCCTTTTTCGGCGGGCTCGTCTCCCGCTCTTTAATGGATTCTGGCAGGGGTTAAATATCTCCATATAGCCCCCGGAGGCTATATGTGAGGTATTTTTAGCCAAAAAAAGGTTTTCATTTGCCTCCCAGGGCGCCCCCCTCCCAGCGCCCTGCACCCTCAGTGACTGCCGTGTGAAGTGTGCTGAGAGGAAATGGCGCACAGCTGCAGTGCTGTGCGCTACCTTAAGAAGACTGAGGAGTCTTCTGCCGCCGATTCTGGACCTCTTCTCGTTTCAGCATCTGCAAGGGGGCCGGCGGCGAGGCTCCGGTGACCATCCAGGCTGTACCTGTGATCGTCCCTCTGGAGCTAATGTCCAGTAGCCAAAGAAGCCAATCCATCCTGCACGCAGGTGAGTTCACTTCTTCTCCCCTAAGTCCCTCGTTGCAGTGATCCTGTTGCCAGCAGGACTCACTGTAAAATAAAAAACCTAAGCTAAACTTTTCTAAGCAGCTCTTTAGGAGAGCCACCTAGATTGCACCCTTCTCGGCCGGGCACAAAAATCTAACTGAGGCTTGGAGGAGGGTCATAGGGGGAGGAGCCAGTGCACACCACCTGATCCTAAAGCTTTACTTTTTGTGCCCCGTCTCCTGCGGAGCCGCTATTCCCCATGGTCCTTTCAGGAACCCCAGCATCCACTAGGACGATAGAGAAATGTAAATAGGTAAAGGTGTGATACAACTAGTAGCATGGAGTATTGTTACAGAACTTGGGATGATCTGGGATAGTAGAGTTGAACGTATGAATGTTTGTCTCAGCGAGTAGAGCAGTGGTGACAGGTCAATAAAAGAACAGACAACTTTCCACTGCCTTCTACAGTATGCCAAATAATTCCACCCATGCTTTGTTCCACTGTAAACTCACACCCGAATCGCTTCACAGCAGCTGCCTGCTGAAATGTGCAGAGTGCAGCACCTCCATGCAGCTCTGAAACACTCCTGGAAAGTTTATAGAGTGAGTTGGCAGTTACTGAGTCAATAGAAACAATGTGGATGGTTAAAACCGCACTCCTATATATAGTGGCAACCTGTGTAAATCAAAAGGAGCCTTCACCAAGACTGTAAGTGTAACAGGAAAAAATGTGATCACACATGGTGCTACCATATAAACAGAGTATGATGTAAACAAGGCTTACTTTCAACCAATTATACAATAAGTATTAGTGGTATATTCTTTCTTTAGAAAATACATAAATATAAAAACACCGTTTTTAAAAGCATATATCACCCATTGGGTGTAAATCACATTGGAAGTCCAACTGTTCACAGAGCTGCTCTTCCCACGTCTCTGATGCGGAGTCCAGCAGGTCAGTACCTTGAAGCACTATTATGGTGTATTCCCTTTTTGTAACCATTGGATCTATGTACTAAAGGGCCGTACACACTGCCCGATGTGTGCGGCCGATATGAACAATCTCGTTCAGTAATGAACGAGAAATTGTTCATATCTTTCAGTGAGTAGGCGCCAACGATGAACGATGGTCGGCCCCGCGGTCGTTCATCGTTGGTGCCGGCTCGTTTATAGCTGCAAGCCAATATGGACAATATCATCCATATTAGCATGCAGGGCTGGGGGGGGTATTGGGGTGAGAAACTTCACTCCCCCGGTCACCCCCCCCCCCCCCCCCCACCCCCCCCACCGTCGGGTCGGCCATATCGGCCACCAAGGCGGCAAATCGGCTATCAGTGTGTAGGGCCCATAAGCCTTAGAGAGAGATAAAGTGTTCTGAGATAATATTCCAGACAATCAGCTCCTAACTGCCATGTCACAGCCCGAGTTTGAAAAGTGACAGGAGCAGTTTGTTTGGTTTTTCACAACGCAGCGATTAGGTGGAAAATGCGCATGCTACGCAGCACGCATGCGCTTAGTAATTTAACACAAAACTTTGGAGATTTGCACAGGCTCGAGCGACATTTTTTCAACGCTCGAGTGATCGTAGTGTGATTGACAGGAAGTGGGTGTTTCTGGGCGGAAACTTGGCGTTTTCAGGGAGTGTGCTAAAAAAACGCAGGCGTGCCAGATAAAAACGCAGGAGTGGGTGGCCGAACGCAGGGCATGTTTGTGACATCAAACCAGGAACTAAACAGACTGAGGTGATCGCAGTCTAGGAGTAGGTCTGGAGCTACTCAGAAACTGCAGGGAATTATTTAGTAGCAGTTCTGCTAACCTTTCGTTCGCAATTCTGTTAAGATACACTCCCAGAGGGCGGCGGCCTAGCGTTTGCAATGCTGCTAAAAGCAGCTAGCGAGCGAACAACTCGGAATGACCACCACAGACCACTAGCACCCTTTTGTGTTCTTTCTATTAGAAATTGGCCAGGGTTTATTCTTTCTCTGGACATTATACAGTTGGGGCTTCTTTAGGACAATTATCAAGTCAGTGAATTGTTTGTTCCTTTGTTAAAATGTGTAGTTGGCAAATCCACTTTGTCTGCAGTTTAAAAAAAAAAGGAATGAATATTTTGTGAAACAATACTAATTTGAAGCATAAAATAATACAGCTTCATTGATTAGTAAACCAAGGTCCTTCCCAAGTGTCAGGTATGTCTATATGAGATTATGGGCTGAATTCAATTAGCAGCAAAATCGCGGTAATTTACAGCGATTGCCGTTTCATGAATTTTTGTCGCAAAAACGGCCTATTCATGGGTATGCCCTTTCCCACGATTTGCCTATTTCAATTACAAATTGTTGCCAGTACTGAAAAATGGGTAAATCTGCCTGTACCCCCAAAAAAGCTAAACTAACAATGTATAACAGTATAAAAGTTTATTATTGGTTATAATAAATGTATTTCTTGTACTTAAATTGGGTCAAATGGTTGTTATATGCATTTTTTTTGTTTATTAAAAATGAAAGAATTCTCTTATGAGGAAAATAGGTGCTAAAATTAAATTCAGGGTACATAAAAATGGGTATAAGTATATATTTGGGTCATTTAGGGGACTTTAGAAAAACAAAGTGGAAACAGACCGATTACTCCCTCCTGCAAGTCTAAAAACACTTGTCCCACTCATAAAGCACCCCAATATACCTGTCTCATACACTGTACCCCAATTTCCATCACTTTGCACCCCAAACATTGCATTATTGGCCAATTAAAAATAATTTAAAACTTCTAAGTGCCTAATTAGTCATTCAGGGGGGTGTCCCAGGGGATCTGAACCAAATCCCAAGATTTTTAAAATAGGGATTTTTCCCAACTTTTCATCTACTCAGAGGTGAAGTGAAATGTGCACTAAAATTACAGTGAATCCATTTCTGCCGACAAAAATAGCCTTTTTCGCTATTCACTGTAAAATCAAGTTGTTGTTTTTTTAACAAGAAAATTACTTTTTGCAGCTCTATGAATTGGGTGTATGGTATGTAACGATATTGCTTTATTACGTAAGTATGTCAGCAGTATCTGCATACGCTGCCCAGCATCTCCTGCCTCCTGAATCTACCAAGGGAAAGTAAAACACTTTCAGTCACAAAAGTAGCCATGTTCTTTAAGGTAACTATTTCACCAGGGGGAAAAAAAAGTTTATTAGTTACTGTATGGTTTATACTATACTTCCAAAGGAAGAAACACAGATTCTTTCTCCTACGTCCTAGAGGATGCTGGGGACTCCGTAAGGACCATGGGGTATAGACGGGATCTGCAGGAGACATGGGCACACTATAAGACTTTGAATGGGTGTGAACTGGCTCCTCCATCTATGCCCCTCCTCCAGACCTCAGTTAGATTCTGTGACTGGACACACACTAGGGGAGCTCTACTGAGTTTCTCTAAAATACTTTATTGTTAGGTTTTTTATTTTCAGAGAGACCTGCTGGCTACAGGCTCTCCGCTTCGTGGCACTGAGGGGAGAGAAGTCAGACCTACTTCTGTGAGTTAAAGGCTCTGCTTCTTAGGCTACTGGACACCAGTAGCTCCAGAGGGTTCGATCACTTGGTGCGCCTAGCTGCTTGTTCCCGGAGCCGCGCCGTCACTCCCCTCACAGAAGCCAGAAGAAAGAAGCCGGGTGAGTATATAGAAGAACAGAAGACTTCAGTGACGGCAGAAGACTTCAGTAACGGAGGTACAGCGCAGCGGTTGCACTGCGCTCCATGCTCCCACACACAAACGGTACTCACAGGGTGCAGGGCGCAGGGGGGCGCCCTGGGCAGCAAGTTACTGAGGGTCATTCCACTGGCAAGAGATGCATATTCGATGCCCGGGCACCGTGTACGATAACCCCGCCAGTATAAAGCAACGGTCGCGCTGCGCGCCATTGCTCCCAAACACCAACGGCTTTAAAAGGGTGCAGGGCACAGGGGGGGTGCCCTGGGCAGCAATATATACCTCAATTGGGTCTGGCAAAGCATGTATACAGTGCGTAGGCACTGTATACGGACCCCTGCCAGCATAAAAAGCTATATTAATAGCGGGGCTGAAGTGCGCCGAGAAGTGGCGGGGCTTAGCCCTCACAACAGGATTCAGCGCCATTTTCTCCATGTCCTCGCCAAAGCAATGTGTACAGTGCAAACGAGGAAAGGCACAGTGTTTTAGTGCTATATAGAGGGAAATATAGCACTATTTTAGATAATGGGCATGTAATCATTGTGTTGTGCATATATCTCTGTGTGTTCCCTGTCAGTTATACCCACTACAGCTTTTTAGTCCACGTGTCGACATGCGTGAGTGCTCTGTCACAAAAAGCTATGGGGATCACTGTCGGCATCGCCGACGCCTGTTGGTACTTGATTCAGTAGATGCAGTGTCAGCAGGTCGATAGTTGTATGCTTGTCAAAAGAAAACACTGTATTGGAGACACAGTAGTATGTGGGTGACCCTGTCGGCACCAACTGTTGTTACTGGGTGTAAATTAACATGCTGTAACTGCCTTATACCTGTATATATATTTATATGTATATGTATGGTACGATTCCATGGGCCTGTAGCTCGAGCACAGACATGGTAGTATGTGTGGGGTAGTGTTATTAAAATGATACATGTATACTTCCCTCGGACCCCTCGGGGTCGCAAGAATGTTATTTTGCCTGGTTACTACTCCCTGCTGTCGACCACAAGGTTTCCTGTTAGATCCACAACTGGGGCATTCAGTACATGGTCATACACATTCAGAACACATTATGTCACTAGGGACCCGACAGTTCCGGACAATCCGCTTATATATAAAATAAGAATTTACTTACCGATAATTCTATTTCTCATAGTCCGTAGTGGATGCTGGGACTTCCGTAAGGACCATGGGGAATAGCGGCTCCGCAGGAGACTGGGCACAAAAGTAAAAGCTTTAGACTAGCTGGTGTGCACTGGCTCCTCCCCCTATGACCCTCCTCCAAGCCTCAGTTCGGATACTGTGCCCGGACGAGCGTACATAATAAGGAAGGATTTTGAATCCCGGGTAAGACTCATACCAGCCACACCAATCACACTGTACAACCTGTGATCTGAACCCAGTTAACAGTATGATAAACGTAGGAGCCTCTGAAAAGATGGCTCACAACAATAAACAACACGATTTTTTTGTAACAATAACTATATACAAGTATTGCAGACAATCCGCACTTGGGATGGGCGCCCAGCATCCACTACGGACTATGAGAAATAGAATTATCGGTAAGTAAATTCTTATTTTCTCTGACGTCCTAGTAAGGACCCGTAAGGACCATGGGGATTATACCAAAGCTCCCAAACGGGCGGGAGAGTGCGGATGACTCTGCAGCACCGAATGAGAGAACTCCAGGTCCTCCTCAGCCAGGGTATCGAATTTGTAAAATTTTGCAAACGTGTTTGCCCCTGACCAAGTAGCTGCTCGGCAAAGTTGTAAAGCCGAGACCCCTCGGGCAGCCGCCCAAGATGAGCCCACTTTCCTTGTGGAATGGGCTTTAACAGATTTTGGCTGTGGCAGTCCTGCCACAGAATGTGCAAGCTGAATTGTACTACAAATCCAACGAGCAATCGTCTGCTTAGAAGCAGGAGCACCCAGCTTGTTGGGTGCATACAGGATAAACAGCGAGTCAGATTTTCTGACTCCAGCCGTCCTGGAAACATATATTTTCAGGGCCCTGACTACGTCCAACAACTTGGAGTCCTCCAAGTCCCTAGTAGCCGCAGGCACCACAATAGGTTGGTTCATGTGAAACGCTGAAACCACCTTAGGGAGAAATTGAGGACGAGTCCTCAATTCTGCCCTGTCTGAATGAAAAATTAGGTAAGGGCTTTTATATGACAAAGCCGCCAATTCTGAGACACGCCTGGCTGACGCCAGAGCTAACAGCATGACCACCTTCCATGTGAGATATTTTAATTCCACAGTGGTGAGTGGTTCAAACCAATGTGATTTTAGGAACCCTAAAACTACATTGAGATCCCAAGGTGCCACTGGTGGCACAAAAGGAGGCTGTATATGCAGTACCCCCTTGACAAACGTCTGAACTTCAGGCACTGAAGCCAGTTCTTTCTGGAAGAAGATCGACAGGGCCGAAATTTGAACCTTAATGGATCCTAATTTTAGGCCCATAGACAGTCCTGCTTGCAGGAAATGCAGGAAACGACCCAGTTTAAATTCCTCTGTGGGGGCCTTCTTGGCCTCACACCACGCAACATATTTTCGCCAAATGCGGTGATAATGTTTCGCGGTTACATCCTTCCTGGCTTTGATCAGGGTAGGGATGACTTCATCTGGAATGCCTTTTTCCATCAGGATCCGGCGTTCAACCGCCATGCCGTCAAACGCAGCCGCGGTAAGTCTTGGAACAGACAAGGTCCCTGCTGGAGCAGGTCCTTTCTTAGAGGTAGAGGCCACGGGTCCTCCGTGAGCATCTCTTGCAGTTCCGGGTACCAAGTTCTTCTTGGCCAATCCGGAGCCACGAGTATAGTTCTTACTCCTCTCCTTCTTATGATTCTCAGTACTTTGGGTATGAGAGGCAGAGGAGGGAACACATACACCGACTGGTACACCCACGGTGTTACCAGAGCGTCCACCGCTATTGCCTGAGGGTCCCTTGACCTGGCGCAATATCTGTCCAGTTTTTTGTTGAGACGGGACGCCATCATGTCCACCTTTGGTTTTTCCCAACGGTTTACAATCACTTGAAAGACTTCTGGGTGAAGTCCCCACTCCCCCGGGTGGAGGTCGTGTCTGCTGAGGAAGTCTGCTTCCCAGTTGTCCACTCCCGGAATGAACACTGCTGACAGTGCCACCACATGATTTTCCGCCCAGCGAAGAATCCTTGCAGCTTCTGCCATTGCCCTCCTGCTTCTTGTGCCGCCCGGTCTGTTGACGTGGGCGACTGCCGTGATGTTGTCCGATTGGATCAATACCGACTGACCCTGAAGCAGAGGCCTTGCTTGACTTAGGGCATTGTAAATGGCCCTTAGTTCCAGGATATTTATGTGAAGAGACGTTTCCATGCTTGACCACAAGCCCTGGAAATTTCTTCCCTGTGTGACTGCTCCCCAGCCTCTCAGGCTGGCATCGGTGGTCACCAGCATCCAATCCTGAATGCCGAATCTGCGGCCCTCTAGAAGATGAGCACTCTGTAACCACCACAGGAGAGATACCCTTGTCCTTGGAGATAGGGTTATCCGCTGATGCATCTGAAGATGCGATCCGGACCATTTGTCCAGCAGATCCCACTGAAAAGTTCTTGCATGGAATCTTCCGAATGGAATCGCTTCGTAAGAAGCCACCATTTTTCCCAGGACTCTCGTGCATTGATGCACTGACACTTGGCCTGGTTTTAGGAGTTTCCTGACTAGCTCGGATAACTCCCTGGCCTTCTCCTCCGGGAGAAACACCTTTTTCTGGACTGTGTCCAGAATCATCCCCAGGAACAGTAGACGTGTTGTTGGAATCAGCTGTGATTTTGGGATATTTAGGATCCACCCGTGCTGACGTAGCACTACCTGAGATAGTGCTACTCCGACCTCTAACTGTTCCCTGGACCTTGCCCTTATCAGGAGATCGTCCAAGTAAGGGATAATTAAGACGCCTTTTCTTCGAAGAAGAATCATCATTTCGGCCATTACCTTGGTAAAGACCCGTGGTGCCGTGGACAATCCAAACGGCAGCGTCTGAAACTGATAATGACAGTTTTGTACCACAAACCTGAGGTACCCTTGGTGAGAAGGGTAGATTGGGACATGGAGATAAGCATCTTTGATGTCTAGAGATACCATATAGTCCCCTTCTTCCAGGTTCGCTATCACTGCTCTGAGTGACTCCATCTTGAATTTGAACCTTTTTATGTAAGTGTTCAAGGATTTTAGATTTAAAATTGGTCTCACCGAGCCGTCCGGCTTCGGTACCACAAACAGCGTGGAATAATACCCCTTTTCCCTGTTGTAGGAGGGGTACCTTGATTATCACCTGCTGGGAATACAGCTTGTGAATAGCTTCCACTACCGTCTCCCTGTCGGAGGGAGACGTTGGTAGAGCAGACTTCAGGAACCGGCGAGGGGGGGACGTCTCGAATTCCAATTTGTACCCCTGTGATACTACCTGCAGGATCCAGGGGTCCACTTGCGAGTGAAACCACTGCGCGCTGAAATTCTTGAGACGGCCCCCCACCGTGCCTGAGTCCGCTTGTAGAGCCCCAGCGTCATGCTGAAGACTTGGCAGAAGCGGGGGAGGGCTTCTGCTCCTGGGAAGAGGCTGCCTGGTGCAGTCTTTTTCCCCTTCCTCTGCCCCGGGGCAGAAATGAGTGGCCTTTTGCCCGCTTGCCCTTATGGGGACGAAAGGACTGAGTTTGAAAAGACGGTGTCTTTTTCTGCTGAGAGGTGACCTGGGGTAAAAAGGTGGATTTTCCAGCCGTTGCCGTGGCCACCAGGTCCGATAGACCGACCCCAAATAACTCCTCCCCTTTATACGGCAATACTTCCAAATGTCGTTTGGAATCCGCATCACCTGACCACTGTCGCGTCCATAACGCTCTTCTGGCAGAAATGGACATCGCACTCACTCTAGATGCCAGGGTGCAAATATCCCTCTGTGCATCTCGCATATATAGTAATGCATCCTTTAAATGCTCTATAGTTAATAATATACTGTCCCTATCCAGGGTATCAATATTTTCAGTCAGGGAATCCGACCAAGCCACTCCAGCGCTGCACATCCAGGCTGAGGCGATTGCTGGTCGCAGTATAACACCAGTATGTGTGTATATACCTTTTAGGATATTTTCCAGCCTTCTATCAGCTGGTTCCTTGAGGGCGGCCGTATCGGGAGACGGTAACGCCACTTGTTTTGATAAGCGTGTGAGCGCCTTATCTACCCTAGGAGGTGTTTCCCAACGTGCCCTAACCTCTGGCGGGAAAGGGTATAGTGCCAATAATTTATTAGAAATCAGCAGTTTTTTATCGGGGGAAAACCACGCTTTATCACACACCTCATTTAATTCATCTGATTCAGGAAAAACTACTGGTAGTTTTTTCACACCCCACATAATACCCTTTTTTGTGGTACTTGTAGTGTCAGAAATATTCAATGCCTCCTTCATTGCCGTGATCATGTAACGTGTGGCCCTACTGGACATTACGTTTGTCTCCTCACCGTCGACACTGGATTCAGTATCCGTGTCTGGGTCTGTGTCGACCATCTGAGGTAACGGGCGTTTTAGCGCCCCTGACGGTGTCTGAGACGCCTGAACAGGCACTAATTGATTTGCCGGCTGTCTCATGTCGTCAACAGTTTTTTGGAAAGTGCTGACATTGTCACGTAATTCTTTAAATACGACCATCCAGTCAGGTGTCGACTCCCTAGGGGGTGACATCACTAACACAGGCAATTGCTCTGCTTCCACATCATTTTCCTCCTCATACATGTCGACACAATCGTACCGACACCCAGCACACACACAGGGAATGCTCTGAAAGAGGACAGGACCCCACGAGCCCTTTGGGGAGACAGAGGGAGAGTTTGCCAGCACACACCAGAGCGCTATATATATATATATACAGGGATAACCTTATGTAAGTGTTTCTCCCTTTATAGCTGCTGTTTTATATTAGCTGCCAATAGTGCCCCCCCTCTCTTGTTTTACCCTGATTCTTGTAGCAGGACTGCAGGGGAGAGTCAGGGAGCCGTCCTTCCAGCGGAGCTGTGAAAGAAAATGGCGCTTGTGTGCTGAGGAGAAAGGCTCCGCCCCCTTCACGGCGGCCTTTTCTCCCGCTTTTTTCAGGAAAACTGGCAGGGGTTAAATGCATCCATATAGCCCAGGAGCTATATGTGATGCATTTCTTTAGCCATATAAGGTTTTTATAGTGTTTTATTGCGTCTCAGGGCGCTCCCCCCCAGCGCCCTGCACCCTCAGTGACCGGAGTGTGAAGTGTGCTGAGAGCAATGGCGCACAGCTGCAGTGCTGTGCGCTACCTTATCTGAAGACAGGAACGTCTTCTGCCGCCGATTTCTCCGGACCTCTTCGCTCTTCTGGCTCTGTAAGGGGGCCGGCGGCGCGGCTCCGGGACCCATCCAGGCTGAACCTGTGATCGTCCCTCTGGAGCCAATGTCCAGTAGCCAAGAAGCCCAATCCACTCTGCATGCAGGTGAGTTCGCTTCTTCTCCCCTTAGTCCCACGATGCAGTGAGCCTGTTGCCAGCAGGTCTCACTGAAAATAAAAAACCTATTTAAACTTTTACTCTAAGCAGCTCAGGAGAGCTACCTAGCATGCACCCTTCTCGGCCGGGCACAAAAATCTAACTGAGGCTTGGAGGAGGGTCATAGGGGGAGGAGCCAGTGCACACCAGCTAGTCTAAAGCTTTTACTTTTGTGCCCAGTCTCCTGCGGAGCCGCTATTCCCCATGGTCCTTACGGAAGTCCCAGCATCCACTAGGACGTCAGAGAAATAATATGATATGTGTGTATTTGTGTATTACATTATGTATATTCATATTATGATTTATAATGAATGCTGGTCGACACGGGGCCCTGTCACAAAGGATCGTACACAGGAAGCTAAGTGATATTTTATTCTTTACTTTGGAGTTATTTGCATTACGTGCACATGGGGGAGTGTTTATATTCGGAAAGGCATCCGATAGAATTACCCTAAAGAGAGAGGGGATGTTTCTTATGTTGATTCTTCTCTATAACATTGCGGCAGGCTGCCGTGCGAATGCAGGAGGTGTGGCCGGGGGAATGCTGAGGCTGACTCCGAGAGATACTGGAGTTTCTTCCTGGGACGGTGTACCGCGGTTTGGGGATGCCTCAGTTCAGTCAATCTTGGCGGATACTACTGGTAAATCTAACTCCGTGAGTTAGACTCCTTCACAACGGTTGGGGGCGCATTCTGTTGTGGGATGCAGTCATTTTAAACGGTTCGATACCGTTATTTTTTCCCTTTCGGTGCAGATAGTGGAAAGTGAAAAGGTAAGAGTTCTGCAGCCTTGTTAGGTTCGCAGAAGCGGATGTCGTTTTCTGTTTCTACCACAGCCACCGCATGTCGCTAGGTCTATCTGGCTGGAGCCCACTCCGGTGGGAATTCGTTTACTACTATTCAGTCAGTCCGGGAATGGACTAGGACCTGTGAGTTAATTATAGAATCCAAAGAGGGACATTCTGGTGTTTACAGATGTTTCCCCTCACTGATTTTTCAAATAGATCTTGCCGTTTCCCCTCTGGAAGGGGAGGTAGTACGCGACGCCATACCAGAGTTGCGTCAGGTTCAGGGCATTGTCCTGCTGTCCCTGTTTATATATATATATATATATATATATATATATATATATATATATATATATATATATATATATATATATATATATATAAAAAAAGGGGGGGTTTAAATGCGTTGTTCTCCGCATTCAGCTTACCTGGGTGGATATCCATGATTGTCTTTGCCATTTCACCGGAGTGATGGCAGAAGGATGGTATTCTTTCAATAGTAAGAGCCATTGTTATTCTGTACTGGGACACTCTCCTGATTAAGGCGAGGTCAAGACACAAGTGGTACAAATCGTTGTTTTCTCTCTGACTGTTCTTCAACACAGGGGAAGGCTGTCATTCCCAACGACGCAGACGTCGGAGGTGGGTATCAGAGTAGATACGGAACGATTGAAGTTCTGAGTGTTCCTGTGGAAAGAAGTCTGAGGATCCGGAGTCGGATCAGATTTGCAGTGACAATCCGTCAAAATGTTCCGTTGCTGAAGAAGATGGGTGCGGCCTAAGAGGTTTGTTTTTTTTCGGTGAGCTGGTCAAGTGCCAGAGTGGTTTTCACGGGCCAGTTGGATATGTGGTCCGGGTCTCACCTACACATGCACTGGAATATAATCCTAATGGCCAGGATATCGCTCCTGTGGTGTCTGCACGATGAGATCCTGGTGTCCATGCATGCAGATTTCCGAGACTGGGGAGCAGTCCTTGCAAGGGAAGTATTTCCAGAGGAAAAGGTCAAGCTGGGAAGCTTGTCTGCAATAAGCTTTCTTGAATTAAGAGCTATTTTCAATGAAATATGCTTCGTGATCTGCCCGTGTTGATTCTGTCGGACAACTTGACAGCAGTGGTGTAAGTAAGCCGCTAGGGCGGAACAAGGAGCAAAGCGGTAATGGCAGAAGCCGACAAGGGTTTCCGCTTAGTGAAAGGACTGGTAAACGCTATATTAGCAGTTTTCGTTCCAGATGTGAACGACGGAGAAATAGATTCCTCTGCAGATGCGGTCTCCATCCTGGAGAAATACAGTCGTCGTCGAGAAGTTTTCACTGAAGTGACAAGTCTTTGATGAGTGCCTCAAGTGGACATGTTGGCGTCTCGCCTCAACGGGAGATCGCAGGGATATTGTTCCGGGTCAGGGGACACTCAAGCTATAGCAGTCGACGTCCTCGGGACACCTTGGGTGCTTTCAGTCGGTCTGTGTGTCCCCTCCGTTTTCACTCTTCGGAAGGTGATAAATGTAAGAACAACAAAGGTTCAGGCGATCCTCATTGTTCCGGTCTGACCAAGGAGGGCATGGTATCCAGTTCCTCAAGATTTACTCATAGAAGATCCATGGCCTCTTCCGCTACGTGAGGAACTGTTACAGCAAGATCCGGGCGTGTATCAAGACTTACCACGGCTGCGTTTGACGGCGTGGCGGTTGACCGCCATATCCTAGCCAGAAAGGGTATTCCCCGTGAAGTAATTTCCACACTTCTTCAGGCTAGAAAAGAAGTAATGGCAAAGCCTTACCACCGTGTTTGGAGACAATATGTGTCTTGGTGTGAATCCAAGGCAGCTACTACGGAAGACTTTCAGCTGGGTCGTTCTTCTCCATTCTTGCAAGTAGGTGTGGGCGCAGGCCTAAAGTTAGGCTTCATTTAAGTGCGGTTTTGGCCTTATAAATTTTCTTTCAAGGAAGAATTGGCAACCTTTCCAGAAGTTCGGATCTTCGTGAAAGGAGTACTGCACATCCACACACTGTTTGGAACCTTTGTGGAAGGTTGTGTTAAAAATTTCTCTTTTGGAAAGTGGTCATGCTATTGGCTTTGGCGTCCGCAAGGCGGGTGTCCGAAGTAGCGGTTTTGTCTCACAAGAGCCCTGTTTGATCTTCCATGTGGATAGAGAGGAATTGAGAACTCGGATAATAGTTCTGCCAGATGTGGTTTCTGGGTTTCACAGAAATCAGCATATTTTGATGCCGGTGGTTACTTAGGCATAAGCTGTTTCAAGGTCTCTCGATGTAGTCAGGGCTTGGAATATTTAGGTCGCCAATTTGGCTCAGATTGGGGAAACAGAGGCTCTGTTTGTCTGGTATGCTCCCAGCGTCTATGCAGTCTGTTACACGCTAGATCTGTGATACGGCGTGCTCGTTCTACGGCTGGATTGTCGTTACCGAAGTCGGTGGAGACCCATTCTACTAGGAAGATGGGCTCTTCTTGGGCAGATGCCCAAGGTGTCTCGGCGGTCCATCTTTGCCGAGCGGCTACTTGGTCGGGTTCAAACACTTTTGCTATGCTCTACAAGTTTGATACCCTTGCTGATGGGGACCTTTTGTTTGCTCATTCGGTGCTGCAGAGTCGTCCGCACTCTCCCGCCCGGTCTGGAGCTTTGGTATAAACCCCAGGGTCCTTACGGAGTCCCCAGCATCCTCTAGGACGTAGGAGAAAATAAGAATTTCCTCACCGGTAAATCTATTTCTCGTAGTCTGTAGTGGATGCTGGGGACTCCGTAAGGACCATGGTGAATAGCGGGCTCCGCAGGAGACTGGGCACTCTAAAGAAAGATTTAGTACTATCTGGGGTGCACTGGCTCCTCCCTCTATGCCCCTCCTCCAGACCTCAGTTAAGGAAACTGTGCCCGGAAGAGCTGACATTACAAGGAAAGGATTTTGGAATCCAGGGTAAGACTCATACCAGCCACACCAATCACACCGTATAACTTGTGATAAACTTACCCAGTTAACAGTATGAACAAACAACAGAGCATCAACCAATGGATGCCAACATAACATAACCCTTTATTAAGCAATAACTATATACACGTATTGCAGAAAGTCCGCAATAGGGACGGGCACCCAGCATCCACTACGGACTACGAGAAATAGAATTACCGGCGAGTAAATTCTTATTTTCTCTAACGTCCTAGTGGATGCTGGGGACTCCGTAAGGACCATGGGGATTATAACAAAGCTCCCAAACGGGCGGGAGGGTGTGGATGACTCTGCAGCACCGAATGGGCAAACACCAGGTCCTCCTCAGCCAGGGTATCAAACTTGTAGAACTTTGCAAATGTGTTTGAACCAGACCAAGTAGCAGCTCGGCAAAGCTGTAATGCCGAGACCCCTCGGGCAGCCGCCCAAGAAGAGCCCACCTTCCTTGTGGAATGGGCTTTTACTGATTTTGGATGCGGCAATCCAGCCGCAGAATGAGCCTGCTGAATCGTGTTACAGATCCAGCGAGCAATGGTTTGCTTTGAAGCAGGAGCACCCAGCTTGTTGGATGCATACAGGATAAACAGCGAGTCAGTCTTCCTGACTCCAGCCGTCCTGGCAACATAGATCTTCAAAGCCCTGACTACATCAAGCAACTTGGAATCCTCCAAGTCACGAGTAGCCGCAGGCACCACAATGGGTTGGTTCAGATGAAAAGATGACACCACCTTTGGCAGAAACTGCGGACGAGTTCGCAATTCTGCCCTGTCCATATGGAAAACCAGATAGGGGCTTTTACATGACAAAGCCGCCAATTCTGACACACGCCTAGCTGAGGCTAGGGCCAACAGCATGACCACTTTCCACGGAGATACTTTAGCTCCACCGTCTTAAGTGGCTCAAACCAGTGGGATTTCAGGAAAGCCAATACCACGTTAAGATCCCAAGGTGCCACTGGTGGCACAAAAGAAGGCTGAATATGCAGCACTCCCTTAACAAACGTCTGAACCTCAGGCAATGAAGCCAGTTCTTTTTGAAAGAAAATGGATAGGGCCGAAATCTGGACCTTTATGGACCCTAATTTCAGGCCCAAAGTCACACCCGACTGTAGGAAGTGCAGGAATCGACCCAGTTGGAATTCCTCTGTAGGGGCCTTCCTGGCCTCACACCAAGCAACATATTTTCGCCATATACAGTGATAATGTTTTGTTGTCACGTCCTTCCTAGCCTTTATCAGCGTAGGAATAACTGCTTCCGGAATGCCCTTTTCTGCTAGGATCCGGTGTTCAACCGCCATGCCGTCAAACGCAGCCGCGGTAAGTCTTGGAACAGACAGGGCCCTTGTAACAGGTCCTGTCTGAGAGGCAGAGGCCATGGGTCCTCTGTGAGCATTTCTTGCAATTCCGGGTACCAAGTCCTTCTTGGCCAATCCGGAACAATGAGTATTGTTCTCACTCCCCTTTTTCTTACAATTCTCAGCACCTTTGGTATGAGAGGAAGAGGAGGAAACACCTAGACCGACTAGAACACCCACGGTGTTACTAGTGCGTCCACAGCTATCGCCTGAGGGTCCCTTGACCTGGCGCAATATCTTTTTGTTGAGACGGGACGCCATCATGTCCACCTGTGGCAGTTCCCATCGATTTGCAATCTGCGTGAAGACTTCTTGATGAAGTCCCCACTCTCCCGGGTGGAGGTCGTGTCTGCTGAGGAAGTCTGCTTCCCAGTTGTCCACTCCCGGAATGAACACTGCTGACAGTGCTAGTACGTGATTCTCCGCCCACCGAAGAATCCTGGTGGCTTCTGCCATTGCCACCCTGCTTCTTGTGCCGCCCTGGCGGTTTACATGGGCCACTGCCATGATGTTGTCTGACTGAATCAGCACTGGTTGGTTTCGAAGCAGAGGCTCCGCTTGACTCAGGGCGTTGTATATGGCACTTAGTTCCAGGATATTGATGTGCAGACAAGTCTCCTGACTTGACCACAACCCTTGGAAGTTTCTTCCTTGAGTGACTGCCCCCCACCCTCGGAGGCTTGCATCCGTGGTCACCAGGACCCAGTCCTGTATGCCGAATCTGCGGCCCTCGAGGAGGTGAGCACCTTGTAGCCACCACAGAAGAGACACCCTGGCACTGGGGGAAAGGGTGATCATCCGATGCATCTGAAGATGCGATCCGGACCACTTGTCCAGCAGATCCCACTGAAAGATCCTCGCATGGAACCTGCCGAAGGGAATGGCTTCGTATGACGCCACCATCTTTCCCAGGACTCGCGTGCAGCGATGCACCGACACCTGTTTTGGCTTTAGGAGGTCTCTGACCAGAGTCACGAGCTCCTGAGCCTTCTCCTCCGGGAGAAACACCTTCTTCTGGCCTGTGTCCAGAATCATGCCCAGGAAGGGCAGACGCATCGCAGGAATCAGCTGCGACTTTGGAATGTTCAGAATCCAGCCGTGCTGACGCAACACTTCCTGAGAGTGTGCTACACTGATCAGCAACTGCTCCCTGGACCTCGCCTTTATGAGGAGATCGTCCAAGTATGGGATAATTGTAACCCCTTGCTTCCGAAGGAGCACCATCATCTCCGCCATCACCTTGGTAACACTCTCGGTGCCGTGGACAGGCCAAACGGCAACGTCTGGAATTGGTAATGACAGTCCTGTACCACAAACCTGAGGTACTCCTGATGAGGCGGATAAATGGGGACATGCAGGTAAGCATCCTTGATGTCCAGAGACACCATAAAATCCCCTTCCTCCAGGCTTGCAATGACCGCTCTGAGCGATTCCATTTTGAACTTGAATTTCTTCAGATAAATGTTCAGAGATTTTAAATTTAAAATGGGTCTGACCGAACAGTCCGGTTTCGGTACCACAAACATAGTGGAATAGTAGCCCCTTCCCCGTTGAAGGGGGGGGACCTCTACCACCACTTTCTGGAGAAAAAGTTTGTGAATTGCCTCCACCACTATCTCCCTTTCCATGGGGGAAGTTGGTAAGGCCGATTTTAGGTAACGGTGAGGGGGCATCACCTCGAATTCCAGCTTGTATCCCTGAGACAATTTGTATAGCCCAAGGATCCACCTGTGAGCGAACCCACTGATGGCTGAAATGTCGGAGACGCGCCCCCACAGCTCCTGGCTCCGCCTGTGGAGCCCCAGCGTCATGCGGTGGATTTAGTGGAAGCCGGGGAAGACTTTTGTTCCTGGGAACTAGCTGCGTGGTGCAGCTTTTTTCCTCTACCCCTGCCTCTGGCAAGAAAGGACGCACCTCTGACCTTCTTGCTCCTCTGAGAACGAAAGGACTGCATTTGGTAATACTGTGCTTTCTTAGGTTGTGGAGGGACATAAGGCAAGAAAATAAGAATTTACTTACCGATAATTCTATTTCTCGTAGTCCGTAGTGGATGCTGGGAACTCCGTAAGGACCATGGGGAATAGCGGCTCTGCAGGAGACTGGGCACAAAAAGAAAGCTTTAGGACTACCTGGTGTGCACTGGCTCCTCCCCCTATGACCCTCCTCCAAGCCTCAGTTAGGATACTGTGCCCGGATGAGCGTACACAATAAGGAAGGATTTTGAATCCCGGGTAAGACTCATACCAGCCACACTAATCACACCGTACAACTTGTGATATGAAACCCAGTTAACAGCATGATAACAGAGGAGCCTCTGAATAGATGGCTCACAACAAGAACCCGATTAGTTAACAATAACTATGTACAAGTATTGCAGACAATCCGCACTTGGGATGGGCGCCCAGCATCCACTACGGACTACGAGAAATAGAATTATCGGTAAGTAAATTCTTATTTTCTCTGACGTCCTAGTGGATGCTGGGAACTCCGTAAGGACCATGGGATTATACCAAAGCTCCCAAACGGGCGGGAGAGTGCGGATGACTCTGCAGCACCGAATGAGAGAACTCCAGGTCCTCCTCAGCCAGGGTATCAAATTCATAGAATTTTGCAAACGTGTTTGCCCCTGACCAAGTAGCTGCTCGGCAAAGTTGTAAAGCCGAGACCCCTCGGGCAGCCGCCCAAGATGAGCCCACCTTCCTTGTGGAATGGGCTTTTATTGATTTAGGCTGCGGTCATCCTACCGCAGAATGCGCCAGCTGAATAGTGCTACAAATCCAGCGCGCAATAGACTGCTTAGAAGCAGGAGCACCCAGCTTGTTGGGTGCATACAGAATAAACAACGAGTCAGATTTTCTGACTCCAGCCGTCCTGGAAACCTATATTTCCAGGGCTCTGACAACGTCTAGCAACTTGGAGTCCTCCAAGTCCCTAGTAGCCGCAGGCACCACAATAGGATGGTTCAAGTGAAAACCTGAGACCACCTTTGGGAGAAACTGAGGACGAGTCCTCAACTCTGCCCTATCCATATAGAAAATCAGATAAGGGCTTTTACATGACAAAGCCGCCAATTCTGACACACGCCTGGCCAAGGCCAAGGTCAACAGCATCAGCATGACCACTTTCCACGCGAGATACTTTAGCTCCATGGTTTTAAGTGGCTCAACCAATGCGACTTTAGGAAATCCAACACCACGTTGAGATCCAAAAAGTGCCACAGGAGGCACAAAAGGAGGCTGAATATGTAGTACTCCTTTAACCAAAGTCTGAACTTCAGGCAGTGAAGCCAGTTCTTTCTGGAAGAAAATCGACAGAGCCGAAATCTGGACCTTGATGGACCCCAATTTGAGGCCCAAACGTCACCCCTGCTTGCAGGAAGTGCAGGAATCGACATAGTTGAAATTCCTCCGTCGGGGCCTTCATGGCCTCCCACCAAGCAACAAATTTTCGCCAAACGCGGCGATAATGTCTTGCGGTGACATCCTTCCTGGCTATGATCAGGGTAGGGATGACTTCCTTCGGAATACCCTTTTCCTTTAGGATCCGGTGTTCTACCGCCATGCCGTCAAACGCAGCCGCGGTAAGTCTTGGAACAGACAGGGTCCCTGCTGCAGCAGGTCTTGTCTAAGCGGCAGAGGCCAAGGGTCCTCTGCCAGCATCTCTTGAAGTTCCGGGTACCAAGCTCTTCATGGCCAATCCGGAACCCCGAGTATGGTTTTCACTCCTCGCCTTCTTATTATTCTCAGTACCTTGGGTATGAGAGGTAGAGGAGGAGACACATAAACCGACTGGTACACCCACGGTGTCACTAGAGCGTCCCCAGCGATCGCCTGAGGGTCCCTTGACCTGGCGCAATATCTTTTCAACTTCTTGTTGAGGCGGGACGCCATCATGTCCACCCGTGGTCATTCCCAACGGTTTACCCGCATTTGGAAAACTTCTGAATGAAGTCCCCATTCTCCTGGGTGTAGGTCGCCCATCGGAGAATCCTTGTGGCTTCTGCCATCGCCATCCTGCTTCTTGTGCCGCCCTGTCTGTTTACATGGGCGACCGCCGTGATGTTGTCTGATTGGATCAGTACCGGCTGGTTCTGAAGCAGGGTCTTGCTTGGCTTAGGGCATTGTAAATGGCCCTTCGCTGCAGAATATTTATGTGAAGCGAAATCTCCTTGGAAATTTCTTCCCTGTGTGACTGCACCCCAGCCCCGAAGGCTGGCATCCGTGGTCACCAGGACCCAGTCCTGTATTCCGAATCTGCGGCCCTCTAGTAGATGAGCCCTCTGCAGCCACCACAGCAGCGACACCCTGTTTCTTGCTGACAGGGTTATCCGCTGTTGTATCTGTAGATGGGACCCGGACCATTAGTCCCACAGGTCCCACTGGAACGTCCTTGCGTGGAGTATTCCGAATGGAATTATGCTTCGTACGAAGCTACCATTTTTCCCAGGACTCGTGTGCATTGATGTACCGACACCTGTCCTGGTTTTAGGATGTCTCTGACTAGAGATGACAACTCCTCGGCTTTTTCCACTGGAAGAAACACTCTTTTCTGGTCTGCGTTCAGAAACATTCCCAGGAACAGAAGACGTGTCGTCGGGACCAGCTGTGACTTTGGAATATTGACAATCCAGTCGTGCTGTTGTAGCACTTCCCGAGAGAGTGCTACCCCCACTACCAACTGTTCTTTGGACCTCGCCTTTATCAGGAGATCGTCCAAGTACGGGATAATAAAAACTTCCTTCTTGCGAAGGAGTATCATCACTTCTGCCATTACCTAGGTAAAGACCTTCGGTGCCGTGGACAACTCCACCGGCCGCGTCTGGAACGGATAGTGACAGTCCTGTACCACATATCTGAGGTACTCCTGGTGTGGAGGGTAAATGGGGACATGCAGGTACGCATCCTTGATGTCCAGGGAGACCCTGTAATCCCCCTCGTCCAGGCTCGTAATATCCGCCCTGAGCGATTCCATCTTGAACTTGAATCTTCTGATATAAAAGTTCAAGTATTTTAATTTCAAGATGGGTCTCACCGAAACGTTTCGGTACCACAACCACTGTGGAATAGTAACCCCTTCCTTGCTGAAGGAGGGGCACCTTGACAATCACTTGTTGTGATTATAGTGTTGAATATCCACCAACACCGTCTCCCTGGCAGAGGGAGGTGCCGGTAAGGCAGATTTTAGGAAACGGCGGGGGGAAGAACGTCTCGAACTCCAGCCTGTACCCCTGAGATACTACTTGAAGGACCCAGGGATCCATGTGAGAGAGCCCACTGTCCACTGAAATTTCTGAGACGGGACCCCACCGTACCCGGGTCCGCCTGAGCAGCCCCCGCACCATGCTGTGGACCTACCGGACGCAGGGAGGACTTCTGCTCTTGGGAACTAGCTGTGTGTTGCAGCTTTTTCCTCTACCTTTGCCTCTCGGCAGAAAGGATGAGCCTCTAGCCCTCTTGCTTTTCTGGGGCCGAAAGGACTGTACTTGATGATACGGTGCTTTCTTTTGTTGTGGGGTAGCCTGTGGCAAAAAAATCGATTTCCCAACAGTAGCTGTGGAAACGAGGTCTGAAAAACCATCCCCAAACAGTTTTACCCCCTTATAGGGCAACTTCCATGTGCCGATTCGAGTCGGCATCGCCTGACCATTGCCAAGTCCATAACCCCCGTCTGGCGGCAATGGACCTAGCGCTTATTTTTGATGCCAGCCGGCAAATATCCCTCTGTGCATCACGCATGTATAAGACCACGTCTTTTATATGCTCTATTTTCAGCAAAATATTGTCCCTATCCATAGTTATTTTCCGACAGGGAATCTGACCACGCAGCGGGAGCACTGCACATCCATGCCGAAGCAACGGCTGGTCGCAATATAATGCCCTAGTGTGTCACTATATCTTATAGGGTAACCTCCTGCTTTCTATCAGCAGGTCCCTTCAGGGCGGCCGTATCCGGAGACGGTAGTGCCACCTTTTCTGATAAGCGTGTAAGCGCTGTATCTACCCTATGGGGTGTTTCCCCGCGTGACCTATCCTCTGGCGGGAAAGGGTACGCTGCCAATAACCGTTTTAGAAATTATCAATTTCTTACCGGGGGAAGACCACGCTTCCTCACACACCTCATTTAATTTCTCAGATGCAGGAAAAACTACTAATAGTTTTCTCTCACCAAACACAATACCCTTTTATGTGGTACCTGGGGTATAATCATAAATGTGTAATACATTTTTCATTGCCTCAATCCTGTAACGGGTGGACCTATTTGGAAGGTACACCCGTCTCATCGACGTCGACACTGGAGTCAGTATCCGTGTCGACATCTGGGTCTGTTATCTGAGGTAGCGGGCGATTTTAGAGCCCCCCATGACATTTGAGACGCTGGAACAGGCACAAGCTGAGTAGCCGGCTGTTCTGTGTCGTCGACCTTTTATGTAAGGAGTTGACACTTTCACGTAATCCTTCCATAAGTTCAACCACACCGGTGTCGATCCCGCAGGGGGTGACAACATATTTACAGGCATTCGCTCCGCCTCCACCTCATTATCCTCCACATACCTGTCGACACAGCCGTACCGACACACAGCACACACACAGGGAATGCTCTGATAGAGGACAGGACCCCACAAAGCCCTTTGGGGAGACAGAGGGAGAGTATGCCAGCACACACCAGGGCGCTATATATCACAGGGATAGCACCTATAAAAAGTGTTTTCCCTTATAGCTGCATATATATATGTATACTGCGCCTAAATTGTGCCCCCCCTCTCTTTTTAACCCTTTCTGTAGTGTATTAACTGCAGGGGAGAGCCAGGGAGCTTCCCTCCAACGGAGCTGTGAGGGAAAAATGGCGCCAGTGTGCTGAAGGAGATAGCTCCGCCCCTTTTTTGCGGACTTTTCTCCCGCATTTTTATGGATTCTGGCAGGGGTTAATGTACATCCATATAGCCCTGGGGGTTATATGTGATGTATTTTTGCCAGCCAAGGTGTTAATATTGCTCAGGGCGCCACCCCCCAGCGCCCTGCACCCATCAGTGACCGCAGTGTGAGGTGTGCATGAGGAGCAATGGCGCACAGCTGCAGTGCTGTGCGCTACCTTGATGAAGACTGATGTCTTCTGCCGCCGATTTTCCGGACCTCTTCTTGCTTCTGGCTCTGTAAGGGGGCCGGCGGCGCGGCTCTGGGACCGGACTCCGAGGCTGGGCCTGTGTTCGATCCCTCTGGAGCTAATGGTGTCCAGTAGCCTAAGAAGCCCAAGCTGGCTGCAAGCAGGCAGGTTCGCTTCTTCTCCCCTTAGTCCCTCGATGCAGTGAGCCTGTTGCCAGCAGGTCTCACTGAAAATAAAAAACCTAAAACTAACTTTTATCTAAGAAGCTCAGGAGAGCCCCCTAGATTGCACCCTGCTCGGTCGGGCACAAAAATCTAACTGAGGCTTGGAGGAGGGTCATAGGGGGAGGAGCCAGTGCACACCAGGTAGTCCTAAAGCTTTCTTTTTGTGCCCAGTCTCCTGCAGAGCCGCTATTCCCCATGGTCCTTACGGAGTTCCCAGCATCCACTAGGACGTCAGAGAAATTTGACTTCCCAGCCGTAGCTGTGGAAACTAGGTCCGAGAGACCGTCCCCAAACAATTCCTCACCCTTATACGGTAAAACCTCCATGTGTTTTTTAGAGTCGGTATCCCCTGTCCATTGCCGAGTCCATAAGACCATTCTGGCAGAAATGGACATAGCGTGAACTCTAGAGCCCAGCAGGCAAATGTCCCTCTGGGCATCCCGCATATATAGGACCGCGTCCTTGATATGTGCCAGGGTCAGTAGAACAGTGTCCCTGTCCAGGGTATCTAACTCCTCAGACAGAGAATCCGTCCATGCAGCTACCGCACTACACATCCAGGCCGAAGCAATTGCTGGCCTCAGAAGTGTGCCAGAATGTGTATAAACTTCAGGATAGCTTCCTGCTTTCTATCTGCAGGATCCTTTAGGGCGGCCGTATCCGGAGACGGCAGGGCCACCTTCTTAGACAAGCGTGTCAACGCCTTGTCTACCCTAGGGGAGGATTCCCAGCGTAACCTGTCCGTTGGCGGGAAAGGATACGCCGTAAGTAATCTCTTGGAAACTATCACCTTCCTGTCAGGGGAATCCCACGCTTTTTCACATAATTCATTTAATTCATGTGAAGGGGGAAAAGTCACTTCATGCTTTTTCTCCCCATACATATAAATCCTCTTGTCAGGGACAGGATTTTCCTCAGAAATGTGTAATACATCCTTCATAGCTACAATCATGTAGCGGATGGCTTTAGTCATTTTAGGCTGCAACTTTGCCTCATCGTCATCGACACTGGAGTCAGATTCCGTGTCGACATCTGTGTCAACTATCTGGGATAGTGTGCGCTTTTGGGACCCCGACGGCCTCTGCGCTGTAGGATCAGGCATGAGTTGAGACCCTGCCTGTCCCCCGGTTACAGTTTTATCCAATCTGTTATGCAAGGAGTTTACATTATCATTTAACACCTTCCACATATCCATCCAATCAGGTGTCGGCACCGTCGGCGGCGACACCACACTCAGCTGCACTTGTTCTGCCTCCACGTATCCTTCCTCATCAAACATGTCGACACAGGCGTACCGACACACAGCACACACACAGGGAATGCTCTGACTGAGGACAGGACCCCACAAAGGCATTTGGGGAGACAGAGAGAGAGTATGCCAGCACACACCCCAGCGCTATATAACCCAGGGATTACACTGTACCTTAGTGTTTAGCCTGTAGCTGCTGTTTATATATATATATATATATATATATATACTGCACCTATATTTATGTGCCCCCCTCTTTTTTACCCTTTAATGCACCTGTATACTGCAGGGTAGAGCCTGGGGAGCGTCCTTCCAGCGGAGCTGTGAAGAGAAAATGGCGCTGGTGTGCTGAGGAAGAAGGCCCCGCCCCCTCAGCGGCGGGCTTCTGTCCCGCTTTAATGTGTAAAAAATGTCGGGGGCTCGGGCATGGGTTCACTACGGCTGGCCGGCGGTCGGGCTCCCGGCGACCAGCATCCCGGCGCCGGGAGCCCGACCGCGGGCTTACCGACAGCTTGGCGAGCGCAGATGAGCCCCTTGCGGGCTCGCTGCGCTCGCCACGCTACGGGCACGGTGGCGCGCTACGCGCGCCACACTATTTTATTCTCCCTCTATGGGGGTCGTGGACCCCCACGAGGGAAAATAATTGTCGGTATTCCGGCTGTCGGGCTCCCGGCGCCGGTATACTGAGCGCCGGGAGCCCGACCGCCGGCAAACAGAAGACCACCCCTCGGGCATATATACAGTCCCAGACTGTATATATGTCTCTTTTTGCCAAAAAAGGTACTTAATTGCTGCCCAGGGCGCCCCCCCCTGCGCCCTGCACCATACAGTGACCGGAGTGTGCGGTGTGCTGTGGGAGCAATGGCGCACAGCTGCAGTGCTGTGCGCTACCTTAAGTGAAGACAGGAGTCTTCAGCCGCCGATTTCGATGTCTTCATGCTTCTGCTGCTTCTGTTCTTCTGGCTCTGCGAGGGGGACGGCGGCGCGGCTCCGGGAACAGACGATCAAGGTTAGGTACCTGTGTTCGATCCCTCTGGAGCTAATGGTGTCCAGTAGCCTAAGAAGCGCTACCTAGCTGCCGTGAGTAGGTTTGCTTCTCTCCCCTCAGTCCCACGTAGCAGAGAGTCTGTTGCCAGCAGAAGCTCTCTGAAAACAAAAAACCTAACAAAATACTTTCTTTTCTAGCAAGCTCAGGAGAGCCCACTAGGAGCACCCAGCTCGGCCGGGCACAGATTCTAACTGAGGTCTGGAGGAGGGGCATAGAGGGAGGAGCCAGTGCACACCAGGTAGTACTAAATCTTTCTTTAGAGTGCCCAGTCTCCTGCAGAGCCGGCTATTCCCCATGGTCCTTACGGAGTCCCCAGCATCCTCTAGGACGTAGGATAAAATAAGATTTTAATACCTACCGGTAAATCCTTTTCTCTTAGTCCGTAGTGCGTACTGTGTCTGCAGTTATTGGTTATGGTTACACTCTTGTGGTGTTTCTTTTCTGTCAGGCTGTTGCTGACGTTGTTCATGTCATGGCATGCGGTGTCTTATTATTGGTTGTGTTGACACACAGGTTGTGTTACATATTCTCTCAGCTTGTGGCTGTGTATTTTTTCATGCCGTTGGCTGGTATTCTGTTGAATGCCACGTTTTGCGGTATGTTCGTGGTGTGAGCTGGTATGACACTCACCGTGTTTAAAAAAATTCTTTCCTCGAAATGTCCGTCTCCCTGGGCACAGTTTTCTAACTGAGGTCTGGAGGAGGGGCATAGAGGGAGGAGCCAGTTCACACCCATTCAAAGTCTTATAGTGTGCCCATGTCTCCTGAGGATCCCGCCTATACCCCATGGTCCTTACGGAGTCCCCAGCATCCTCTACGGACTAAGAGAAAAGGATTTACCGGTAGGTATTAAAATCCTATTTTTTCCAGCTGTCTTGTTACCAACTGACCAGTTTCAGTGAAAGTCACAGTGGTAGAGGATTCCAGCAGCTGACATCACTAAATTCTGCCAGGCGGTGAAAACAGCTGAATCACCCATCCACACAATGGGCTTAATTGAGATCTGATCGCTGCAGTACGTTTTCGCACCACAGGCGATCACATCCGAACTGCGCATGCGTATGCACTGCACTGCACTGGCGCGTCGCACGACTGCAGCGGTGATAGTCAGTCAGCGTCAGGATTGTGCGAAGGATCCATTCGCACGGGCGTTCGCAAGGAGATTGACAGGAAGAGGCAGTTTATGGATGGCAACTGACCGTTTTCAGGGAGTGTCTGGAAAAACACAGACGGGCTCAAGTGTTTTTAGGGAGGGTGACCGACGTCAAATTCGGTCCCAAATAGGCTGATGTAAGTCCTGGGCTGCGCAGAGACTACACACAGTTTGTGCAGCTCTGCTACACATGCGTTCGCACACTTACACAGCGAAAACACACTCCCCCTGTAGGCGGCGACTATCTGATCGCAGGACAGCAAAAATCGCTGCCTATCGATCAGATCTGAATTATCCCCTATGATTGCAGCAGATGATCTGACAACTTGCCCTTACAGTAGTAAAGACACAGACAGTGGGGCCAATAAAGCAACCTGTTTAAGCATAAAGAATAAAGGTTTAACAAAATTCAGTGGGGTAAATTTACTCAAGGGAGGTTTTTTTTTAGAACTGGTGATGTTGCCCATAGCAACCAGATTCTACTTAACATTTATCTAGCTGCTTCTAGAATATAATTGATAGAATCTGATTGGTTGCTATCGGCAACTTCACCAATTCTAAAAAACTACCACCTTAGTAAATTTACCTCAATGACAGAAGAGGGATACAAACCATCACAGAAATGAACAGTGTCAACATTTTCTAACATTTATGAAATGATTTACCCAATGTTTGTAATATTGTATTTTTTTTAACTGCTTATTGTAAGACTAAAACTAGAATTTTTAGATGCCAACAGAAATGTGCTACCTAATGCCCACATTAATAACGGAAGAAAAAAAAAATAAGAATTTACTTACAGATAATTCTATTTCTCGTAGTCCGTAGTGGATGCTGGGAACTCCGTAAGGACCATGGGGAATAGCGGCTCCGCAGGAGACTGGGCACAAAAAGAAAAGCTTTAGGACTACCTGGTGTGCACTGGCTCCTCCCCCTATGACCCTCCTCCAAGCCTCAGTTAGGATACTGTGCCCGGACGAGCGTACACAATAAGGAAGGATTTTGAATCCCGGGTAAGACTCATACCAGCCACACCAATCACACCATATAACTTGTGATATGAACCCAGTTAACAGCATGATAACAGAGGAGCCTCTGGATAGATGGCACACAACAACAATAACCCGATTTGTTAACAATAACTATGTACAAGTATTGCAGATAATCCGCACTTGGGATGGGCGCCCAGCATCCACTACGGACTACGAGAAATAGAATTATCGGTAAGTAAATTCTTATTTTCTCTGACGTCCTAGTGGATGCTGGGAACTCCGTAAGGACCATGGGGATTATACCAAAGCTCCCAAACGGGCGGGAGAGTGCGGATGACTCTGCAGCACCGAGTGAGAAAACTCCAGGTCCTCCTCAGCCAGAGTGTCAAATTTGTAAAATTTTACAAAAGTATTTGACCCTGACCAAGTAGCAGCTCGGCAGAGTTGTAAAGCCGAGACCCCTCGGGCAGCCGCCAAGATGAGCCCACCTTCCTTGTGGAGTGGGCTTTTACAGATTTTGGCTGTGGCAGGCCTGCCACAAAATGCGCAAGCTGAATTGTACTACAAATCCAGCGAGCAATAGTCTGCTTAGAAGCAGGAGCACCCAGCTTGTTGGGTGCGTATAGGATAAATAGCGAGTCAGATTTTCTGACTCCAGCCGTCCTGGAAACATATATTTTCAGGGCCCTGACAACGTCCAGCAACTTGGAGTCCTCCAAGTCCTTAGTAGCCGCAGGTACCACAATAGGCTGGTTCAGATGAAACGCTGAAACCACCTTTGGGAGAAATTGAGGACGAGTCCTCAATTCTGCCCTGTCCGTATGAAAAATCAGGTAAGGGCTTTTACAGGATAAAGCCGCCAATTCGGACACACGCCTGGCTGAAGCCAGGGCCAACAACCTGACCACTTTCCATGTGAGATATTTTAAGTCCACAGTGTTGAGTGGTTCAAACCAATGTGATTTTAGGAAATCCAAAACAACATTCAGATCCCAGGGTGCCACTGGAGGCACAAAAGGAGGCTGTATATGTAGCACTACCTTAACAAACGTCTGGACTTCAGGCACTGAAGCCAGTTCTCTCTGAAAGAAAATCGACAGGGCCGAAATCTGGACCTTAATGGATCCTAATTTTAGGCCCATAGACACTCCTGCTTGCAGGAAATGCAGGAATCGACCCAGTTGAAATTCCTCCGTTGGGGCCTTTTTGGCCTCGCACCACACAACATATTTCCGCCAGATGCGGTGATAATGCTTTGCGGTTACATCCTTTCTGGCTTTTATCAAAGTAGGGATGACTTCGTCTGGAATGCCTTTTTCCTTTAGGATCCGGCGTTCAACCGCCATGCCGTCAAACGCAGCCGCGGTAAGTCTTGGAACAGACAGGGTCCCTGCTGGAGCAGGTCCCTTCTCAGAGGTAGGGGCCACGGGTCCTCTGTGAGCATCTCTTGAAGTTCCGTGTACCAAGTCCTTCTTGGCCAATCCGGAGCCACGAGAATAGATCTTACTCCTCCCCGCCGTATAATTCTCAGCACCTTGGGTATGAGAGGCAGAGGAGGGAACACATACACTGACTGGTACACCCACGGTGTTACCAGAGCGTCCACAGCTATTGCTTGAGGGTCCCTTGACCTGGCGCAAAACCTGTCCAGTTTTTTGTTGAGGCGGGACGCCATCATGTCCACCTTTGGTTTTTCCCAACGGTTTATCATCATGTGGAAGACTTCTGGGTGAAGTCCCCACTCTCCCGGGTGGAGGTCGTGCCTGCTGAGGAAGTCTGCTTCCCAGTTGTCCACTCCCGGAATGAACACTGCCGACTGTGCTATCACATGATTTTCCGCCCAGCGAAGAATCCTTGCAGCTTCTGCCATTGCCCTCCTGCTTCTTGTGCCGCCCTGTCTGTTTATGTGGGCGACTGCCGTGATGTTGTCCGACTGGATCAGCACCGGCTGACCTTGAAGCAGAGGTCTTGCTTGGCTTAGAGCATTGTAAATGGCTCTTAACTCCAGGATATTTATGTGAAGTGATGTCTCCAGGCTTGACCACAAGCCCTGGCAGTTTCTTCCCTGTGTGACTGCTCCCCAGCCTCGCAGGCTGGCATCCGTGGTCACCAGGACCCAGTCCTGAATGCCGAATCTGCGGCCCTCTAGAAGATGAGCACTCTGCAACCACCACAGGAGAGACACCCTTGTCCTTGGGGACAGGGTTATCCGCTGATGCATCTGAAGATGCGATCCGGA
Source organism: Pseudophryne corroboree (assembly GCF_028390025.1). Classification (NCBI taxonomy): domain Eukaryota; kingdom Metazoa; phylum Chordata; class Amphibia; order Anura; family Myobatrachidae; genus Pseudophryne; species Pseudophryne corroboree. Next base: position 247,319,749 of record NC_086446.1, read on the forward strand.
CCATTTGTCCAGCAGGTCCCACTGGAATGTTCTTGCGTGGAATCTGCCGAATGGGATTGCTTCGTAGGAAGCTACCATTTTTCCCAGGACCCTTGTGCATTGGTGCACTGATACTTGGCCTGGTTTTAGGAGGTTTCTGACTAGCTCGGATAACTCTCTGGCTTTCTCTTCCGGGAGAAACACCTTTTTCTGGACTGTGTCCAGGATCATCCCTAGGAACAGAAGACGTGTCGTCGGGATCAGCTGCGATTTTGGGATATTGAGAATCCAACCGTGTTGCCGCAGCACTACTTGAGATAGTGCTACTCCGACTACCAACTGTTCCTTGGATCTTGCCCTTATCAGGAGATCGTCCAAGTAAGGGATAATTAAAAACTCCCTTCCTTCGAAGGAGTATCATCATTTCGGCCATTACTTTGGTAAAGACCCGGGGTGCCGTGGACAATCCAAACGGCAGCGTCTGAAACTGATAGTGTCAGTTCTGTACCACAAACCTGAGGTACCCTTGGTGAGAAGGGTAAATTGGGACATGGAGGTAAGCATCCTTGATGTCCAGAGACACCATATAATCCCCTTCTTCCAGGTTCGCGATCACCGCTCTGAGTGACTCCATTTTGAATTTGAACCTCTGAATGTAAGTGTTCAAAGATTTTAGATTTAAAATAGGTCTCACCGAGCCATCCGGCTTCGGTACCACAAACAGCGTGGAATAATACCCCTTTCCCTGTTGCAGGAGGGGTACCTTGATTATCACCTGCTGTGAATACAGCTTGTGAATGGCTTCCAATAAGGCCTCCCTGTCGGAGGGAGACGTCGGTAAGGCAGACTTTAGGAAACGGCGAGGGGGGAGACGTCTCGAATTCCAATTTGTACCCCTGAGATACCACCTGAAGGATCCGGGGGTCCACTTGTGAGTGAGCCAACTGCGCGCTGAAATTCTTGAGACGGGCCCCCACCGTGCCTGAGTCCGCTTGTAGAGCCCCAGCGTCATGCTGAGGACTTGGCAGAAGCGGGAGAGGGCTACTGTTCCTGGTAAACTGGCTGTTTGCTGCAGCCTTTTTCCTCTCCCTCTGCCACGGGGCAGAAATGAGGAGCCTTTCGCCCGCTTGCCTTTATGGGGCCGAAAGGACTGCGCCTGATAATACGGCGTCTTTTTATGTTGAGAGGCTACCTGGGGTAAAAATGTGGATTTCCCAGCAGTCGCCGTGGATACCAGGTCCGATAGACCTACCCCAAATAACTCCTCCCCTTTATAAGGCAATACTTCCATATGCCTTTTGGAATCAGCATCACCTGACCACTGCCGCGTCCATAACCCTCTTCTGGCAGATATGGACAGCGCACTTACTCTTGATGCCAGTCGGCAAATATCCCTCTGTGCATCACGCATATATAAAAATGCATCTTTTAAATGCTCTATAGTCAGTAATATACTGTCCCTATCCAGGGTATCAATATTTTCAGTCAGGGAATCCGACCAAGCCACCCCAGCACTGCACATCCAGGCTGAGGCGATTGCTGGTCGCAGTATAACACCCGTGTGAGTGTATATACATTTTAGGATATTCTCCTGCTTTCTGTCAGCAGGTTCCATAAGGGCGGCCGTATCAGGAGACGGTAGTGCCACCTGTTTTGACAAGCGTGTGAGCGCTTTATCCACCCTAGGAGGTGTTTCCCAACGTGCCCTATCCTCTGGCGGGAAGGGGTATGATGCCACTAACTTTTTAGGAATTATCAGTTTTTTATCGGGAGAAACCCACGCTTCATCACACACTTCATTTAATTCCTCAGATGCAGGAAAAACTACAGGTAGTTTTTTCTCACCAAACATAATACCCTTTTTAGTGGTACTTGTACTATCAGAAATGTGTAAAACATTTTTCATTGCCTCAATCATGTAACGTGTGGCCCTACTGGAAGTCACATTCGTCTCTTCATCGTCGACACTGGAGTCAGTATCCGTGTCGGCGTCTGTATCTGCCATCTGAGGTAGCGGGCGTTTTAGAGCCCCTGATGGTCTTTGAGACGCCTGGACAGGCACAAGCTGAGTAGCCGGCTGTCTCATGTCATCAACCGTCTTTTGTAAAGAGCTGACACTTTCACGTAAATCCTTCCATAAGCTCATCCACTCAGGTGTCGACTCCCTAGGGGGTGACATCACCATTACAGGCAATTGCTCCGCCTCCACATCATTTTCCTCTTCATACATGTCGACACAGTCGTACCGACACACAGCACACACACAGGGAATGCTCTGATAGAGGACAGGACCCCACTAGCCCTTTGGGGAGACAGAGGGAGAGTATGCCAGCACACACCAGAGCGCTATATATATGTTGGGATAACACCATACAGAGTGTTTTTCCCTTTATAGCTGCTGTGTATATTATACTGCGCCTAATTAGTGCCCCCCCCCCCCTCTTGTTTTACCCTTTTCTGTAGTGCAGGACTGCAGGGGAGAGTCAGGGAGACGTCCTTCCAGCGGAGCTGTGAGGGAAAATGGCGCCAGTGTGCTGAGGAGATCGGCTCCGCCCCCTTCTCGGCGGACTTTTCTCCCGCTTTTTTCAGGAATCTGGCAGGGGTTAATATACATCCATATAGCCCTGGGGGTTATGTGTGATGTATTTTAGCCAGCCAAGGTGTTTATATTGCTGCTCAGGGCCCCCCCCCCCCCCCCAGCGCCCTGCACCCATCAGTGACCGGAGCGTGTGGTGCATGAGGAGCAATGGCGCACAGCTGCAGTGCTGTGCGCTACCTTGGTGAAGACTGATGTCTTCTGCCGCCGATTTTCCGGACCTCTTCTTGCTTCTGGCTCTGTAAGGGGGCCGGCGGCGCGGCTCTGGGACCGGACTCAGAGGCTGGGCCTGTGTTCGGTCCCTCTGGAGCTAATGGTGTCCAGTAGCCTAAGAAGCCCAAGCTGGCTGCAAGCAGGCAGGTTCGCTTCTTCTCCCCTTAGTCCCTCGATGCAGTGAGCCTGTTGCCAGCAGGTCTCACTGAAAATAAAAAGCCTAAAACTAACTTTTCCTAAGAAGCTCAGGAGAGCCTCCTAGATTGCACCCAGCTCGGTCGGGCACAAAAATCTAACTGAGGCTTGGAGGAGGGTCATAGGGGGAGGAGCCAGTGCACACCAGGTAGTCCTAAAGCTTTTATTTTTGTGCCCAGTCTCCTGCGGAGCCGTTATTCCCCATGGTCCTTACGGAGTTCCCAGCATCCACTAGGACGTCAGAGAAATAGGAATTTAATACCTACCGGTAATTCCTTTTCTCCTAGTCCATAGTGGACACTGGGGTCTTGCACTTTAGTACCACGGGGTATAGATCGGGTCCACTGGAGCCTGCCACTTTAAAAACTTTTAGTGTGTGCATGTGTGTGCTAGCTCCTCCCTCTATGCCCCTCCTATCAGACTCAGTCTAGGAAACTGTACCCTAGGATACGGACATTATCTGAGAGAAGAACAAAACAACAGTGGTGAGGCAATAAGCTAATACACAACCATAAACGAAAGGAGGGCGCTAACCAGAACAGAGGATAGCAACACAAACCTAACCAGGATAGCGCAGCTATCCCAACAACAGAAGAGGACCGCAACATCAGTCCAACCAAATACTTACGCAGGTAAGCAGAAATGAAGCACTGAGGTGGGCGCCCTGTATCAACTACGGACTAGTCGAAAATAAGAATTTACTTACCGATAATTCTATTTCTCGTAGTCCGTAGTGGATGCTGGGGACTCCGTAAGGACCATGGGGAATAGCGGCTCCGCAGGAGACTGGGCACAAAAGTAAAGCTTTAGAACTACCTGGTGTGCACTCTCTCCTCCCCCTATGACCCTCCTCCAAGCCTCAGTTAGGATACTGTGCCCGGACGAGCGTACACAATAAGGAAGGATTTTGAATCCCGGGTAAGACTCATACCAGCCACACCAATCACACCATATAACTTGTGATCTAAACCCAGTTAACAGCATGATAACAGAGGAGCCTCTAGAAAAGATGGCTCACTACAGCAATAACCCGAATTTTTGGTAACAATAACTATGTACCAGTATTGCAGACAATCCGCACTTGGGATGGGCGCCCAGCATCCACTACGGACTACGAGAAATAGAATTATCGGTAAGTAAATTCTTATTTTCTCTAACGTCCTAAGTGGATGCTGGGGACTCCGTAAGGACCATGGGGATTATACCAAAGCTCCCAAACGGGCGGGAGAGTGCGGATGACTCTGCAGCACCAAATGAGAGAACTCCAGGTCCTCCTCAGCCAGGGTATCAAATTTGTAGAATTTTACAAACGTATTTGCTCCTGACCAAGTAGCTGCTCGGCAAAGTTGTAAAGCCGAGACCCCTCGGGCAGCCGCCCAAGATGAGCCCACCTTCCTTGTGGAATGGGCTTTTACAGATTTTGGCTGTGGCAGGCCTGCCACAGAATGTGCAAGCTGAATTGTACTACAAATCCAATGAGCAATAGTCTGCTTAGAAGCAGGAGCACCCAGCTTGTTGGGTGCATACAGAATAAACAACGAGTCAGATTTTCTGACTCCAGCCTTCCTGGAAACCTATATTTCCAGGGCTCTGACAACGTCTAGCAACTTGGAGTCCTCCAAGTCCCTAGTAGCCGCAGGCACCACAATAGGTTGATTCAGGTGAAACGCTGAAAACCACCTTAGGGAGAAACTGAGGACAAGTCCTCAATTCCGCCCTGTCCGAATGGAAAATCAGATGAGGGCTTTTACAGGATAAAGCCGCCAATTCTGACACGCACCTGGCCCAGGCCAGGGCCAACAGCATGACCACTTTCCATGTGAGATATTTTAACTCCACATATTTAAGTGGTTCAAACCAATGTGACTTTTGGAACCCAAAAACTACATTTAGATCCCAAGGTGCCACTGGAGGCACAAAAGGAGGCTGTATATACAGTACCCCTTTCACAAACGTCTGAACTTCAGGGACTGAAGCTAGTTCTTTTTGGAAGAAAATTGACAGGGCCGAAATTTGAACCTTAATGGACCCCCATTTCAGGCCCATAAACACTCCTGTTTGCAGGAAATGTAGGAATCGACCTAGTTGAAAATTCCTCCGTCGGGGCCTTACTGGCCTCGCACCATGCAACATATTTTCGCCAAATGCGGTGATAATGTTTTGCGGTTATATCTTTCCTGGCTTTGATCAGGATAGGGATGACTTCATCCGGAATGCCTTTTTCCTTCAGGATCCGGCGTTCAACCGCCCTGCCGTTAAACGCAGCCGCGGTAAGTCATGGAACAGACAGGGTCCTTGCTGGAGCAGGTCCCTTCTTAGAGGTAGAGGCCACGGATCCTCCGTGAGCATCTCTTGAAGTTCCGGTTACCAAGTCCTTCTTGGCCAATCCGGAGCCACGAATATAGTGCTTACCCCTCTCCATCTTATAATTCTCAGTACCTTGGTTATGAGAGGCAGAGGAGGGAACACATACACTGACTGGTACACCCACTGTGTTACCAGAGCGTCTACAGCTATTGCCTGAGGGTCCCTTGACCTGGCGCAATACTTGTCGAGTTTTATAAACATGTGGAAGACTTCTGGGTGAAGTCCCCACTCTCCCGGGTGGAGGTCGTGTCTGCTGAGGAAGTCTGCTTCCCAGTTGTCCACTCCCGGAATGAATACTGCTGACAGTGCTATCACATGATTTTCCGCCCAGCGAAGAATCCTTGCAGCTTCTGCCATTGCCCTTCTGCTTCTTGTGTCACCCTGTCTGTTTACGTGGGTGACTGCCGTGATGTTGTCCGAATGGATCAACTCCGGGTGACCTTGAAGCAGAGGTCTTGCTGAGCTTAGAGCATTGTAAATGGCCCTTAGCTTCAGGATATTTATGTGAAGTGATGTCTCCAGGCTTGACCATAAGCTCTGGAAATTCCTTCCCTGTGTGACTGCTCCCCAGCCTCGCAGGCTGGCATCCGTGGTCACCAGGACCCAGTCCTGAATGTGCGGCCCTCTAGAAGATGAGCACTCTGCAACCACCACAGGAGAGACACCCTTGTGCTTGGTGACAGGGTTATCCGCTGATGCATCTGAAGATGCGACCCAGACCATTTGTCCAGCAGGTCCCACTGGAAAGTTCTTGCGTGGAATCTGCCGCATGGGATTGCTTCATAGGAAGCCACCATTTTTCCCAGAACCATCTCATTGATGTACTGAGACTTGGCTCGGTTATAGGAGGTTCCCGACTAGCTCGGATAACTCCCTGACTTTCTCCTCCGGGAGAAACACCTTTTTCTGAACCGTTTCCAGGATCATCCCTAAGAACAGAAGACGAGTCGTCGGAATCAGCTGCGATTTTGGAATATTGAGAATCCAATCGTGCTGCCGCAACACTACCTGAGATAGTGCTACACCGACCTCCAACTGTTCCCTGGATCTTACCCTTATCAGGGAATTGTCCAAGTAAGGGATAACTAAAATTCCCTTCCGTCGAAGGAGTATCATCATTTCGGCCATTACCTTGGTAAAGACCCGGGGTGCCGTGGACCATCCATACGGCAGCGTCTGAAACTGATAGTGACAGTTCTGTACCATAAACCTGAGGTACCCTTGGTGAGAAGGGTAAATTGGGACATGAAGGTAAGCATCCTTGATGTCCCGAGACATCATGTAGTCCTCTTCTTCCAGGTTCGCAATCACTGCTTTGAGTGACTCAATCCTGAATTTGAACCTCTGTATGTAAGTGTTCAAAGATTTTAGATTTAGAATCGGTCTCACCGAGCCGTCCGGCTTCGGTACCACAACAGTGTGGAATAACACCCCGTTCCCTGTTGCAGGAGGGGTACCTTGATTATCACCTGCTGGGAATACAGCTTGTGAATGGCTTCCAAAACTGTCTCCCTGTCAGAAGGAGACATCGGTAAAGCCGACTTTAGGAAACGGCGAGGGGGAGACGTCTCGAATTCCAATTTGTACCCCTGAGATATCACCTGAAGGATCCAGGGGTCTACTTGCGAGTGAGCCCACTGCGCGCTGAAATTCATTGAGACGGGCCCCCACCGTGCCTGATTCTGCTTGTAAAGCCCCAGCGTCATACTGAGGGCTTGGCAGAGGCGGGAGAGGGTTTCTGTTCCTGGGAACTGGCTGATTTCTGCAGCCTTTTTCCTCTCCCTCTTTTAATACTGCGCGTAATTAGTGCCCCCCCTCTCTTTTTTAACCCTTTCTGTAGTGTAGTGACTGCAGGGGAGAGCCAGGGAGCTTCCCTCCAACGGAGCTGTGAGGGAAAATGGCGCCAGTGTGCTGAGGAGATAGGCTCCGCCCCTTTATCGGCGGCCTTATCTCCCGTTTTTCTATGTATTCTGGCAGGGGTTAAATTCATCCATATAGCCCAGGAGCTATATGTGATGCATTTTTTGCCATCCAAGGTGTTTTTATTGCGTCTCAGGGCGCCCCCCCCCAGCGCCCTGCACCATCAGTGACCGGAGTGTGAAGTGTGCTGAGAGCAATGGCGCACAGCTGCAGTGCTGTGCGCTACCTTGTTGAAGACAGGACGTCTTCTGCCGCCGATTTTCCGGACCTCTTCTGTCTTCTGGCTCTGTAAGGGGGCCGGCGGCGCGGCTCTGGGACCCATCCATGGCTGGGCCTATGATCGTCCCTCTGGAGCTAATGTCCAGTAGCCTAAGAAGCCCAATTCACTCTGCACGCAGGCGAGTTCGCTTCTTCTCCCCTTAGTCCCTCAATGCAGTGAGCCTGTTGCCAGCAGGTCTCACTGAAAATAAAAAACCTAAAACTAAACTTTTCACTAAGCAGCTCAGGAGAGCCACCTAGTGTGCACCCTTCTCGTTCGGGCACAAAAATCTAACTGAGGCTTGGAGGAGGGTCATAGGGGGAGGAGCCAGTGCACACCAGGTAGTTCTAAAGCTTTACTTTTGTGCCCAGTCTCCTGCGGAGCCGCTATTCCCCATGGTCCTTACGGAGTCCCCAGCATCCACTTAGGACGTTAGAGAAAAGGAATTACCGATAGGTATTAAATTCCTATTTTCTCTTCAGTCCTAGTGCAGCGGTGACCAACCCGTGGCTCTCGAGCCGCATGCGGCTCTTTCATCCTCCGCATGAGGCTTGATCCGCTCCCGGCCACCGCTGCCCGACACAGCCCAGCACACAGACAAGTCTTCAGCGGCGGTGTCCATCTTCAATTCGGCGCCGGCCCGTGAACAAATCAGAGCTCGCGGACCGGCAGCTAAGGCTCCTGATTGGCTGCCGGACCGCGAGCTCTGCTTGGCTCATGGGCCGGCACCGAATTGGAGATAGACACCGCCGCCGAAGACTGAGGGCATGTGTATCTGCACTGGGGGCATATCTGGAACTTTGGGAGGCACTGTGGGGGCATGTGTATCTGCACTGTGGGTATATCTGGCCCAGTGTGGGGACATGTGTATCTGGCACTGTGGGGGCATGTGTATCTGCACTGGGGGCATATCTGGCACTGTGGCAGGCACTGTGGGGGCATGTGCATCTGCACCTGGGGTATATCTGGCACTGTGGGGGCATATCTGGCACTGTGGGGCCATGTGTATCTGCACTGGGGGCATATCTGGCACTGTGGGAGGCACGTGCAACTGCACTGGGGGCATATCTGGCACTGTGGGAGGCACTGTGGGGGCATCTGTATCTGCACTGGGGGTATATCTGGCACTGTGTGGGGACATGTGTATCTGGCACTGTGGGGGCATGTGTATCTGCACTGGGGGCATATCTGCCACTGTGGAGGCATGTGTGTCTGCACTGGGGGTATATCTGGCACTGTGGGGCCATGTGTATCTGCACTGGGGGCATATCTGGCACTGTGGGAGGCACTGTGGGGGCATGTGTATCTGCACTGGGGGTATATCTGGCACTGTGGGAGCATGTGTATCTGCACTGGGGGGCATATCTGGCACTGTGGAGGCAATTGTGTATCTGCACTGGGGGCATATCTGGCACTGTGGAGGCATGTGTATCTGCACTGGAGGCATATCTGGCACGGTGGAGGCATGTGTATCTGCACTGGAGGCATATCTGGCACTGTGGAGGCATGTGTATCTGCACTGGAGGCATATCTGGCACTGTGGGGGCATGTGTATTTGGGACTGTGGGGCATATGTATTTGGCACTGTGGTGGCATACATGTATTTGGCACTGTGGGGGCATATATGTATCTTGCACTTTGGGGACATGCGTATCTGGTACTGGGGGCATATATGTATCTGGCACTGTAGGGGCATGTGTATCTGGCACTGGGGCATATATTTATCTGGCACTGTGGGGACATGTATATCTGGCACTGTGGGGGCATATATGTATCTGGCACTGTAGGGGCATGTGTATCTGGCACTGGGGCATATATTTATCTGGCACTGTGGGGACATGTATATCTGGCACTGTGGGGGCATACATGTATCTGGCACTGTGGTAGCACCCATTTTGTGGCATTTTTATATGTATGTAGCACTGTACAACATGACTAAACGGGGTTATGACACAAGTTCACACTCCTACAAACGTCATACCGAAAGGTGTGTGCACAAAAATAGGGCGTGGCTTTGTGACAACTAGGCCACCCCCCCCCCCATTTTTGTGCATTAGGCGTGCGCATGGTAGGGTCTCTTGCCCTTTCCTATGGATCCTTTCTGGCTCTTTGCTTCTGACTGGTTGGCCACCCCTGTCCTAGTGGATACTGTAGTCTTGTACTTTAGTACCATGGGGAAGTACCAAAGGTCCCAAACGGTCGGTAGAGTGCTGAGACCCCTGCAAAACCGCCTGACCAAACTGAAGGTCATCCTTGGCCAAGGTATCGAACCTATAGAATTTTACAAACGTGTTTGAACCAGACCAAGTTGCAGCTCGGCACAATTGTAGGGCTGAGACACCCCGGGCAGCCGCCCAGGAGGACTCCACCGACCTCGTCGAGTGGGACTGAATAGACGTCGGCAAGGGATGAGCTACCGAAGTATACTCCTGTTGATGGGTCAACCTGAGCTAACGAGCAATCGATTGCTTAGAAGCTGGCCGACCAATCTTGGGAGGCATCATAAAGGACAAACAGCAAGCCCACAGAAGCGTCAGAGAACACTGGAACCACAATAGGCTGGTTCACATGAAAGGCAAACACCACTTTAGGCAAAAACTGAGGACGGGTCCGAAGTTCCGCTCTGTCTTCATGAAAAATCAAGTAAGGGCTTTTACAGGATAAGGCCCCTAATTCAGAGACACGTCTGGCAGACGCCAATGCCAATAACATCACCGTCTTCCAGGTGAGAAATTTCAACTCCACCCTATGGAAGGGTTCAAACCAATCCAATTGGAGAAAGGACAGAACCACATTGAGATCCCATGGAGCCGTGGGAGGAACAAAAGGGTAGTTGCATTTGAAGAATTCCCTTCAGGAAAGTCTGTACTTCTGGCAAGAGGGCAAGTGGTTTCTGGAAGAAAATAGAGAGCGCTGAAATCTGGACTTAAATGAAGCCTAGTGTAGGCCCATATCCACACCCGCTTGTATCAGAATCAGACTGTAATACCTGAGGCAGTGAGCGTTTATGGGATACCACTAGAGGGGGCTGATAAACCTTCTTGGTATCTGCAGCCTTAGCCACACAATCAATAGATTATCTTAGCACCTGTCTCTATTTTACCTACCGGTAAATCCTTTTCTCTTAGTCCGTAGAGGATGCTGGGGATGCTTCAAGAACCATGGGGTATAGACGGGATCCGCAGGAGACATGGGCACTTTAAGACTTTAAAAGGGGTGTGAACTGGCTCCTCCCTCTATGCCCCTCCTCCAGGCTCCAGTTATAGGAACTGTGCCCAGGGAGACGGACATTTCGAGGAAAAGGATTTATTTAATTTTTTTAAACTAAGGTGAGATACATACCAGCTCACACATCAAACACGCCGTACAACATGGCATTCAACAACAAGGCATGCAACGGCATGACCAACATCAGCCACAGACTGACTGAACTTAACTCAACATGAGTGTAACCATAACAAAACTGCAGATACAGCCCGCACTGGGACGGGCGCCCAGCATCCTCTACGGACTAAGAGAAAAGGATTTACTGGTGGGTATTAAAATCCTATTTTCTCATACGTCCTAGAGGATGCTGGGGATGCTTTAAGAACCATGGGGTTTATACCAAAGCTCTAGACGGGCGGGAGGGTGCGGATGACTCTGCAGCACTGATTGACCAAACAAGAGGTCTTCCTCAGCCAGGGTATCAAACTTGTAAAACTTCGCAAATGTGCTCGAACCCGACCAAGTGGCAGCGCGGCAAAGCTGTAATTCCGAGACCCCTCAGGCAGCCGCCGAGGATGAGCCCACCTTTCTGGTAGAATGGGCTTTTACCGATTTTGGTAACGGCAATCCTGCCGTAGAATGAGCCTGCTGAATCGCATTACAGATCCAGAGCGCAATAGTCTGCTTAGAAGCAGGAGCCCCAATCTTGTTGGGAGCCCACAGGACAAACAGGCTGGTTTACGTGAAATGATGAAACCACTTTCGGTAGAAATTGCTGACGAGTTCTCAACTCCGCTCTATCAGCATGGAAAATTAAATAGGGGCTTTTGTGAGACAAAGCCGCCAACTCAGATACCCGCCTTGCGGACACCAAGGCCAACAACATGACTACTTTCCAAGTAAGTAATTTTAACTCAACCTTACGTAAAGGGTCAAACCAATGAGATTGCAGGAATTGCAATACCACATTAAGAACCCACTGTGCCACAGGGGGCACAAATGGAGGTTGGATGTGTAGCATGCCTTTCACGAAGGTCTGAACTTCTGGAAGGGAGGCCAATTCTTTCTGAAAGCAGATTGATAAGGCCGAAATTTGTACTTTAATGGAGCCTAACTTCAGGCCCGCATCCACACCTGCTTGCAAAAAATGGAGCAAACGCCCCAGCTGAAATTCTTCCATAGGAGCCTTCTTGGATTCACACCAAGACACATTTTCTCCAAATACGGTGGTAATGCTTTGCCGTTACTTCTTTCCTAGCCTGAAGAAGTGTGGGAATGACTTCACTGGGAATACCCTTTCGGGCTAGGATTTGGCGTTCAACTGCCATGCCGTCAAACGCAGCCGCGGTAAGTCTTGATACATGCATGGTCCTTGTTGTAACAGGTCCTCCCATAGAGGAAGAGGCCAGGGATCTTCTATGAGCAACTCCTGAAGATCTGGATACCAGGCCCTCTTTGCCCAATCCGGAACAAAAGAGTATCGCCTCAACCCTTGTTCTTCTTACAATCTTTATCACCTTCGGAATGAGTGGAAGTGGAGGGAACACATAGACCGACGGAAACACCCACGGTGTCACTAGAGCGTCCACCGCTATTGCTTGAGGGTCCCTCGACCAGGACCAATATCTCTGAAGTTTCTTGTTGAGGCGGGACGCCATCATGTCTATTTGAGGAATTCCCCAACGACTTGTCACTTCTGCAAAGACCTCTTGAGGAAGACCCCACTCTCCTGGATGGAGATCGTGTCTGCTGAGGAAGTCTGCTTCCCAGTTGTCCACTCCTGGAATGAAAACTGCTGACAGAGCGCTTGCATGTCTCTCCGCCCAGCGAAGAACTTTCGTGGCCTCGGCCATTGCCGCTCTGCTCTTTGTTCCGCCCTGGCGGTTTATGTACGCCACTGCTGTTATGTTGTCTGACTGAATCAAGACGGGCAGACCTCGAAGATGATGTTCCGCTTGCAGAATGCCATTGTAAATGGCTTTTAATTCCAGAATGTTTATGTGCAGACAAGCTTCCTGTCTTGACCATTTTCCCTGAAAGTTTCTCCCCTGTGTGACTGCTCCCAAACCTCGGAGACTTGCATCTGTGGTCACCAGGATCCAATCCTGAATCCCGACCCTTCCTCCCTCCAGAAGGTGAGAACTGTGCAATCACCATAGAAGGGAGACCCTGGACCTGGAAGATAGGATTATTTTCCGGTGCATGTCCAGGTGAGACCCGGACCACTTGTCCAACAGGTCCCACTGAAACACCCTGGCATGGAACCTGCCATACGGAATGGCCTCGTAGGTCGCCACCATCTTCCCCAGCAACCGAGTGCATTGAAGAATTGACACTCTTGCCGGTTTCGGAATCTGTTTTACCATGTTCTGTATTTCCAGAGCCTTTTCCACTGGAAGAAAAAAACTCTCTGTAATTCTGTATCCAGAATCATACCCAGGAACGACAGCCGTGTCGTCGGAACCAATTGTGATTTGGCAAGTTTAGGAGCCAACCATGTTGTTGCAGAATCGTCAGTGAGAGTGCAACATTTTTCAGCAATTGCTCCTTGGATCTCGCCTTTATGTGGAGATCGTGCAAGTACGGGATAATGGCGATTCCCTGCTTGCGCAGGAGAACCATCATTTCCGCCATAACCTTGGTGAAAATCCTCGGAGCCGTGGACAGACCAAACGGCAACGTCTGAAATTGGTAATGACAATCCAGAACAGCAAACCTCAGGTAAGCCTGATGTGGAGGATATATGGGAACGTTTAAGTAGGCATCCTTTATGTCTACCGACACCATAAAATCCCCCTTCTCCAGACTGGAGATCACTGCTCGGAGAGATTCCATCTTGAATTTGAACTTTTTTTAGAAAGAAATTGAGGGATTTTAGGTTCAGAATCGGTCTGACTGAGCCATCTGGCTTCGGGACCACGAACAGACTCGAATAAAAACCCTCCCCCTGTTGTGACGGGGGTACTTTGACAACGACTTTGACACAGCTTTTGTATTGCAGCGCATACTACCTCCCTTTCTAGAAGAGAAGCTGGCAAGGCAGATTTGAAAAATCGGTGAGGGGGCACATATTGAAACTCTAATTTGTACCCCTGGGTTACTATTTTTAATATCCAAGGATCCAGGTCCGAGTGCACCCAGGCCTGAAAGAAGAGTTTGAGACGTGCCCCCACCGGTGCGGACTCCCGCAGAGGAGCCCCAGCGTCATGCGGTGGATTTGGTGGAAGCCGGAGAGGACTTCTGCTCTTGGGAACTTGCCACAGCCCATGACCTTTTTCCCTTTCCCATTCCTCTCGCAGCAAGGAAAGAGGACCCTCGCCCTTTTTTGTATTGGGCCGAAAGGACTGCATCTGATAGTGGGGCGTTTTCTTTTGTTGCGCAGGAACATAAGGTAAAAATGATGACTTACCCGCGGTAGCCGTAGATACCAGGTCAGTGAGTCCGTCACCAAACAAGACACTACCGTTAAACGGTAGAGACTCCATAGTCTTCTTAGAGTCAGCATCAGCATTCCATTGATGAATCCACAATGCCCTCCTAGCCGAGGCTGCCATGGCATTGGCCCTTGATCCCAAAAGGCCAATATCCCTCCCAGCTTCTTTTAAATATGCTGCAGCGTCCCTGATATGACCCAGAGTCAAAAGCACGCTATCCCTGTCCAGGGTATCTATCTCAGATGACAAGTTATCTGCCCACTTTTCAATAGCGCTACTCACCCATGCCGAAGCAACGGCAGGCCCGAGTATGGAACCTGTAGTGACATAAATGGAATTTAGTGTATTTTCCTGCTTACGATCCACAGGATCCTTTAGGGCTGCCGTGTCAGGAGACGGAAGCGCCACCTTTTTGGACAGACGCGATAGAGCTTTGCCCAACGTGGGGTTTGTCTCCCACTTTTCCCTGTCCCCAGAGGGGAACGGATATGCCACTGGAATTCTTTTGGGAACCTGTACCTTCTTGTCAGGATTTTCCCAAGCCTTTTCAAAAAGAGCGTTCAGTTCATGAGAGGGAGGAAACGTTACCTCAGGTTTCTTTCCTTTAAACATACAGACCCTTTTATCAGGAACAGCAGGGTCCTCTGTGATATGCAAAACTTCTTTTATCGCCACAATCATGTACTGAATGCTCTTAGCCAGTTTAGGATTTAATCTGGCATCACTATAGTCGACACTGGAATCAGAGTCCGTGTCGGTATCAGTCTCTGCTATTTGGGTAAATGCACGTTTCTGTGACCCCGATGGGGTCTGGGCTTGTGACAATGCATCCTCTATGGATTTCCTCCATGTCTGGTTTTTAGACTCAGATTTATCTAATCTCTTAATCAACCGAGCCACATTTGCATTCAAAACACTCAACATATTTACCCAATCAGCCGTCGGCGGTGCAGACACGGTCACTCCCACAGTCTTTTCTGTCCCCACTCCAGCCTCCTCCTGGGAAGAGCACTCAGCCTCAGACATGTCGACACATGCGTACCGACACCCACAACCACACTTGGGCTATAGGGGACAGACCCACAGTAAAGCCTGTTAGAGAAACACAGAGGGAGTTCTGCCAGCTCACAACCCAGCACCTGCTCCGGTTCTGAAGTGAGTAAAAGACTGCCCAGACCTGTTAGCGCTTTCAATATCAACCAAATAGCACCAAATCTCTTGTGCCCCCCCGTTACTTGTACAGTAGTGTGGGAGGCCAGACTCAGCGTCTCTGCAGCTTCTGGGAAGAGAAAATGGCGCTGGTCAGAGCTGTGAGGGCTAAGCCACGCCCCCTTAATGGCGCGCTTCAGTCCCGCTTAATTTCAGATATTTATACTGGCGGGGGTCTGTATTTAGTGCCCAGCACTGTATACACTCATTGCCAGTCGCTATTTGAGGTTTATGCTGTCCAGGGCGCCCCCCCCCCCCTGCACCCTGCAGTGCCTTATGTATGTGGCAGCATGGTACCTCAAAAGCCGTCTTCTGCCGTCACTGAAGTCTTCTGATCTTCTTCTACTCACCCGGCTTCTGACTTCTGGCTCTGCAAGGGGGGTGACGGCGCGGCTCCGGGAACGAGCAGCTAGGCGCACCAAGTGATCGGACCCTCTGGAGCTAATGGTGTCCAGTAGCCTAAGAAGCAGAGCCCTGAAACTCACAGAAGTAAGTCTGCTTCTCTCCCCTCAGTCCCACGATGGGATCCGGACTGAAAGTCGACAGTAACTAGGTCGACTATGTCTAGGTCGACCACTATTTGTCGACAGTAACTAGGTCGACAGGGTGTCTAGGTCGACAGGGTCTTTAGGTCGACATGTTCTAGGTCTACAGGTCAAAAGGTCGACATGAGTTTTTCACAATTTTTTTCTTTTTTTGAACCTTTTCATACTTAACGATCCACGTGGACTACGATTGGAACGGTAATCTGTGCCGAGCGAAGCGGTAGCGGAGCGCAGGCACCATGCCCGAAGCATGGCTCGCGAAGCGAGCCATGCGAGGGGACGCGGTGCACTAATTGGGGTTCCCGGTCACTCTACGAAGAAAACGACACCAAAATAACATTAAAAACTCATGTCGACCTTTTGACCTGTCAACCTAGAACATGTCGACCTAAAGACCCTGTCGACCTAGACACCCTGTCGACCTAGTTACTGTCGACCAATAGTGGTCGACCTAGACATTGTCGACCTAGTTACTGTCGACTTTCAATACCACACCCCCCACGATGCAGAGAGCCTGCTGCCAGCAGGTCTCCCTGAAAATAATAAACCTAACAAAAGTCTTTTTTCTGAGAAACTCTGGAGAGCTCCTCAGTGTGCATCCAGTCTCACTGGGCACAGAATCTAACTGGAGTCTGGAGGAGGAGCATAGAGGGAGGAGCCAGATCACACCCCTTTTAAAGTCTTAAAGTGCCCATGTCTCCTGCGGATCCCGTGTATACCCCATGGTTCTTGAAGCATCCCCAGCATCCTCTAGGACGTATGAGAAAATACAAACAAAGCATTCAGATAAACTGGACAGAGATAAAGTAACAACCCATCAGCGTTGAAACACTGACAATGGCACTTCGCACCCCTCGCAAATAACTGGATCGACCCCAATATCTCAAATATCACTAGTTGAAACAAGTACCTGAAATAGTTACTGTGTCTAGTTCTTTCAGACAACAACTGTCCTGTTAAGAGGAGGTCACGTGGCAATGAGTAACTGGAAGACATGGGGACCTGCAGTTTACTGACAGAGACACACCTTTAGGACTGCATGCTCTGTGAGATCCTAGCACGCCTTACACAAACACAGCTCTGACTTCAGCTGTTATCAGAAAACCGGTAAAACACTAAAATAAACAGTTTAAATTTACAAACTAGCTCTAAATAGCAGTTAAAAATTCTAAAAACAAATATTACATTAGGAAATTGGGAACATTACATTTCAGTGGAATAAGTGCTGCATATCAATATGCAGTCTATAAATTAGTTTTGTCATTTTTAAATGTACTATAATGAACTATAACCCAACACAGGGTGATAGTCACTGCATCAGAGCGATGTCACCAAGGGACAAGTAAAAAAACATCAAGATGACCTTTCAGTAAGTTTACCAATGGTGAATTTTATCACAATGAGAATACACAAACATGTACTGGCACCTAAACCAGGATATGCATAACCCAGACTGCAAATCTACAGTGGGTAAGGACAGGGCTTAATTTGTACTGGAATGCACAGGAAAACATTTCCAGCAAATGCCATAAATTTGCGTTACCCTTCTTTTGTATTCAAGTGCCACTGCTGTCTGTCTTGAGCTCGAAATGAAGCATTAAGTAAGGGCATTTAGCCTACTAAAAGGAGATTTCACATCTACCTATGGAACATGGGGGTCATTCCGACCCGTTCGCTCGCAGCGGTTCTTTGCTGCGTTGCGAACGGGTCCAGATTGCAAATTTGCGGCGTGCGCATTGCGCACACTCATCATTGCCCGGCGACAGAGTTCTCCGGCCAACAACGCTTACAACTAAGAAAGCGGTCGCAGCGGTGACCACAAGAAGATGGACAGCAAGAGGTCGTTCCTGGGCGTCACCTTACAGTTTTCCGGACGTTTTCATGAAGTGGTAAGTAAAACGCATGGCCAACATGCATGTTTGTAATACCATATCGGATTCACCATAGGTCTTGCTTGTTGAATTTTTGGACAGTTTTCCAATAAGAAGCCTATTCATTACCGCGGCATGGGAGAAGGGATGAATGGATATTACATTTCATTTCCTAAACTGGATTGGGAAAAGCGGCATGCCGCCCACCAGTATGCCGACTGAGGTGCTAATTAAGTCAGCTGTGGCCAACCATGGATAAACTTAAAACCTGGTCCATTGGTGTGCCTGGAGGACCACGTTTGAGAAATGTGGAACACACGCACTGTTTCTTTGTCACTACCACAGAATCAGACCCAATATGCCATAGAACAGAGAAGGCACCAATCAGCATAAACAGCAAATCAATAGTGGCTTGCTTCTGCCAGCAACAGTCATCACCTACTATTTAAATCTGCTCTAGACAATTCACAACAAATGTCTGAGGAGCATACGAGTCCGTGTTCTGGTCTGCCACTGTTTACATTATGGTTTATTCCGCCAGCCAGTACATATTGCAGGAAGGTCACTCGTGCAACCCAAGTGGGTTATTTGGCCTGCGCATTGAGGTGCATACGCAGTTCAGACCTGGTCGCCCGCTGTGCGAAAACGCACAGCAGCGATCAGGTCTGAATTAGCCCCTTAATTACATCCCACCACGTCTTTATAGTCCTTGCTTTGTGCACTGGGGCACAGTCATGTTGGAATAGAAAAGGGCTTTCTCCAAACTGTTGCCACAAAGTTGGAAGCATAGCATTGTCCAAAATGTCCTGGTATGCTGAAGCATTAAGACTGCCCTTCACTGGAGATAAGGTGCCTAGCCCAAACCCTGAGAAACAGACCCATACCATTATCCCTCCTCCACTAAACTTCACAGTTGGCAGGCAGGTATCCGCCAAACCCAGACTCAGCCATCTG
The DNA here is from genome assembly GCF_028390025.1 of Pseudophryne corroboree. Classification (NCBI taxonomy): domain Eukaryota; kingdom Metazoa; phylum Chordata; class Amphibia; order Anura; family Myobatrachidae; genus Pseudophryne; species Pseudophryne corroboree. Next base: position 247,338,498 of record NC_086446.1, read on the forward strand.
ACTACCAAACAGAGAAGTGTGATTCGTCACACCACAGAACATGTTTCCATTGCTCCACAGTCAAGTGTCGGTGTGCTTTACAGCACTCCATCCAACACTTGGCATTGGACTTGGTGATGTGAGGCGTGCATGCAGCTGCTCGGCCATGGAAACCCATTCCATTAAGCTCCAGCCGCACAGTTTTTGTGCTTACGTTAATACCAGTGGAAGTTCAGAACTCTTTGGCTATGCAATCAGCAGAGCATTGGCTACTTTTACACACCATGCGCCTTAGCAGTCGTTGACGCCGCTCTGTGGTTTTACGTGGTCTTCTGCTTCGTGGCTGAGTTACTGTTGTTCCTAAACGCTTCCACTTTCTAATAATATCACTTACAGTTGGCCATGGAATATCCAGCAGGGATGAAATTTCATGAACAGTCTTATTGTAAAAATGGCATCCTATCACAGTACCACGCTTGAAGTCACTCAGCTCTTTTGTATCACAAATATTTGCAAATGGAGACTGCATCGCTAGGTGCTTGATTTTACACACCTGTGGCAATGATTCTGATTGAAAACCCTGAATTCTGTGTTCAACCCCGCTCGCTGGCCGGTGTGAATGGGAGTTGGGTCGATGCGATGCTTGGAGATCATGTGTCGGGCTCCCGGGTGCGGTGTGAAAGGGGTATGATTAGCAGGCGTCGACAAATATTTTTGTCCATATAGTGTAAGTGATGAATTTAACAGAATGCTGGCAACAAAGCTCCCTTGTGTTATTAGCCTTAATAGTCCAACATAGTAGCTTAGACAGAGGACCAGTGTCTATTATGTCTGACCAAATAGGATGGATCCTGACGCTGGGTGTTCAGACTAATGTTCAGCTTACAGGAAAACAATATAATTGATAATTTTAACCTCCCACTTTCCAGGACAGTTATGGCCATAAATCATGGCTTCTTTACCGAAGCCTCAGACCGCATATAATGGGTCGCACCCGGGAACCATACATGGGTGCGACCCACTGCGGCCCCTTTCACACAAGCATCCCCAGCCCAGCACATTGCCAGGTTGGTGACGTCAGCAGTGACACATGAGGAGTCGGCGCTTGGAGATCAGATGATCTCAAACCCCCCGCCTGTCCATATAGTGTGAATGGGAAATGGGTCACATGGACCCAGCAACCCATTCACACGGCATGGCGACCCGGGATGAAGCCGTATTCAACCCTGGGCCCTTTCAGACTGCACTGCAACCCGGGTTACGGCGCGCTCATGTGCAATAACCCGGGTTACAAGCTGGCGGTCTGAAAGGGGTATTACATAGTCAATAGATTACAGACACCCCCGACTCGCTACAGAGGCTGGAATGCTTTCAGAAATGGTCCTACAAGTGTGATCATCTGAAAGATCCAGATCATACGCAAGAAAGTTATAGCAAAGAGGTTGTGTGTGTGTGTAGAGGGGCCTAATATAATGTTACTGATTACAAGTGTTCATGGAACTGGTAAAATAGGATTTTAAATTACCTACCGGTAAATCCTTTTCTCGTAGTCCGTGGGCGATACTGGGAATCCATTTGGTACCATGGGGTATAGACAGGTCCACTAGGAGCCATGGGCACTACAGAAGTTTGATTAGGTGTGCTGGCTCCTCCCTCTATGCCCCTCCTACCAGACTCAGTCTAGGAAACTGTGCAAGAGGAGACGAACATAAATTGAGAGAAGGATATAGAAAAGGAAAGTGGTGAGATTCCAAACCAGCACAACTAGAACAAGAGGAAAGCCAAGCTAACCAAAACTTGTAAACAGTAACAGCAACAGCTGAACCAAACAACATTACTTAACCAAGTAACAGTGCAGGAAGAACGAAGCACTGGGTGGGCACCCAGTATCCCCTACGGACTACGAGAAAAGGATTTACCGGTAGGTAATAAAAATCCTACTTTTTCTTATGTCCTAGGGGATACTGGAAATCCATTTAGTACCATGGGGAAGTACCAAAGCTCCCAAACCGGATGAGAGAGTGCTGAGGTTCCTGCAGAACTGATTGACCAAACTGAAGGTCCTCAAAGGCCCAAGTATCGAACTTGTAAAACTTAGCAAACATGTTCGAACCAGACGAAGTACCTGCTCGGCAGAGCTGTAAAAGTAGCAGCCCAAGAAGAACCCACCGACCTAGAAAAGTGGGTCTGTATAGATCTAGGAACCGGCAAGCCTCCGTGGAATAAGCATGCTGGATAGTGAGCCTGATCAAGCGTGCAATGGACTGCGTCGAAGCAGGACACACAATTTTATTGGGATCAAAGCCCTCACAACATCCAAAGACCTTGAAGTAGCATAGGTGTCCATAACAATCGGAACAACAATAGGTTGGTTTATGTGAAACGCTGACACCACCTTAGGAAGAAATTGCTGACGGGTCCTGAGTTCAGCTCTGTCCTCATGGAAAATTAGGTAAGGGATCTTGTAAGACAACGCCCCCAACTTCGACACACGTCTTCCTGAAGCCAAGGCCAACAGTGTGACGGTCTTCCACGTAAGGTACTTCACGTCAACCTCCTATAACTGTTCAAACCAGTCCAATTGGAGGAACTGCAGCACCAAATTGAGATCCCAAGGTGCCATGGGGGGCACAAAGGGAGGTTGGATGTGCAGAACACCTTTCAAGAATGTCTGGACCTCAGGGAGAGAAGCCAATTGTTTCTGAAAGAAAACAGACAAGGCCGAAATCTGGACTTTTATGGAGCCTAGACGTAGGCCCACTTCCATTCCCGACTGCAGAAAAAGCAGGAAATGTCCCAGATGGAATTCTACCGCAGAGAATTGTCTGCTCTCACACCAAGAAACATATTTCTTCCAGACACGGTGGTAATGCTTAGACGTTACCCCCTTCCTGGCTTGAATCAGTCGGGATGATGACCTTTTCCGGAATCCCCCTTCGGGCTAGAATCAGCCGTTCAACCTCCATGCCTTTAAACTTAGCCACGGTAGGTCTTGATAGATGAACGGGCCCTCTTGGAGAAGATCCTCGCAAAGAGGCAGAGGCCACGGATCTTCGAGCAACATCTTGAGAAGATCCGCATACCAGGCCCCTCGTGGTCAGTCCGGAGCAATGAGGATTGCTTGAACCTTTTCCCTTTTTATTCTTTTTAGAATTCTTGGGATCAGAGGAAGGGGAGGACACAAGTACACCAGCTGGTAGACCAATGGAGCTGTCAGAGCGTTTACCGCCACTGCTTATGGGTCTCTCGAACTGGAACAATACCGCTCTAGCTTCTTGTTGAGTCGAGAGGCCATCAAGTCGATTTGTGGATATCACCACCAACGTGTCAACCACCGGATCACCTCCCGGTGAGGCCCCATTCCCCCAGGTGCAAGTAGTGTCTGCTGAGGAAGTCTGCTTCCCAGTTGTTTACTCCCGGAATGAAGACCGCCGACAACGTCACGCGTCTTTTTCCGCCTAGAGGAGAATTCTTGATACCTCTGATATTGCTGCTCTGCTTTTCGTTCCGCCCTGTCGGTTTATGTACGTCACTGCCGTCACATTGTCCGACTGGACCTGAATAGTTTGATTCAGAAGAAGAAAAGCGGCTTGTCGAAGAGCGTTGTAGATAGCCCTGAGTTCCAGGATTTTTATTGGTCGGACGACTTCCTGATTTGACTATCTTCCCTGAAACTGCACCCACTGGGTGACTGCGCACCAACCTCTGAGGCTTGCGTCTGTGGTTAGCAGAATCCAATTCTGAATCCCGAACCTCCGACGCTCGACTAGGTGAGAAGTTTGTAGCCACCACAGAAGGGAAATCCTGGCTTTTGGCGACAGACGAATCCTCTGGTGCATGTGAAGATGCGATCCGGACCATTTGTCCAACAGATCCAGCTGGAAGGGCCTTGCATGAAACCTTCCGTACTGAATCGCCTCGTAAGAGGCCACCATTTTACCCAAAAGGCGTATGCAGAGATGCACCGAGATCCGGGTTGGCTTCAGGACAGCCCGAACCATCGACTGGATTACCATTGTCTTTTCCAAGGGAAGAAATACTTTCTGAGACTCTAAGTCCAGTATCAATCCCAGGAAAGGTAGCCTCTGTGTTGGTTCTAGGTGAGATTATGGTAGGTTCAGAATCCACCAGTGTTCCAGGAGTAGTCTGGTTGAGGCCAATGTTTTCCAACAACTGTTCCCTGGACGGAGCTTTTATCAGAAGATCATCCAGGTACGGAATTATGTTCACTCCTAGAGCCCCTTCAATGGCACGCGGTCTTCCCGTTCTTCTTTATACTGGCTGTATGTGTCTATATGTATAAAATGGAGACAGACTCCTTTTCTGGCTTTGTTGCCAGCTTGGGTACTGTGTCCATACACAGTCGGGAAACGCAGTCCGCCCCGTTTAGAAGCCGTGCGTCTCCGTACCCTCATGCCACCATAATGGCCAGCGACCCGCTAACTGGGACGCTGGCTTAGTACTCACCACTCTTCATTCTTCTGGCTCTGTTAGGGGTGGCGGGGCGTGCTGCGGTAATGTACCCTCACCGTGGTGGGGCTTACGAATAGTTCCCTCAGGAGCTAGCGTCCTGTCAACGGGGAACGGGACCATTAACCATGAGAGAGGTTGGGCCGTTCCCCCCCCACTAAGTCCCACGAAGCAGGCAGGCTGGTGCCATCCAGTCCTGCCTGGAAATAACAAATTTAGAAAATAAATGCAGAAAACTCTTCAGGAGCTTCCAGAGACATGACCAGCTCCTCCGGGCACATTTTTTAAACCAAGTCTGGTAGGAGGGGCATAGAGGGAGGAGCCAGCACACCTAATCAAACTTCTATAGTGCCCATGGGTCCTAGTGGACTAGTCTATACCCCATGGTACTAAATGGATTCCCAGTATCCCCTAGGACGTAAGAGAAAATGAGATTTATGGTAAGAACTTACCTTTGTTAAATCTCTTTCTGCGAGGTACACTGGGCTTCAATAGGATTGGACAATGGGGTGTAGAGTAGGATCTTGATCCGAGGCACCAACAGGCTCAAAGCTTTGACTGTTCCCAGAATGCACAGCGCCGCCTCCTCTATAACCCCGCCTCCCTGCACAGGAGCTCAGTTTTTAGTTAACCAGCCCAATGCAGTAGCAGGAAGAGAGACGACAACGGTTAGTAGCCACATACACCACACTCTCACGACAAGAGAAGTGTCAGCGGCTAACGCCATACCAACCCAAAGAAGCTAAGTGCGTCAGGGTGGGCGCCTTGTGGAGCCCAGTGTACCTCACAGAAAGAGATTTAACAAAGGCAAGTTCTTACCATAAATCTCGTTTTCTGCTGCAGGGTACACTGGGCTCCACAAGGATTGGACGATGGGGATGTCCTAAAGCAGTTCCTTATGGAAGGGGACGCATTGTAGCGGGCACAAGAACCCGGCGTCCAAAGGAAGCATCCTGGGAAGCGGCAGTATCGAAGGCATTTAACCTTATAAACGTGTTCCCGGAGGACCACGTAGCCGCCTTGCACAATTGTTCAAGGGTTGCACCATGTTGGGCCGCCAAAGAAGGTCCAACAGACCGAGTAGAATGGGCCGTAATGTGAGTAGGAGCTGATAGACCAGCCTTCACATAAGCATGTGCAATCACAATTCTAATCCAACTAGCCAGGGTCTGCTTGTGAGCAGGCCAGCCACGTTTGTGAAATCCAAACAAAACAAAGAGAGAATCAGATTTTCAAACAGAAGCAGTTCTCTTCACGTAGATACGGAGAGCCCATACCACATCCAAAAACCTCTCTTTGGGAGACAGATCAGGAGAGACAAGGGCCGGAACTACAATCTCCTGATTAAGGTGGAACGAAGAAACCACCTTAGGTAAATATCCGGGACGAGTCCTAAGAACCGCCCATCACGGTGAAAAATCAGATATGGGGAACTACAAGACAAGGCACCCAGATCCGACACTCTTCTAGCAGAGGCAATAGCCAGCAAGAACACCACCTTAAGGGAAAGCCACTTAAGATCAGCAGAACCCAGGGGTTCAAATGGAGGCTCCTGCAACGCCTCCAAAACCACCAACAAGTCCCAAGGAGCCACAGGCGGGACATAGGGAGGTTGGATACGCAACACACCCTGAGTGAAAGTATGAACATCAGGTAAAGTCGCAATTTTTCTCTGAAACCCCACCGACAAGGCAGAAATATGAACCTTGAGGGAGGCCAGACGCAGACCTAAATCTAGGCCCTGCTGCAGAAAAGCCAAAAGTTTGGCTGTACTAAACTTGGAAGCGTCATAATTATTAGATGCGCACTAAACAAAGTAGGAATGCAAGACCCTATAGTAAATCCGAGCAGAAGCCGGTTTCCGGGCCCGCAACATAGTTTTAATGACCTCTTCAGAAAAACCCTTAGCCCTCAAGACGGAAGCTTCAAGAGCCACGCCGTCAAAGACAGCCGGGCAAGGTCCTGGTAGACACAGGGGCCCTGAACGAGGAGGTCTGGGCAATGTGGAAGAAGAAGTGAACGCTCTGACGATAGGCCTTGCAGGTCTGAGAACCAGTGCCGTCTGGGCCACGCCGGAGCTATGAGAAGCAGATTTCCTTTTTCTTGCTTGAACTTCCGAATTACCCTGGGCAGGAGTGACACCGGAGAGAACACTTATGGCAGCCGAAACCTCCACGGCACCGCCAGCGCATCCACGAATGCTGCTTGAGGATCCCTTGTTAATGCTCCGAAGACCGGAATCTTGTGATTGTGTTGAGACGCCATCAGATCTACATCTGGAAGACCCCACTTTTCCACTAGGAGTTAAAACACTTCTGGATGGAGGCTCCACTCGCCGGCATGCACTTCCTGACGACTGAGAAAGTCCACTTCCCAATTCAGGACTCCCGGAATGAATATTGACAATATGGCCGGTAGATGGCGTTTCGCCCAACGTAGAATCCGTGAGACTTCCTTCATTGCTGGACGGCTTCGAGTGCCGCCTTGATGATTTATGTAAGCCACAGTGGTGGAGTTGTCCGACTGTATTTGAACAGGACGGTTCTGAATTAAATGCTGGGCCATGTTCAACGCATTGAAGACCGCCCGCAATTCCAGAATGTTGATCGAGAGGAGAGACTCCTCCTTGGTCCACCGACCCTGAAGGGAGTGATGCTCCAGCACCGCGCCCCTACCTCTTAGACTGGCATCTGTCGTCAACAGGACCCAGTTGGATATCCAGAAGGGACGGCCCCTGCACAACTGTTGGTCCCGGAGCCACCAAAGTAGCAACAGACGGACCTCCGGAGTCAATGAGATCATGCGAGACCTGATCCGGTGAGGCAGGCCGTCCCACTTGGCTAGAATCAGCCTCTGGAGGGGGCGAGAATGGAATTGAGCATACTCCACCATGTCGAATGCTGAGACCATGAGGCCCAGCACCTGCACTGCTGAATGTATCGACACTTGCGGACGAGAAAGGAAGCAACGAATCCTGTCCTAAAGCTTCAGGACTGTCTCCTGAGACAAGAACAACCGCTGGTTGTGAGTGTCCAATAGCGCTCCCAGGTGTACCATGCTCTGAACAGGGACCAGGGAGGATTTCTTCCAGTTGATGAGCCACCCGTGGGCTTGTAGAAACCGGACCGTCATATCCAGATGACGCAGGAGAAGTTCTGGGGAATTTGCCAGGATTAACAAGTCGTCCAGGTACGGCAGTATCCTGACCCCTTGACGGCGGAGTACCACAGTCATCACCGCCATTACTTTGGTGAAGACTCGCGGAGCCGTTGTGAAACCAAAAGGTAACGCCCGAAACTGGTAATGAAGGTTGCCAATAGAGAACCTCAGGTATTGCTGATGTGTCGCTGCTATAGGAATATGCAGGTAAGCATCCTGTATATCCTGGGAGACCATGTAGTCCCCAGGTTCCAAGGCCAGAACTATAGAGCGAAGGGTTTCCATACGGAACTTGGAAACCTTCACAAACCTGTTCAATGCCTTGAGGTTGAGAATGGGCCAGGAGGACCCATTCGGTTTCGGGACTAGAAACAGCGAAGAATAGTACCCCAGCCCCTCTGAGCAAGAGGCACCTGTACTACGACTCCTGTATCCAGGAGGGTCTGTACCACCGAATGCAGAGTGTTTGCCTTTGTCTGGTACGACGGGACGTCTGTCTGGCAAAATCGATGAGGGGGTCAGTTTTTGAAGGCTATGGCGTAACCTCGAGTGACGACTTCCCGTACCCAGGCATCTGAAGTGGTCTTCAACCATTCCTGGGTATACCCTAGAAGCCAGCCCCCCACCCTGGGATCCCCCAGGGGGAGGCCCGCCCCATCATGCGGCAGGCTTATCGGTCTTGAAAGCTGGCTGACGGGCAGCCAAGGCTCTTTTGGGCTTTGGCTTACCAGGTTTGCGGGCCTGCTTGTGGTACGCCTGACCTTTTGCTTTACCTGAGGGGCGAAAGGACGTACCTTTAGCCTTCGACACAGAAGGAGCGGTATTTGGTAGACAGGCAGTTTTGGCAGTAGCCAAGTCAGCCACTATCTTATTTAAGTCCTCCCCAAACAGAATATCTCCCTTGAAAGGAAGTACCTCCAGGGTTTTTCTAGAGTCCAGATCCACAGACCAGGATCTCAGCCACAATATCCGGCGGGCCAGGACTGACGTAGTAGAGGCCTTGGCTGCTAGGATACCGGCATCCGCAGCCGCCTCTTTAATACAGCGAGAAGCTGTGACAATATATGACAAGCATTGTCTAGCATGGTCAGAGGAGATTTCAGTATCTAACTCCAAGGCCCACGCTTCAATAGCCTCGGCAGCCCATGTAGCTGCAATAGTGGGCCTTTGCGTAGCACCCGTGAGGGTATAAATCGCTTTCAGACAACCCTCCACACGCTTATCCGTAGGCTCTTTTAGAGAGGTGACGGTAGTGACAGGCAGAGCTGAGGAAACCACCATCCTAGCCACATGTGAGTCCACTTGAGGAGGCGTTTCCCAATTCTTAGACAGCTCCGGCGTGAGGAGATAGCGAGCCAGCATTTTCTTGTGAGGCACAAACTTCGTACCCGGGTTTTCCCAGGGTTCCTGACGTATATACACTAGGTGGTCAGAGTGAGGTAAAACTTGTTTAACCACCTTCTGACGCTTAAACCTATCTGGTTTCTTAGGAGGGACGGATGGCTCGGGATCATCCGTAATCTGTAAATTAATTTAATAGCCTCCACAAGATCAGGAACATCCACATGTGAACTACCCTCCCCATCAGTCGTATCTGAGTCAGAACCTGTGGGGTCAGTATACGTGCCGTCTTCATCAGACGAGGTGTCGGTGACAGCAGTGGATTGTGAGGAGACAAGCGCTCGCTTAGAGGACCCCTTGGACTTAGGCGAGCGATGGTCAGACTTTTTAGTAGTCAGGGACTGGTTCAACTTCTTTAACTGAGCAGATAAATCGTCCGCCCACGGCGGGTTAGCTGCAGGGACCACATACGTTTGTACCGGCATTGGGGGTAGCATAGGGGGTGTTCGTTTATGAACTAGCGTATGCAGAAGCGTGGAAAAAGCGGCCCACTGTGGGTCAGTATGTGCCTCCGTTGCCACAGTCCCACTGGGGGGCAAGGAGCCCCCAGAACCAGAGCCCACAGCTGCTATATTCTCCTCATATGGTCCCGTGGCGTCAGCAACACCGGCAGTGTGTTCAGCCCCAGAACCGTTACCCTCAGAAGCAGAGACATTATATACTTGCAGTATGAGGTAACACAGTACAATTATCAGCAGCACTATACCTTTAAACCCAAACCCCTGCGCAGTGTAGTCAGCACTAGCAGAGATAAGGGAGAGATATGGTGACTAAATCACAGAGAAAAATACGTAATACAGTATATCTTTGTGAAAATCCTATATTAGATAAAACCTGACGCACCAAGCCCCCTCAGGTTATAGAATATAGGGATAGCAAGTTGGGTGAAAGACACGAAATGGACACCACTCAGCTATCAGATGCACACACAGATAGTCACAGTTTGTACAATGCAGAGGTTATTAAGGACAATAATACTGCACTGGACTAGCTTACACAGCTACATAACAATAGATATAACACTACACAGTAAGAACTGGATGTATATCACAGGGTAATTGTACTATAAAACCCTAAGTGCACTCTTTCTTACTAATGCTGCTTTCACATCGCAAAACCTGCTTTTGAAATGGTATTTGAAACGGTTCTTAAAACGGGTCTGAGCAGTTAAACCCCTTTCACATCTCATGTTGTTACCAGTAAATTACCATTTCATTACCGTTTTGGTACCTTTCACACTGAACCCGTTTCACCCATAGAAAACAGTGGTTGTCATTATAAATGGACTTTTCTGGCCCACTCATTATTAATAATTATTAATTAATTCATTATTAATAATTTGGATAGTCGTACGATGGAACCCAGCAGCTTGAAGCATTTTTGCTCTGTTTTTATATATGAGGGTATCCTTGACTGTCCCGGTAATTTGGCAGCAGATTTCCTCATCCCCTCTGATCCTAAAGCAGCTCCCTCACCTCTTCATCACTCCAATTAGACATTTTATAATGGCTTTGCAGTCTAAACGTTTATAAAGCCACTCTCACATGTGTCTCCTGTGTTTTCCAAGCTGTTTCCTGGTTGTGGCTGCTGACATCACACATGGAGACAGCCTATAACCTGCTGGGGCTTGCAAATACCGTTTCAGACCCTTTCACACTGCACAGTGAAATGGGACTGAAACGGGTAGGACCCTTCTTTTTTACCGTTTCAAAATACAGGTATTTTGAAAACGGTAAATTGAAGGGGACCCTTTCACATCGCAGCTTGACCCATTTAGGAAGCCAGTTAAAACGGCAAAATACCGGGTACAAGCTGCGGTGTGAAAGGGGTATAACACTGACTAAAAATGCAGGTAGAATACTTAAGTGTCATGTAAAGTCACAGCACTGACAACCAGGCGGCTTTACATAGGAGGATTTGCCCAAGCAGTCCCAGGAACAGTGAGCTGAGGGATAATGGCGCCGCAGACACTGACAGGGAGTGTGGAAAAGACAGATGCAGCTCCAGGGCGGGAACACTTGCTAGAAATGGCGCCCTGGGGGAGGGGCTTCAGGTCTAAGCCTTATCCCCTCTGCTGGCAAAACCACCGGGTACTGTGGGCGATATAAGAATTGGTTTAGAGAGAAAACCTGACCTGCGCCCATGCCCTGGTGATCTAGTGGGATCGCCTGTATCCACAGTGTCCACCGCCAGCGCGCGCGGCCCGCCTCCCACTGACCGCGGCCTGATCGCGATAAAGACCGGGTCCCGCAAGCGGGACCCACTTACCACCTCCCAAAGCGCGGCCACGCGATCCTGGAGAGCCCCAGCCGTGTGTCCAACGTGAAGAAAACCGGAGCCTCCGCTGTAGGTACCCGGCAACCAGGGCTCGGGAGTGTACAGCGCCGCTGGAGAGAGCTGGAGCTGCAGCAGTGAATGTCACAAGACATTTACCATCACTGCTGCCCTTGAAGTCTTCACTTTTTACCTCATAAAAAGCTTTTCTTAGGGCTGCTTGGAGCAGCCCCTCTGTTAAGTGCCTGCTTACTGCAGCACCAACTTACAAAACTGCGCTCCTGTGCAGGGAGGCGGGGTTATAGAGGAGGCGGCGCTGTGCATTCTGGGAACAGTCAAAGCTTTGAGCCTGTTGGTGCTTCGGATCAAGATCCTACTCTACACCCCATTGTCCAATCCTTGTGGAGCCCAGTGTACCCCGCAGCAGAAAAAGGGTTACTTAGCAAACTAATGTTTACCCATATGCTGTTCGCTCACTAAAGCTGGGTACACACTTTAACAATGGACCCCAACCCCGATAGAGCGAGGTTCAATAAATTAATGATTATTGCACATAAAGGGCTTTATTCAGAAGTGGGAGCAGGAGCGTCTATTGGTGGTTTCTCATCTACGACTTCATGCAAACTCCTCCAATCTGTACATCTGTGTGGCCGACTGTGCAAGGACTGAGACGCCCACTTTCAGAACCTGTACACTCAGTAATACAGATTGGTGCGTCCTCAGCCTCCACCATCAGTCGCACCATTGAAACATGCAACAGTTCAATGGCAGGTGCAATTTCTCCATCCTCCTATGTCCTCCTATGTGTGTGGCTCTCAAGGTAGCCTTCTTTCACTGATGCCCGCAACACTCCCATAATAAGCCCATTAAATAGATCATTTTTGCATGCGTTTCTTTCTAGCCACCTCTCAGTCAACGACCAGGAATGCCCACTACAGTTTCAATACACTTCTCCCTGCATGCGCCAAACAATAACTGTGACTCTGCATGGATACTATCTGCAATATGCGCGGTTTGAATTTGAGGCACAATGGGGTCTATGTACTAAGCCTTGGAGAGAAAGATAAAGTACTAGCCATTCTGATCCTGTCATTGTACAGGCTGTGTTTCTAAAATTACAGGAGCTGATTGGTTGGTACATTATCTCTTTCCATTTTACCTCTGTCCAAGGCTTAGTACATAAGGGACGCACTTAATTTCCCAAGCGACGGGATCCAGGCGGTCAAAATACAGACGCTGGAATCCCGACAGCAGGGGAATGACGGCAGTCAGAATCAAAGCCCAGTATTCCCACTTAGGATTTCATATCAGACCCGTACATAGAACCCTATGTCCAACATCAGCAGTACATACATCTCTGAATCAGGCCCAAAGGGGAAGCTGTATTATGCAGGATATATCGCTATAGGACTTCCTGCTTCACCTCTTCACTGAGTCCAAGCACGAGTGCCGAGACACATGAACATTTAGTTTGCCGGAGTAGAAGAGTGAAAACTCCCCCCTCCGGTGTTCCATGCCAGACCCCACCCATCCCCCAGCCTAGTGCTGATGCACTGTCTCTCTCCTCTGGGCCGGATCACTGAGCATTTGCAAAATCTTGCTACTATCGAAAGATCTCCCGTGCAGCTCGGAGCCTGGCACCTGCCACTGCAAAGGACAGTGCTGTCCCTGCTGTGGTGATGGGGCATTGTCAGCTACAGCTGTCGAAAAATAAGATTTTAAACCTACCGGTAAATCTTTTTCTCCTAGTCCGTAGAGGAGGATGCTGGGGACTCCGTAAGGACCATGGGGTATAGACGGGCTCCGCAGGAGATATGGGCACTCTAAAGAACTTTTAGTATGGGTGTGCACTGGCTCCTCCCTCTATGCCCCTCCTCCAAACCTCAGTTAGAGAAACTGTGCCCAGAGGAGATGGACAATATGAGGAAAGGATTTTGTAAATCTAAGGGCAAGATTCATACCAGCCCACACCAATCACACCGTATAACTTGTGATAACATACCCAGTCAACAGTATGAACAACCACAGAGCATCAGACAAACCTGATGCAACCATAACATAACCCTTATTTAAGCAATAACTATATACAAGTATTGTAGAAGAAGTCCGCACTTGGGACGGGCGCCAAGCATCCACTACGGACTACGAGAAATAGATTTACCGGTGAGTAAAATCTTATTTTCTCTAACGTCCTAGTGGATGCTGGGGACTCCGTAAGGACCATGGGGTTTATACCAAAGCTCCCAAACGGGCGGGAGAGTGCGGATGACTCTGCAGCACCGAATGAGCAAACACCAGGTCCTCCTCAGCCAGGGTATCAAACTTGTAGAACTTTGCAAAAGTGTTTGAACCCGACCCAGTAGCTGCTCGGCAAAGCTGTAATGCCGAGACCCCTCGGGCAGCCGCCCAAGAAGAGCCCACCTTCCTTGTGGAATGGGCTTTTACTGATTTTGGAGGCGGCAAGCCAGCCGCAGAATGAGCCTGCTGAATCGTGTTACAGATCCAGCGAGCAATAGTCTGCTTTGAAGCAGGAGCTCCCAGCTTGTTGGATGCATACAGGATAAACAGAGAGTCAGTTTTCCTGACTCCAGCCGTTCTGGCTACACAAATCTTCAAAGCCCCGACTACATCTAGTAACTTGGAATCCTCCAAGTCACGAGTAGCCGCAGGCACCACAATAGGTTGGTTCAAATGAAAAGATGACACCACCTTTGGCAGAAATTGCGGACGAGTCCGTAATTCTGCCCTGTCCATATGGAAAACCAGATAGAATTGGCGGCTTTGTCATGTAAAAGCCGCTGACACACGCCTAGCCGAAGCTAAGGCCAATAGCATGACCACTTTCCACGTGAGATATTTTAACTCCACGGTCTTAAGTGGCTCAAACCAGTGAGATTTCAGGAAACTCAACACCACGTTGCCACTGGTGGCACAAAAGGGGGCTGAATATGTAGCACTCCCTTTACAAACGTCTGAACTTCAGGTAGAGAAGCTAGTTTTTTATGAAAGAAAATGGATAGGGCCAAAATCTGGACCTTAATGGACCCCAATTTTAGGCCCAAAGTCACTCCCGACTGTAGGAAGTGAAGGAAACGGCCCAGCTGGAATTCCTCTGTAGAGGCATTCCTGGCCTCACACCAAGCAACATATTTTTTGCCGTATACGGTGATAATGTTTAGCCGTCACGTCCTTCCTAGCCTTTATCAGCGTAGGAATAACCTCATCCGGAATCCCTTTTTTTTTTTTTTTTTACTAGGATCCGGCGTTCAACCGCCATGCCGTAAAACGCAGCTGCGGTAAGTCTTGGAACAGACAAGGTCCCTGCTGCAACAGATCCTGCCCTAGCGGCAGAGGCCATGGGTCCTCTGTGAGTATTTCTTGCAGCTCTGGATACCAAGTCCTTCTTGGCCAATCCGGAACAATGAGTATTGGCCCTCATTCCGAGTTGTTCGCTCGGTATTTTTCATCGCATCGCAGTGAAAATCCGCTTAGTACGCATGCGCAATGTTCGCACTGCGACTGCGCCAAGTAACTTTACTATGAAGAAAGTATTTTTACTCACGGCTTTTTCTTCGCTCCGGCGATCGTAATGTGATTGACAGGAAATGGGTGTTACTGGGCGGAAACACGGCGTTTCAGGGGCGTGTGGCTGAAAACGCTACCGTTTCCGGAAAAAACGCAGGAGTGGCCGGGGAAACGGTGGGAGTGCCTGGGCGAACGCTGGGTGTGTTTGTGACGTCAACCAGGAACGACAAGCACTGAACTGATCGCACAGGCAGAGTAAGTCTGGAGCTACTCTGAAACTGCTAAGTAGTTAGTAATCGCAATATTGCGAATACATCGGTCGCAATTTTAAGAAGCTAAGATTCACTCCCAGTAGGCGGCGGCTTAGCGTGTGTAACTCTGCTAAATTCGCCTTGCGACCGATCAACTCGGAATGAGGGCCATTGTTCTCACTCCTCTTTTCCTTATGATTCTCAGCACCTTGGGTAAGAGAGGAAGAGGAGGAAACACATAAACCGACTGGAACATCCATGGTGTCACCAGTGCGTCTACAGCTATCGCCTGAGAGTCTCTTGACCTGGCGCAATACCTCTGTAGCTTTTTGTTGAGGCGGGATGCCATCATGTCCACCTGTGGCAGTTCCCACCGACCTACAATCTGCGCGAAGACTTCTTGATGAAGTTCCCCCTCTCGCGGGTGGAGGTCGTGCCTGCTGAGGAAGTCTGCTTCCCAGTTGTCCACTCCCAGAATGAACACTGCTGACAGTGCTCGTACGTGATTCTCCGCCCATCGAAGAATTCTGGTGGCTTCCGCCATCGCCACCCTGCTCCTTGTGCCGCCTTGGCGGTTTACATGAGCCACTGCGGTGATGTTGTCTGCTTGAATCAGCACCGATTGGTTGCGAAGCAGGGTCTCCGCTTGACTTAGGGCGTTGTATATGGCCCTTAGTTCCAGGATATTGATGTGAAGGCAAGTCTCCTGACTTGACCACAGCCCTTGGAAACTTTTTCCCTGAGTGACTGCCCCCCACCCTCGGAGGCTTGCATCCGTGGTCACCAGGACCCAGTCCTGAATGCCGAACCTGCAGCCCTCGAGAAGGTGAGTACTCTGCAGCCACCGATGCATCTAAAGATGTGATCCGGACCACTTTGTCCAGTAAGTCCCATTAGAAGGTCCTCTCATGGAACCTGCCGAAAGGAATGGCCTCGTATGATGCCACCATCCTTCCCAGGACTCGAGTGCAGTGATGCACTGACACCTGTTTTGGTTTTAATAGATTCCTGACCAGTGTCACGAGCTCATGAGCTCTCTCTATCGGGAGATAAACCCTTTTCTGGTCTGTGTCTAGGATCATGCCTAGGAGAGGCAGATGAGCTGTAGGAACCAACTGCGACTTTGGAATATATAGAATCCAGCCGTGTTGCCGTTACACTTCCAGAGAAAGTGATACGCTGTTCAGCCACTGCTCTCTTGATCTCGCTTTTATGAGGAGATCGTCCAAGTACGTGATAATAGTGACACCTTGCTTCCGCAGGAGCACCAACATTTCCTCTGAAATTGGTAATGACAATCCCGTACCGCAATTCTGAGGTACGCCTGATGAGGTGGATAAATGGGGATATGAAGGTATGCCTCCTTTATGTCCCGAGTCACTATAAAATCTCCCCCTTTCAGGTTTGTAACGACCGCTCTTAGCGATTCCATCTTGAACTTGAACCTTTTCAGGTATATGTTCAGGGATTTTAAATTCAATATGGGTTTGACCGAACCGTCTGGTTTCGGGACTACCACATGGTCGAATAATAACCCCCTCCTTGTCGAAGGAGGGGAACCTTGACCACCACCTGTTGAAGATACAATTTGTGAATTGCAGTTAACCCTGTTTCCTTCTCGTGGGGGGAAGCTGGCAGGGCCGTCAGTGAGGAGGCCTCTTCTCAAAGTCCAGCTTGTATCCCTGAGACACAATATCTATTGCCCAGGGATCTAACAGGGAGTGAACCCACTTGTTGCAGAACTTACGAAAGCGTGCCCCCACCGGGCCTACCTCCGTCTGTGGAGCCCCAGCGACATGCGGTGGATTTTCAGAGGCCGGGGAGGACTTCTGTTCCTGGGAACTAGCTGTGTTGTGCAGCTTCTTTCCTCTGGCAAGAAAGGACACACCTCTGACTTTCTTGTTTCTTTGTTTTGAAAAGCTGCATTTGATAATGAAGTGCTTTCCTAGGCTGTGCAGGAATATAAGGCAAAATATCAGAATTACCAGCTATAGCCGTGGAGACCAGGTCCGAGAACCCTTCTCCACACAATCCTCAGCCTTCCATCTGCCACTTAAGTTGGCATCATCTGTCCATTGCATATTCTACAGGACACGTCAAGCAGAAATCGACATAGCTTTGACTCTAGGACCCAGTATACTCATGTCTCTTTGGGCATGTTTGATTATATATATCTCTTAAGACAGCATCTTTAATATATATATATATATATATATATATATATATATATATATATATATATATATATATATATATATATATATATATATATATATATATATATATATATATATTTTATATCTCTCTTGTGTACAAAAGGTGCAGATAGCGCTACAACCTGAATATTCTATAACCAGATATCCCTAAAATGGGAGATCATAAATTACGCATGAGTTAGTGCAAAACAAAATTATTTTAAAATTAGTTTAAAATTAATAAAAACACTCCCAAGGTTAATGGTGTCGCAACCAGATTTCAAAATGTCCAATTCCCAAAGGAACTCAGATTTCAAAATTGTTCTAGTGGTAAATCGGTTGCGCCTTCAGTGTTTGTATGTAAATTGTTGCAAATCCTTGAGTGATAGTTAAAATGTGCGTACCAGACATACGTAGAACATTCGCCTTGTTTGAGGTATCTTTGCATCTGGATAATCCTTACTCGTACTGATTCTCCATTCCCATCCGTCCAAGCGTTGGTGTGGAGTTTGTACGTATATGCAAAAAATGTGTGTCAGAATGCTGCTCTTAAACAAAGTGACTTGGTGCTATATTTCGTGCAACTTTAACAGTAAAGTGAATATGTGCAAAGAAAAGTGCTGTACGTGCTTGTTATATATATATATATGAATAAAAATATGAATAAATACGAATAAATATTTTATTTTACTAGCAGTGTGCAAATTCCCTTAGGTAATGTGCTTATATACCACTTATTGAGGGTGCAACACCATATGGCTCAGTAGTCAAAAGGAGCACTTACATCTAGAGTTGAAATGATTTAATAGGATGCTGCCATCATTCCATCATCAGACTTATGGACCTTAAAAAAAGGGGTTCCCATGTGGGATGGAAAAAAGCCTCTGATAGTGTAGTATTATTTAAAAAACATTTAATAATACATAAAATGACAAAAAACATACAGATGGACTCGTACAATTTTAAAAATGCATATAAGCTTATCTGTTAATTCCTCAGATAGGAGCGGAGTGCCGGTATATGCCCAATATATACCGGCACTCCGCTCCTATCTGAGGAATTAACAGATAAGCTTATATGCATTTTTAAAATTGTACGAGTCCATCTGTATGTTTTTTGTCGTTTTATGTATTATTAAATGTTTTTTAAATAATACTACACTATCAGAGGCTTTTTTCCATCCCACATGGGAACCCTTTTTTTAAGGTCCATAAGTCTGATGATGGAATGATGGCAGCATCCTATTAAATCATTTCAACTCTAGATGTAAGTGCTCCTTTTGACTACTGAGCCATATGGTGTTGCACCCTCAATAAGTGGTATATAAGCACATTACCTAAGGGAATTTGCACACTGCTAGTAAAATAAAATATTTATTCGTATTTATTCATATTTTTATTCATATATATATATAACAAGCACGTACAGCACTTTTCTTTGCACATATTCACTTTACTGTTAAAGTTGCACGAAATATAGCACCAAGTCACTTTGTTTAAGAGCAGCATTCTGACACACATTTTTTGCATATACGTACAAACTCCACACCAACGCTTGGACGGATGGGAATGGAGAATCAGTACGAGTAAGGATTATCCAGATGCAAAGATACCTCAAACAAGGCGAATGTTCTACGTATGTCTGGTACGCACATTTTAACTATCACTCAAGGATTTGCAACAATTTACATACAAACACTGAAGGCGCAACCGATTTACCACTAGAACAATATATATATCTCTCTCTATATATATATATATATATATATATATATATATATATATATATATATATATATATATATATATACATATACACACACACACACACATACTAGGGTCTCAATTTATGCTGATAAGGTACCCATCCACGCCGCCCCAGCACTATAAACCCATGCCGACACAATCGCCGGTCTGAGTAGTGTACCAGAATGTGCACGCTATCTGCAGGATCCCTGAGAATAGCTAGGGCTACCTTCTGGGCAAACGTGACACCCTAGGGGAAGATTCCAGTCACATCCTGGCCCTAGTGGGGAAAGGATACTTCCTGAGAATTCTTTGTGGGAAGCTGCAGTCTCTTGTCTGGAGATTCCCGCTCTTTTTCCTCATGAGAGGAGGGAAATTTACCTCAGCTTTCTTCCCCTTAAACATGTGTACCCTTGTGTCAGGGACAAATGAGTCATCAGTGATATGCAAATCATCTTTTATTACAATAATCATATATTGAATACCTTTCTGCCAGTTTGGCTGTAACTTTGCATTATCGTAGTCGACACTGGAGTCAAACTCCGTGTCGATATCAGTGTTTATTATCTTGGATAGTGAGCATTGTGAGACTCTGAAGGTCTCTGCGACATAGGGACAGACATGGGTAGATTTCCAGCACTTACACATATCCAAACAGGTGTCGGCGTTGTCGACGGAGACACCCTCTCACACACATATTAGCTCCATCTCGTCCTTAGGGGAGCCTTTTCTCAGACATGTCGACACACACGTACCGACACACCACACACACACAGGGGATGCTCTATTTGAAGACAGTTCCCCCACAAGGCCCTTTGGAGAGACAGAGAGAGAGTATGCCAGCACACACCCCAGCGCTATATGACCCAGGAATCACACAGTAACACCCCAGCGCTATATGACCCAGGAATCACACAGTAACTTAGTGTTAACCCAGTAGCTGCTGTATAATAAGAATTTACTTACCGATAATTCTATTTCTCGGAGTCCGTAGTGGATGCTGGGGTTCCTGAAAGGACCATGGGGAATAGCGGCTCCGTAGGAGACAGGGCACAAAAAGTAAAGCTTTAGGATCAGGTGGTGTGCACTGGCTCCTCCCCCTATGACCCTCCTCCAAGCCTCAGTTAGGTACTGTGCCCGGACGAGCGTACACAATAAGGAAGGATTTATGAATCCCGGGTAAGACTCATACCAGCCACACCAATCACACTGTACAACCTGTGATCTGAACCCAGTTAACAGTATGATAACAGCGGAGCCTCTGAAAAGATGGCTCACAACAATAATAACCCGATTTTTGTAACTATGTACAAGTAATGCAGATAATCCGCACTTGGGATGGGCGCCCAGCATCCACTACGGACTCCGAGAAATAGAATTATCGGTAAGTAAATTCTTATTTTCTCTATAGTCCTAGTGGATGCTGGGGTTCCTGAAAGGACCATGGGGATTATACCAAAGCTCCCAAACGGGCGGGAGAGTGCGGATGACTCTGCAGCACCGAATGAGAGAACTCCAGGTCCTCCTTAGCCAGGGTATCAAATTTGTAGGATTTTACAAACGTGTTTGCCCCTGACTAAATAGCCGCTCGGCAAAGTTTTAAAGCCGAGACCCCTCGGGCAGCCGCCCAAGATGAGCCCACCTTCCTTGTGGAATGGGCATTTACATATTTTGGCTGTGGCAGGCCTGCCACAGAATGTGCAAGCTGAATTGTATTACACATCCAACTAGCAAAAGTCTGCTTAAAAGCAAGAGCACCCAGTTTGTTGGGTGCATACAGGATAACAGCAAGTCAGTTTTCCTGACTCCAGCCGTCCTGGAACCTATATTTTCAGGGCCCTGACCACATCTAGCAACTTGGAGTCCTCCAAGCCCCTAGTAGGCGCAAGACACCACAATAAGCTGGTTCAGGTGAAACACTGACACCACCTTAGGGAGAGAACTGGGGACGAGTCCGCAGCTCTGCCCTGTCCGAATGGACAAACAGATATGGGCTTTTTTGAGAAAAAAACCACCAATTTGACACTCGCCTGGTCCAGGCCAGGTCCAAGAGCATGTTCACTTATCATGTGAGATGCTTCAAATCCACAGATTTGACTGGTTTTAAACCAATGTGTTTTGAGGAATCCCAGAACTACGTTGAGATCCCACAGTGCCACTGGAGGCACAAAAGGGGGTTGTATATGCAATACTCCCTTGACAAACTTCTGGACTTCAGTAACTGAAGCCAATTCTTTCTGGAAGAAAAATCGACAGGGCCGAAATTTGAACCTTAATGGACCCCAATTTGAGGCCCATAGACACTCCTGTTTGCAGGAAATGCAGGAATCGACCGAGTTGAAATTTCTTCGTGGGGCCTTCCTGGCCTCACACCACGCAACATATTTTCGCCACATGTGGTGATAATGTTGTGCGGTCACCTCCTTTCTGGCTTTGACCAGGGTAGGAATGACCTCTTCCTGAATGCCTTTTCCCTTAGGATCCGGCGTTCCACCGCCATGCCGTCAAACGCAGCTGCGGTAAGTCTTGGAACAGACATGGTACTTGCTGGAACAAGTCCCTTCTTAGCGGCAGAGGCCATAAGTCCTCTGTGAGCATCTCTTGAAGTTCCGGGTACCAAGTTCTTCTTGGCCAATCCGGAGCCATGAGTATAGTTCTTACTCCTCTACGTCTTATAATTCTCAGTACCTTAGGTATGAAAAGCAGAGGATGGAACACATACACCGACTGGTACACCCACGGTGTTACCAGACCGTCCACAGCTATTGCCTGAGGGTCTCTTAACCTGGCGCAATACCTGTCCCGTTTTTTGTTCAGACGGGACGCCATCATGTCCACCTTTGGTAATTCCTAACGGTTTACAATTATGTGGAAAACTTCCCCATGAAGTTCCCACTCTGCCGGGTGGAGGTCGTGCCTACTGAGGAAGTCTGCTTCCCAGTTTCCATTCCCGGAATGAAACACTGCTGACAGTGCTATCACATGATTTTCCGCCCAGCGAAAAGTCCTTGCAGTTTTTGCCACTGCCCTCCTGCTTCTTGTGCCGCCCTGTCTATTTACGTGGGCGACTGCCGTGATGTTTTATCCCACTGGATCAATACCGGCTGAGCTTGAAGCAGAGGTCTTGCTAAGCTTAGAGCATTATAAATTTACCCTTAGCTATATTTATGTGGAGAAAAATCTCCAGACTTGATCACACTCCCTGGAAATTTTTTCCTTGTGTGACTGCTCCCCAGCCTCTCGGGCTGGCCTCCGTGGTCACCAACATCCAAAACTGAATGCCGAATCTGCGGCCCTCTAGAAGATGAGCACTCTGTAACCACCACAGGAGAGACACCCTTGTCCTTGGATATAGGGTTATCCGCTGATGCATCTGAAGATGCGATCCGGACCATTTGTCCAGCAGATCCCACTGAAAAGTTCTTGCATGAAATCTGCCGACTGGAATTGCTTCGAAGGAAGTCACCATTTTTTTTTACCATGGCCCTTGTGCAATGATGCACTGATTTTAGGAGGTTCCTGACTAGCTCGGATAACTCCCTGGCTTTCTCTTCCGGGAGAAACACCTTTTTCTGGACTGTGTCCAGAATCATCCCTAAGCACAGGAGACTTGTTGTCGGGATCAGCTGTGATTTTGGAATATTTAGAATCCACCCCTGCTGTTGTAACAGTATCCGAGATAGTGCTACTCCGACCTCCAACTGTTCCCTGGACTTTGCCCTTATCAGGAGATCGTCCAAGTAAGGGATAATTAAGACGCCTTTTCTTCGAAGAAGAACCATCATTTCGGCCATTACCTTGGTAAAGACCCGGGGTGCCGTAGACAATCCAAACGGCAGCGTCTGAAACTGATAGTGACAGTTCTGTACCACGAACCTGAGGTACCCTTAGTGATAAGGGCAAATTTGGGACATGGATCCCGGTTCGTTATCACTGCTCTGAGTGACTCCATCTTGATTTGAACCTTTGTAAGTGTTCAAATTTTTTTAGATTTAGAATAAGTCTCACCTAGCCTTCTGGCTTCAGTACCACAATATAGTGTGGAATAATACCCCTTTTCTTGTTGTAGAAGGGGTAATTTAATTATCACCTGCTGGGAATACAGCTCGTGAATTTTTTCCCATACTGCCTCCTTGTCGGAGGGAGACCTTGGTAAAGCAGACTTCAGGAGCCTGCGCAGGGGAAACGTCTCGACATTCCAAACTGTACCCCTGGGATACTACTTGTAGGATCCAGGAGTCCTGTACGGTCTCAGCGTCATGCTGAGAGCTTGTCAGAAGCGGTGGAACGCTTCTGTTCCTGGGAATGGGCTGCCTGCTGCAGTCTTCTTCCCTTTCCTCTATCCCTGGGCAGATATGACTCTTATAGGGACGAAAGGACTGAAGCTGAAAAGACGGTGTCTTTTTCTGCAGAGATGTGACTTAGGGTAAAAACGGTGGATTTTCCAGCAGTTGCCGTGGCCACCAGGTCCGATGGACCGACCCCAAATAACTCCTTTTCCTTTATACGGCAATACACCTTTGTGCCGTTTGGAATCTGCATCACCTGACCACTGTCGTGTCCATAAACATCTTCTGGCAGATATGGACATCGCACTTACTCTTGATGCCAGAGTGCAAATATCCCTCTGTGCATCTCGCATATATAGAAATACATCCTTTAAATGCTCTATAGTCAATAAAATACTGTCCCTGTCAAGGGTATCAATATTTTTAGTCAGGGAATCCGACCAAGCCACCCCAGCTCTGCACATCCAGGCTGAGGCGATCGCTGGTCGCAGTATAACACCAGTATGTGTGTATATACTTTTTATGATATTTTTCCAGCCTCCTGTCAGCTGGCTCCTTGAGGTCGGCCCTATCTATAGACGGTACCGCCACTTGTTCTGATAAGCGTGTGAGCGCCTTATCCACCCTAAGGGGTGTTTCCCAACGCGCCCTAACTTCTGGCGGGAAAGGGTATACCGCCCATATTTTCTATCGGGGGGAACCCACGCATCATCACACACTTCATTTAATTTATCTGATTCAGGAAAAACTACGGTAGTTTTTTCACATCCGACATAATACCCTCTTTTGTGGTACTTGTAGTATCAGAAATATGTAACACCTCCTTCATTGCCCTTAACGTGTGGCCCTAATAAGGAATACGTTTGTTTATTCACCGTCGACACTGGATTCAGTGTCCCTGTCTGTGTCTGTGTCGACCGACTAAAGTAAACGGGCGTTTTAAAAAACCCCTGAAGGTGTTTTTGAGACGTCTGGACCGGTACTAATTGTTTGTCGGCCGTCTCATGTCGTCAACCGACCTTGGCGCGTGTTGACATTATCACGTAATTCCCTAAATAAGCCATCCATTCCGGTGTCGACTCCCTAGAGAGTGACATCACCATTACAGGCAATTGCTCCGCCTCCTCACCAACATCGTCCTCATACATGTCGACACACACGTACCGACACACAGCACACACACAGGGAATGCTCTGATAGAGGACAGGACCTACTAGCCCTTTGGAGAGACAGAGGGAGAGTTTGCCAGCACACACCAAAAACGCTATAATTATATAGGGACAACCTTATATAAGTGTTTTCCCTTATAGCATCTTTTTTATATATTTCTAACGCCAAATTAGTGCCCCCCCTCTCTGTTTTAACCCTGTTTCTGTAGTGCAGTGCAGGGGAGAGCCTGGGAGCCTTCCCTCCAGCCTTTCTGTGAGGGAAAATGGCGCTGTGTGCTGAGGAGATAGGCCCCGCCCCTTTTTCGGCGGCCTCGTCTCCCGCTCTTAACGGATTCTGGCAGGGGTTAAATATCTCCATATAGCCCCCGGAGGCTATATGTGAGGTATTTTTAGCCAAAAAAGGTTTTCATTTGCCTCCCAGGGCGCCCCCCTCCCAGCGCCCTGCACCCTCAGTGACTGCCGTGTGAAGTGTGCTGAGAGGAAAATGGCGCACAGCTGCAGTGCTGTGCGCTACCTTAAGAAGACTGAGGAGTCTTCTGCCGCCGATTCTGGACCTCTTCTCGTTTCAGCATCTGCAAGGGGGCCGGCGGCGAGGCTCCGGTGACCATCCAGGCTGTACCTGTGATCGTCCCTCTGGAGCTAATGTCCAGTAGCCAAGAAGCCAATCCATCCTGCACGCAGGTGAGTTCACTTCTTCTCCCCTAAGTCCCTCGTTGCAGTGATCCTGTTGCCAGCAGGACTCACTGTAAAATAAAAAACCTAAGCTAAACTTTTCTAAGCAGCTCTTTAGGAGAGCCACCTAGATTGCACCCTTCTCGGCCGGGCACAAAAATCTAACTGAGGCTTGGAGGAGGGTCATAGGGGGAGGAGCCAGTGCACACCACCTGATCCTAAAGCTTTACTTTTTGTGCCCTGTCTCCTGCGGAGCCGCTATTCCCCATGGTCCTTTCAGGAACCCCAGCATCCACTAGGACGATAGAGAAATATTGTTTTTACGCCAAATTTATGTGCCCCCCCCCCTCTCTTTTTCACCCTCTCTATCGTGCTTCTGCAGGGGAGAGCCTGGGGAGCTTCCTCTCAGCGGAATTGTGGAGAGAAAATGGTGCTGGTGAGTGCTGAGGAAGAAGGCCCCGCCCCCTCAGCGGCGGGCTTCTGTCCCGCGATTTTGTGTAAAATTAATGGCGGGGGCTCATGCATATTACAGTGCCCAGCTGTATATATGCTGCTTTTTGCCAGGAGGTAATCAGTTGCTGCCCAGGGCGCCCCCCCCCCCCTCCCCTCCCCTGCGCCCTGCACCCTACAGTGACCGGAGTGTGTGGGTTAGTGTGGGCGCAATGGCGCACAGCTGCAGTGCTGTGCGCTACCTCATATGAAGACAGGAGTCTTCTGCCGCCGATTTTGACGTCTTCTTGCTTCAACCCGCCGGCTTCTGGCTCTGCGAGGGGGGCGGCGGCGCGGCTCCGGGAACGGACGACCAAGGTTAGGTTCCTGTGTTCAATCCCTCTGGAGCTAATGGTGTCCAGTAGCCTAAGAAGCGCAACCTAGCCACAGTTAGTAGGTTTGCTTCTCTCCCCTCAGTCCCACGTAGCAGAGAGTCTGTTGCCAGCAGAAGCTCTCTGAAAATAAAAAACCTAACTAAAATACTTTCTTATTAGCAAGCTCAGGAGAGCTCACTAAAGTGCACCCAGCTCGGCCGGGCACAGATTCTAACTGAGGTCTGGAGGAGGGGCATAGAGGGAGGAGCTAGTGCACACCAGTAGTACTAAATCTTTCTTAGGGCTGTAACACACACTCCGGTTTTTCCCGGATGGCAAAAAGCCGGACAAAGTTTGTCCGGCTTTTTGCCATCCGGGAGAAACCGGCAGTGTATGTCACACAGGACGGCTTTGAGCCGTGAGTGATGCTGTGCGCATGCGCAGCATCAGACGCGGCTGCAGAAGAAACCGTTGTGTGTGAAAGCTCCCCTTCACACACACGGTTCACTGGCTCCAAGGACGGCCCGGCGGCCGCCCGGCCGCCGGACCTTCCAGTGGTGAGACCCGGCTGCAACCCGGCAGCCGGGCCGGGGCCGTGCAGTGTGAAGGGACCCTACCCCTCACACTGTTAACTACAATGCCGGCACGGGAAAAAGCCGTCCGGCTTTTTCCCGGCCGGCAACAACCGTGTAGTGTGTTTTAGCCCTTAGAGTGCCCTGTCTCCTGCGGAGCCCGTCTATTCCCCATGGTCCTTACGGAGTCCCCAGCATCCACTAGGACGTTAGAGAAATATATATACACATACATACACACACATACATACATACCTTTCAGCATCATTATTTATAAGGTGACACAACAATAACAATATTACATCAAAATAAATATATATCTCCAATTTAAATAACAAACAGAACAAGACAAGATTATGTTTCCCCTCACTGGCTGGTGAACTGTGGAGGTGTTACAAAAAATGCCATTGACAGTGGTACTCCTATGTGAGGAATGCCCACGCTGGGTGGCATCACAAAAATACCTGCAACACAATGCTAGCCCATTACTGGGAGTTTCCACAAGGTCAGCAGATGTTTATTCTTCTATAACAATATACACAAATGCAGGGCTTTGTTTTGTGTGAGGGGGTTTTGTACCAACGCCCTAAACCTGTGCTGTACAAAGTAACACTGCTGCTGTACACACACAGTATGTATATATACTAGCAGACAGACTGGCATGGATGGAGGAATACATTTGTAGACACTGCGACCCAGAGACACTGCTGAAAGCCAATGCAAGGTGTCTGTCTCTCCCGGCACCAGTAGGGTTTGCGCTGGGCACTGTCAGCTCCCCGGCTGCCGGTGGCAGGGCGCTGGTGCTGCTCCCGGGCACCGCGCACCGGGCCTGGCTAAGTGCGGGCCTACTCACCCTCTCTTGTGTTTCCCGTCCATTCTCTTCTTCTGCCTGACAGGTTGCAAGGGTATATTATCCGTCATCTTGGCCGCTGTAGGGCTGTGGGTGTTGCTGGGAATGCAGGAGGGAGGTGGAGCCTCTCTTCTCCCCTCAGCTTCCTCCTGCTGCTGCTGCTGCTGCTGCTCTCCTCCAGTCTTTCCTCTTATTCCCAATCCACCAGTCTGTGTGACACAAGGAAGGAGATACTGGGGCTGGGGGATTGCCTACACTCACATACAATGCATTGGGCTGCACCTACATTAACCCCTGTGTGGCCTCCTGACACCTCTAATGCTGGTGCAGGAAGAGCAGTATAGTATATAGCACCACAGCAGGTAACAGTAACCCAATAGCAATGCTATGAGTTGCAACTTGATTCATAAAAAATGCATCACAGAAGTGATGTGACATAAGGTGAGGTGAGTTAAAGCTTTCCTGTCATACTTAACATTTACGCCAGAGTCTTGACTGTATAAAATATATGAAAAATAGAAAGAAGATGTTAGAAATATCTTCTTTGTATTATTGTAATCATTTTTATAATCAAATCTCTATAGTAAGGAGTCTATACCTATCTTTTCCACACATCTCTGATCAAACCTCACCAAATTTCCAGCAGTATGTACTGCTGCACCTGTGTATAATGCTCACATGAACACTTGGGGGTCTATTCAAGAAGCAGTGAAAAGAGTGGAGAAGTTGTCCATGGTAATCAATCAGCATTAAAGTAACATTTATAATTTGCATACTATACAATTGTACGGAGCAGCTGATTGGTTGCCACGGGCAGCTTCACCACAGGCTCACTTTTCACTGCTTCATGAACAGACCCCTTGTGCTCATATTTTGGGCGGTATTCAATTGTTTGAAAAGCCAGTTGGGTGTCTGTTTTTTCCTATCTAATGGTCAGGAAAAAAACCGACACCCAACCGACTTTCTCTGACGTCCTAGTGGATGCTGGGAACTCCGTAAGGACCATGGGGAATAGCGGCTCCGCAGGAGACTGGGCAAAAATAGAAAGCTTTAGTACTACCTGGTGTGCACTGGCTCCTCCCCCCATGACCCTCCTCCAAGCCTCAGTTAGATTTTTGTGCCCGAACGAGAAGGGTGCACACTAGGGGCTCTCCTGAGCTTCTTAGTGAAAGTTTTAGTTTAGGTTTTTTATTTTCAGTGAGACCTGCTGGCAACAGGCTCACTGCATCGAGGGACTAAGGGGAGAAGAAGCGAACTCACCTGCGTGCAGAGTGGATTGGGCTTCTTAGGCTACTGGACACCATTAGCTCCAGAGGGACCGATCACAGGCCCAGCCTTGGAGCTCGGTCCCAGAGCCGCGCCGCCGGCCCCCTTTCAGAGCCAGAAGCAAGAAGAGGTCCGGCAAATCGGCGGCAGAAGACATCCTGTCTTCCACAAGGTAGCGCACAGCACTGCAGCTGTGCGCCATTGCTTCTCAGCACACTTCACACTCTGGTCACTGAGGGTGCAGGGCGCTAGGGGGGGGCGCCCTGAGCAGCAATAGAAACACCTTGGCTGGCTAAAAATACATCACATATAGCCCCTGGGCTATATGGATGAATTTTAACCCCTGCCAGATTTTCACAAAAAGCGGGAGAAAGGCCGCCGAGAAGGGGGCGGAGCCTATCTCCTCAGCACACAGGCGCCATTTTCCCTCACAGCTCCGCTGGAAGGACGTCTCCCTGACTCTCCCCTGCAGTCCTGCACTACAGAAACAGGGTAAAAAAGAGAGGGGGGCACTAATTGGCGGGTTATTAACAATACAGTAGCTATAAGGGAGAAACACTTATATAAGGTTGTCCCTATATCTATATATAGCGCTGGTGTGTGCTGGCATACTCTCCCTCTGTCTCCCCAAAGGGCTAGTGGGGTCCTGTCCTCTATCAGAGCATTCCCTGTGCGTGTGCTGTGTGTCGGTACGTTTGTGTCGACATGTATGAGGAGGAAAATGATGTGGAGGCGGAGCAATTGCCTATAATAGAGATGTCACCCCCTAGGGAGTCGACACCTGAGTGGATGGCTTTATGGAAGGATTTACGTGACAGTGTCAGCTCCTTACAAAAGACAGTTGATGACATGAGACAGCCGACTAATCAGCTAGTCCCTGTCCAGGCGTCTCAGAAACCATCAGGGGCTCTAAAAAGGCCGTTACCTCAGGTGGTGGATACTGACGTCGACACGGATACTGACTCCAGTGTCGACGGTGAGGAGACAAACGTGACTTCCAGTAGGGCCACACGTTACATGATCACGGCAATGAGAGAGGTGTTAAACATTTCTGATACTGCAAGTACCACTAAAAAGGGTATTATGTGGGGTGTGAAAAAACTACCTGTAGTTTTTCCTGAATCAGACGAATTAAATGAGGTGTGTGATGCAGCGTGGGTTTCCCCCGATAAAAAACTGATAATTTCTAAAAAGTTATTGGCATTATACCCTTTCCCGCCAGAGGTTAGGGCGCGTTGGGAAACACCCCCTAGAGTGGATAAAGCGCTCACACGCTTATCAAAACAAGTGGCGTTACCGTCTCCTGATACGGCCGCCCTCAAGGAACCAGGTGACAGAAAACTGGAGAATATCCTAAAAAGTATATACACACATACTGGTGTTATACTGCGACCAGCAATCGCCTCAGCCTGGATGTGCAGCGCTGGGGTGGCTTGGTCGGATTCCCTGACTGAAAATATTGATACCCTGGATAGGAACAGTATATTGTTGACTATAGAGCATTTAAAAGATGCATTTCTATATATGCGAGATGCACAGAGGGATATTTCCACTCTGGCATCAAGAGTGAGTGCGCTGTCCATTTCTGCCAGAAGAGGATTATGGACGCGACAGTGGTCAGGTGATGCGGACTCTAAACGGCATATGGAAATATTGCCTTATAAAGGGGAGGAGTTATTTGGGGTCGGTCTATCGGACCTGGTGGCCACGGCAACTGCTGGGAAATCCACATTTTTACCCCAGGTCGCCTCTCAACATAAAAAGACGCCGTCTTATCCGGCTCAGTCCTTTCGTCCCCATAAGGGCAAGCGGGCAAAAGGTTCCTCTTTTCTGCCCCGGGGCAGAGGAAGGGGAAAAAGACTGCAACAGACAGCCAATTCCCAGGAACAAAAGCCCTCCCCCGCTTCTGCCAAGTCCTCAGCATGACGCTGGGGCCTTACAAGCGGACTCAGGCACGGTGGGGGCCCGTCTCAAGAATTTCAGCGCGCAGTGGGCTCATTCGCAAGTGGACCCCTGGATCCTTCAAGTAGTATCTCAGGGGTACAAATTGGAGTTCGAGACGTCTCCCCCTCGCCGGTTCCTGAAGTCTGCTTTACCAACGTCTCCCTCCGACAGGGAGGCAGTATTGGAGGCAGTTCACAAGCTGTATTCCCAGCAGGTGATAATCAAGGCACCCCTCCTGCAACAAGGGAAGGGGTATTATTCAACGCTGTTTGTGGTAACGAAGCCGGACGGCTCGGTAAGACCTATTTTAAATCTGAAATCCTTGAACACTTACATACAAAGGTTCAAGTTCAAGATGGAGTCACTCAGAGCAGTGATCGCGAACCTGGAAGAGGGGGACTTTATGGTGTCTCTGGACATCAAAGATGCCTACCTCCATGTCCCCATTTACCCTTCTCATCAAGGGTACCTCAGGTTTGTGGTACAAAACTGTCACTATCAGTTTCAGACGCTGCCGTTTGGATTATCCACGGCACCCCAGGTCTTTACCAAGGTAATGGCCGAAATGATGATTCTTCTTCGAAGAAAAGGCGTTTTAATTATCCCTTACTTGGACGATCTCCTGATAAGGGCAAGATCCAGAGAACAGTTAGTAGTCGGAGTAGCACTATCTCAGGTAGTGCTACGGCAGCACGGCTGGATTCTAAATATCCCAAAATCGCAGCTGATTCCGACGACACGTCTTCTGTTCCTAGGGATGATTCTGGACACAGTCCAGAAAAAGGTGTTCCTTCCGGAGGAAAAAGCCAGGGAGTTATCCGACCTAGTCAGAAACCTCCTGAAACCAGGGCAAGTCTCAGTGCATCAATGCACAAGAGTCCTGGGAAAGATGGTAGCTTCCTACGAAGCGATTCCATTCGGCAGATTCCACGCAAGAACGTTCCAGTGGGATCTGCTGGACAAATGGTCCGGATCGCATCTTCAGATGCATCAGCGGATAACCCTGTCCCCAAGGACAAGGGTGTCTCTTCTGTGGTGGTTGCAGAGTGCTCATCTTCTAGAGGGCCGCAGATTCGGCATTCAGGACTGGGTCCTGGTGACCACGGATGCCAGCCTGAGAGGCTGGGGAGCAGTCACACAAGGAAGAAATTTCCAGGGCTTGTGGTCAAGCCTGGAGACATCACTTCACATAAATATCCTGGAGCTAAGGGCCATCTACAATGCTCTAAGCCTAGCACGACCTCTGCTTCAAGGTCAGCCGGTGCTGATTCAGTCAGACAACATCACGGCAGTCGCCCACGTAAACAGACAGGGCGGCACAAGAAGCAGGAGGGCAATGGCAGAAGTTGCAAGGATTCTTCGCTGGGCGGAAAATCATGTGATAGCACTGTCAGCAGTGTTCATTCCGGGAGTGGACAACTGGGAAGCAGACTTCCTCAGCAGGCACGACCTCCACCCGGGAGAGTGGGGACTTCACACAGAAGTCTTCCACATGATTGTGAACCGTTGGGAAAAACCAAAGGTGGACATGATGGCGTCCCGCCTCAACAAAAATCTAGACAGGTATTGCGCCAGGTCACGGGACCCTCAGGCAATAGCTGTGGACGCTCTGGTAACACCATGGGTGTACCAGTCAGTGTATGTGTTCCCTCCTCTGCCTCTCATACCCAAGGTACTGAGAATCATAAGAAGGAGAGAAGTAAGGACTATACTCGTGGCTCCGGATTGGCCAAGAAGGACTTGGTACCCGGAACTTCAAGAGATGCTCACGGAGGACCCGTGGCCTCTACCTCTACGAAGGGACCTGCTCCAGCAGGGACCCTGTCTGTTTCAAGACTTACCGCGGCTGCGTTTGACGGCATGGCGGTTGAACGCCGGATCCTGAAGGAAAAAGGCATTTCGGATGAAGTCATCCCTACCCTGATCAAAGCCAGGAAGGATGTAACCGTGCAGCATTATCACCGTATTTGGCGTAAATATGTTGCGTGGTGCGAGGCCAGGAAGGCCCCTACAGAGGAATTTCAACTGGGTCGGTTCCTGCATTTCCTGCAAACAGGACTGTCTATGGGCCTAAAATTAGGGTCCATTAAGGTTCAAATTTCGGCCCTGTCGATCTTCTTCCAAAAAGAACTGGCTTCAGTTCCTGAAGTTCAGACGTTTGTCAAAGGGGTGCTGCATATACAGCCTCCTTTTGTGCCTCCAGTGGCACCTTCGGATCTCAATGTGGTTTTGGGGTTCCTAAAATCACATTGGTTTGAACCACTCACCACTGTGGACTTAAAATATCTCACATGAAAAGTGGTAATGCTGTTGGCCCTGGCGTCAGCCAGGCGCGTGTCAGAATTGGCGGCTTTATCCTATAAAAGCCCTTACCTAATTTTTCATACGGATAGGGCAGAATTGAGGACTCGTCCTCAATTTCTCCCTAAGGTGGTTTCAGCGTTTCACCTGAACCAGCCTATTGTGGTACCTGCGGCTACTAGGGACTTGGAGGACTCCAAGTTGCTGGACGTAGTCAGGGCCCTGAAAATATATGTTTCCAGGACGGCTGGAGTCAAAAAATCTGACTCGCTGTTTATCCTGTATGCACCCAACAAGCTGGGTGCTCCTGCTTCTAAGCAGACTATTGCTCGTTGGATTTGTAGTACAATTCAGCTTGCTCATTCTGTGGCAGGCCTGCCACAGCCTAAATCTGTAAAAGCCCATTCCACAAGGAAAGTGGGCTCATCTTGGGCGGCTGCCCGAGGGGTCTCGGCTTTACAACTTTGCCGAGCAGCTACTTGGTCAGGGGCAAACACGTTTGCTAAATTCTACAAATTTGATACCCTGGCTGAGGAGGACCTGGAGTTCTCTCATTCGGTGCTGCAGAGTCATCCGCACTCTCCCGCCCGTTTGGGAGCTTTGGTATAATCCCCATGGTCCTTACGGAGTTTCCAGCATCCACTAGGACGTGTCGAAGTCAGAAAAATGTCTCTATGCACACTGCCATATTTGCACCGCACACTGGTCCGGGCTGCGCGTGCGTACGCTCTCCCGTGGAGGCGCATACCCGCAATAGCGTGCACTCGCAGGCGCGGTATGCGTATTTACGGTAGAGTTTATGTAGTCGTAGCGTGCGACTCATTCGTTACAAATGTTCACAATTAATGTAGTTTATAGATCATGGTCCCTTTGATAGATTCTGAAAGTTTGGTTAAAATACAATGTCCCAGAGCTGAGGAATCCCTCTTTATATCGTACGAAGGGTCTAACAGGAATCATACAGCAGTGTTTGGTACCCATCGGAAGAGTATTTAATTAGCAATATTCCGGTGTTGGTTTGGAGCGTATTAATCGCTCGTGCGAATAGTTATGGACATAAGAAGTTTATGTCCATTTCTATTATTTACACATACTCAGGTATGCGGCGGGAAACCCAGTTTCCCACCCACCTGAGCTGTTGGAAATCGTCACAGCCCACCTGTATGAATCACCCTATGACCTTTTGTTATGATGCAGGGCCGAATTCCTTCGGCCAATGGACAATGGGATTGTAGGACCAGGAGATTGCATTGTGTGTGGGGCATAAATAGGCAGGCCGACCACATCCAGCTCTCACTCTCTCATCAACGGTTATCTGCTGATAGCCGGGAGCTGGATATCGAGGCGCAGGCGATCATACCCTTTGTGCGTAAGTTTCTCTCCGTAATCATTGTCTTTCTGTGAGCCAATTTCTCTCATCTCATCTCTCTCTCTCTCTCTCTCTCTCTCTCTCTCTGTTCTGTTCTCTCATATCTCCCCTAGACTAGGCTAGTATTGTATTGTATTAGATAGTATTGTATTGTAT
This sequence comes from Pseudophryne corroboree, assembly GCF_028390025.1. Classification (NCBI taxonomy): domain Eukaryota; kingdom Metazoa; phylum Chordata; class Amphibia; order Anura; family Myobatrachidae; genus Pseudophryne; species Pseudophryne corroboree. The sequence goes on from NC_086446.1 coordinate 247,372,888, forward strand.
TGCATTTAGGTCAGAGTAGTATTGTCTTTTTGTATTTTAGTTCTGTGGTTAGGAAGTCTCTGTTATATTGTAGTGTATCATTTGTACTGTTATCCCCTTTTACAAGTATATTAGATATAATACAGTTAATAGGCCTTGGAACCTAAACCAGTATCTGTGTATTTTCTATAGTGTTAAGTGTTCACTTGAGCGTCGGTGACGCTCAAGCAGCTTTGTAGTTAGTCAGGTTATACAAGGTTGCACTTACACCCTGTACTCACATTAAGGTATTCAGTGTATTTCTTTGGTATAAGGTTTAAACATAAAGGTATAGTGTTGTGAGCGTCTGCATCGCTGGTGACCTCCTCGTGGTCTCGAGCGTAGGCTACGCTACAGCGAATCATTCCCCTAGTCATAACCAATAACGTGTCCTGTGATCACTGGGCCGTGAGCGAACGTGACGCTTGAGCGTCTCGCCTACGGCTGAGCGATCGCTACGCTAATAGCGTACCATTACGGTACATCTTAAGCAAACAGCGTACAGTGTTCTTAGCTTCATAAAGGGTTGTTATACGACAAAGGAATTTAGCATTGTCAATTGGGGACTCGTCCTATCCTTCTCATATCTGCACTAGGTAGATCAGCAGACATTATCCATCAGCAAAGGGCGGGATCATATTCCTTGCAGTGCTGATTGGATAAGCGTCTGCTTCGCTTAGATAAAGAGTGCTGAAGGAATCCGGGAACCGGAAGTAAGAACAAAACGCTTGTGTCTTTTAAAACTGTTTTATTTCTCTTCTGTCTTGCGTATACACGCACGCATACATATATCTGCATTTCTGTTTCATTTTCGTATATCACTATTCCTGTTTGCCAATTTTATAGTTGATAGAAAGTGCTAAAAAGAGATTTGCTGTTATTTCATAGTAGAGGTGATAGTTAAAGTATAGAACAAACACACGGTTTGTCTGAGATACAAGGCAGTCAGTGTGGATTGCGGTAGATGATCAGGGATCATTTACATTGATAAAAATATATTGTGTTACGGTGGATCCTTTGCATTGCGTACACGTGTCGCTAACAAAGACTAGCGTACGCAATCCAAAAGGCAGACGCACGCAGTGTACATTACGCAACGTAGCGTCCGGTTACGCCCACGTAGCTCAAGTTGTGATAAAGTGAAGTAACGCAAAGGCGATAATTAACGCACAGCGGTAGATAACGCGACGCGGTAAATAACGCAAATCTATTTTTGGAAAATCTGAAATTTAGTTTAACAGATCCTGCTCCTAATTGGTAACACTTTTGGCCTAAAGACAATTTCTGCGCAGAAATAGATATAGAAACAAAAGTGTACTTGTGTTGAGTGAGTGTGTTTTGTATACAAAAGTTTATATAACTTTAAGGTGGAACCAAAAGGAAAGCCGGGTACTCGTCAAGGGACATACGTGTAAGTGACATATACGGTGGCCAGGGAGGCATCCCTGGTTAAATAATATTTGAGCATTAGAGTATAGCGGACCATAAGGTAACAGACCAGGAGGTCATAAGGTAACAAGACCAGGAGGTCATAAGGTTAACAGACCAGGAGGTCATAAGGTAACAGGTAAAATAGACAAAGAGGTCCGCTATAAAAGTCCAGTGGCACAACGCCTGGGGTGTTGGTGCAGAACCCATATAGGCCATACAAGCTCTTGCTGAAGGAATCGCGGCCGGAAACATCGATTCCATTGATCTTTCAGTACATGACAAGTAGTGCTTGTGTACTGAACGATTGGACCGCACGTAATTGTGTGCAGTAGTTAGTAATCTGACCTAATACCATTAGAGTAAAGTGGTCACAAACGCTATTTGTACATTCTGACGTGATTTGTGTAATTTTTTATTTTTGGAAGGGAAGTTCGCTGGTCACTCAGGAACTATCCAACAACCGATACTTGCTGGGGAACGCGCCCCAGTAAATAAAGGTTCACAGGGGCCCTGGGTTGGGTACAGCAGCTCTGGTTACAGTGATTGCAGTACTGGCCAACGTGGGCGAGAAGTAAGTGGGGTACTTGGTAAACCGCCACCGCCGGCCTGCCCAAGGACTTCTTGGTTTGTTTGTAAGGGTTCGCTGAAAGCCTTGATATTCAAGGAGGAATAAGCAACGCCTGCAGATTATGGGGGCCAGTTGTTCAGGTAGGGGGCGATCAACCTCGGTTCGGGTTGATTCAGAGAACCGATCCATCGGGTCGGCACGATATGTGATGTGTAAGAAATATGGAAATCACGCTGAAGTTTTATGTGATGAATGGGAGAGAATGACTGTACAAGACAGGGACAAATTCCCAAGAATAGGTAGCTTCAGTCCAGAAGTGTTACAAAATTTAAGGAGGAGGATATGTCTCGTAAAATCAACAAAGAGACGAATTCAACATCATGATTGTTTACAGTTATGGCACCAGGAAGGTGAGATACAGAGAGGGTTGGCTCTGGCGGCGGGATCTGGGACAGTCAGGAAGTTGATTGCCACAGCTCCTCCTCCACCATACATTGCAGGAGAGAAGTTGATTGCGGAGAGAAACGCACTGGGTTGTAAAACACAAACTCTTAGTAACACTGTAAATGTTAATGATGTTAACCAAATAACTCATGCAAGTATTAACCCGTGCAAGTTGTACCCTGTTTTGAACCTTCCTCAGGAGTGTGATCAAGAAGACGATTCAGCAACAATTTCAGCTCTCTCTCTTGCAGCCACCATAGCAGAAACCACAGTAGGCACAGCGACACCCACGAGATTAGTGAAAGCCCCTAGCGGAGGGATAGGTGAGGTCGTGTCAACGGGTAAGTACGGCACCATGCACTACACTGAAACAATTGTACCACAACAAGCAGTAGAATCTACACAGGAAGAGGCTGTTAGAATTGCTCCTGTAAGGGTAATAGCAGTTCCCAATGGAAAAACAGATGTGTCTGGAGCCACTCCCATAAGGAACATTGCCATGTACACTCCATTTTCCCGAATGGAATTAAGAACAATAGTGTCCGAATTTCCTGACCCCAGGAAGGATTTAGTTGCTAGCCAAAAATACATCAGGGATCTAGGTAACACTGTAGAACCCAACAACAAGGATTGGCAGATACTGCTAAGAGCTTGTTTACCTTCCAATGTTGACGCAACTCAATTTTTAGCTGATTGTGCATTGGATAAAGATGTACCGCTTACAGACGTGTACAACAAGGATAATGTAAAAAGGATAAATTTACAGCTAAAAGAGTATTTCCCAGCCGTTGTTAAATGGAATAAAATATTTTCCATTAAGCAAAAGGAGTCCGAAACGGCAATAGAATATTTTCACCGGGCACTATTAGAAATGGCAAAGTACACTGGTATAGAAGACATTAAGACCAACCCAAACCATCGGGAAGTAGCAGTATCTGTACTGATGGATGGTTTAAAGGAAACATTAAAGACTAGGGTTCAGACCACGCAACCATGCTGGCGAGGTCTGTCAGTGTCCGGCTTGAGAGAGGCTGCTATTGATCACGACAGAAACATCACTAGGCACAGAGAGTCGCAAAGTGATAAGTTGATGTCCGTAAGTATACAGGCGCTGACCACAAGGCAGCCTGCGTATGTACCACCGAATCCTGTGGGTAAGGCAAGTGTAATAACATGTTTTTCTTGTAACAAACAGGGACACTTTGCACGAGAATGTAGAACAAAGAATGTACAAAGATCTTTTCAACCCCCTAGACAACAACACAACACACGACATTGGGAGCAGGGTCCACAGAGGCGGAGTTTTGAGCCACATACAGGGGAAACAAAAAGATATCCCCCGAACAGAGATTGGCATGCCTCTGGTAGTTCCCAGCTAACTCCCCCACAAGTAGTTGCTGCCAATGGGATTCAGGGAGGTCAGCATACCCAATAGGGGTGTGGCCATACCTGTAATCTGCAGCCAGTTAAGTTGATTGCCAGTCTTGGAAGCGAACCAGAGATTGCAATCAATGTAGCTGGTAAAACTTTAAACTTTCTTGTAGACACAGGGGCGGCCAAGTCAGTGATAAATTCGACAGTGGGCATGAGAACCACTGGTAGGACAATTCCAGCCATGGGAGTAACAGGAGTAGTCCAGCACTACCCTGTTAGCAAACCAGCCGAGATTACAATAGGGCCTTTGCATACCAAGCATTCCTTTTTGCTGGCTGCATCGGCACCAACCAATCTCCTGGGAAGAGACTTACTATGTAAAATGGGTTGCGTCATTTATTGTACTCCTGAAGGTGTATTCTTGGACATTCCTGAGAATCACGCTCAGGAAGTACGAGACATGCTAGACTCCCCATCAAAATTAATGTCACATTCCATTATGACAAATAGGAATCCATCCCAAGTAGAAGAAATGACATCTCAGATACCAGAGTCACTTTGGACAAAAGATGGACAGGACACTGGATTAATGGCAAACGTAGCTCCAGTAGTTGTGCAAGTAAAAGATGGTAGGATAGCTCCAAAAATCCCACAGTATCCTCTGAAGCCAGAGGTGGAGCTAGGAGTTTTTCCCGTAATAGAGCGCTTGCTACAACAGGGCATTCTAGTAAGAACGTCCAGCACCGCAAATAGTCCCATCTTCCCTGTTAAAAAGAGTGGGGGGAGGGGTTACAGGCTAGTGCAGGATCTAAGGGGGATTAACAAAATAGTTGAGAGTCAGTTCCCCGTAGTGCCTAATCCAGCTGTCATCCTAATGCAAATTCCTCCCACTGCCAAATTTTTCACTGTTATTGACCTCTGCTCCGCTTTCTTTTCGGTACCTCTGCACCCTGACAGCCAATATTTGTTTGCATTCACATACAGAGGAGTCCAATACACGTGGACTCGGTTACCCCAAGGTTTCATAGACAGTCCAAGTATATTTTCTCAGGCTTTGCATGATTGTTTACAGTCTTTCCAACCAGACAGTGGATCAGTATTGATACAGTATGTGGACGATTTATTACTGTGTTCAGATTCACTGGAAGCATCTCTGAAGGATACGAAACAGCTCCTGTTTCATCTTTCAGACACAGGTCACAAGGTTTCCAAAGACAAGTTACAATTATGCCAAACTAAGGTAAAATATTTGGGACACTGTCTAACACAAGGACTGAGACACCTGACCGCTGATAGAATCCAAGCCATTAGAGACATGACACTGCCACAAACCCAGCAACAGATCAGGACGTTTTTAGGAATGTGTGGGTATTGCCGTAATTGGATCCCAGGGTTTTCCATATTGGCGCTACCTTTGCAGGAAATGGTCTCTTCAAACAAACCTGATCGGATTTCGCATACAGACGAATCTGAAACAGCATTTGAGAGACTCAAACAGTGCCTAACGCAGGCACCAGCACTAGGTATGCCAGACTATGGGAAACCCTTTGAACTATACGGAACAGAAAGTGCTGGGTGCGCAGCAGGTGTACTAACACAAAAACACGGTGACGCCAGCAGGCCAATTGCATACTACAGCGCCCAGCTAGACACGGTAGCGCGATCCCTCCCCACATGCTTGCGTAGCGTTGCGGCGATAGCATTGCTAGTGACGAAAAGCGAAGATGTCGTGCTAGGCCACAACCTCACAATCCATACGCCACATGCGGTATCTGCCTTATTAAATTCTGCCCAAACCAGACACGTCTCATCAGCAAGGTTTACAAGATGGGAATTGGCATTAATGGCCCCCGTAAACATCACCATAAGGAGATGCAGTGCATTAAATCCTGCAACTTTTCTCCCAGGTGTGCCTGGTCAGGCACAAAGGGTGGAAGGTGAGAGTGATGGGGAAGGAGGATTTAATGCAAAGGAAGATACACATGATTGTATGGAATATTTGACCCAAAATTTTACCGCAAGGCCTGACATCAGTGACAATCCACTGGAAGATGCAGAACTCACGTTCTACACGGACGGTAGTTGTCACAGACAGTCAGACTCGGGAGACTTGTGTACTGGATACGCAGTCGTAGATGACCAAGACACCATAGAAGCGGAACCGCTAGGCCCACCTCACTCAGCCCAGGTTGCTGAACTGGTCGCCCTAACCAGAGCATGTGAATTGGCTAAGGGTAAGTCAGCCAATATCTACACCGATTCTAGATACGCGTTCGGGGTAGTCCATGATTTCGGAGCCCTATGGCGGCTCAGAAATTTCATGACGGCAGCTGGTACACCGATAGCGCATGCAGCTCACATAAAAAGGCTTCTAACAGCGATACAGGAACCCGACAGAGTGGCTGTTATCAAATGTAAAGCACATACATATAGCCAAGACCCAGTATCCCTTGGTAACAGCCGAGCAGACGAAGCTGCAAAGCTTGCAGCTGCTACCCCCACACGGACAAACACCACACAGTTGATGGTATTTAATACCATCAACACACAGAAGTTGTGTGAGATGCAGAATTTGTGTTCCACACAGGAAAGAGCAGTCTGGAAGGCAAAGGGATATGGCCAGGAGTCCTCAGGGCTCTGGACGGATGGACATGGTAAACCGGTGGCCCCCAGGGCATACCTTCCATGTCTGGCTGAAGCAGCTCACGGGCTGACTCATCTAGGCAAGGAGGGGATGTGCAAATTGGTAAGAGCTGTTATCAAATGTAAAGCACATACATATAGCCAAGACCCAGTATCCCTTGGTAACAGCCGAGCAGACGAAGCTGCAAAGCTTGCAGCTGCTACCCCCACACGGACAAACACCACACAGTTGATGGTATTTAATACCATCAACACACAGAAGTTGTGTGAGATGCAGAATTTGTGTTCCACACAGGAAAGAGCAGTCTGGAAGGCAAAGGGATATGGCCAGGAGTCCTCAGGGCTCTGGACAGATGGACATGGTAAACCGGTGGCCCCCAGGGCATACCTTCCATGTCTGGCTGAAGCAGCTCACGGGCTGACTCATCTAGGCAAGGAGGGGATGTGCAAATTGGTAAGAGCATACTGGTGCGCCCCAGGATTCTCCTCTCATGCGGGTAAAAGAGCAATGTCATGCCTTACCTGTCTGAGAAAGAATATTGGGAAAGCAATACCTACAGAACCATCCCATATCCCACCTGCCGGCGGCCCTTTCCAGGTAATACAAATTGACTTCATTCAATTACCCCCATGTAGAAATTTGAAATATGTACTTGTCTGTATAGATGTTTTCTCGAATTGGGTCGAAGCTTTTCCAGCAGCTACAAATACCGCTATGTTTACAGCTAAGAAAATTGTGCAGGAATTTGTATGTAGATATGGTATCCCTAGAATCATTGAAAGTGATAGGGGTACCCATTTTACAGGTGATGTCTTTCAAGGAATGTGTAAGTTGATGGGTATTGATAGCAAGCTGCACACTCCGTACCGTCCACAGGCGAGTGCGAAGGTCGAAAGAGTGAACAGCACTATTAAAAATAAATTGAGTAAAGTAATGGCAGAGACAGGATTGACGTGGCCAGAAGCTTTACCCATTGTTTTGTATAGCATCAGAACCACTCCCAGGTCCCCCCTTAATCTGTCTCCTTTTGAAATTCTGTTTGGTCGACAACCGCATGTCATGATTAACCCTCAGGATGATTTGAAATGTAACAATGAAGTAACTGTAAAGTACTTGATTAACATGAGTAAACAGTTGAGGAATCAAAATGATAATCTGAAGTTGGTGATTCCTGATTTACCAGATAGTAATTGTCATGACATTGAACCTGGGGATTATGTAATGATACGAAATTTTCTACGCTCAGGTTGTCTTATTGATAGATGGGAAGGACCATACCAGGTCTTATTGACTAGCACCACAGCATTGAAGGTTGCTGAGAGAGAGACTTGGGTCCATTCATCCCACTGCAAAAAGGTTGCCGATCCAGAGAAGTCCCGTGATAAGGAACAGACGGTAGAGGTTGTATCACTGGAGTGTCTGTTCCAGGAGGATTGAGGCGGCACCTGAGCCTTGAAGATCGAAAGCAGCTGTCGACTCCCCTCTCCCTTTTATTGTTTTTCTCCACTTCCCATCCCCTCTCCCTTAAAATTTCTTTTTCCCCCTTCTCATTCTTCTCTATTTCCTCCTCAAAGATGGACTTGCCCCAAGAGACTGTGATCCGGATTTTGATGTTAACCATGATGTTGACCAGAGCAGTCTGTTCCGGCGAGAGTACCATAGAGGTCGAGAGAGGTTCTGGAATGGGTTCCGATTATGATGATGGAGGCGCAGTTTTCCAAGATCAACCAAACCAACAAGCAAAGGCGAGTATCAGAAAACGATCCGATAGAAGAAATTGTGATGGATTGTTAGCTGAAGAAAATTGTATCTGTAGGCTCTGTGATAATCTGGTTGAAGATGGATGCATAAAGAAATGCCAATCTAGTTTTAATATCCATATGGACCGGCATCCATTGAGTGACTATCACTCTCTAGTGGGTAATGTGTTAAACAAGACCGATTGTTGGGTATGCTCTCAAGTACCTCAGGGTCACAGTAAATCAGGGCTAGTACCATTTCCTTTAACGTTAGGGGAGGTACTTGAGCTAAGTGGTGGGAGACCGGTGGACCGGAGGTTTAATATCTCCAGCCCTCCTAGTTTGAAGCTCCACCAATACCATGTGGATAGGTCCCTCATATGTTTTAACATCTCCAATCCCAGAAAACCGGGAAATTGGGAAGTGTCATGGAGCAACCTTACCATGACCTTTTCACACAGAGCAGATAGAATGCCTACAGATACAGAGCTGGTACGCCACATAGCCAGTAGAGGAAAATCTTTCCGGTATCGATATACCTTAGGAAATAGGATTACTAGAGTTGGAGAGGTATCACCAGGATACTGTGCACATATCGTACAAACCGATACGTGCATTAGGCAGATGGAAGAATTAGGGTCAGGAGATTTCACCTGGAAGGTTTGTAACATGGTCATGTCCTTCTCCGTCCCATATGTTCTCCCCGATGATGCATATTTCATATGCGGGAGAAAGGCGTACAAGTGGCTTGCCCCAAACTCTGAAGGATTGTGTTATATTGGAAAAGTATTGCCTGAAGTGATGACTGTAACACATGACAAAATGAAGGACATACACCGTGGTGCCCAAGCTCCTTATACTCACACTCATTACGAGCACCGAGTTAAAAGACAACTGTCAGAAAGGTTAGAGCATCCGGCCTCTGATCTTATCCATGAATCCACCGGGATTCAGGTTCTGGTAGCGTTAGATTTCACTCGTACCGCTCGAGGAGTGATGAATTATAGATACATTTCCGCACTCGCCAATTTGTTAGATAATATCACTGAAATGTATGATGACACGTTTAGATACACTGGAAGAGAACTTCAAGCTTACAAAACAGAACTAGTTCAGCATAGGATGGTTCTTAATTATCTTACAGCAGTAACAGGCGGATATTGTGTTACATTGGCAACACAGTACGGCATAAAGTGTTGCACGTATATCACAAATAGCACCGAGGATCCGGTAGAGGTCATAGACCAAAAGATGGACGATATTCTCCAATTGAAGTGGGAATTTCGTCGAAAACACAATCTCACCCTTGCTGCTGTAGGTAATGAGCTGACTGGTTGGGTGTCATGGTTGAACCCGCGAAATTGGTTCTCCGGTTTGGGAGACTGGGCTCAAGGAGTCATAATGGATGTTGGAAAGTTTCTACTATGTATCTTGGGTGTCGTTATATCGATTGGATTGATATTTAGATGCGGGCAGGCTTTAATGAGGTGCAAGCAAAGTACAAAAGTGATGAGCTTGAGGAGTGAGGAAACTGTAATTAACCTGGATTTGATTTATGACCCAATGATAGAAACCAGAATGTGATGAAAATGCGATTATACGGTCCGTTTCTTTCACCTGTTTTTCTGCTTTTCTCCAAGATACAAAGACCCCCTTGGACGAGGAAGCTGACGAGACGAGATGTATACAGACAACAGACAAGCACCAAAGAAGAAGATTTGACAACTTTAAATATGGACACTTGATGAACTTTGCCATGGATCCCCAGTTTCCCTAGTATCTTTAAACTCACGCTAGCCCAACATTTTTGTAAATCTGATGGCACTGACAAAGCTTGTTGCTCATGCCTAAGGAGCAAAACAGCGCAAAGAAGACGACTCTCAACAGATACCGAACACAACTTCAACAACAGATGTACATTTCCCTGACATAGAATATCATTGCATTTTTCGTAAGTGTTCTTTATCTTCATCTCTACAACCCTCAGGTAACGACACACATAGACGATAGGGAATACAGGCACAGATATCAGCAACCACATACCTCCCCCATTCATGTATCATCAACTAAAATGTGCATCCCCATTTTGTTACAACCACAGCCGAAATGAGCTCGGTAGAGTTTGACAGCCCATCCACAGACCTGTACCACAGGATAAGAAGGAATTCAAATGTATACTTCGCAATACCTCGAAGCTTGATTTACAACACGTACGGCACGATGATACATGACCCCCCAAACATGGATTCATACACACATGCTTCTGCTATCTCACTAGGTCATACCCTCTTCACACCTACTCCACTCTTCTCCCCTACCCAACCCTGGAAATCAATTAACCCCTGACTTACATTTTTCTCCTTAAATGTTTTGTGGCAGTTATTATTGACTGCCAAAGGGTGGACTGTCGAAGTCAGAAAAATGTCTCTATGCACACTGCCATATTTGCACCGCACACTGGTCCGGGCTGCGCGTGCGTACGCTCTCCCGTGGAGGCGCATACCCGCAATAGCGTGCACTCGCAGGCGCGGTATGCGTATTTACGGTAGAGTTTATGTAGTCGTAGCGTGCGACTCATTCGTTACAAATGTTCACAATTAATGTAGTTTATAGATCATGGTCCCTTTGATAGATTCTGAAAGTTTGGTTAAAATACAATGTCCCAGAGCTGAGGAATCCCTCTTTATATCGTACGAAGGGTCTAACAGGAATCATACAGCAGTGTTTGGTACCCATCGGAAGAGTATTTAATTAGCAATATTCCGGTGTTGGTTTGGAGCGTATTAATCGCTCGTGCGAATAGTTATGGACATAAGAAGTTTATGTCCATTTCTATTATTTACACATACTCAGGTATGCGGCGGGAAACCCAGTTTCCCACCCACCTGAGCTGTTGGAAATCGTCACAGCCCACCTGTATGAATCACCCTATGACCTTTTGTTATGATGCAGGGCCGAATTCCTTCGGCCAATGGACAATGGGATTGTAGGACCAGGAGATTGCATTGTGTGTGGGGCATAAATAGGCAGGCCGACCACATCCAGCTCTCACTCTCTCATCAACGGTTATCTGCTGATAGCCGGGAGCTGGATATCGAGGCGCAGGCGATCATACCCTTTGTGCGTAAGTTTCTCTCCGTAATCATTGTCTTTCTGTGAGCCAATTTCTCTCATCTCATCTCTCTCTCTCTCTCTCTCTCTCTCTCTCTCTCTCTCTCTGTTCTGTTCTCTCATATCTCCCCTAGACTAGGCTAGTATTGTATTGTATTAGATAGTATTGTATTGTATTGCATTTAGGTCAGAGTAGTATTGTCTTTTTGTATTTTAGTTCTGTGGTTAGGAAGTCTCTGTTATATTGTAGTGTATCATTTGTACTGTTATCCCCTTTTACAAGTATATTAGATATAATACAGTTAATAGGCCTTGGAACCTAAACCAGTATCTGTGTATTTTCTATAGTGTTAAGTGTTCACTTGAGCGTCGGTGACGCTCAAGCAGCTTTGTAGTTAGTCAGGTTATACAAGGCTGCACTTACACCCTGTACTCACATTAAGGTATTCAGTGTATTTCTTTGGTATAAGGTTTAAACATAAAGGTATAGTGTTGTGAGCGTCTGCATCGCTGGTGACCTCCTCGTGGTCTCGAGCGTAGGCTACGCTACAGCGAATCATTCCCCTAGTCATAACCAATAACGTGTCCTGTGATCACTGGGCCGTGAGCGAACGTGACGCTTGAGCGTCTCGCCTACGGCTGAGCGATCGCTACGCTAATAGCGTACCATTACGGTACATCTTAAGCAAACAGCGTACAGTGTTCTTAGCTTCATAAAGGGTTGTTATACGACAAAGGAATTTAGCATTGTCAGACGTCAGAGAAAATAAGAATTTACTTACCGATAATTCTATTTCTCGTAGTCCGTAGTGGATGCTGGGCGCCCATCCCAAGTGCGGATTGTCTGCAATACTTGTACATAGTTATTGTTAACTAAATCGGGTTATTGTTGTAGTGAGCCATCTTTTCTAGAGGCTCCTCTGTTATCATACTGTTAACTGGGTTCAGATCACAAGTTATACGGTGTGATTGGTGTGGCTGGTATGAGTCTTACCCGGGATTCAAAATCCTTCCTTATTGTGTACGCTCGTCCGGGCACAGTATCCTAACTGAGGCTTGGAGGAGGGTCATGGGGGGAGGAGCCAGTGCACACCAGGTAGTACTAAAGCTTTCTATTTGTGCCCAGTCTCCTGCGGAGCCGCTATTCCCCATGGTCCTTACGGAGTTCCCAGCATCCACTACGGACTACGAGAAATAGAATTATCGGTAAGTAAATTCTTATTTTTCAAACAATTGAATTTCCCCCATTGGGCAAGATTCTAATGTTTTTACCAATGGCAACCACTATATAGCGTCGAACAGAGGTATTCTATTGTAGCTCCATTCGGGCATGATCAGCTGCCGGTGTCTACGTTTCAACTTGCTCCCACCGGGGGGTGGCGAGCTGAAATGTGTGAAAAGTGATCCATTTGGGCTCCCAAACGGCACTTTTCCAATCACCCTGTTGCTGCCCTTTGCCGCTGCAATAAGTGCGATAGGGGACATTAAATTAATATCATCACCTGCGATCTCCCGTCACTTTAGACAGGAGATCGAGGACGATAACATTTGAATTCCCCCCATTGTGTTTAAATCTGGCTCTGCTACAAGCCAGTGCCTCCTGAACCATTTACCTCAATGTACGTCCCTGTTATATAAGTATTATTATTATTATCCTTTATTTATATAGCGCCACAAGGGATCCACATAGCTCAATTACAGTGTCCATAAACAAGGAAAACAGTGACTTACAGTTGAAGACAATATATGACAAGTACATAAGCAGACAACACTGAAATAAGTATCAGGGTGGCAGAAAACCTCAGGATTTGGTGCCGTCGAAGATGGTTTAAGTGGAAAAGTACATGAGGGAAGAGGGCCCTGCTCGTGAGAGCTTACATTCTAAAGATGTATTCTTGTACAATCTTATTTAATCTCTTCGGTGTTCAGAATCTTATTTAATCGATTTGTGGTCAGAATCTGTAATATGTGAATCCCATACATGGCAGATTTATTTACACAAACATCTTCAAAACGCCAAAGTGCTCCAATTGATTACTTATGTATGGGGTCCTTAAGACATAAAAAAGGAGATGTATTAAATATTGAATACAGTGGAGAAGTTGTACTCATCTTCTAAAGGCCCCCATACATCAGCAATCAATTGGGGCAATTTGGAGTTTTTCCGGTGATTGTGTAAATAAATCTGCAATGTATAAGGTTCACAGATGGCAGATTTCAATCAAAAAGTGATTGGCATTGGTAAATAAGGTTGTCCAACATGTTGGATTTAATAGATCAATTGGGGCTGTAGATTGCTAGTGTATGGTAACAATCAGCAGATTTGCAGAACGTTTCTAGTAAAGTGATGAGCCTTTAAAGATTGGCAGATCTGTATGTGCTGAAAATGATCTGCAAGTCACTGGAAAATATCTGTAATGTATGGGCGCAGATTGGTGGAATGGGGAATCTTTAAATCTGGAAAAAAAATCTCAGGGGGGAATTCAAATGTTATCGCACCCCCAATCTCCCATCTAAAGTAACAGAAGATCGAGTGGCAATATTCAAATGCCCCCACTGATCACGGGGGTCATTCCGAGTTGATCGCTAGCTGCATTTGTTCACAGCGCAGCGATCAAGCTAAAAAATGGCAGTTCTGCGCATGCGTAGCAATGCGCACGCGCAACGGTCGGGCACAACAAATGATGCCGTTTTGCACAGGCTCTAGCGATGCATTTCAGTCGCACTGACGGCCGCAGAGTGATTGACATGAAGTGGGCGTTTCTGGGTGGCAACTGACCGTTTTCAGGGAGTGTTCGGAAAAACGCAGGCGTGCCAGGGAAAAAGCAGGCGTGGCTGGGCGAACGCTGGGCGGGTGTGTGACGTCAAAACAGGAACTGAATAGTCTGAAGTGATCGCAAGCGCTGAGTAGGTTTTGAGCTACTCTGAAACGACACAACATTTTTTTGTAGCCACTCTGCGATACAACCGTTCGCACTTCTGCTAAGCTAAAATACACTCCCAGTGGGCAGCGGCATAGCGTTTGTACGGCTACTAAAAACTGCTAGCGAGCGATCAACTTGGAATGACCCCCCCACACCCATTACACTCGGGTTTAGGCACGCAAAGCACCTAAACCCAGGGCCGTCTTTTTGTATGGTCTCATTGGGTAGTTGCCCAAGGGCCCCTGGAGTATAAGGGCCCTAGGCTGATAGCTGTGGGTCTTCTTTTTCCAGGGGTACCATATTTTTGAAAATCGTCCCTGGGGAACCGAAGATATCTGACTTCAAAGCAGTAGTCCCGATCCATGCCTATTAATTGCTCTTCCCAGCCAGATATCTCGGGTTCTTTCTGACTTAGGGGGTAATTCAGACCTGAACGCTAGGCTGCGTTTTTTCTCACAGCCTGCAATTAGGTCTGAACTGTTCATGCATATGCACCGCAATGCACAGGCGCGTCGGACGACTGCACCGGGCATCAGTGCATAGCAACGGGATGGTGCGAAAAAAGCGACTGCACAGGCAAACTCAAGGAGATTGACAGGAAGAGGGCATTTGTTGGTGGCAAATGACCGTTTTCGGGGAGTGTCTGGAAAAACGCAGGTGTGTCCAAGCATTGGAAGGGAGGGTGTCTGACGTCAAATTTGGTCCCGGACAGGCTGAAGTGATCACAGCGGCTGAGTAAGTATTGGGCTGCACAGAGACTGCATAAAATAGGATTTTAATTACCTACCGGTAAATCCTTTTCTCGTAGTCTGTAGAGGATACTGGGATCCACATTAGTACCATGGGGTATAGACAGGTCCACTAGGAGCCTTGGCCACTTAGTGTGCACTGGCTCCTCCCTCTATGCCCCTCCTACCAGACTCAGTCTAGAAACTGTGCCCAAGGAGTCGGACAAATCCTGAGGAAGGATGTAACAGAACAGTGGTGAGATTCGAACCAGCACACACAAACAAGGGGAAAGCCATGCTAATCAACTGAACAGGAACAGCAACAGCTGAACCAACAACATTACTTAACTAAGTAACAGGACAGGAAACACAAAGCACTGGGCGGGCGCCCAGTATTATCTACGGACTACGAGAAAAGGATTTACCGGTAGGTAATTAAAATCCTATTTTCTCTTACATCCTAGAGGATACTGGGGTCCACATTAGTACCATGGAGATGTACCAAAGCTCCATAACCGGGTGGGAGAGTGCTGAGGTTCCTGCAGAACTGATTGACCAAACTGAAGGTCCTCAGAGGCCAAAGTATCGAACTTGTAGAACTTAGCAAACGTGTTCAATCCAGACCAAGTAGCTGCTCGGCAGAGCTGTAAAGCTGAGACACACCGGGCAGCCGCCCAGGAAGAACCCACTGACCTAGTAGAGTAGGCCTGTACTTTAGGAACCGGCAATCCTGCCATGGAATAAGCATGCTGGATAGTAAGCCTGATCCAGCGAGCAATTGACTGCTTTGAAGCAGGACACCCAATTTTCTTGGGCTCATAGAGAACAAACAAGTCAGATTTTATGTGATGAGCTGTCCTCTTCACATAGATCTTCAAAGCCCTCACAACATCCAGGGACTTTGAGGTAGCAGAGGTGTCAGTAAGCACCGGAACCACAATAGGTTGGTTGATATGAAATGCAGACACCACCTTAGGAAGAAATTGCTGACGAGTTCTGAGTTCAGCTCTATCCTTATGAATAATCAAATAGGGGCATTTGTGAGACAACGCCCCTAGTTCGGACACTTACCTTACAGAAGCCAAGGCCAACAGTGTAACAGTCTTCCATGTAAGAAACTTAACGTCAACCTCCTGTAAAGGTTCAAACCAGTCCGATTGCAGAAACTGCAACACCACGTTAAGATCCCAAGGTGCAGTGGTAGGCAGAAAGGGCGGCTGGATGTGCATAACACCCTTCAAGAATGTCTAAACCTCAGGGAGGGAAGACAATTGTTTCTGGAAAAAGATGGACAAAGCCGAAATCTGGACTTTCAAGGAGCCCAAACGTAGGCCCACATCCACACCTGACTGTAGAAAAAGGAGAAAACATCCCAGTTGAAATTCCACTGCAGGAAATTTCCTGTCCTAACACCACGAGACATATTTTTTCCAAATACGGTGGTAATGTTTAGATGTTAACCACTTCCTAGCTTGGATCAGGGTCGGAATAACCTTGTTTGGAATGCCTTTCCGGGCTAAAATCTGGCGCTCAACTTCCATGCTGTCAAACGTAGCCACTGTAAGTCTTGATAGACGAACGGCCCCTGTTGCAGAAGATCCTCTTACAGAGGCCACGGGTCCTCCAGGAGCAACTCCAGTAGATCCGCGTACCAGGCCCTTCTCGGCCAATCTGGAGCAATGAGAATTGCTTGAACCTTTTCCTTTTTTATTCTTTTGAGAATTCTTGGGATCAGTAGAAGAGGTGTGAACACTTAAATCATCTGGTAGACACATGGAGTCACCAGAGCATCCACCGCCACTGCTTGTGGGTCTCTCAACCTGGAGTAATAGCAGTTTAGCTTCTTACTGAGAGGAGAGGCCATCATGTCTATCTGTGGAATTCCCCATCGACTTCTTAAGGACTTGAACACCTGCGGGTGAAGGCCCCACTCTCCTGGGTGGAGGTCGTGTCTGCTGAGGAAGCCCGGTTCCCAGTTGTCTACTCCCGGAATGAAGATTGCCAACAGTGCCACCGCGTGTCTTTCTGCCCAGAGGAGAATTTTTGTTACCTCAGACATTGCAGCTCTGCTCTTCGTTCCGCCCTGTCGGTTTATGTATGTTACTGCCGTTACATTGTCCGACTGAACGTGAATGGCTTGATCTTGAAGAAGTTGCGATGCCTGTAGAAGGGCGTTGTTTATGGCCCTCAGTTCCAGAATGTTGATCGGGAGAATGGCTTCCTGAATTGACCATTTTCCTTGGAACTGTTCCCCTTGGGTGACTGCCCCCCAAATCCTGAGGCTTGCGTCCGTTGTTAGCAGAATCCAATTTTGAATCCCGAACCGTCGACCCTTGGTCAGGTGAGAAGTCTAGAGCCACCACAGAAGAGAAATTCTGGCTTATGGCGACAGACGTATCCTCTGGTGCATATGAAGATGCGATCCGGACCATTTGTCCAACAGATCCAGCTGGAATGGCCTGGCATGAAACCTTCTTTACTGCAGAGCCTCGTAAGAGGCTACCATCTTCCCCAGAAGGCGAATGCACAGATGCACCAATATCCAGCTTGGTTTTAGGAAATCCCGCACCATGGACTGGATTACCAATGCCTTTTCCAACGGAAGGAACACCTTTTGTTCCTCCGTATCCAGGATCATTCCTAGGAACGGAAGCCTCCGTGTTGGTTCCATGTGGGATTTTGACAGGTTCAGAATCCACCCGTGATCCTGGAGAAGTCTGATTGAGAGGGCAATGCTGTCTAACAACCTCTCCCTGGAAGGTGCTTTTATCAGCAGATCGTCCAGGTATGGTATTATGTTCACTCCCTGTTTGCGGAGGAGAAACATCATCTCAGCCATTACCTTGGTGAATACCCTCGATGACGTGGAGAGGCCAAATGGCAGGGCCTTAAACTGATAGTGACAGTGCTGCAGTGCAAACCTTAGATTCGCCTGATGAGGCAGCCAAATCGGAATGTGAAGGTACGCATCCTTGATGTCCAGAGACACCAGGAATTCCCCCTCCTCCAGACCTGAGATCACCGCTCTCAGAGACTCCATCTTGAATTTGAACACCCTTAAATACAGGTTCAGAGATTTGAGGTTGAGAATGGGTCTTACCGAACCGTCCGGTTTCGGTACCACAAACAGGTTGTAGTAATAACCCTTGTTTTGTAGTTGAAGTGGAACTGGGACAATGACCTGAGTCAGCACCAGTTTTTGAACTGCCGCCTGTAAAGTCACACTTGCTTCCGGAGAAGCTGGTAAGCCTGATTTGAAGAATCTGTGAGGTGGGAGCTCCTGAAACTCTAGTCTGTATCCTTGGGCAATAAGGTCTGTGATGCAGTTGTCCTGGCAAGACACTGCCCGAACGTGACTGAAATAACATAAACGTGATCCCACCTGCCTGTCTTCCAGGCAGTGCGGTCCACCGTCATGCTGAAGGCTTCAAGGAAGCAGACCCGGAGGTCTGTTTCTGAGAACCTGCAGCTGCTGATTTCCTGGTTTTACCTCTATTACCTTTGAATGTAGAAGAGGAACCCTTGGACTTGCCTTTGAACTTTGCTGTCCGAAAGGACTGCAGAGTTGGAGCAGTGTAGGTTTTCCTAGCTGGGGGTGTAGTGGAAGGAAGGTACGTAGACTTACCCGCCATATCCTTGGATATTAGCTTATCCAGTTCATCCCCGAACAGGACCTCTCCTGTGAAAGGCAGATTTTCCACTCCTTTCCTGGAGTCCACATCCGCAGTCCACTGGCGTAGCCATCATCCCCTGCGTGCTGACGCTGCCATGGCAGTGGTGCGTGCGTTGAGCAAACCAATTTCCTTTAAGTCCTCCACCATAAAATTTGCAGAATCTTGGATATGCTGCAGGAGTAAAACAATGTCCCCCCTGGGTAAGATATCCAAACTGTCAATTAGGTTACCTGACCATTTTGTGATGGCTCTAGTGATCCATGCGCAAGCAATAGTGGGTCTCTAGGCCACCCCTGCCGACATGTACAGTGATTTAAGAGTGTTCTTAATTTTGCAGTCAGCTGTGTCCTTTAAGGATGCTGCCCCAGGCATCGGTAAGACAATCTTACGTGACAACCTAGATACCGATGCGTCGATAATTGGTGGGTTTTCCCATTTCTTTCTATCATCCAGGGGAAAAGGAAAGGATGTAATCAACCTTTAAGGGATCTTAAATTTTTTGTCAGGGTTAGCCCAAGTTTCTTCAAACAGGGCATTCAATTCCTTTGATGCAGGAAAAGTAGCTGAGGATTTCTTTTTTACATTAAAAAAGGACTCTTCCCCACCTGCTGTCTTGTCAGGAATGTGCTGGACATTTCTGATAGCCTCTATCAGGGCCCGTATGCCCTGTGATAAGACAGCACCCCAACCCCCCCCCCCCCCCCCTTCCCTGCTCGCATCCAACGCACCCTCCTCTGGATCTGATGTATCATCATCAGTGTCATCCTGCATGAGCTGGACCAGTGGACGCTTTTGTGGGCAAATGGTGGGGTGGATGAGACACTGGTATGGGAACTGAATCTCTATTTATCAGGTCATTTATAGACTGTCTTAAAATTTGTGTCTCTTTCTCATTATTAGATAATTTAGTTGAAATATTCAATATCATCCCTTTAATGGAAGCTAACCATGGGGGTTCTGCCCCACTAGCCTGAGAATGATCACTATCCTTGGTACAGGCTAGTGAGTTTCCAGAGGAAGAAAAGCACTCAGCCATGCAGGAAACACAGTCCCTGGACATGGTAATGTGGAGGGACACACACCCACACACAGTAGGAAAAAAACACAGTTTAACCCACACAGAGCCCCCAAGGAGACACAGAAATCGGAGCCAGTCACACACAGCGCCCATGTAGCCAAGAAATTATCAGGTCGCCACACTAAGGAGGTCATTCTGACCTGTTCGCACGCTGCAGTTTTTCGCAGCCGTGCGAATGGGTCACAACTGCGCATGCGCGCGGGCGGCAGTGCACAGGCGCATCGTTGCCGTCACCAGGCAGTGACAAGAATAGTGAAGGAAGCGATCGCAGCAGCAAGCACAAGAAGATTGACAGCAGGGAGGCGGTTCTGGGTGGCAATTGACCGTTTTCTGGGAGTGGTGAGGAAAACGCAGGTGTGTCCAGGCTTTTGCTGGGCGGGTGTCTGACGTCAACTCCGGGACCTGACAGGCTAAAATGATTGCAGCGGGTGAGTAAGTACAGAGCTACTTAGAAACTGCACAAAACTTTTTTGCCACGCACCCCTGCACATGCGATCGCACGGGCTGCAAAAAGTTGCAGCGTACGATCAATTCGGAATGACCCCCTAAGTTCCTTAAGAGGGATTCGTATTTAACACTGCTCCCCCCCTTCTAACACCCCTTGGTACCGCTGAGGAGACTTGGAGTCTTTGTGGAGGAGCTGTTCTTCCCTGTGATTCCTGTCAGAGCATGCTGCAGAGGGAAAATGGTGCTGGTGAGCTGCTGGATCCACTCTCAGTGAAGCCCCGCCCCCTTAATGGCTCAGCTTCCCGCTTTTATTTAGACTGGCCTGAGGTAATTTTCAGACTAACAGAGTGTTAAACCCTTGTCAGCCATGGGTGCCAGTGTGTGTATCATTGGTGGCTCAGCACACCCCTCACAGCGGGAACACGCAGCCGCATGCCCTTCTGAGCCCCCTGGAGCGTAGCCTGTACTCAGAGCTACACTCCTACCCATATGCCGCCATTCCCGCCAATGACTCACTAACCGGGACGCCGGCGCTGTACTCACCACTCTTCTGGCTCTGTTAGGGGTGGCGGCGTGCTGTGGGAGGGTACGCTGCGCCGTGGTGTGGCTTGAGAATAACTCCCTCAGGAGCTCAGTGTCCTGTCAGCGGAGAAACGGGACCATTAACTCTCCAGGAAGTTGGGCCCCTTAAGTCCCACGAAGCAGGCAGGCTGGTGCCAATCAGCCCTGCCTGAAAACAACAAAACAGAAAATAAACGCAGAAAACTCTTCAGGAGCTTCCCTAAGCGTGACCGGCTCCTCCGGACACATTTTCTAAACTGAGTCTGGTAGGAGGGGCATAGAGGGAGGAGCCAGTGCACAATATTAATTTCTCTATCGTCCTAGTGGATGCTGGGGTTCCTGAAAGGACCATGGGGAATAGCGGCTCCGCAGGAGACAGGGCACAAAAAGTAAAGCTTTAGGATCAGGTGGTGTGCACTGGCTCCTCCCCCTATGACCCTCCTCCAGTTAGATTTTTGTGCCCGGCCGAGAAGGGTGCAATCTAGGTGGCTCTCCTAAAGAGCTGCTTAGAAAAGTTTAGCTTAGGTTTTTTATTTTACAGTGAGTCCTGCTGGCAACAGGATCACTGCAACGAGGGACTTAGGGGAGAAGAAGTGAACTCACCTGCGTGCAGGATGGATTGGCTTCTTTGGCTACTGGACATTAGCTCCAGAGGGACGATCACAGGTACAGCCTGGATGGTCACCGGAGCCTCGCCGCCGGCCCCCTTGCAGATGCTGAAAAGAGAAGAAGGTCCAGAATCGGCGGCAGAAGACTCCTCAGTCTTCTTAAGGTAGCGCACAGCACTGCAGCTGTGCGCCATTGCTCTCAGCACACTTCACACGGCAGTCACTGAGGGTGCAGGGCGCTGGGAGGGGGGCGCCCTGGGAGGCAATGTAAACCTATTTTTTGGCAAAAAATACCTCACATATAGCCTCCGGGGGCTATATGGAGATATTTAACCCCTGCCAGAATCCGTTGAAGAGCGGGAGACGAGCCCGCCGAAAAAGGGGCGGGGCCTATCTCCTCAGCACACAGCGCCATTTTCCCTCACAGAAAGGCTGGAGGGAAGGCTCCCAGGCTCTCCCCTGCACTGCACTACAGAAACAGGGTTAAAACAGAGAGGGGGGGCACTAATTTGGCGTTAGAAATATATAAAAAGATGCTATAAGGGAAAACACTTATATAAGGTTGTCCCTATATAATTATAGCGTTTTTTGGTGTGTGCTGGCAAACTCTCCCTCTGTCTCTCCAAAGGGCTAGTGGGTCCTGTCCTCTATCAGAGCATTCCCTGTGTGTGTGCTGTGTGTCGGTACGTGTGTGTCGACATGTATGAGGACGATGTTGGTGAGGAGGCGGAGCAATTGCCTGTAATGGTGATGTCACTCTCTAGGGAGTCGACACCGGAATGGATGGCTTATTTAGGGAATTACGTGATAATGTCAACACGCTGCAAGGTCGGTTGACGACACGAGACGGCCGACAAACAATTAGTACCGGTCCAGACGTCTCAAAAACACCGTCAGGGGTTTTAAAACGCCCGTTTACCTTAGTCGGTCGACACAGACACAGACACGGACACTGAATCCAGTGTCGACGGTGAATAAACAAACGTATTCCTTAAAAATTAGGGCCACACGTTAAGGGCAATGAAGGAGGGGTTACATATTTCTGATACTACAAGTACCACAAAAGAGGGTATTATGTGGGATGTGAAAAAACTACCTGTAGTTTTTCCTGAATCAGATAAATTAAATGAAGTGTGTGATGATGCGTGGGTTCCCCCCGATAGAAAATTATTGGCGGTATACCCTTCCCCGCCAGAAGTTAGGGCGCGTTGGGAAACACCCCTTAGGGTGGATAAGGCGCTCACACGCTTATCAAAACAAGTGGCGGTACCGTCTATAGATAGGGCCGTCCTCAAGGAACCAGCTGACAGGAGGCTGGAAAATATCATATAAAAGTATATACACACATACTGGTGTTATACTGCGACCAGCGATCGCCTCAGCCTGGATGTGCAGAGCTGGGGTGGCTTGGTCGGATTCCCTGACTAAAAATATTGATACCCTTGACAGGGACAGTATTTTATTGACTATAGAGCATTTAAAGGATGCATTTCTATATATGCGAGATGCACAGAGGGATATTTGCACTCTGGCATCAAGAGTAAGTGCGATGTCCATATCTGCCAGAAGATGTTTATGGACACGACAGTGGTCAGGTGATGCAGATTCCAAACGGCACAAAGGTGTATTGCCGTATAAAGGAAGAGGAGTTATTTGGGGTCGGTCCATCGGACCTGGTGGCCACGGCAACTGCTGGAAAATCCACCGTTTTTACCCTAAGTCACATCTCTGCAGAAAAAGACACCGTCTTTTCAGCCTCAGTCCTTTCGTCCCTATAAGAGTCATATTTGCCCAGGGATAGAGGAAAGGGAAGAAGACTGCAGCAGGCAGCCCATTCCCAGGAACAGAAGCCTTCCACCGCTTCTGCCAAGCTCTCAGCATGACGCTGGGACCGTACAGGACCCTTGGATCCTACAAGTAGTATCCCAGGGGTACAGATTGGAATGTCGAAACGTTTCCCCCTCGCAGGCTCCTGAAGTCTGCTTTACCAAGGTCTCCCTCCGACAAGGAGGCAGTATGTAAAAAAATTCACAAGCTGTATTCCCAGCAGGTGATAATCAAATTACCCCTCCTACAACAAGGAAAGGGGTATTATTCCACACTATATTGTGGTACTGAAGCCAGAAGGCTAGGTGAGACCTATTCTAAATCTAAAAAATTTGAACACTTACAAAGGTTCAAAGCAAGAGGGAGTCACTCAGAGCAGTGATAACGAACCAGGAAGAAGGGGACTATATAGTGTCCCGGGACATCAGGGATGCTTACCTCCATGTCCCAAATTTGCCCTTCTCACTAAGGGTACCTCAGGTTCGTGGTATAGAACTGTCACTATCAGTTTCAGACGCTGCCGTTTGGATTGTCCACGGCACCCCGGGTCTTTACCAAGGTAATGGCCGAAATGATGATTCTTCTTCGAAGAAAAGGCGTCTTAAATTACCCCTTACTTGGACGATCTCCTGATAAGGGCAAAGTCCAGGGAACAGTTGGAGGTCGGAGTAGCACTATCTCGGATACTGCTACAACAGCACGGGTGGATTCTAAATATTCCAAAATCGCAGCTGATCCTGACGACACGTCTGCTGTGCCTAGGGATGATTCTGGACACAGTCCAGAAAAAGGTGTTTCTCCCGGAAGAGAAAGCCAGGGAGTTATCCGAGCTAGTCAAGAACCTCCTAAAACCAGGAAAAGTGTCAGTGCATCATTGCACAAGGGTCCTGGGAAAAATGGTGGCTTCCTACGAAGCAATTCCATTCGGCAGATTTCACGCAAGAACTTTTCAGTGGGATCTGCTGGACAAATGGTCCGGATCGCATCTTCAGATGCATCAGCGGATAACCCTATATCCAAGGACAAGGGTGTCTCTCCTGTGGTGGTTACAGAGTGCTCATCTTCTAGAGGGCCGCAGATTCGGCATTCAGGATTGGATGCTGGTGACCACGGAGGCCAGCCCGAGAGGCTGGGGAGCAGTCACACAAGGAAAAAATTTCCAGGGAGTGTGATCAAGTCTGGAGACTTTTCTCCACATAAATATACTGGAGCTAAGGGTAAATTTATAATGCTCTAAGCTTAGCAAGACCTCTGCTTCAAGGTCAGCCGGTATTGATCCAGTGGGAAAAACATCACGGCAGTCGCCCACGTAAACAGACAGGGCGGCACAAGAAGCAGGAGGGCAATGGCAAAAACTGCAAGGACTTTTCGCTGGGCGGAAAATCATGTGATAGCACTGTCAGCAGTGTTTCATTCCGGGAGTGGAAACTGGGAAGCAGACTTCCTCAGCAGGCACGACCTCCACCCGGGAGAGTGGAAACTTCATCGGGAAGTTTTTCCACATGATTGTGAACCGTTGGGAAATACCAAGGTGGACATGATGGCGTCCCGTCTGAACAAAAAACGGGACAGGTATTGCGCCAGGTCAAGAGACCCTCAGGCAATAGCTGTGGACGTTCTGGTAACACCGTGGGTGTACCAGTCGGTGTATGTGTTCCTTACTCTGCTTCTCATACCTAAGGTACTGAGAATTATAAGACGTAGAGGAGTAAGAACTATACTCATGGCTCCGGATTGGCCAAGAAGGACTTGGTACCCGGAACTTCAAGAGATGCTCACAGAGGACTTATGGCCTCTGCCGCTAAGAAGGGACTTGCTTCAGCAAGTACCATGTCTGTTCCAAGACTTACCGCAGCTGCGTTTGACGGCATGGCGGTGGAACGCCGGATCCTAAGGGAAAAAGGCATTCCGGAAGAGGTCATTCCTACCCTGGTCAAAGCCAGGAAGGAGGTGACCGCACAACATTATCACCACATGTGGCGAAAATATGTTGCGTGGTGTGAGGCCAGGAAGGCCCCACGAAGAAATTTCAACTCGGTCGATTCCTGCATTTCCTGCAAACAGGAGTGTCTATGGGCCTCAAATTGGGGCCCATTAAGGTTCAAATTTCGGCCCTGTCGATTTTCTTCCAGAAAGAATTGGCTTCAGTTCCTGAAGTCCAGAAGTTTGTCAAGGGAGTATTGCATATACAACCCCCTTTTGTGCCTCCAGTGGCACTGTGGGATCTCAACGTAGTTCTGGGATTCCTCAAATCACATTGGTTTAAAACCAGTCAAATCTGTGGATTTGAAGCATCTCACATGAAAAGTGACCATGCTCTTGGCCCTGGCCTGGGCCAGGCGAGTGTCAAATTGGTGGTTTTTTTCTCAAAAAAAGCCCATATCTGTTTGTCCATTCGGACAGGGCAGAGCTGCGGACTCGTCCCCAGTTCTCTCCCTAAGTTGGTGTCAGTGTTTCACCTGAACCAGCTTATTGTGGTGCCTTGCGCCTACTAGGGACTTTAAGGACTCCAAGTTGCTGGATGTTGTCAGGGCCCTGAAAGTATAGGTTCCAGGACGGCTGGAGTCAGGAAAACTGACTTGCTGTTATCCTGTATGCACCCAACAAACTGGGTGCTCTTGCTTCTAAGCAGACTATTGCTAGTTGGATGTGTAATACAATTCAGCTTGCACATTCTGTGGCAGGCCTGCCACAGCCAAAATATGTAAATGCCCATTCCACAAGGAAGGTGGGCTCATCTTGGGCGGCTGCCCGAGGGGTCTCGGCATTACAACTTTGCCGAGCTGCTACTTGGTCAGGGGCAAACACGTTTGCAAAATTCTACAAATTTGATACCCTGGCTGAGGAGGACCTGGAGTTCTCTCATTCGGTGCTGCAGAGTCATCCGCACTCTCCCGCCCGTTTGGGAGCTTTGGTATAATCCCCATGGTCCTTTCAGGAACCCCAGCATCCACTAGGACGATAGAGAAAATAAGAATTTACTTACCGATAATTCTATTTCTCGGAGTCCGTAGTGGATGCTGGGCGCCCATCCCAAGTGCGGATTATCTGCATTACTTGTACATAGTTACAAAAAATCGGGTTATTATTGTTGTGAGCCATCTTTCAGAGGCTCCGCTGTTATCATACTGTTAACTGGGTTCAGATCACAGGTTGTACAGTGTGATTGGTGTGGCTGGTATGAGTCTTATCCGGGATTCAAAATCCTTCCTTATTGTGTACGCTCGTCCGGGCACAGTATCCTAACTGAGGCTTGGAGGAGGGTCATAGGGGGAGGAGCCAGTGCACACCACCTGATCCTAAAGCTTTACTTTTTGTGCCCTGTCTCCTGCGGAGCCGCTATTCCCCATGGTCCTTTCAGGAACCCCAGCATCCACTACGGACTCCGAGAAATAGAATTATCGGTAAGTAAATTCTTATTTTCTTAAAGTGCCCAAGACTCCTAGTGGACCCGTCTATACCCCATGGTACTAATGTGGACCCCAGTATCCTCTAGGACGTAAGAGAAAATCAGTTTGTGCAGCTTTGCTACACATGCGTTCACACACTTGCACACCTCAAATACACTCCCCCAATAGGCGCGACTATCTGATTGCAGGACAGCAAAAATCGCTGCCCAGCGATCAGGTCTGAATTACCCCTTTAAAGGGTATAATCAAAAAAGCTGGGACTCTCCCCTGGTAGATTGTCTTTATTATGCCCAGAACCAGAGATATAAGCCTTCCAGTAGCTGGTTCCTGCTCTAGCCCCACAATTCTGGTATGCAGTTTTATATGTTTGTCAGTGGATTGATCTGGCTCCTGAACTCTGATCCCCAAGTCCCCAGCACCTCCTAAAAGGTGGGACTCTAGTTTTTTATCCAATTGAAAGCGAATAAATCTATTTCCAGCCACTGGCGATATCTTCAGTCAAGTAAGCTGCCCTCCCACCAGAAAATGATGAACATTAAGTCCACTCCACTATCCACCCCTCCTTGCATATTAAACACTCCCTATCACCCTGGAAGTCAGGTACCGAGGCCCCTTCATTCAGCCTAATGCCCCCTTCTATAGTTTTGTGTTCTCCCTCCCGCCTCATCTCCCACCATCTGTGCAGTAAATGAGTAATTAGCAGAAATGACTGCTCCAGGTCCTACAGGATGAGTGGAAGATAGAACACCCTCTACTGCCCGTGGGACATCAAAGCTGCTGCTGAGAGCACCCCCCAGCCCTACCGCTGGAGAATGGGTAGGGGCCCTAGTGCATTGCTGTGCCCAGGAATCTACAGTGCTGTCAAGATGGCCCTGCCTAAACCCGACTTTCAGCTCGCTACCCCCGAGTGGAGATTTGAATCTCGCCCTCAGAATCTGCAAATAGTTTCTCTAACGTCCTAAGTGGATGCTGGGGACTCCGTAAGGACCATGGGGAATAGCGGCTCCGCAGGAGACTGGGCACATCTAAAGAAAGCTTTAGGACTATCTGGTGTGCACTGGCTCCTCCCCCTATGACCCTCCTCCAAGCCTCAGTTAGATCTTTGTGCCCGAACGAGAAGGGTGCACACTAGGGGCTCTCCTGAGCTTCTTAGTGAAAGTTTTAGTTTAGGTTTTTTATTTTCAGTGAGACCTGCTGGCAACAGGCTCACTGCATCGAGGGACTAAGGGGAGAAGAAGCGAACTCACCTGCGTGCAGAGTGGATTGGGCTTCTTAGGCTACTGGACATTAGCTCCAGAGGGACGATCACAGGCCCAGCCATGGATGGGTCCCAGAGCCGCGCCGCCGGCCCCCTTACAGAGCCAGAAGGCAGAAGAGGTCCGGAAAATCGGCGGCAGAAGACGTCCTGTCTTCAACAAGGTAGCGCACAGCACTGCAGCTGTGCGCCATTGCTCTCAGCACACTTCACACTCCGGTCACTGAGGGTGCAGGGCGCTGGGGGGGGGCGCCCTGAGACGCAATAAAAACACCTTGGATGGCAAAAAATGCATCACATATAGCTCCTGGGGTATATGGATGCATTTAACCCCTGCCAGAATACATAGAAAAACGGGAGATAAGGCCGCCGATAAAGGGGCGGAGCCTATCTCCTCAGCACACTGGCGCCATTTTCCCTCACAGCTCCGTTGGAGGGAAGCTCCCTGGCTCTCCCCTGCAGTCACTACACTACAGAAAGGGTTAAAAAAGAGAGGGGGGGCACTAATTACGCGCAGTATTAAAGATACAGCAGCTATAAGGGGAAAAACACTTATATAAGGTTATCCCTGTATATATATAGCGCTCTGGTGTGTGCTGGCAAACTCTCCCTCTGTCTCCCCAAAGGGCTAGTCCTCTATCAGAGCATTCCCTGTGTGTGTGCTGTATGTCGGTACGTTTGTGTCGACATGTATGAGGAGAAAAATGATGTGGAGACGGAGCAGTTTGCCTGTAATAGTGATGTCACCCCCTAGGGGGTCGACACCTGAGTGGATGAACTGTTGGAAGGAATTACGTGACAGTGTCAGCTCTGTATAAAAGACAGTGGTTGACATGAGACAGCCGGCTACTCAGCTTGTGCCTGTCCAGACGTCTCATAGGCCGTCAGGGGCTCTAAAGCGCCCGTTACCTCAGATGGCAGATATAGACGCCGACACGGATACTGACTCCAGTGTCGACGGTGAAGAGACAAATGTGACTTCCAGTAGGGCCACACGTTACATGATTGAGGCAATGAAAAATGTTTTACACATTTCTGATAATACAAGTACCACCAAAAAGGGGTATTATGTTCGGTGAGGAAAAACTACCTGTAGTTTTCCTGAATCTGAGAAATTAAATGAGGTGTGTGATGATGCGTGGTTTTTCCCCGATAACAACTGATAATTTCTAAAATGTTATTGGCATTATATCCTTTCCCGCCAGAGGTTAGGGTGCGTTGGGAAACACCCCCTAGGGTGGATAAAGCGCTCACACGCTTGTAAGGGCTCTACCCTCTCCTGAGATGGCCGCCCTTAAGGATCCTGCTGATAGAAAGCAGGAGGGTATCCTAAAATGTATTTACACACATACTGGTGTTATACTGCGACCAGCAATCGCCTCGGCCTGGATGTGCAGTGCTGGGTTGGCGTGGTCGGATTCCCTGACTGAAAATATTGATACCCTAGATAGGGACAGTATATTTTTGCCTATAGAGCATTTAAAAGATGCATTTCTATATATGCGTGATGCACAGCGGAATATTTGCCGACTGGCATCAAGTCTAAGTGCGTTGTCCATTTCTACCAGTAGAGGGTTATGGACACGTCAGTGGTCAGGTGATGCGTATTCCAAACGGCATTTGGAAGTATTGCCTTATTAAGGCAACAGCTGGGAAATCCACGTTTGTACCCCAGGTCGCCTCTCAACATGAGAAGACGCCGTATTATCAGGCGCAGTCTTTTCGTGGACAAGCGGGCAAAAGGTTCCTCATTTCTGCCCCGTGACAGAGGGAGAGGAAAAAGGCTGCAGAAATCAGCCAGTTCCCAGGAACAGAAACCCTCTCCCGCCTCTGCCAAGCCCTCAGTATGACGCTGGGGCTTTACAAGCAGAATCAGGCACGGTGGGGGGCCCGTCTCAATGAATTTCAGCGCGCAGTGGGCTCACTCGCAAGTAGACCTCTGGATCCTTCAGGTGATATCTCAGGGGTACAAATTAGAATTCGAGACGTCTCCCCCTCGCCGTTTCCTAAAGTCGGCTTTACCGATGTCTCCTTCTGACAGGGAGACAGTTTTGGAAGCCATTCACAAGCTGTATTCCCAGCAGGTGATAATCAAGGTACCCCTCCTGCAACAGGGAACGGGGTATTATTCCACACTGTTGTGGTACCGAAGCCGGACGGCTCGGTGGGACCGATTCTAAATCTAAAATCTTTGAACACTTACATACAGAGGTTCAAATTCAAGATTGAGTCACTCAGAGCAGTGATTGCGAACCTGGAAGAAGGGGACTACATGATGTCTCGGGACATCAAGGATGCTTACCTTCAAGTCAAAATTTACCCTTCTCACCAAGGGTACCTCAGGTTTATGGTACAGAACTGTCACTATCAGTTCAGACGCTGCCGTATGGATGGTCCACGGCACCCCGGGTCTTTACCAAGGTAATGGCCGAAATGATGATATTCCTTCGAAGGAAGGGAATTTTAGTTATCCCTTACTTGGACGATTCCCTGATAAGGGTAAGATCCAGGGAACAGTTGGAGGTCGGTGTAGCACTATCTCAGGTAGTGTTGCGGCAGCACGATTGGATTCTCAATATTCCAAAATCGCAGCTGGTTCCGACGACTTGTCTTCTGTTCCTAGGGATGATCCTGGACACAGTCCAGAAAAAGGTGTTTCTCCCGGAGGAGAAAGCCAGGGAGTTATCCGAGCTAGTCAGGAACCTCCTAAAACCGAGCCAAGTCTCAGTGCATCAATGCACAAGGGTTCTGGGTAAAATGGTGGCTTCCTACGAAGCAATCCCATTCGGCAGATTCCACGCAAGAACTTTCCAGTGGGACCTGCTGGACAAATGGTCCGGGTCGCATCTTCAGATGCATCAGCGGATAACCCTGTCACCAAGGACAAGGGTGTCCCTCCTGTGGTGGTTGCAGAGTGCTCATCTTCTAGAGGGCCGCAGATTCGGCATTCAGGACTGGGTCCTGGTGACCACGGATGCCAGCCTGCGAGGCTGGGGAGCAGTCACACAGGGAAGGAATATCCAGGGCTTATGGTCAAGCCTGGAGACATCACTTCACATAATTATCCTGAAGCTAAGGGCCATTTACAATGCTCTAAGCTTAGCAAGACCTCTGCTTCAAGGTCAGCCGGTGTTGATCCAGTCGGACAACATCACGGCAGTCACCCACGTAAACAGACAGGGTGGCACAAGAAGCAGGAGGGCAATGGCAGAAGCTGCAAGGATTCTTCGCTGGGCGGAAAATCATGTGATAGCACTGTCAGCAGTATTCATTCCGGGAGTGGATAACTGGGAAGCAGACTTCCTCAGCACGACCTCCACCCGGGAGAGTGGGGACTTCACCCCGAAGTCTTCCACATGATTATAAACCGTTGGGAAAAACTCGACAGGTATTGCGCCAGGTCAAGGGACCCTCAGGCAATAGCTGTAGACGCTCTGGTAACACCGTGGGTGTACCAGTCAGTGTATGTGTTCCCTCCTCTGCCTCTCATACCCAAGGTACTGAGATTGATAAGATGGAGAGGAGTAAGCACTATATTCGTGGCTCCGGATTGGCCAAGAAGGACTTGGTAACCGGAACTTCAAAAGATGCTCACGGAGGATCCGTGGCCTCTACCTCTAAGAAGGGACCTGCTCCAGCAAGGACCCTGTCTGTTCCAAGACTTACCGCGGCTGCGTTTGACGGCATGGCGGTTGAACGCCGGATCCTGAAGGAAAAAAGGCATTCCGGATGAAGTCATCCCTATCCTGATCAAAGCCAGGAAGGATGTAACCGCAAAACATTATCACCGCATTTGGCGAAAATATGTTGCGTGGTGCGAGGCCAGTAAGGCCCGACGGAGGAAATTCAACTGGGTCGATTCCTACATTTCCTGCAAACAGGAGTGTCTATGGGCCTGAAATTAGGGTCCATTAAGGTTCAAATTCGGCCCTGTCAATTTTCTTCCAAAAAGAACTAGCTTCAGTCCCTGAAGTTCAGACGTTTGTAAAAGGGGTACTGCATATACAGCCTCCTTTTGTGCCTCCAGTGGCACTTTGGGATCTCAATGTAGTTTTTGGGTTCCAAAAGTCACATTGGTTTGAACCACTTAAATCTGTGGAGTTAAAATATCTCACATGGAAAGTGGTCATGCTGTTGGCCCTGGCCTGGGCCAGGTGCGTGTCAGAATTGGCGGCTTTATCCTGTAAAAGCCCTTATCTGATTTTCCATTCGGACAGGGCGGAATTGAGGACTCGTCCTCAGTTTCTCCCTAAGGTGGTTTCAGCGTTTCACCTGAACCAACCTATTGTGGTGCCTGCGGCTACTAGGGACTTGGAGGACTCCAAGTTGCTAGACGTTGTCAGGGCCCTGAAAATATATGTTTCCAGGACGGCTGGAGTCAGGAAATCTGACTCGCTGTTTATCCTGTATGCACCCAACAAGCTGGGTGCTCCTGCTTCTAAGCAGACTATTGCTCGTTGGATTTGTAGTACAATTCAGCTTGCACATTCTGTGGCAGGCCTGCCACCGCCAAAAATCTGTAAATGCCCACTCCACAAGGAAGGTGGGCTCATCTTGGGCGGCTGCCCGAGGGGTCTCGGCTTTACAACTTTGCCGAGCAGCTACTTGGTCAGGAGCAAATACGTTTGTAAAATTCTACAAAATTGATACCCTGGCTGAGGAGGACCTGGAGTTCTCTCATTTGGTGCTGCAGAGTCATCCGCACTCTCCCGCCCGTTTGGGAGCTTTGGTATAATCCCCATGGTCCTTACGGAGTCCCCAGCATCCACTTAGGACGTTAGAGAAAATAAGAATTTACTTACCGATAATTCTATTTCTCGTAGTCCGTAGTGGATGCTGGGCGCCCATCCCAAGTGCGGATTGTCTGCAATACTGGTACATAGTTATTGTTACCAAAAAATCGGGTTATTGCTGTAGTGAGCCATCTTTTCTAGAGGCTCCTCTGTTATCATGCTGTTAACTGGGTTCAGATCACAAGTTGTACGGTGTGATTGGTGTGGCTGGTATGAGTCTTACCCGGGATTCAAAATCCTTCCTTATTGTGTACGCTCGTCCGGGCACAGTATCCTAACTGAGGCTTGGTGGAGGGTCATAGGGGGAGGAGCCAGTGCACACCAGATAGTCCTAAAGCTTTCTTTAGATGTGCCCAGTCTCCTGCGGAGCCGCTATTCCCCATGGTCCTTACGGAGTCCCCAGCATCCACTACGGACTACGAGAAATAGAATTATCGGTAAGTAAATTCTTATTTTTTTTTATGATTGCTGATGTATGCAATGTATATACAATGGATGTAACAGTCATTTTCATTGGATACTTAACGACTGGAGTAATTCCGTATTGCTCCGGTGCGGGTACAGCTGCTCTGAAAAGCAGTCATCCCCACGATCCCTAAAACTGCTAATGAAGTAGCAGTTATATTTACCACTGCTGATCCTGCCGTAGCACATGAGTGACAGGCACTGCCGGCGCTACCAGCTCAGCAAGGTCTGCAATGCAGGGAGGCGCAATGCTGGTGGATAGGCGCTGTCCCTGCTTTACAGACCTTGCTGATGAGCGGCTCCCCCTCCCTGCCTCCTTACCACTGCCTCTGCATTCTGCTGGTGGAGGCTTGCGTGAGGCCACTTCGCGCTGCAGTAGTGTGACCCTCTCTGGCAGATGGGGGCGGGACCTGCGGTGACTGACAGCTCGGACATGAGTCACACAGACAGCCAGGGTGCAGCTACTGGAGGGCCCCCGGAGAGGGTGCCTCAGGTGAGGCCAGCCCGGCCGGCAGAGGAGGAAGCTAATCATTGAAGAGACACAGGGGGCAGATAAGGGGCTGAGTCTTGGGACAGCTTATGGTGTGACACAGGGGGCAGCTAATGGGGTGACACTGGGGATAGCTAATGGGGGGACACTGGAGACAGCTAATGGGGGGACACAGGGGACAGATAAATGGATGACACGGGGCAGCTAATGGAGTGACACATGGGAGCAGATAATGAGGGGTGGGGTGACACTGAGGGCAGATAATGTGGTGACACAGGCGCCAGGACTGGTTATAGGTAATGGGGTAGCACGGGTGCCAGGACTTGGGACAGATATTGGGGTGACACAGGCACCAGAACTGGTTATAGGTAATGGGGTAGCACGGGTGCAAGGACTGGGGACAGATATTGGGGTGACACAGGCACCAGGACTGGTTACAGGTAAAAGGGTGACACTGGTTCCACAACTGGGGACATATAACAGGATAACAGGCCTGGGAAGAGATATGTGGGCAACACAGTGTCTGGGACTGGGGACAGAGCTGGGGGATAACTGGATAACACAGGAGATGGGAACTAATAAGAGGGTGACACAGGTGCTTGGGATGGATAATAGGCTAACACAGGTCCCAGGTCAGGACACTGATAATCAGGGGATACAGGGGCAAGTTCTGGTAACAGAGAATATGGTGACAAAGGGTTCAGGACTGAGGCATCAGGGCTCGTGCTACGGGCTGAGAATAGGAAGATGCAGGAGCCCAGGCAGGGTGAAGCCAGGCTACGTGCCACGTCCTGAGTCTGGAGTAAGAGGAGAGAGACTTCCAGGGACAGAGAAGGGCAGGTAGGATGTGCTGGGGCAGGAGGTCTCCCTTTACCTGCCCACTGGCCAACACCAACAAATCTGAGCACAGGGTAATAGCTGGCAGGAGAATGAGATCTCCAATTAAAGGGGAAAACAGCGGGGTCTAGAAGAAGGTGGAGGGCAGAACACAGCGGAGACACGTCACTGTTGACCACTCCAGGGCTAAGACATCTCTGGAGGTGCTGAAGGTCAGCATCAAGCAGCTGAAGTGGAGAGAAGTAAGTGATCAGCACTTTGTGTCATTCAGACGTGTGACCAGTGTGGTATCCCACCTCTGTGGTACCCTTGAATTAATCATATGAACTGCCACTGCAGCCTAGGCAGCCTAATAGTGAGCCCTTGGGACAGGGACTGCAGAGAGCAATCTCACCTTTCCGGTTGCAAGGCAATGTCACAACTGAGGGCCTGAGCTGACGGAAGGCAGCCTCAGTTGTAGGGGCTGAGATGTACCGGAACCTGGGAGGTTGTATCAGACCCCTGGACATGTAAGTAACATGAAGAGAAACCGCCCGAAGGCGTGACCACGACAACTTGAGTAAAAGTCAATGATATTTATTTATGACGAACTCCATGCATCACAGTAGCAGTAAAAAGAAACATAAAAATCAGCAGAGAAATAATAATACAGTTCCTGGGTACTACAGGGTGGCAGGGGCCACAGAGCTCTGGTGGTATGAGACAGTTCTTATTATCTGCAAGTTGGAAAGTCCTTACCAGGCTCAACTGTAGCAATGAGGAAAGCCCAGGGTCGTACCAGCTGGTGTTCCAGGGAAAGCTGGACTGCTGTAGATAAAATGCTGCTGTGGGTACTGGTTAGAACCAGACAGGTGTTGG
Organism: Pseudophryne corroboree; assembly: GCF_028390025.1. Taxonomy (NCBI): domain Eukaryota; kingdom Metazoa; phylum Chordata; class Amphibia; order Anura; family Myobatrachidae; genus Pseudophryne; species Pseudophryne corroboree. The sequence goes on from NC_086446.1 coordinate 247,408,172, forward strand.
CACGGAGTGGATACTGGCTGGAACCAGTTAAATAATAAATAAAGCTTGAGAGCGATGCAATATAGATGAAATGTAGAATTTGAGAGCGGAGAAATAATAATACCGGTGGAGAGTGGTAAACTGCAGAAAGGACACCGGCCCTTTAAGAGAAGCTGTACACTGCTGGAAGCTGAGCTGGAAGCAGGTGATGCTGTAGCTGGAAACAGGTGAGTCCAGAATGGATCGGAGAGTCAGGCTACACCGCAGATGGAATGCTGGTGCGGGTCTCTATAGCAGAAGTCTGGAGACAGGAGCTGGAACCTGGAAGACAATCACAGGAGAGAGACAAACTGGAACTAGGTTTGACAACCAAAGCACTGACGCCTTCCTTGCTCAGGCACAACCTATTTATACCTGCAGCAAGGAAGGCATTGGCTAGGCAATTATGCAAATTAATAATACAGACAGCAGATTGGTGAATATGATCAGATGACAGAATCCAAGATGGCTGCGCCCATGCAGACACTTGGAGGGATGTTTGGTTTGTAATCCATGTGGTCTGGAAAACAGTAATGGCGGCGCCGGCCACCGGAGACAGGAGACGCCAGGCTGACAGGTGCACATCCAACCACGTGGACACAGCGGAGGCCGCGGCTGACGTAATCGCCACTCTGAATGCAGAAGCTCAGGAACGGCGGCGGAGGCCGCGGCAGACGCCATGCCAGATGTATAAGGCGTTACTGTGACTGCGTCCAGAGAGACAGGAGAGGATGCGGGAATGTGCACATCAGGATAACAGATGGGATCCGGTCCTGGAGCGCTGAGCCAGCCTTAGGAGGCATCTGATGGGTAAGAAATGGCATCCAGATACCCGGATCGTGACAGCACCCCCCCCCCCCCCCCCTTTAGGAGTGGCCCCAGGACACTTCTTTGGCTTTTGAGGAAACTTGGAATGGAATCTCCGGACCAAGGCAGGAGCATGGACATCAGAAGCATTGGTCCATGAACGTTCCTCAGGGCCATAACCCTTCCAGTCAATAAGATACTGAGGTTGACCGTAACGGTGACGTGAGTCCAGGATCTTGGCCACTTCATACTCAACACCTCGTTGAGTTTGGACTTTCGGAGTTGGAGGAAGTGAGGAATGAAACCGATTCAAGATTAGCGGTTTCAACAGGGAAACATGGAATGTCCTGGGTATTTTTAAGAAAGGAGGTAACTGGAGTCTGTAAGCAACAGGATTGATGACTTGATCAATTTTAAAAGGACCGATGAAGCGAGGTGCAAACTTCATACTGGGAACTCTCAACCTCAAATTCTTCGTGGATAACCATACCCGATCACCCACCTTGAGAGCAGGAACTGCTCGACGCTTCTTATCCGCAAACTTCTTGTACCTGAACGATGCCTTGAGCAGAGCTGATCGTACGCTCTTCCAGATGTTGGCAAACTGATGCAAGGTGATATCCACTGCGGGAACAGAAGTTGCTGGAAGCGGTTGGAACTCAGGGACTTTAGGGTGGAATCCAAAGTTGGTGAAGAATGGTGTTGAAGAAGATGAAGAATGATACTGGTTGTTATGACAGAACTCGGCCCAGGGAAGTAATTGAACCCAGTCATCTTGAGAGGAGGACACATAGATGCGGAGGAAGGACTCCAAGTCCTGATTCACCCTCTCAGTTTGACCATTTGTCTGAGGATGGTAAGCCGTGGAAAACTTTAGCTTGACTTGGAGGACTTGACATAAACTTCGCCAGAATTTGGCTGTGAATTGAACTCCTCGATCTGAGATTTCTTCTGGAAGACCGTGGAGTCGGAAGATCTCTTGTATGAATACTTGAGCCAACTTGGAAGCTGACGGAAGACCGGTGAGAGGAATGAAGTGTGCCATCTTGGTGAACCGGTCAACTACCACCCAGATGGTATTGAACTTGTTGCACATGGGCAAATCTGTAATAAAATCCATCGACAAATGGGTCCATGGTCGACGGGGAACAGATAGTGGAACCAGTTGCCCCGCAGGCGATTGGCGGGATACTTTATGTTGGGCACACTTTGGGCAAGATGCAATAAACTCCAAAACGTCCTTTTTCAGAGTTGGCCACCAATAGGACCTAGAGATAAACTCCAGGGTTTTTTGGATACCTGTATGTCCGGCAAAGCGGGAAGCATGGGCCCAATGCATGAGCTTCTTCCTTAGTGTCGGCTTCACAAAACTTTTCCCTGATGGGGGCGTAGAGTCCATCCCTACCGTGGAGAATGCCAACGGATTTATAATAGGATGCTTGTCTGAAGACTCTGACTCATTTTCTTGCTCCCATGAGCGGGAAAGGGCATCGGCCTTGCGATTCTGAGAGCCCGGACAGAACTGGAGTTTAAAGTCGAATCTGGAAAAGAAAAGTGCCCATCTGGCCTGACGAGGGTTGAGACATTGTGCGCCTTTTAGATATAGAAGGTTCTTGTGGTCTGTAAGTATGGTGATTGAATGAGAAGCTCCCTCCAACAGATATCTCCACTCCTCTAGAGCGAGCTTGATGGCTAGCAACTCCTGGTCGCCAATGGCATAGTTGCGCTCCGCTGGGGAGAACTTCCGGGAGAAGAAACTGCAAGGATGTAAATGGCCATCTTTAGCCCTCTGAGATAACACTGCTCCTACTCCAACGGAGGAGGCATCCACCTCTAAGATAAAAGGAGAGTCGATGTCAGGCTGTTTCAGGACAGGCGCAGAGATGAACCTCTGTTTCAAAAGATGAAAAGCTTGCATGGCTTCTTCAGACCACTTGGACGGGTTAGCACCCTTCTTGGTGAAAGCAGTAATAGGCGCCACAATGGTGGAAAAGTCTCGTATAAACTTTCGGTAATAATTGGCGAACCCTAAGAACCTCTGGACCCCTTTGAGGGTTAAGGGTACCGGCCAATTCTGGATTGCTTGTAGTTTCTCAGGATCCATCTCTAGTCCGGAACCGGACACAATGTACCCTAGAAATGGAATGGACTTGACTTCAAAGACGCATTTCTCTAATTTGCAGTAGAGATGATTGACACGGAGACGGGACAGAACCTCCTTTACCCAAAAACGATGTTCCTCTAAATTGTTGGCAAAAATGAGGATATCATCTAGATAGACCACGACATGACGGTATAGAATGTCTCTGAAGATCTCATTGACGAAATGCTGGAAGACAGCTGGAGCATTGCTCAATCCGAAGGGCATGACGAGGTACTCATAATGTCCGTCACGGGTGTTAAATGCGGTCTTCCACTCGTCACCCTCACGGATCCGGATGAGATTGTATGCACCTCTCAAGTCCAGCTTTGTAAAGATGGTAGCTCCGCTAACTCTGTCAAAGAGCTCAGTAATCAGGGGTAAAGGATAGCGGTTCTTGATGGTAATGTCGTTCAAACCTCTGTAGTCGATGCACGGCCGCAGACCACCATCTTTCTTTTTTACAAAGAAGAAGCCTGCGCCGGCTGGAGAAGAAGAAGGTCGAATGAACCCCTTTGCTAGGTTCTCTTTAATGTATTCCTCCATAGAATGCGTCTCAGGCAGAGACAACGGATAAGTTCGGCCTCGAGGTGGAACCTTCCCTGGAACGAGATCAATCGGGCAGTCCCATTCTCTATGAGGAGGAAGGATATCAGCAGAAGCTTTACTGAACACATCCGTGAAATCTTGATATGGAGGAGGTGGAACATCAGACGACCTGGGGGAGGAAGAACAGACAGGCAACACTTTAAACAAACATGTCTCAGCACAGGAGGAACCCCATGCCAGAATTTGCGTAGTCGTCCAATCAATTGTAGGATTGTGAAGACGGAGCCATGGAAGGCCCAGGACCACAGGATGTGTGGCACTTGGAATCACTAAAAGTGAAATAAGTTCGGAATGAAGAACTCCCACTCTCAGACGAACTGGTAGAGTCCTTAGAGAAATAACTGTATCAAAAATTTTACTGCCATCCACGGCAGTTAAGGAAAAGGACGAAGGAAGTCTCTCGGTGGGTAGGGACCACCGTTTAACATAGGCTTCGGTAATAAAGTTCCCAGCTGCTCCGGAATCAAGGAGGGCAATGACGTTCTGATAACGTTGAGCAACTTGAAGCGAGACTGGGAGATTACAATCTTGAGGGGATGGAGAGGAGATCATTACTCCTAGCCGGCCCTCTCCTTGGCGAGCTAGGGTCTGGAGTCCCGGACGTTTGGGACAAGCATTAATGGTGTGAGACGGAGCTGCACAATAAAGACAGAGAGACTCGGAGAGACGTCTTCGGCGCTCAGCAGGAGTTAAACGGGAACGGCCAATTTGCATGGGCTCATCTTTAGTTGGTGACAGTTGGCGAGGAGGAGGAGCAGAAGATTTTGGAGCAGATGATCTTCCACGCTCAGTTGCTCTCTCTCTGAAACGTAAGTCAACTTTTGTACAAAGTGAGATTAGCTCATCTAACTTGGAGGGTAAGTCTCTGGTAGCTAACTCGTCTTTAATACACTCAGATAAACCATGCCAGAATGCAGCATACAGGGCCTCGTCGTTCCATGCCAGTTCGGATGCCAGGATCTGGAACTGTATAAGATATTGTCCTACAGTACGTGATCCCTGGCGTAAACGGAGAATCTCAGACGAAGCTGAAGTTACCCGGTCTGGCTCGTCGAAGATGCGCCTGAATGTTGACACGAATGCAGTGTAAGAAGATAGCAGGGTGTCGGACCTCTCCCATAACGGTGATGCCCAATCAAGGGCTGAGCCACTGAGAAGAGAGATGATGTAGGCAATTTTTGTACGGTCACTGGGAAAACTGCCAGGTTGTAGCTCAAACTGAATCTCACACTGGTTGAGAAATCCCCTGCAGAATCTTGGAGAACCGTCAAATTTTGCTGGCGTTGGAAGATGAAGACGTGGAGCAGAAATGGGTAAGGTGGGTGGGGTTATAGCTGGAGTCACTGTGGTTGACGCACCGGACGCGTCTGATCCACGGAGAGTTGTCTGAATCCCATCCAGCCGAGTAGAGAGATCCTGGAGACAGCGGATGATGTGGCCCTGTGCAGCCTCCTGATGTTCAAGTCGGGCTGCCAGTTCTTGCATCGGCCTGGCCGCTTGATCCTGGTCTCCGGCTGGATTCATTTGGTCAGTGCTTACTGTCACAACTGAGGGCCTGAGCTGACGGAAGGCAGCCTCAGTTGTAGGGGCTGAGATGTACCGGAACCTGGGAGGTTGTATCAGACCCCTGGACATGTAAGTAACATGAAGAGAAACCGCCCGAAGGCGTGACCACGACAACTTGAGTAAAAGTCAATGATATTTATTTATGACGAACTCCATGCATCACAGTAGCAGTAAAAAGAAACATAAAAATCAGCAGAGAAATAATAATACAGTTCCTGGGTACTACAGGGTGGCAGGGGCCACAGAGCTCTGGTGGTATGAGACAGTTCTTATTATCTGCAAGTTGGAAAGTCCTTACCAGGCTCAACTGTAGCAATGAGGAAAGCCCAGGGTCGTACCAGCTGGTGTTCCAGGGAAAGCTGGACTGCTGTAGATAAAATGCTGCTGTGGGTACTGGTTAGAACCAGACAGGTGTTGGCACGGAGTGGATACTGGCTGGAACCAGTTAAATAATAAATAAAGCTTGAGAGCGATGCAATATAGATGAAATGTAGAATTTGAGAGCGGAGAAATAATAATACCGGTGGAGAGTGGTAAACTGCAGAAAGGACACCGGCCCTTTAAGAGAAGCTGTACACTGCTGGAAGCTGAGCTGGAAGCAGGTGATGTTGTAGCTGGAAACAGGTGAGTCCAGAATGGATCGGAGAGTCAGGCTACACCGCAGATGGAATGCTGGTGCGGGTCTCTATAGCAGAAGTCTGGAGACAGGAGCTGGAACCTGGAAGACAATCACAGGAGAGAGACAAACTGGAACTAGGTTTGACAACCAAAGCACTGACGCCTTCCTTGCTCAGGCACAACCTATTTATACCTGCAGCAAGGAAGGCATTGGCTAGGCAATTATGCTAATTAATAATACAGACAGCAGATTGGTGAATATGATCAGATGACAGAATCCAAGATGGCTGCGCCCATGCAGACACTTGGAGGGAAGTTTGGTTTGTAATCCATGTGGTCTGGAAAACAGTAATGGCGGCGCCGGCCACCGGAGACAGGAGACGCCAGGCTGACAGGTGCACATCCAACCACGCGGACACAGCGGAGGCCGCGGCTGACGTAATCGCCACTCTGAATGCAGAAGCTCAGGAACGGCGGCGGAGGCCGCGGGAGACGCCATGCCAGATGTATAAGGCGTTACTGTGACTGCGTCCAGAGAGACAGGAGAGGATGCGGGAATGTGCACATCAGGATAATGTTATGCACACCAGTGCCAGCAGGAAAGTACTGGTGTCAGAACTGTTATGCACTCCAGTGTCTGCAGGAATGTACTGGTGTTTGAACTGTTATGCAAAACAGATGGACTCACAGACAAACTGGGGGATATGACATAACGTACACAGAAGGTGATAGGGTAACAAAATGCACACAAAGTGAACAGAGAAGCCCAGAGGCTAAGGAACTGGGTATCTCCCTTGTATTAGAACTGCTAAGATGGAAAAAGCAAGATGTTGTGTTTTAATACGTAGAGAACCCGAAATGCTGTTGCTAAGGGCAACAGCAAAACCCTAAAGGGTTACCAACGGGTGTGGCAGTAAACTCCTTGGTCAGAGATGGAATGATAGCCACAAGGAGAATCTCCACAATCCTAATTCTCACTTGCAGTGCACAGGTTTTAGCTTACTGCCACTAAACTGACCCCTGACACCTAGCACAGTGAGACAGGATTAGACAGGCAAGTCTTAGAATACAGCCGCAAACTTGCTAAGTTCACAGAGTAGTAACAGAACCCCAGCAAGCTAAACGACTGACTCCAGTCTTACTGCTAGGTCTGGATTGGCAGAGTGTAATACCAAATTCCCAGGCCTATTTGCAGTAAGCAACAAACAAATACAAAGCTACACAGTACTGGCTAACTTTCATGAACTGACTAACCAACAAAGATTCAGCAGCATCTGCTTACCCTGAAAAGAGGCCTTATAAAGCAGGTGCTGTCCACGCCCCACTCAGACCTCACAGACTGTGAGCACAAAAACCAGCACCGGATCCCCTGCCGTGCACAGAGCCTATAACCACTGCACAGCAAAAGACCCGAACCGGAGTATCAGCTGCGCTCAGGTTACTCCACTAGCACTTGTCTCCCGGTTGCCATGACGACGTGGCAGCACAGGGCAGGAGACCCTAACAGTACCCCCCCTCTGACGAGGGGTCAAAGAACCCCTACCACCGGGTTTATCGGGGAACTGCGAGAAGAAAGAGCGTATCAGTCTGGGGGCATGAAGATCACAACTGCGCACCCACGACCGCTCCTCCGGGCCATACCCCTTCCAGTGCACCAAAAATGACAGCCGACCCCGAACCACCTTGGAGTCAAGAATCCTTTCAACAACAAACTCCCTCTGGCCACGTATCAGAAGAGGGGAAGGTCTTCCACTGGAAGAAGGATTACTAATCGCCCGTTTTAAAAGGGAACAATGAAATGTTTTATTGATACCCAAAGAACGGGGCAGATCTAACTGAAATGCCACCGGATTGATAACCCTGGTGATCTTATAAGGGCCGATGAACCGGGGCCCTAACTTATGAGATGGCTGTCTCAACTTCAAATTCTTGGTAGACAACCAGACGAAGTCTCCTAATTTGAAGCTGCAGGGTCTTTTCCGCTTATCAAAAACCCTTTTGGTCACTAATGACACAGACACAAGGGCTTTCTTCACTTTCCGCCAAATACCTCTAAGGACCGAAACCACAGAGGAACCACCAGGCGTGGAGTCCAGGGGGTCAAAAGAATTGGCCTTAGGATGATGCCCATACACACAAAGGAAGGGAGAGATCCCTGTAGCAGAGTGAGCCGCGTTGTTATAGGCAAACTCCGCCATGGACAGATGAGCAACCCAGTCAGTCTGACACTTGGAGACATAACACCTGAGGAACTGCTCCAAGGACTGGTTCACCCTTTCAGTCTGCCCATTAGACTGCGGATGGTAGCCTGACGACAAGCTGACAGAAATCTGGAGATCGGAACAAAATGCCCTCCAGAATTTGGCCACAAACTGGGATCCGCGGTCAGAGACCACATCAAGTGGCAACCCGTGGAGACGCACAACATGCAGCATAAATAATTCAGACAGGTGTCTGGCTGATGGCAGCCCAACCAGTGGAACGAAGTGCGCCATCTTCGAAAACCTGTCAACGACAACCCAGATGGCTGTCATCCCCGAGGATTTGGGCAAGTCCACCACAAAATCCATTGAAATGTGGGTCCATGGCTTAGATGGGATAGAGAGTGGATGTAATGGGCCAACAGGAACCCCTCTAGGAGTCTTATTTCGGGCACAGATGTCACATGCCCGAACCCACTGATCCACATCCTTAGCCACCGAGGGCCACCACACCGCCCTAGATAGCAACTCCCGAGTTCTGGCAATACCCGGGTGACCTGCCGACTTCTTGGCATGGAATTCCAGGAACACTCGCTGTCTTAACCTAGGAGGCACAAACAAAAGACCTACCGGAAGGTCTGGAGGAGCCTGCTCCTGTGCTCTAAGGACTAATGATAAGAGGTCCTGGGTAATGCCCACTTTAATACATGATGGGGAAACAATGGGCAACGGCTCCTCGGTGGTCTCCTGGATTGGAGCAAAACTCCGCGAGAGCGCATCAGCCTTGATGTTTTTTGACCCAGGGCAATATGTTATCAAAAAATTAAAGCGAGCAAAAAACAAAGCCCATCGTGCCTGCCTGGCATTGAGACGCTTCGCTGACTCTAAATATGCCAGATTCTTATGGTCAGTGAGAATTGAGACCACAAACTTAGCCCCCTCAAGCCAGTGTCTCCACTCCTCGAGTGCATCCTTAATAGCCAACAATTCCCGGTTACCCACGTCATAATTCATCTCGGCAGGCGAAAATTTACGGGAAAAGTAAGCACAGGGATGAAGGCGATTATCAGACACTCCCATCTGAGAAAGCACTGCCCCAATACCCATCTCAGAGGCATCCACCTCCACCACAAAAGGACGCTCTGGATCTGGGTGTCGCAGCACCTTGGCCGAAACAAATGCCCTTTTGAGACGGGCAAAAGCCGCTTTAGCCTCACAAGACCAGTGAGCAACATCCGCCCCTTTCTTAGTGAGTGCCACCAAGGGCGCCACTATAGACGAAAATCCAGCGATAAATCGTCTATAAAAATTCGCAAAGCCCAGGAAACGCTGAAGCGCCTTCAAACTAGTGGGCTGCACCCAATCCAGGACTGCCTGTACCTTGGAACCCTCCATTTGGAAACCTTCTGGGGAGATAATACATCCTAGAAATGCGATTTGCTGAACTTCAAATTCGCACTTCTCCAGCTTCGCCCCAAGCCGGTGGTCTCTGAGTTTCTGGAGGACTAAGCGTACATGCTTCCGATGTTCCTCCAGGGAATGGGAGAAGATTAGGATGTCATCTAAGTATACAACTAAGAATCTATCCAAATATTCCCTGAGCACATCATTCATGAAATCCTGGAAGACTGCCGGGGCATTACAGAGCCCAAAAGGCATCACCAAATATTCATAATGCCCTGAGTGGGTATTAAAGGCAGTCTTCCATTCATCCCCCTCTCTTATTCGGATTAGATTATACGCACCGCGTAGGTCAATCTTAGAAAAAATGGTGGCAGTACGAAGCTGGTCAAACAAGACCGAAATGAGAGGCAGTGGGTATGAGTTTTTAATCGTGATACGGTTCAATTCCCTGAAGTCGATGCAGGGTCGCAACGAACCGTCCTTTTTACCCACGAAGAAGAACCCCGACCCAACTGGAGACTGTGAAGGTCTGATAAATCCCTTAGCCAAGTTCTCCTGAATGTACTCTGCCATAGCCTGAGTCTCAGGACGTGACAGGGAGTACAACCTGCTCTTGGGAAGCTTAGCATTTGGCAACAAATCAATGGCACAGTCATAGGGGCGATGGGGAGGTAGTACCTCTGCAACTTTTTTGGAGAACACGTCCGCAAAATCTGCATAACACCCTGGCAATCCTGGCAAACTTAGCTGCGAGAGCCTGACTGGAAGGCTCAAGCAACTCCTGAAACAATCAGTACCCCAACTAAGAATCTCCCCAGAGACCCAGTCAAATTGAGGATTGTGGGCCCTTAACCAGGGTAACCCCAACACCAATGGGGCAAAAGTACAGACAGTCACATAAAAGGACAATTTTTCAGAGTGTGTGGCTCCAATAAACAAAGAAATCTGGCTAGTGCAAGAGGTAATTTTACCTTGGGATAATGGTTCCCCGTTTAACCCACAAATCTCAATTTCCGATGCCAAGGGTACTAAGGGAACAGAGTGTTTCAGGGCGAATTGGCGGTCCATAAAAACCCCGTCGGCCCCACTGTCCACAAAGGCCTCAGTCTTGACAGTTTGACCGAGGATCTTCAAGGTCACCGGAATGATAAAAGTCTTCTTGGGAAATTCTGACTTCTGGCCTGACAGGATATTTCCCATCACCCTCAGGCCCTGAAGTTTTCCGGCTTTTCTGGGCATGATACTACCACATGACCTTTATTCCCACAGTACAAACACAACCCCTGCTGTCTCCTCCGCGTCTTCTCACGCGAGGAGAGGCGGGTAGCCCCAATCTGCAGAGGCTCCTCAGAAAATTCCTCAGAGTCTGAGGTTCCCTTGGGAAGGAAGGAAATCTCAGTCTCCCTTTCAAGCCTACGCTCTCTCAGCCGTCTATCCACCCGGATGGATAACTGCATGAGCTGATCCAAGCTATCAGGCAAGGGATATTGTACCAGTTGGTCCTTTATCTGGTTAGAAAGACCTCTTCGGTACTGGTGTCTCAGGGCTGGGTCATTCCACTGGGTATCATGGGCCAACCTCCGAAACTCCGTACAGTAAACCTCAACTGGCCTTCGCCCTTGCTTAAGGATCGAAATCTGAGCCTCGGCTGAGGCCATCTTGTCAGGGTCATCATACAACATGCCCAGTGCCGTAAAAAAAGCATCAACACTTTTAAGCGACGGACAGTCAGGCTGCAACCCATATGCCCAGACCTGTGGGTCTCCTTGTAGCAAGGAAATCACTATGCCCACCCGCTGAATCTCCGACCCAGAAGACTGAGGCCTAAGCTGGAAGTATAGCTTGCAGCTCTCCTTGAAACAAAAGAACTGCGAGTGATCACCAGAAAAACGATCCGGGAGATTTACTTTCGGCTCCTTAACCCCTGCAGGTGCTGCTGCTGCGGGAGCTCCGCCAGCAGCCTGGGAGGTGTGCATTTTAATGGACAAATCATTAAATTGTCGAGTCAGGACCTGCACCTGATCGACCACCTGTTGCAACGTATTTTGAGGGGTATGCTCCATATTCCCACAAAATTTCAACAGGAGTATTAGGCTGCTGAATATGTTATGCACACCAGTGCCAGCAGGAAAGTACTGGTGTCAGAACTGTTATGCACTCCAGTGTCTGCAGGAATGTACTGGTGTTTGAACTGTTATGCAAAACAGATGGACTCACAGACAAACTGGGGGATATGACATAACGTACACAGAAGGTGATAGGGTAACAAAATACACACAAAGTGAACAGAGAAGCCCAGAGGCTAAGGAACTGGGTATCTCCCTTGTATTAGAACTGCTAAGATGGAAAAAGCAAGATGTTGTGTTTTAATACGTGGAGAACCCGAAATGCTGTTGCTAAGGGCAACAGCAAAACCCTAAAGGGTTACCAACGGGTGTGGCAGTAAACTCCTTGGTCAGAGATGGAATGATAGACACAAGGAGAATCTCCACAATCCTAATTCTTACTTGCAGTGCACAGGTTTTAGCTTACTGCCACTAAACTGACCCCTGACACCTAGCACAGTGAGACAGGATTAGACAGGCAAGTCTTAGAATACAGCCACAAACTTGCTAAGTTCACAGAGTAGTAACAGAACCCCAGCAAGCTAAACGACTGACTCCAGTCTTACTGCTAGGTCTGGATTGGCAGAGTGTAATACCAAATTCCCAGGCCTATTTGCAGTAAGCAACAAACAAATACAAAGCTACACAGTACTGGCTAACTTTCATGAACTGACTAACCAACAAAGATTCAGCAGCATCTGCTTACCCTGAAAAGAGGCCTTATAAAGCAGGTGCTGTCCACGCCCCACTCAGACCTCACAGACTGTGAGCACAAAAACCAGCACCGGATCCCCTGCCATGCACAGAGCCTATAACCACTGCACAGCAAAAGACCCGAACCGGAGTATCAGCTGCGCTCAGGTTACTCCACTAGCACTTGTCTCCCGGTTGCCATGACGACGTGGCAGCACAGGGCAGGAGACCCTAACAGATAACAGATGGGATCCGGTCCTGGAGCGCTGAGTCAGCCTTAGGAGGCATCTGATGGGTAAGAAATGGCATCCAGATACCCGGATCGTGACAGGCAACAGCAGCAGCCGGGGGGAGAGACCAGTATGGCGCTAGGACCCAAGACCTGTGACCAGTACCCCAGCAACGCAGGAAACCTGGTCCGTGGCGGATTGGCTCCGGGGAACGCGCGAGGAGGAGGAGCTTGAAAGAAAGGAAGTGCGGTGATGTCAGGCGCTACGGCGGCCGGGGAGAAGCAGGTCACCATGGCAACAAGACGCCGAACATGGACTTAAAACAGCGGGGAATAGGCGTACTCGGCCATCCTGAGGAAGCCTGTTGAAGGCGAAACTAGTTGATCGCAGAGACGCCCTGTTTCATTGTCTGCCGGCAGACACCCGTGGTTTATGGGCTCCGTGTGATTTGAAGTAAGTTACTCTTCGAATGCTATACCTGGGACAGAAATATCTACTGGACTCAGAGAATACAAATCTGAATTGACTATATCTGAGATTGCCTTTTGGTTAGAACAAGCCTGTTCATTTGCATGGAAAACTACTCCATTCTGGGAGATTCAGAACTACACACTATACAATAGCTCTATGCATCTGGGAGCAAGTTTGTCCTGATATAACTTTGTGAATAAATCGCTTAAGAGAGCGTATCACAAGTTCTATATGTTCTGTGTGTGGTTATGTTTTGTATTTTATTTTCAGTATACCGGTATTAGGAAACACTAGAATTATTTTAGGAAATTTTTTATGAATGAATGAAAAAGATACCAGACATATGATCTTATACTCTACTCTTAATAAAAGAAATTTTATTTACAATTCTCTTGTAATGATTGATGCTTGATTAGTGTTTTCAAGTAACTATTTTAAATTATTTTAGACTCACTCTATAGTTTTTTAGCGCTGGGAGACATCTTTTCTTTTGTGTGGAGTCTAATGGGGACCCAGAGCTGAACGGCGGCCTGATTGGAGAGTGAGGAGAGCACGGCTGCATGGGAGAGAGAGATGAAGTGGGGAGTGCAGGAGAGGGAGAGCCGCGGCGCAGAGAGTAAGGGCGCGGCTAGCCGGAGCGCAACAGAGCCAGCTACCGATGTACCCAGTGAGTGGGGGAACACGCGGCTGGCCGGAGCATGTCGCCACCAGCTACACATGAGAGCGGGGCAGCCGAAGCTTCTCAGCAGCCACCTAGAGGGGAGAGCACCGCCACGCTGCTATGACAGTTGGATAGTCCTGTGCAAGCTGTCCAGAGAGTGTTCTGAGGAACAGAAGATACGCTGGGGACCCCCCGCGTGAGAAGAGCACATAAGCCTGTCTGGTTGTACCAGTGCCTCACACCACACATATATAAGATAGCACGGCTCATAGCAAAAAGGGGTAGCTACCCTGAACATATCTCCTGTTACCCAACCCATTACGCTACACTGGGTAAACCCCTGAGATAGTTAAGCAGTCAGCAGGTACCAGCAGTGCAAGAGTGACACAGAGCCTGCCTATTGAGTTATAATACTGAACAGTACCATTGAAACAGAACCCTGGTGTGGTTACTAAAGTTTATTAACCGCCTCACTCCAGCTTTAAGGGACAGAGATGTACGAACCCTTGTCCTCACCCTGCCAGCCAGAACTAATTTATGACTTTACTAAGGAGAGGTACTAGGCTGACCAGCCAGGCTGATCAGGGTTGTATTAGAAGGGTTGTTTAAAAGGGTTATGAAATATTATAAAAAGGACTTATTCAGGACTTAAACAGGATGGAACAGACAAACAACATTACAGCAAAGAAACAGACATGCAACATGCCTTACAACCTTATGCAAACTCATCTGTCCATTTAAATGTATGTACATATGTTTCTCTCTCACATCCTCATGCAGTCTAAGAACAGTTGTTATATCATGAGTTGCTAGCAACTCATGTATGATTTTGATGTAATGTTATGCTTATAATTGGCATTGCATGTGTTGGGAAGTTGCTCAGTGAAACACAGTTATTATTGCATGCTGTTTGGTGTTTACCTCCTTTGATCGTTTGGCCATTTGTGGTCAGTTGTACTATATCTTTACATTTAGTGAGGTGTAGTCGTGGTGTAATTCCTGATTAGTTAAAAAAAAAAACAATTACCAAACACTGAGCAACATCACCAAACAGGTAATTTCAAATTTAAACTTATCGTTTATTTTGTACTGTCTGGACATGGCTACTAATAACAGATGCACAGACAAAATTCTTAAAGCTATTTGTGCAAATGCTAGCAGTTTAGGAGACAAAATTCCAGAGCTAATTGCGATAATGACAAATTATAACCTGGATATTGTGGCAATTACAGAGTCATGGTGCAATGAGAATCATGACTGGGACATAGCTATACCAGGATACAATTAATTTAGGAAGGATAAAATGGGAAGAATAGGAGGAGGGGTAGCAATGTATGTGAAAAAAGCATAAATGCTACTTTAATACAAAAAAATTGAAGACAAAACTGAGGCCCTTTGGGTCACCATAGAAACCCGGGAGAAGGACATTATTCGCATTGGAGTGATCTATAGACCACCAGGCCAGGGGCAGGATTTGGACAGGAGCTTATTGTTGGACATCACTAAAATGGCTTTAAAGGGAGAAGTCATAATCATGGGAGACTTTAATTTACCTGATGTAAATTGGGAGGGGTCTTTTGCAAGTTCAGCTACAAGTGGCAAATTTCTAAATTCCTTACAGGGAGCTTCTCTCAAGCAATTGGTGAGGGATCCCACTCGCAAAGAATCAATGGCCCTCATTCCGAGTTGTTCGCTCGCTAGCTGCTTTTAGCAGCATTGCACATGCTAAGCTGCCGCCCTCTGGGAGCGTATCTTAGCATAGCAGAATTGCAAACGAAAGATTAGCAGATTTGCGAATAGAAAATTCTTAGCAGTTTCTGAGTAGCTCCAGACTTACTCGGCCATTGCGATCAGTTCAGTCAGTTTCGTTCCTGGTTTGACGTCACAAACACACCCAGCGTTCGCCCAGACACTCCCCCGTTTCTTCAGACACTCCGGCGTTTTTCCCAGAAACGCCAGCGTTTTTTCGCACACTCCCATAAAACGGTCAGTTTCCGCCCAGAAACACCCACTTTCTGTCAATCACACTCCGATCACCAGAACGATGAAAAATCCTCGTTATGCGGTGAGTAATATACCTAACTTTTGAGTAAAATAACTAAGCGCATGCGCTCTGCGAACCTTGCGCATGCGCAGTAAGCGACTAATCGCAATATAGCGAAACTCGGCAATGAGCGAACAACTCGGAATGAGGGCCAATATTAGATTTAATTCTCACAAATGGTGACAGGATATCAGACATATATGTGGGTGAGCACTTGGAATCCAGTGATCATCAAGCAGTATGGTTTAGTATAAAGAAAGGATCCAACTCCTGTCGCACAAAAACAAAGGTGTTGGATTTTAGAAATGCTGACTTTGCAAAAATGACGAGATGTTTAAGTGATTCATTGGCGGACTAGAGGGACTTGGAAGGAGTGCAGGAGAGGTGGGAAAAACTAAAAAGTGAAATACTAAGGGCAACAGACCTTTGTATCAAAAGGGTTAGGAAAAGCACCAGGAAAAGGAAGCCAGTGTGGTTCACAAAAGAAGTATCAACTAGTGTGAAAGAAAAAAATATGGCTTTTAGGAAATTACAAACAGACTCAAAATAATAACGACAAAGAGGTGTATCTTGACAGACGGAAGGATGCTAAGAAAGTGATCAGACGTGCAAAAACAGAAGCTGAGGAGAAAATGGCCCAGTCAGTAGATAAAGGGGGCATAACTTTTTTAAGTATATAAGTGAAAGGATAAAATCAAATGGAGGAATAGTAAGACTTAAGACAGAGAGTGTGTCATGCTCGGCTTGAGTTGGGGATCTGACGACTGATCAATGACTGAGAACTAAACACTGAGGAAAGATTATTTCAGTTTTAATGAGACTTCAATCATACACAACGGCTAGGAGATAAGTCTGAGTGAAGTCTGAAGGAAGAAATGATTGTGACTAGTAAACAATGATGAAAGAAGAAGTGATTTATGATTTGTAAACGATGCTGAAGAACACTGAAAGGAGAGATGACTTGTGATTTGTAAACAATGCTGAAGAACACTGAATGGAGAGATGACTTGTGATTTGTAAATGATGCTGAAGAACACTGAATAGAGAAATGATTTGTGATTTCTAAAAGATGCTGAAGAACACTCAGTGGAGAGATGACTTGTGATTTGTAAACGATGCTGAAGTACACTGAGTGGAGAGATGACATGTGATTTGTAAACGATGCTCAAGAACACTGAATGGAGAGATGACTTGTGATTTACAAACGATGCTGAAGAACAGTGAGTGGAGAGATTACATGTGATTTGTAAACGATGCTGAAGAACACTGAATGGAGAGATGACTTGTGATTTGTAAACGATGCTGGAGAACACTGAATAGAGAGATGACTTGTGATTTGTAAACAATGCTGAAGAATACTGATTGGAGAGATGACTTGTGATATGATGTTGAAGAGAGGATCGCACAGATCCTCTACTGGAGCAAACGGAGACCCTCTACTGGATAGTGGACCCAGTGGTTAAACTGCAAGAGGCGGTGGACTTAGAGCAAAGGACTACAATAACAGAACTGATCACCGGGCGGCCACAGCAGAACCAGGATTCCAGGAGTTAACCTGGGAGCACAGAGCTTGAGCACCTTACAGCAGCAAGTAACTTGAAGCACTGGCACCATATCTAAGCATCCACCCCTTTTTATAAGGGAAGACTGCACCGGATTGGCTGGACGCGAATATTGGCTAGGCTTGGTCTCCAACATGGCTGCTCCCTGCACAGAGGACACATGTGGAACCAGCACACAGCCACTACCTCTGGCCTCAGCCTCCCAGACGCCGCACTCCAGCAACAGGACACTGGGAAACACCTCCGACTGCCATGCTCCGCTCCCCAGGACCCGGATCCCGGCCTCCAGATGCCCGGCAGCCGCACTGGAGGACCTCGCTGCTGCAGCTCCTATCCATCGCAGCCACACCAGCCAACCAACAGGAAGGCCGCAGGGACCAGAACCGGAGGTAAGACTCCGGATGCTGGCAGTACCCACCCTTTTTAGGGTGGTCTCCGAACACCCATGCTGCTTAGTGGGATTCTTGGCATGAAAGGCACAAATCAGTCTTGGAGCATTAACATCCTCTGCAGCCACCCAAGATCTTTCCTCTGGACCATATCCTCGCCAATCTATGAGA
Organism: Pseudophryne corroboree; assembly: GCF_028390025.1. Lineage (NCBI taxonomy): Eukaryota > Metazoa > Chordata > Amphibia > Anura > Myobatrachidae > Pseudophryne > Pseudophryne corroboree. The sequence continues at coordinate 247,425,861 of NC_086446.1, forward strand.
TACTGGAGACGACCATACCTCTTGCAGGAGTCAAGAATCTTATGAACCTCAAATTCCTCATTTTGAGCGGCTTGAACCTTGGGTGGTTTAGGGAGAGCTGCTCGAAAACGATTTAGTACAAGAGGCTTTAGCAGAGAAATGTGAAAGGCATTGGGAATTTTCAAATAGGGAGGCAGTTTCACCTTGTAGGACACAGGATTCAACACTCTTTCAATAGGATATGGACCAATGAATCTAGGAGCAAACTTTTTGGTAGGAACTTTGAGTCTGAGGTTTCTGGTGGATATCCAAACACGATCTCCCACTTTGAGACTAGGAACAGCTCTCCGTTTCCTATCGGCATAGGTCTTATATTTTTGGGAAGTCTTAAGTAGCGCCTTATGAATTTGTTTCCAAATCTTAGTGAACTGACCAAGAGCGGATTCAGCAACAGGAACCTCGAGAGCTGGGAGAGATTCGAAGGAAGGAACTCGTGGATGAAAACCATAGTTAATGAAGAAAGGAGTGGAATTGGTGGAAGAATGATATAGGTTATTGTGTGCAAACTCAGTGAATGGGAGGTAATCTATCCAGTCATCCTGAGCAGGGGACATGAACATCCGTAAGAAAGTTTCCAGATCTTGGTTGACTCTTTCAGTCTGTCCGTCAATCTGGGGATGATATGCTGAAGAGAAGTTCAACTTGATTCCTAGGACTGAGCTGAGAGCTTTCCAGAACTTGGCCACGAATTGAGGCCCCCGATCAGAAACTATTTCCTGTGGGAGACTATGCAATCGGAAAATCTCTGAGAAAAACATTTTAGATAGCTGAGGAGCAGAGGGAAGACCAGTGAGGGGTATGAAGTGAGCCATCTTTGAAAATCAGTCCACAATGACCCAAATGCTATTGTGCCCTCTGGGGACTGGCAAATTGGTTATGAAATCCATAGAGATGTGAGTCCAAGGCTTTTAAGGTGTTGGAAGTGGATGAAGAAGACCCGAGGGGGATGTTCGTGGAGTTTTATGTTGAGCGCACTTGGAACAGGCTGCTACAAATGCAAATACATCCGTTTTAAGATGAGGCCACCAGTAGAATCGTTGAATGAACTTGAGAGTCTTAAGACCACCGGCATGACCCATGAAAGATGAAGAATGAGCCCACATAAGCAATTTCCTGCAAAGTTTTGGTGCCACAATAGTTCTTCCCAGAGGAGGCAGAGGAACAGTATGAGTTGAGGCAAATGAAGGAGGATTCAGAATAAATTGTTTCTCAGAGGAGTTGAGTGAGTCATCCGTTTGAAAAGAACGAGAAAGTGCATCTGCTCTTCGATTTAAGGATCCTGGGCGGTAGGAGAGTTTGAAGGAGAACCGAGAGAAGAAGAGGGCCCATCTGGCTTGCTGTGGATTCAAACAACAAGCTGTCTGGAGGTACAGAAGATTCTTGTGATCCGTGATAACAGAAATAGGGTGTTGAGCTCACTCTAATAAACATCACCACTCTTCAAAAGCTAATTTTATGGCCAACAGTTCTTGTTCGCCAATTGGATCATTTTGTTCTGCTTGGGAGAATCTTCGAGAAAAATATGCACAAGGATGACTTTTCTTATCTTCAAAGAGCTGAGAAAGAACTGCCCCGACTCCCACCGAAGAAGAAGCATCTACTTCCACCTGAAAGAGGCGACTGAGATCAGGTTGGCGAAGAATTGGAGTGGACATGAAGGCCTCTTTTAAGAACGTGAAGGCTTTCAGCGCCTCGGGTGGCCAAATCGAAGGATTGGCTCCTTTCTTGGTTAACATGGTAATTGGGGTGATGATAGTGGAGTAGTCTTTGATACATTTTCTATAGAAGTTGGCAAAGCCAAGAAATCATTGGATCCCTTTTAGAGTGGTAGGAAGAGTCCAATCACGAATCGCTTGGACCTTGGTTGAATCCATCTGTAGCTCCTGTCCGGAGATGACATAACCGAGAAAGGAGATGGATGGTACCTCAAAGGTGCACTTTTCTAACTTGCAAAAGAGACGATTCTTCCTAAGACGGTTTAAGACCTCTTTGACTTGCTCACGATAGACCTTCAAATCTTTACACAAAATGAGAATATCGTCCAAATATACCACTGGGCAACTGTAAAGAAAATCTCTGAATATCTAATTCACAAAGTTCTGGAAGACTGCCGGAGCATTGCAAAGGCCGAAGGGCTTTACTAGATACTCGTAATGCCCGTCCTGTGTATTAAAAGCGGTATTCCATTCGTCTCCAGAGCAAATACGTATCAGGTTATAAGCCCCTCGAAGGTCCAACAAAACAGTGGCTCCTTTCACTCGATCGAACAACTCAGGAATCAGGGGCAGAGGATATCTGTTCTTCACAGTGATCTCATTCAATCCCCGGTAATTTATGCATGGCCGCAAACCACCATCCTTCTTTTTCACAAAAAAGAAACCTGCTCCGGCCGGGGAAGAAGAGGGGCGAATAAAACCCTTAGTGAGATTTTCCGAAATGTAGTCTGACATGGCCTAGGTCTTTGGAAGGGATAACGGGTATATTCAACCTCTTGGAGGAGTCTTGCCAGGTATCAAATCAATAGGGCAGTCCCAACTATGATGGGGAGGCAAAGTGTCCGCTCCCTGTTTACTAAAGACATCTTGAAAGTCCTGATAGGCTACCGGGGGTTCAGAAGGATTCAAATTACGAAGAGGTTTCACAGACGCCAAGCACTCATGGGAGCAAGACTCACCCCAAGCGAGCACATCCATAGTCTGCCAATTGATGCACGGATTATGTCTTTGTAGCCAAGGGAATCTGAGAATTAATTCTTGAGAGGCTTTAGGAATTACTAGGAAAGAGATGTTTTCTGAATGAAGAGCTCCAATCTTTAATTTGAGAGTAACAGTGCAGTGAGTAATGATTCCTCCAGGGATGTAACTTCCATCAACCGCCGTGATTGAAATAGGACAGTCCAACCTCACCGTCTGGATTCCGGTTCGTTTGACTGGTGCAAAGGTGATAAAACTCTCAGCTGCTCCAGAGTCGAGTAGAGCAGAAACAAAAACTGAAGAAGAGAGCTCCAGACAAGTGGTAAGCACAGATTCTTTCCTGAGAGGTAATTCCGAGGAGACTCCTAACTTAACCTCTCCTGCATAAGTTAGGAGTGGGAGTTTCCCGGCCGATGACTGCAGGACTTGACAAAGTGATCAGCTGATCCACATCGTCGTTCTTCATCAGTGAGACGGGGCCGGTAAACTTGCATGGGAGTAGATGGTCTAGGAAGAGGAGCAACCCGAGGTCTCGGACGGTCGGACTTTGACCTTTCCAAGCAACGCTCTCTATACCTCAGATCCAGCTTGTTGCATAGAGAGATTAGTTTGTCCAACTTGTCTGGAATGTCTAAGGTTGCTAGATCGTCCTTAATCTTGTCTGAAAGAGCATTCCAGAAAGCTGCTATGAGAGCCTCTTCATTCCAACCAAGTTCAGAAGAGAGGGTATAAAACTGGATAATGTATTATCTGACGGTTCGAGTTCCCTGTCGCAAATGCAGAATCTCCAAGGAAGCTGAGGAAGTCCTGTCCGGTTCTTCGTAAATCTTTCGGAAAGTGGATACAAATTCCGAGTAGTTTGAAAGAATGGAATCCGCTTTCTCCAACAGAGGAGATGCCCATTCCAACGCCTGACTTGTTAGCAGAGAAATAATATAAGCTATCCTGGTCTGGACGGTTGGGAAATTTGCCGACTGTAGCTCAAACTGAATCTCACATTGGTTGAGGAATCCGCGGCATTGCTTTGGAGTACCATCAAATTTACTAGGTGAAGGGAATTGGAACAGGCACAGGAGCTGCTAGAACTGGAGTGGCAGGACGGGAGCTGGCACTTGAGGTGCAGATATGACTGCATGGAGAAAGGCGAGACGAGCTGACATATTTTGCATAAAATGCATGATTTGAGCTTGCATAGCTTCCTATTTGTTTAAACGTGACTGGATGTCTGAGGCTGCATCACCCCCAGCCTGATCACCCGTCGGATCCATGGGGCCAGTGCTTACTGTCACGCTCGGCTTGAGTTGGGGATCTGACAACTGATCAATGACTGAGAACGAAACACTGAGGAAAGATGAGTTCAGTTTTAATGAGACTTCAATCATACACAACGGCTAGGAGATAAGTCTGAGTGAATTCTGAAGGACGAAATGTTTGTGACTTGTAAACAATGATGAAGAATACTGAATGAAAAAGTGATTTATGATTTGTAAACGATGCTGAAGAACACTGAAAGGAGAGATGACTTGTGATTTGTAAACGATGCTCAAGAACACTGAATGGAGAGATGACTTGTGATTTGTAAACGATGCTGAAGAACACTGAGTGGACAGATGACATGTGATTTGTAAACGATGCTGAAGAACACTGAATGGAGAGATGGCTTGTGATTTGTAAACGATGCTGAAGAACACTGAATGGAGAGATGACTTGTGATTTGTAAACAATGCTGGAGAACACTGAATGGAGAGATGACTTAGGATTTGTAAACGATGCTGAAGAATACTGAATGGAGAGATGACTTGTGATATGATGTTGAAGAGAGGATTGCTATGAGCACCGTCAGCAAACGGAGACCCTCTACTGGATAGCGGACCCAGTGGTTAAACTGCAAGAGGCGGTGGACTTAGAGCAAAGGACTGCAATAACAGAACTGACCACCGGGCGGCCACAGCAGAACCAGGATTCCAGGGGTTAACCTGGGAGCACAGAGCTTGAGCACCTTACAGCAGCAAGTAACTTGAAGCACTGGCACCATATCTAAGCATCCACCCCTTTTTATAAGGGAAGACTGCACCGGATTCGCTGGATGCGAACAGGAATACCTATTGGCTAGGCTTGGTCTCCAACATGGCTGCTCCCTGCACAGAGGACACGTGGAACCAGCACACAGCCACTACCTCTGGCCTCAGCCTCCCAGACGCCGCACTCCAGCAATAGGACACCGTGAAACAGACACCTGTTGCTCCGCTCTCCAGGACCCGGATCCTGGCCTCCAGATGCCCGGCAGTCGCACCGGAGGACCTCGCTGCCACAGCTCCTATCTGTCGCAGCCACACCAGTCAACCAACAGGAAGGCCGCAGGGACCAGAACCGGAGGTAAGACTCCGGATGCTGACAGAGTGAGCATTTGATGGAGGGAGACAAGGCAATAGCAGATCACCTAAATAATTATTTTTGCTAGTATTTACTACAGGAGACAGGAAGGGGCCACAGTTACGTTGCAAGGACATTCATAAAAATAATGTAGATGAAAGTACATTTACAGAGGAGAAGGTCCAAGTGGAACTATCAAAACTAAAGTGGATAAATCAATGGGGCCAGATGGGATACACCCAAGGATACTAAAAGAGCTAAAAGATGTGCTGGTGACACTTTTAACAGAATTGTTTAACCAGTCATTAAATGCAGGTGCCATTCCAGAGGACTGGAAAAGAGCAAATGTAGTTCCACTGCACAAAAGTAAGCCTTACATCAGTAGTAGGGAAAGTAATGGAAAAACTATTAAAATAAAGAGTTGTGGAATATCTTAAATCAAACAACTCACAGGATCCAAAACAGCATGGATTTACTGGTGGGAGATCATGCCAAACAAATCTTATTGACTTTTTTGACTGTGACGAAAGTAATAGATCAAGGGGGAGCTGTAGATGTAGCATATCTAGACTTTAGTAAGGCATTTGACACTGTCCCACATCGCAGACTGCTAAATAAACTTGAAAGCATAAGGGTGGATTATAAAACAGTTAAATGGATAAGAACCTGGTTGCAGGATAGGAAACAGACAGTTGTAGTAAATGGAGTGCAATCTATAGTGGGAAATGTTACCAGTGGAGTTCCCCAGGGATCTATACTTGGACCAGTTCTCTTTAATATCTTTGTTGGTGACATTGCAAATGGTATTGAAGGGAAAGTATGCCTTTTTGCAGATGATACAAAGATATGCAGGAGGGTAGACACAACGGGAGGGGTAAAACAAATGATTGATGACCTAGGTAGGCTTGAGAAATGGTCAAGAACGTGGCAACTACAGTTTAATGCTAAAAAATGCAAAATCATGCACTTGGGTCTCAAAAACCCAAAGGCTAAATATAGTATCAAGGGTACTATAATGGAAACTACTTTGGAGGAAAGGGATTTAGGAGTCACTATTTCAAGTGACTTGAAGGCAGGAAAGCAATGCACATAGCAATGAGAAAGGCAAGTCAGATGCTTGGTTGAATAGGGAGAGGAATCCATAGCAGGAAAAAAGAAGTAATATTGCCACTGTATAGGTCATTGGTACGGCCCCATCTGGAATACTGTGTCCAGTTCTGGAGACCATATCTCCAGAAGGATATAAATACATTAGAGAGTATACAAAGAAGGGCAACTAAAATGGTGCATGGCCTACATCACAAAACTTACCCGGAAAGGCTAAAAGATCTTAACATGTATAGTTTGAAGGAGAGAAGGGAAAGGGGGGACATGATAGAAACTTTCAAATATACCATGGGTCTTAACAAAGTTCAGGAGGGAAACATTCGTCAAAGGAAGAGAAGTATTAGAACTCGAGGACATACACTGAAACTGGAGGGAGGCAGGTTCAGGGGAAATTTAAGGAAAAATTACTTCACAGAAAGGGTAGTGGATAAGTGGAATACCCTCCCATCAGAGGTAGTAGAGGCTAAGACGGTAGAGCAATTTAAACATGCTTGGGATAGGCATATGAATATCCTTACAAAGAATTAAGGTTCAAAAAGGGTTGGGATTAACTAAAGGATAAAAAAGGGGCAGACTAGATGGGCCAAGTGGTTCTTATCTGCCGTCAAATTCTATGTTTCTACTAGTTTGCGCTAAGAGACTGTATGCTAAAGATGACTTACCTTTCCGTGGATACAAATATCCTTAGGAACACGAAGGTGCATAACTCTGTTAATTGACTTACCTTTCTGTGGTTACTAATATTTTCATCACTGTTATTCATTGTTGCTGTGTGACATTGCAATTAGTCCATCCTGCACGCCTTCCTACAAATACTTACCTGATGTCCGTTGACATTATTCCAGTGATTCTCCATTAATGTGCAGGTTTTCATACTCGAAGACACTGATATCCAACGCAAATTAAGGTGCAGGAACTGGATGTTATTGTCTGATGTACAGCGCCACCCTGTGGGCAGTCTAGACATCATGCCAATTTAGTGGCGGAACATTTCTTGCCTTACAATTCTCAAAGTTGTTAATTGTACCGTAATGTTTGATGTTGTACGTGATTAATTGACTAAACCATTTCTGTGCCTTTCAAGTTCGTAAATTGTGATTGATACTTGCCGTTATCAGATGCCTTAGTATTAAGATATGTTATGCTGATACATAGTGTATGTGCTTCACTCTAAACACGATTGGCCTTACAGCGATGACCAACCACCTCCTTCAAAATAAACTTGTCACCGTCAATTTGTAATTTCCTTTATCTGCGGGGCTCTCTTTGGGGTATCCATCCTCCTGCCACAGGATCCGACAGAAGAAGCCATGAGAGCACCATCAGCGTTGGTACTGCCAACTGCACCTATCACCATGCCCTATTACTTTGGGGTCCCATTGCTTTCAACATACTCGGGTGATACCCGCACACATAGGATCAGCTCCTTCAGGGAATTCAAGGAAAAGCTACACTCAATGTTCTGATTATACACGCTGAGCAAGGAACAATGGGCAGAGATTGTCATCGGCCAGCTAAAGGGCTCTGTGCTATGGGAGGCCTGATCATGGTCGGATACGGACCGAAAATCAGCCGAAGGGATACTGAAGAAACTGCCAGCATCTTTAACTCTCAGTCCATTGCGGAATTGAAGGGGCGACCATACGCCCGGAAACAGCAACCGCGGGAATCCTTGCAGGATTTTGCTTTGGGACTACAAGAGGTGATGTGGGCAATTCAAGCTATAACTCCGCGAGAAGTAGAACACGTCGACGAAACACTGACTGACCTGTTTATTGAAGGGGCCAGCAATGAAGCAACAAGGGCCCAGCTGAGGTTGTGGAGATGACAGAAACCCGATTGCACCTTCCTTGAATTCAAAGAAACCTCAATGGACATACTGGGGTTAAACCAGAACACAGACGCGGAATACGGAGCGGCTTTGGAACTGACCAAGGATGAAGAGTGCGATGAGACGCAACTGTGTTTGATGCCTGAACCCGGAAAGTCTAAACAAATTGTCACCCAGCAGGTTCAAACCAGCCAAGATCTGATCGGGGCTCTCACCAGAGCTGTAACGGAAATGATGAAGGAGATCCGAGATATACGTCTGGAACAGGCCGAGACTAAACACAGAGGATGGCGCCGTGTCTCAGGTGGAAGAAACAGAGACAACAAAAGGAGATCCAGCGGGGCTCCGGACGACGCCCCACTGATCAGTTCAATGCTCTGGGGAGGCCCATCTGTCAACGTTGCAAGTTGAGTTGACATGTCGAGCGCGGATGTGAAGACGAGCCTTTAAATTACGTGACCTCGAGGCAAGGGACCGACTGTCGGGAAGAACCCCGCAAATAGGACCATCAGCCATCGGAGTGGTGACCACGATACGTTGGCAAGTGTCCCCACTTGAAGATAAGGGTCAACTGAGTGGAAATGGCAGCTCTCTTGGATACCGGATCCTAGGTGATGACTATTCAACTCACTGAGTTCGGAAGACACTGGAAAGAGAGCAAAATCGTGACACCACCTACCACCTGGCTAAGCTCACTGGCCAGCAATGGCCAGCCAATTCAGTTCCGTGGTTACTGGGGGGCCGATTTATCTATTGGCGAGGTACAGCTAGAACATCAAGGCTGTTTGATCATGACTTCCTGCAACGAATACCTGCCTCCTGTCATTTTAGGGATGAACTTGCTGAAAAATTGTCCAGACGAGCTGGTGTAGGCCCTCAGAATCGAGTTGAGGTCAGCGGCCCCGAGAGAACGGAAGACAATGCAGCAGACAGTGTGTCTGCTTGAAGGACACAAGTGCTTCACTAACCGCAAAGGAGAGGTGGGCAAGGCCAGGATAATGGACCACCAACCCATTATACTACGACCCAATGCCCAACACGTGATATGGTGTAAGGCCAGGATCGGCCCAGGTAGGCAGGATTACGAAGCTGTCATCAAAGCCTGTGACCCCGATGGGTAGCAGCCTTTCGCAGTGGCCAGAACACTGGCAAAAGTAGAACTTGGAACAGTTCCAGTCTGGTTACTAAACCCACACAGTTACCCGATCCGGCTGTTCCATAACTGCCCAGTGGCCAGGGTGGTACTGGTCGACTTCCAAGATGTGCTGGAAGAAACTGTGTCTGGAACTCGACAAGGAACTGTGGCTGGCCAATCCAGCCTAATCACTACGGTCTCCCCCTGGTGGAACAAGATTCAAATCAGAGATGCAGATACTCTAGAGAACCAGCGAGAGGGTGTTATCCAAGTTGTGTGCAAGATCGCCAGGGCCTTCAGCCAAAATCCAGCTGACTTCGGTAGAGCAGAAGGGGTGCAAAACCCACATTCCCACTAAAATGAGCCCTCCAATTAAAGAGAGACACAGGCCACTCCCACCAGCCATGTACCAACCGGTATGAACCATGATCAATGAGATGCAAGAGCCCGGCATGATCAAGGAGCGTCACAGTCCCTATAAGGATGCATATCCACCGCCACGGATCGAGGAGTCCCTGACTGCCCTGAAGACCGCCGTCTACTTCTCAACCTTGGATTTGACCAGCGGGTACTGGCAGATCCCGATGGCCCCGGAAGATCGGAAGAAAACGGCTTTTTGTCACTAATCAGTCTGTCCTCCCATGTCGCTGGATCACTTACCGCTCCTGCCGCGCTAATACCCAATCAGGTGGCAAGCTGTCAAAGTCCGGTGCCCATGATAACTATAAAGGTCTTAGTATTTCTCAGCCTACTAGGCCACAGTTCACTGCCAGCCAGATCCAGAGTTCTTCTGTGTCAATCACCTGATTAGTCTAGCCAATCGTTAGTCAGCCTGAGCAGTCCTGCACCACCTGATGCTGCTCAACCAAGCTTGGCTAAGCCCTGGGTATTTATTCCATCAGCTGACTCACAGGAGATGCCTGTACAATGTCTAACCTAGTCATTACTAGGTGAAGCTAACAGTGCTCCTGCTGTTTATTCCCTGTGTATCCTGCCGGTGGAGTTTTGCCATTATTTGCTATAGAGACCTCCTTACCTGCTTACCATCAACGCAGGTCATTCCTCAGGTTGCACAGTCAGTTGCTATGGACTATCTGCTTGCCTCACTCATTCCTGCTACCATCCATACCGGTGTTCGGTTTTCCGGTGCTTATCCATCTGAGTGTTCCCAGTTCCTGGATTACAGTACAACCCAGTATCAAGCCTGGTAAATCTACTGTCCAGGTCTGTCACTCCAGTATTTCCGGATTACTGCATCTACTAGACAGTGTCACATACCATTCACAGTAACTACCCAGTATCTAGCCTGGTCAAACTGCTTTTACACTCACTCTCTCTACAGAAACCTTTCATCTACCAACACTCTGATGGTCCAGTGGCAGGATCTGGCACTCTCTGCCAAGGCCAGGGTTCGATTCCCGGTCAGGGGAGGCTTACTGTCTCTATTTCGCATTACATTTCGGGTGGTATCCTCAAGCCAGCCAGTTTCACATATTCTCCAAACACCTAAACTGATAAATATCCTGACCCGGGTTCACAAACAAATACAAGTGTGACACTTTTACCACCCCATGGGCCTGTTCAAATTTGATTGAATGCCGTTCGGACTCTACAATGCCCCTGCCACCTTCCAGAGAGTCATGGAACACTGCTTGGGCCACCGGAACTTCGAGATGGTCCTCCTGTATCTTGAAGACATTATCATCTTCTCGAAGACGTACGAGGACCATCTGAAACATCTGGTTCATACAGCTGACTCAACGTGGCCTGAAGTTGAAGCCGTCCAAATGTCACCTCCTGAACTCAAAGATGCAGTACTTCGGGCACATCGTGAGTGCAGAGGGGGTGAAACCGGACACAGAGAAGTTTCACGTGGTGCACGACTGGCAAGTACCAAGGACTGTCAAAGATGTACGCAGCTTCCTGGGGTTCATCAGGTACTGCCGGCGCTTCATTGAAAAGTTCGTCAAAGTGGCTGCATCGCTCCATGAACTCCTGCGTGGCAAGTTGGGACAAGAGAGGCAAAGTACAGCAGTGGTCACATGGATGGTGTCACAACTGAGGGCCTGAGCTGACGGGAGGCAGCCTCAGTTGTAGGGGCTGAGATGTAACGGAACCTGGGAGGTTGTATCAGACCCCTAGACATGTAAGTAACATGTAGAATAACTGCCCGAAGGCGTGACCACGACAACCAGGATAAAAGTCAATGATGTTTATTATGACAAACTCCGTAACACAGCAGCAGTAAAGGAAACATAAAAGTCAACAGAGGATAAATACAATTCCTGGGTACTACAGGGTGGCAAGGGCCACAGGCACTGGTAGTGTGAGACAGTTCTTATAATCTTCTAGTTGGAAAGTCCTTACCAGGCCTGACTGTAGCAATGGAGAGAACCCAGGATCGTACCAGCTGGTGTTCCAGGAAAGGCTGGGCTGCTGAAGATAAAACGGCTGCTGTGGATACTGGCTGGAACCAGACTGTTGTTGGTACGGAGTGGATACTGGCTGGAACCAGTTAAATAATAAACAAACTTGAGAGCGATGAAATAATAATGAAGTTTGGAGTTTGAGAGCGGTGAAATAATAATACCGGTGGAGAGTGGTAAACTGCAGAAAGGACACCGGCCCTTTAAGAGAAGCTGTATACTGCTGGAAGCTGGGCTGGAAGCAGGTGATTGATAATGAAGTTTGGAGTTTGAGAGCGGTGAAATAATAATACCGGTGGAGAGTGGTAAACTGCAGAAAGGACACCGGCCCTTTAAGAGAAGCTGTACACTGCTGGAAGCTGGGCTGGAAGCAGGTGATTGTTGTAACTGGAAACAGGTGAGTCCAGAATGGATCGGAGAGTCAGGCTACACCGCAGATGGAATGCTGGTGCGGGTCTCTATAGCAGAAGTCTGGAGACAGGAGCTGGAACCTGGAAGACAACCACAGGAGAGAGACAAACTGGAACTAGGTTAGACAACCAAAGCACTGACGCCTTCCTTGCTCAGGCACAGCTTACTTATACCTGCAGCAAGGAAGGGGTTGGCTAGGCAATTATGCAAATCAACAATACAGACAGCAGATTGGTGGAAATGATCAGATGACAAAATCCAAGATGGCTGCGCCCATGCAGACACTTGGAGGGAAGTTTGGTTTGTAATCCATGTGAGAATTGAAACAGTAATGGTGACGCCGGCCACAGGAGACAGGAGACGCCAGACTGACAAGCGCACATTTAACCACGCGGGCACAGCGGAGGCCGCGGCTGATGAAATCACCACTCTGACATTCTGCATGTGGAAACTCAGGAACAGCGGGATCCGGTCCTGGAACGCTGAGCCAGCCTTAGGAGGCATCTGAAGGGTAAGTAATGGCGTCCAGATACCCGGATCGTGACAGCACCCCCCCCTTTAGGAGTGGCCCCAGGACACTTCTTAGGCTTTAAAGGAAACTTTGCGTGGAAATTTCGGACCAAGGCAGGAGCATGGACGTCTGAGGCATTGGTCCAAGAGCGTTCTTCAGGACCATAGCCCTTCCAGTCAATGAGGTATTGTAACTGACCGTAACGGAAACGTGAGTCAAAAATCTTGGCCACCTCGTACTCGACTCCCCGTTGAGTCTGAACTTTGGGAGCTGGAGGAAGTGCGGAATGAAACCGATTCAGGATCAGCGGTTTCAACAAAGAAACATGAAATGTCCTGGGTATTTTCAAGAAGGATGGTAACTGTAACCTGTAGGCAACAGGATTGATGACTTGTTCAATCTTGAAGGGTCCAATGTAGCGAGGTGCAAATTTCATGCTGGGAACTCTCAACCTCAAATTCTTCGTGGACAGCCACACACGATCACCCACCTTGAGAGCAGGAACCGCTCTACGCTTCCTATCGGCAAACTTCTTATACCTGAATGAGGCTTTAAGCAGGGCTGCGCGGACGTTCCTCCAGTTATTTGAAAACTGACGCAAGGTGACATCCACTGCTGGAACAGAAGTTGCGGGAAGCGGTTGGAATTCTGGGACTTTAGGGTGGAATCCATAATTAATGAAGAATGGTGTAGAAGAAGATGAGGAATGGTATTGATTGTTGTGGCTGAACTCGGCCCAAGGAATGAGTTGAACCCTGTCATCTTGAGAGGAAGACACATATATACGGAGGAAGGCCTCCAAGTCCTGATTCACCCTCTCGGTTTGACCATTGGTCTGAGGATGGTAAGCCGTGGAAAACTTTAACTTGACTTGGAGGGCTTGACACAAACTTCGCCAAAATTTGGCTACAAATTGTACTCCACGATCCGAGATGATCTCTTCAGGAAGACCGTGAAGTCGGAAGATCTCTTGTATAAACACTTGAGCCAACTTGGAAGCTGACGGAAGACCGGTGAGAGGGATGAAATGTGCCATCTTGGTGAACCGGTCAACTACCACCCAGATGGTATTAAACTTGTTGCAGATAGGTAGATCGGAAACAAAGTCCATCGACAAATGGGTCCAAGGTCGACGGGGAACAGATAATGGAACCAGTTGCCCCGAAGGCGACTGGCGGGAGACTTTGTGTTGGGCACACTTTGGGCAGGAGGCAATAAATTCCATAACGTCCTTCTTCAGAGTTGGCCACCAGTAGGACCTAGAAATAAATTCAAGGGTTTTCTGAATGCCTGTATGTCCAGCAAAACGGGAAGCATGGGCCCAATGCATGAGCTTCTTCCTTAGAACTGGCTTAACAAAACTTTTCCCTGGTGGAGGCGTAGAGTCCATCCCTACCGTGGAGAATGCCAACGGATTAATAATAGGATGCTTGTCTGCAGACTCGGACTCATTTTCTTGCTCCCATGAGCGGGAAAGGGCATCGGCCTTACGATTCTGAGAACCCGGACAGAACTGGAGTTTAAAGTCAAACCTAGAGAAGAAAAGTGCCCATCTGGCCTGACGAGGATTCAGACATTGTGCGCCTTTGAGATATAAAAGATTTTTGTGGTCGGTAAGTATGGTGATTGAGTGGGAAGCTCCCTCCAACAGGTATCTCCACTCCTCCAGAGCGAGCTTGATGGCTAGCAACTCCTGATCGCCAATGGCATAGTTGCGCTCAGCTGGGGAGAACTTCCGGGAGAAGAAACTGCAAGGATGTAGATGTCCATCTTTGGCCCTCTGGGATAACACTGCTCCTACTCCAACGGAGGAGGCATCTACCTCTAAGATAAAAGGAGAGTCGGTGTCGGGCTGTTTCAGAACTGGTGCAGAGATGAACCGTTGCTTCAGAAGGTGAAAGGCCTGTGTAGCTTCCTCGGACCACTTGGACGGATTAGCACCTTTCTTGGTTAATGCAGTGATAGGCGCCACAATGGTGGAAAAGTCTCGTATAAATTTTCTATAATAATTGGCGAACCCTAAGAACCTCTGGACCCCTTTGAGGCTTAAGGGTATAGGCCAATTCTGGATTGCTTGGAGTTTCTCAGGATCCATCTCTAGTCCGGAACCGGACACAATGTAACCTAGAAACGGAATGGTTTTAACTTCAAACACACACTTCTCCAATTTACAATAGAGGTGATTGACACGGAGACGGGAAAGAACCTCTTTTACCCAGAAACGATGATCTTCGAGATTATTAGCAAAGATGAGGATGTCGTCTAGATAAACCACGACATGGCGGTACAAGATGTCCCTGAAAATCTCATTCACGAAGTGCTGGAAGACTGCTGGAGCGTTGCTCAATCCGAAGGGCATGACGAGGTACTCATAATGTCCGTCACGGGTGTTAAAGGCGGTCTTCCACTCGTCACCCTCACGGATTCGGATGAGATTGTAGGCACCCCTCAAGTCCAGCTTTGTGAAAATAGTTGCACCACTAACTCTATCAAAGAGCTCGGTAATCAGGGGTAAAGGGTATCGGTTCTTGACGGTAATGTCGTTCAGACCTCTGTAGTCGATGCACGGACGCAGACCACCGTCTTTCTTCTTAACGAAGAAGAAGCCTGCGCCGGCTGGAGAAGAAGATGGTCGGATGAAACCCTTCGCCAGGTTCTCTTTGATGTACTCTTCCATGGAGTGTGTCTCAGGCAGAGACACTGGATAAGTTCGACCTCGCGGTGGAACCTTCCCTGGAATGAGGTCGATTGGGCAGTCCCATTCTCTATGAGGAGGAAGGATATCAGCAGAGGCTTTACTGAACACGTCCGTGAAGTCTTGATATGGAGGAGGCGGAACATCAGATGACCTGGGGAAGGAAGAACAAACAGGAAGAACTTTGGCTAAACAAGTCTCAGCACAGGAGGGACCCCATGCCAGTATTTGCGTAGTCGTCCAGTCAATTGATGGGTTGTGGAGACGGAGCCATGGAAGGCGTAAAACCACTGGATGTGTGGCTCTTGGAATCACTAAAAAAGAAATATACTCAGAATGAAGAACTCCCACTCTCAGACGAACTGGAAGAGTCCTTAAGGAAATGACTGCGTCAAAAATCTTGCTGCCATCCACGGCAGTCAAAGAGATGGACGAGGACAGTCTCTCGGTGGGTAGGGACCACCGTTTAACATAAGCTTCGGTTATGAAATTCCCAGCTGCTCCGGAATCAAGGAGGGCAATGACGTTCCTGTAACGTTGAGCAATTTGGAGCGACACTGGGAGGTTACAGTCATGAGGAGATGGAGAGGAGATCATTACTCCTAGCCGGCCCTCTCCTTGGCGAGCTAGGATCTGGAGTTTCCCGGACGTTTGGGACAGGCATTGATAGTGTGCGACGGAGCTGCACAGTAGAGACAGAGAGACTCAGAGAGACGTCTTCGGCGCTCAGCGGGAGATAGACGGGAACGACTAATTTGCATAGGCTCATCCTTGGATGGAGATGGTTGACGAGGAGGAGGAGCAGAAGATTTAGGAGTAGATGATCTTCCTCGCTCGGTTGCTCTCTCTCTGAAACGTAGATCAACCTTCGTGCAAAGAGAAATTAGCTCATCCAACTTAGAGGGCAAGTCTCTGGTAGCTAACTCATCCTTGATGCGTTCTGATAAGCCATGCCAGAATGCAGCATACAGGGCCTCGTCGTTCCATGCCAGTTCGGATGCCAGGATTTTAAACTGTATAAGATACTGTCCCACAGTACGTGTTCCCTGGCGTAAACGGAGAATCTCAGATGAAGCAGATGTTATCCGGCCTGGCTCGTCGAAGATGCGCCTGAATGTAGCTACAAAGTCAGTATAGGAGGATAGCAGGGGATCAGACTTCTCCCATAAAGGTGATGCCCAGTCAAGGGCTGAGCCACTCAGAAGGGAGATGATATAGGCAATTTTGGTACGGTCACTGAAGAAATTGCCAGGTAGAAGCTCAAAGTGGATTTCACATTGATTGAGAAATCCCCTGCAGAACCTTGGAGATCCATCAAATTTTGCTGGCGTTGGAAGATGAAGATGTGGACTGGAAATGGGTAAGGTGGGTGGGGTTACAGCTGGTGTCACTGTAGTGGACGCACCGGACGTGCCAGGTCCACGGAGGGTCGTTTGAATCCCATCCAGCCGTGTAGAGAGATCCTGGAGACAGCGGATGATGTGGCCCTGTGCAGCCTCCTGATGTTCAAGTCGGGCTGCCAGTTCTTGCATCGGCCTGGTCGCTTGATCCTGGTCTCCGGCTGGATTCATTAGGTCAGTGCTTACTGTCACAACTGAGGGCCTGAGCTGACGGGAGGCAGCCTCAGTTGTAGGGGCTGAGATGTAACGGAACCTGGGAGGTTGTATCAGACCCCTAGACATGTAAGTAACATGTAGAATAACTGCCCGAAGGCGTGACCACGACAACCAGGATAAAAGTCAATGATGTTTATTATGACAAACTCCGTAACACAGCAGCAGTAAAGGAAACATAAAAGTCAACAGAGGATAAATACAATTCCTGGGTACTACAGGGTGGCAAGGGCCACAGGCACTGGTAGTGTGAGACAGTTCTTATAATCTTCTAGTTGGAAAGTCCTTACCAGGCCTGACTGTAGCAATGGAGAGAACCCAGGATCGTACCAGCTGGTGTTCCAGGAAAGGCTGGGCTGCTGCTGCTGAAGATAAAACGGCTGCTGTGGATACTGGCTGGAACCAGACTGTTGTTGGTACGGAGTGGATACTGGCTGGAACCAGTTAAATAATAAACAAACTTGAGAGCGATGAAATAATAATGAAGTTTGGAGTTTGAGAGCGGTGAAATAATAATACCGGTGGAGAGTGGTAAACTGCAGAAAGGACACCGGCCCTTTAAGAGAAGCTGTATACTGCTGGAAGCTGGGCTGGAAGCAGGTGATTGATAATGAAGTTTGGAGTTTGAGAGCGGTGAAATAATAATACCGGTGGAGAGTGGTAAACTGCAGAAAGGACACCGGCCCTTTAAGAGAAGCTGTACACTGCTGGAAGCTGGGCTGGAAGCAGGTGATTGTTGTAACTGGAAACAGGTGAGTCCAGAATGGATCGGAGAGTCAGGCTACACCGCAGATGGAATGCTGGTGCGGGTCTCTATAGCAGAAGTCTGGAGACAGGAGCTGGAACCTGGAAGACAACCACAGGAGAGAGACAAACTGGAACTAGGTTAGACAACCAAAGCACTGACGCCTTCCTTGCTCAGGCACAGCTTACTTATACCTGCAGCAAGGAAGGGGTTGGCTAGGCAATTATGCAAATCAACAATACAGACAGCAGATTGGTGGAAATGATCAGATGACAAAATCCAAGAGGGCTGCGCCCATGCAGACACTTGGAGGGAAGTTTGGTTTGTAATCCATGTGAGAATTGAAACAGTAATGGCGACGCCGGCCACAGGAGACGCCAGACTGACAAGCGCACATTTAACCACGCGGGCACAGCGGAGGCCGCGGCTGATGAAATCACCACTCTGACATTCTGCATGTGGAAACTCAGGAACAGCGGGATCCGGTCCTGGAACGCTGAGCCAGCCTTAGGAGGCATCTGAAGGGTAAGTAATGGCGTCCAGATACCCGGATCGTGACAGATGGAAGACCACCAAGCATCCTTTGAACAGCTTAAGCGGTCACTGGTCGATGCATCCCTCCTGGCCAACCCTGACTATGAGAAGCCCTTCCAGGTCTACACTGATGCCAGCCACCATGGCCTGGGAGCTGTGCTATCGCAAGTGCAGAATGGTCGGGAAAGGGTGATTGCTTTTTCCAGTCAGAGCCTCAGGAAGATGGAACGTAATGACGAAAACTATAGCACGTTCAAACTGGAGCTGCTTGCCCTGATCTGGGCTGTGACAGAGAAGTTCAAAAACTACTTGGCGGCCACCCCTTTCGTAATTGTCACCGACAACAACCCTTTGGCCCACCTGCACATGGCCCGGCTGGGAGCGATAGAGCAGAGATGGCTGTCACGTCTTGCCAACTTTCGCTCATAAGTGACGTATCACAGTGGGAAATCCAATGGCAATGCAGATGCCCTGTCCCACCTGCCCACGGCGGACCTCGAGGAAGAGGAGCGAGACTGAGCCAAAGATGTTGAGACCCCAGTCTTCAAGGCTCCTAAGGAGCAGAGACCTATCACCACCTCTGACCCTGTTGCTGTTGCCACAGACCCCGCATCTGAACTAAGTCCTCAAGACGCATTGGGAGTTGATAGGGAATTGATCCAGAAGGAGAATGCGTTGATCCGGAAGCTCAAAGAGTTTCTCCGCTGGAATGGTTGGCTGACCAAAGTACAGAGAGTTACTGCAGATCAAGAGCTGGTCAAACTATTGAGACACCGGGATCGCCTGAGCCTTCGACAAGGACTTGTAATCCGCACTAGTCTTGATCCTGGGACCCACCAGCACATCCATCAGATTGTGGTACCAAAAGAACGAGGCCGCTTCCTACTCACCGCTTATCACAGCCAGTCCATCCACTTCGGGACACAGAAGACTGAGGCGACTCTGAGGAGGCGGTACTTCTGGATTGGAATGTGGGCTGATGTTGAAAGATGGTGCCGTGATTGCATGAGGTGTACCTTGAAACACCAGAAAGATCCCCTTCACCCGATTCCGAGCAGCCATCCAGCCGAACTGGTGGTGTTAGACCATGTGAAACTTGAAACAAGTTCCAATGGCTTCCAGTAAGCCTTAACGATCATGGACCACTACAGCAGGTTCCTAGTGGTGGTCCCAGCACGTGACCTGACCACAAAGGCAACAGCTGAGCTCTTCATGAAACTCTTTGTCCGACCCTATGGGTACCCTGATCGGGTCCTTACGGATCAAGGCCCTGCCTTCGAATCCCGACTGTTTCACGAATTGTGTTCCATGTATGGATGCCGTAAATTGAGGACCACCGCTCTCTCGCAGAGGACCACCGCAGGGGAACGGCCTCTGCGAGAGAGCCAACCAGACCGTGGTAGGAATGCTCCGAAGTCTCTCTGCAGAAGCCAGGGCTCGGTGGCCCTACCTTCTACCGGCAATGACGTATCTGTACAATAATATGGAACACTGCTCGACAGGGTTCACGCCTTTCTACCTGATGTTTGTGAGGCAAGGCAAATTTTCCAAGGACCTAGTGCTAACCCCAGAGGTTGGAGAATTGGACACACAGCAAACCGACTGGGTCCAAGAGCATCAGCATCGTATTGAGACCGCCAGGCAAGTTGTAGAGAAGCAGCTGGAAGTTGTACATGTCCAGAAAGAGAGAAATTACAATGCTGACGGACGGCCGGTGCCTCTGCAAATAGGCGACAGAGTGTGGAGGAAGAAAAATCGTTGAACAAGCAAGCTCGACACAATGTTCTTTACACCACTGTGAGAGTCCCGTCTGATGACCGGTATACCTACCAGATCAAAGGAGAGGATAGTTGGCTCAGCACTGTGCCCCGTGACCAATTGAAGTTGTGCACTTCTGAAGAGCCGGTACTGCAGAAGGAGGGGAGTCCTGTGGCGGAGGGATGAGAGCCCCAGGGAGGTATACCACTTGATGACCCCATTAGGTTGTTGTTGTTTATGGGAGGCACCATTCCCTACCCCATTATCAGGAGCACGGCTCCGGAGTTGTTGGATGACGCACTCACTGTAGACATACAGAACCTTTAGTCAGACATCTCTGGCTCAGCTGATAATGCTAATGTAATCGGTGTCAGGAGGTCAGCACTAAAGGCTACTTTTTGTTTAGTACTTTGAGTCACCCTAAAAATGTGTGCGGACACGCCACCTCTGTGGTACCCTTGAATTAATCATATGAACTGCCACTGCAGCCAAGGCAGCCTAATAGTGAGCCCTTGGAACAGGGACTGCAGAGAGTAACCTCGCCTTTCTGGTTGCTAGGCAACAGCAGCAACCGGGGGGAGAGAACAGTAGGGCGCCAGGACCCAGGACCTGTGACCAGTACCCCAGCAACGTGGGAAACCTGGTCCGTTGCGGATTGGCTCCGTGGAACATGCGAGAAGGAGGAGTCTGATGGGGACCCAGAGCTGAACGGCGGCCTGATCGGAGAGTGAGGAGAGCACGGCTGCGTGGGAGAGAGGTGAAGCCGCTGCAGGGAGTGCAGGAGAGGGAGAGCTGCAGCGCAGAGAGAAAGGACACTGCTAGCTGGAGCGCAACGGAGCCGGCTACCGCTGTACTCAGCAATTGGGGGAAGACGCAGCTGGCCGGAGCGTGTCGCCGCCAGCTACACGTGGGAGCAGCCGCCCAGAGGGGAGAGCTCTGGTGCGCTGCGGTGACAGTTGGAGAGTCCTGTGCAAGCTGCCACGAGGGTGTTCTGAGGAACAGAAGATACGCGGGGGACCCACTGCGTGAGAAGAGCACGAGAATACAGGACACGTAAGCCTGTCTGGTTGTACCAGTGCCTCACACCACACATATATAAGATAGCACGGCTCATAGCAAAAAGGGGCAGCTACCCTGAACATACCTCCCATTACCCAACCCATTACACTATGCTGGGTAAACCCCTGTGATAGTTAAGCAGTCAGCAGGTACCAGCAATGCAAGAGTGACACATAGCCTGCCTATTGAGTTATAATACTGAACAGTATCATTGAAACAGAACCCTGGTGTGGTTACTAAAGTTTATTAACCGCCTCACTCCAGCTTTAAGGGACAGAGTTGTACGAACCCCTGTCCTCACCCTGCCAGATAGAACTGTTTTATGACTTTACTAGTTTGCGCTAAGAGACTGTATGCTAAAGATGACTTACCTTTCCGTGGATACAAATATCCTTAGGAACACGAAGGAGCATAACTCTGTTAATTGGCTTACCTTTCTGTGGTTACTAATATTTTCATCACTGTTATTCATTGTTGCTGTGTGACATTGCAATTAGTCCATCCTGCACGCCTTCCTACAAATACTTACCTGATGTCCGTTGACATTATTCCAGTAGTTCACCATTAATGTGCAGGTTTTCATACTCGGAGACACTGATATCCAACGCAAATTAAGGTGCAGGAACTGAATGTTATTGTCTGATGTACAGCACCACCCTGTTGACAGTCTAGACATTGTGCCAATTTAGTGGCTGAACATTTGTTGCCTTACAATTTTCAAAGTTGGTAATTGTACCGTAATGTTTGATGTTGTACGTGATTAATTGACTAAACCATTTCTGTGCCTTTCAAGTTCGTAAACTGTGATTGATGCTTGCCGTTATCAGATGCCTTAGTAATAACATTTGTTGTGCTGATATATAGTGTATGTGCTTCACTCTAAACACGATTGACCTTACAGCGATGACCAACCACCTCCTTCAAAATAAACTTGTCAACGTCAACTTATACTTTATCTGCCGGGCCCTCTTTGGGGTATCCATCCTCCTGCCACAGGCTCCGACGGAAGAATCGAAGAAGCCGTGAGAGGGCTGGAATCAGCAAGTGTCTTCTGGAGAAAGCAGGTACAACTCTACTCCACCACAGGGGTGCTATAACATCAGGGGTTTGTGATATTAGTATGGCTGCTGCTGGAACTGGTCATCAGTGTTCTGCAACTGTCTCCTGTCACGGACAGTAAGGTTCATTTACAAGCGTGCTGCAGTGTGAATGCCCCCTTTCCAGTCATTAACTGGAAAGGGGGCTGTCAAACAAACTTGCATCCAGCTATTGCCCCTGGTTTGTGGGTCCACCCGAAAATGGTGGAAAGAATGAAAAAAAAGTCTGACCTATTCTCACTTTGGGACCTCTCTCTTTAGCTGTTAACATTCGCTTTAACTCGATATTGAGAGTTGGGTACATCAGGGCACTGTGACGTATTTGCATTGGTGCAAGTGTGCGCAGAAATCTGCTTATCAAGTGCAATTTGAAACTGCAGTATACATGTAGTTATTATTATGGAGATAGGTACCGCCGCCACCTCAGGGAATCAGTGCATTTGTGCAAATACTAGTGCTCAGTTTTGTTGTAAATTGCCTTTATTAGCGCAGTGACTCATTTTATTGTATAAGTAACTGTGTGTAATGTGACTGACGGACACTATTGTGCGTTGAATTGTGAATTGGTACTATTCTGTAGTCACGCCCCTTCCCCATGAAGCCACACCCCTATATGTCCCTTTGATGTATATGTGAGGGAGGGCGCCAATTTATTGTTTGCAGGAGGGTGCCGAACACCCAAGCACCGGCCCTGGTGACAGGAGTACATGTATGCATAAGGCACACAGGGGTAGATATATTATGTCACACATATTGTGTCACTATAGCACTTCCTGCTTCGCCTCTTTACTGGGGAGAAGCAGGAAGCACTAGCGATGAGATGTGTAAGCATCTTGTTTGCCAGGGTGGGGGTGTGAAACTCCCCCCCCCCCCACTCTGGTGATCCCCAACAGACCCCCCACAGCGCTTCAACCTAGTGCTAATGCGTTGTGCCTCACCTCAGAGCTGGCTCCAGTGGGCATGCTTGAGATCTCACTAGCCTCATGAGATCTCCCGTGCAGTCCACAGCCACTACAGAGCTGTCCCTGCTGTGGTGATGGGGCAACATCAGCTGCAGCTGTCAAAATCGATAGCTGCAGCTGTCAGAACGGCCAATGCAATACCGTTCATACATTGCCTAACATATCGGGACACTATCTTGTAGATAGCTGTGCCGATAAAGACAGGGACCATGTAGCACACATCTCTGTATTCATTCATGGGGGAAGCAGTATCAGCACACTTAATAGATCTACCTGTCTGTAGGGAGGGGGCGAAGGTATCCGATTGCATCCCTCTTCACAATCCCAGACCTCCTTCCCATCTGAATATGATGTTGGTTCCTGCAGGCAAACTCCTAAAAATTTTAGTTTTCAGAGTTTGCTGAATACTATTAATGAATGGACTCATTAATAAAAAATACCAAAACTTCAGTTTCTGCATGTATAAAATGCCCATAAAGGATGATGAATAGACCCCTGTATCCAGTGCCGTAACTAGGTGTGTGCCGGCGGTGCCTTGCACACAGCGCATATGCGCTGTGGGCGCAGGACCCGCAGAGCCACACTGTGCTATTCTTTTAATACGCTACCCTGGTCCCGTCAGCTACAGCGCTGCCCGCTGTCAGGTATGTAGCTGTGCGCTCAGCTGCATCACCACTGGGCACACCACTACATACATTTCCGTGGATAGCGCCACAACTGCATGCTCGCATACTCTGCCTCCTCCCCACTCACGAATCTCATCCACCTCCGGACGCAGCTCGAGCGCTGCAGTGGCTGCAGCCCTCCCTCCTCCACAGGCAGCTCGGCACCGACACTGCAGCCAGCACTGTATTATTTAGGGCAGCCACCGCGTGCTTGATTGCGCTGGACTGACTTACAACTTCATTGCCGGCTAGCTGTAAGTTCAGTGATTCTGGCGGCAGGTATGTGAACGAAGTTCTCCCTCCTCTCCCCCCCTCCCCCCCGCTTGTGTCAAAAAGGGGACGCTGTCTGCCGTAATGTGTAAAAAGGGGACGCTGTCTGCCGTAATGTGTAAAAAGGGGGACGCTGTCTGCTGTAATGTGTAAAAAGGGGAATGTCTGCCATAATGTGTAAAAAGGCACGCTGTCTGCCGTAATGTGTAAAAAGGGGATGCTGTCTGCCGTAATGTGTAAAAAGGGGGACGCTGTGTCGAAGTCAGAAAATATTACAGCACACACATTACGTACAAACGCCACATAGATGGCCTCCGTGTGCGTACGTATTCGGCCGTGCGTGCACATATTCGCAATTTGCATATGGTCGCTTCCGCGGTCCTGCGCATTAGAGCGTGGTATGAGTAATTACAGTGGAGTTTGTACTCGCATGGAAAAGCCACAAAAGACATATCATATATCTAATCCATATATTGCATAAATCCCCCACTGACTGCTTCCTTTTCTAATAGCATGAAGATCGGTCACACATAAATTAAACTCCCAGAGACACAAATACAATGGCCTTATTTACACAAAGCTTTGAAAGTCTATGAAGAAGGCAAACACCTTTGTTTATTCCTATTATTCTAGGGTAGCCCAGTTTCTATCGAAAACAATAAGTACTGGATTGTCATTGTCTTGTCTGAAGACAAGACAAACAAAAAGACAATACCCAGGAATCTAGGCTGAGGAGAAACTCAATTAGCAATAGCTAACAAAAATACAAACCAGACATTTAGAAATATGAGGTAATAACATTCATAGTCTAAACTCTTGGAGATGTATATATTTATATATATATATATATATATATATATATAATTCCTAACAAATTGTAATAGCAGGAGTATATATATATATATATATATATATATATATATACACGAGTATATGGATATATGTGGATATATGTATATCTTGAGGATGGAAATAGATAATCATATCATGTGTGGGATCATATTGTTCAGAGTCACGGAAACATTAATCTGGTGGGAATAAGAATATTATCATATATTACCACATTAAATTATTAATAATACCAGATTTATGTATGATTAATGTGATGGGTTTAACTGGTCATGGGGCGGGAACTCAGATGCAAACAAGAGAAATCACATCTCAAGTCTTAGCCATCGCCCACTTCTTGAGCTGACCAATGATCCCCGGTGCACAGGATATGTCCCACCCCCGAACCAATGGAAGAAGAGCACACAGTGTCTATTGTATTATGTTTTGATCTACTGTATAAAGAGCCAGCTGCATGCCAGGTCACTATCACAGACTCTAAAGGTTATCTATCCAGATGACTGAGGACCAGACTGGGAAGCGCGGCGAAAACCAAACACGTATGTACCATTGACTGTAGCCATTATTCTTTTGTATTGTATTGCTTTGTTATTGTAACCCCCTTTCAGTAATAATATGTTGTGGTGTCGGAACCCGGCATTTTAAATACAAACTGATGTCGTGTTTTCCTTTCCCTGCTAAGGTTATAAGTATTACTATCACATGTATAGCTGTTAAGGGTTCATGGTGTATCTTTGGGTGTGTACGCACTGAGTGTACTTTGTACAGCCAGCGCGGCGTTTGTATGCAAAGTACGTACACGGTATGGGGCTCTGTACGCTAATGGTGTAATAAGTACGTAGGTTGAGGATTAAGTACAGCGGCCACAGCGGCTCCATTTAAAGTGTATGAAATGTCTTTTTAAAGTGTTGCTTTTAGTTCTGTAAGTAAACCAGCATTTACAATTGGAAGCATCGTCCGGTTTCCACATGCTCACAGCCTAACAGGTCATAGCAGACTTAATCTATCAGCAAAGGTCGGAAGGTTATCCTACGTAACCTTTTCTTGGTCGATGAATACACTGAAAACCCTACTTGTGTGCTGATTAGATGGCGTCTGCTCTGTATGGTCTGCAGAGGTGCTGGTAGAACCCGTAAAACACAGGAAAAAAGCTATTTAAAAATCTGTGAAATTTTTTTTGGTGCCAAAAAGCGTACACAAAGGGCACCCATACTTTGCATACCCTCTCACATTGTTGCCGCAAGATTCAGATTGCTAGATTCATTTAGATCTGTGTGAAACCGGATACATTTGTTGCTATATAGTTAAAACTGAAATAACAGTGTTTGAGGAAGTAAATATAAAGCACAACATGCAAGTTTGGCCCGGTCGTTAAAGGATTATACAGGGGAAAAAACTGGGTGTTGTGTTAAGTGAACGATTATAGTTAGTATTGCTCACATTTATAGAGACTGTGTGGTTTGTTGAATTGCGGACGTACGGTTTTGTACACGTGTCTCGGTCAAAGTACAGGACTGCGTACGCAGCGTAAAAGACACGCACGGTCACGTGTTTACACAAAGTGCGTAAGAGTGCGGGCGCTAAGTACAAATTACACAATAGTGTCGTTTAGTTAAAAGGTGGGACAGTAGCCATGCTACAATAGCACAAAACTACCCGGTTTCTAAAGCAGATTAGTATAAAACTTTTGTTTAAACTGTATTGCCTCTGGGGGTAAAGCTGCCAATCAGAACGAGTGAAAATTTTCTGTACAGAAAAACAAAGTATATTTGAATGAGTGAAAGCAGTAGTGAGTGGAGCTGAACCCAGGAACTGAAGTGGTCTAAGTGGCTGGAGTGGTAACACTGGGTTAATAGAGGCCCGGTGGCATAGGGTTCGCTACCTTGCGTGATTAGGAACTGAAGTGGTCTAAGTGATCTGAAGTGGTCTAGGTGTCCCATATAACTAAGTGATCTGGAGTGGTCTAGGCTAAGTGGTCTACAGCAATCGTAGGGCATATAGAGAACTAGTATCTATAGGCTGTGCTATTGCATCGAATGTCCGTGTGTTTTGCACAGCACAACGTGATACCATTGTGTCATATGCGCTGTGGAAGAGCATACGCAGACGTGATTGTATAGACAAAGGGGTTTTTCTTTGATAACGTCTGGAAATCTCCCTGGTGGGCTTCCACTGGAAAGGGTGAAGGATAGTTATCTAATTTCTCTGTTTTTCACCCTACAAACAATTCCAGTTGAAAGATACCGAAAAGGAATTTTTCGCTGCCTCTCTCAGGAAAATATTCCAACAGAACTTCCACCGAAAGAAATTACGGTGCTGTAAGGTCTGATAGGAGCCCTAAGTTGGGTACATCGCCTTCGCTATCGACAGTGTATGGTAGTACCGGCCAACGTGGGCGAGAGCGAGTGGAAGGCGCTCGGAGATACTTCCACCGTCTACTTACATTGAGTATTTTGGTGTTTGTGGGAATTTATTTTAGTTATTAACAAGACTCACAAATATGGGAGCAAGTTGCTCAAGTGAGAGACGTTTGTGCAGGGTTCAGGCAGAAGAGTTAGGACCGAGAAGGTCAGAATTGCGGCCAAAAGGGTCAGCAAGGTTTATCATGTGTGAAAAATATGGTTCACACACGGAAGTTTTATGCAATGAATGGGTACGTATGACGGACAAAGATAGGGTACCATTCCCTAGGGTGGGCAGCTTTGAGCCAGAGGTATTGCAGAACTTAAGGATAAGGATATGTCTGATAAAATCCAGAAAACAAAGGATTACACATACAGATTTTTTAAATTTATGGCAGCAAGAGGGGGATGTGCAAAGGGAATTAGCTCGCGCAGCAGGTTCCAAACCTAGCGGGAAAGCAATGGCGACCGCACCACCACCACTATATATTGTTGTGTAGAAAGTGGCTACAAGCAATGGTGCATTGGTACAGGATAGGAATGTGATTGATAAATGTACTAACGCTAACCCTTGCCAGCTGTATCCCATTTTAAATTTTCCACAGGATTGTGAGCAGGAAGATGAGCCCAGTACGATATCGGCACTCTCTCTAGCAGCCACCATACAGGACACCCAGGTGGGCTCGGCCCAACCACCAAGAGTTGTAGCAAGGCCCCCTAGCGGAGGGATAAGTGAGGTCGTGTCCACAGGTAAGTACGGTACCATACACTATGCAGAAACAATAGCCCCTCATTATAGAATCAAACCAGAATGACATAATTGAATTAAATCCGGTCAGGGTGATTGCAGTCCCCAATGGGAAGAATGACGCTCAGGGAGTAACTCCCATCAGGAACATTGCCATGCATTGTCCCTGGTCCCGAGCAGCGTTAAGGTCAATTATGTCTGAATTTCCCGATCCCAGAAAAGATCTAGTCGGATGCCAGAGGTTCATTAAAGAGTTAGGTAACGCCCATGAGCCCACAAACAAAGATTGGCGAACAGTGCTACGAGTGTGTTTACCCTCAAATATTGACATCACGAAATTCATAGCAGACAGTAAGTTAGATGCAGAAGTACCTCTCACTGATGAATACAATCAGAACGTAAAACAAATCAATCTGCAACTAGGAGTGTATTTCCCTACTGTTGTCAAATGGAATAAAATTTTCTCCATAAGACAAAAGGAAGGTGAAACGGCATCTGAATATTTCCATCGGGCACTGCAGGAAATGTCTAGATACACTGGGATCAAGGACATTAAAGATAATGCACATCACAGGGAGGTAGCTGTTACTGTATTAATGGACGGGTTAAAGGAGGCATTAAGAACAAGGGTACAGACCTCTCTACCTAACTGGAGAAGAATCTCGGTGGCTGCATTGAGAGAGTCTGCTGTCGAGCACGAAAGGAACATCAGTAAGCACAGGGAGTTACAGGGGGATAAGCTAATGATGGTAAGTATACAGGCTCTTACAGCAAAACCCCATCGGCCGAAAACCCAGACCCCTGCTGTTTGGAAAAGACCTAGAATATGCTACATTTGTAAAAAGGAAGGACATTTTGCCCAGGATTGTAGGAATAAAGGTACACATGACGTATACCGACCCCCTAGACCAGAATACGAACCACACTACAATTCACACAATTGGGATTAGGGACCACATAGGAGAAATTACGAGCCACATGCAGAGGAAACAAGGAGGTACCCACCAAGGAGAGATTGGCAGACCTCCGAAAATTCTCAGTTACCCCCCTCACATATCGTAGCTGCCAATGCGCTGCGGGAGGGTCGCAATACACAATAGGGGTTGGGCCACACCCGTAGTCTATAGCCAGTGATATTGATTGCTAGCCTTGGTAGTGAACCTGAGGTCACAGTTGATGTAGCTGGTGTACCATTACCATTTCTTGTAGATACAGGGGCGGCCAGGTCAGTGTTGAATTCCACATCAGGTATGAAGACCACGGGAAAAATGATTTCGGCAATGGGAGTAACAGGAACGGTGCAACAATATCCTTTGTGTAGACCTGCAGAGATTACGATAGGGCCCTTGCAAACCAAACATTCTTTTCTGCTGGCTGCATCGGCTCCGACTAATCTACTCGGCAGAGACTTATTGTGTAAAATGCGGTGTGTCATATATTGTACTCCTGAGGGTGTCTTCTTGGATATACCAGCGTTTATAGCTGTCTGTCGTAATGTGTAAAAAGGGGACGCTGTCTGCCGTAATGTGCAAAAAGGGGGATGCTGTCTGCTGTAATGTGTAAAAAGGGGGACGCTGTCTGCTGTAATGTGTAAAAAGGGGGATGCTGTCTGCCGTAATGTGTAAAAAGGGGACGCTGTCTGCCGTAATGTGTAATAAGGGGGACGCTGTCTGCCGTAATGTGTAGAAACAGGACACTGTCTGCTGTAATGTGTAAAAAGGGGGAATGTCTGCCGTAATGTGTAAAAAGGGGGACACTGTCTGCCGTAATGTGTAAAATGGGGACGCTGTCTGCCGTAACGTGTAAAAAGGGGGACGCTGTCTGCTGTAATGTGTAAAAAGGGGGAATGTCTGCCGTAATGTGTAAAAAGGGGGACGCTGTCTGCCGTAATGTGTAAAAAGGGACGCTGTCTGCTGTAATGTGTAAAAAGGGGGACGCTGTCTGCCATAATATGTAAAAGGGGGATGCTGCCTGCCGTAATGTGTAAAAAGGGGGACGCTGTCTGCTGTAATGTGTAAAAAGGGGGACGCCATCTGCCGTAATGTGTAAAAAGGGGGACGCTGTCTGCCATAATGTGTAAAAAGGGGGATGCTGGCTGACGTAATGTGTAAAAAGGGGACGCTGTCTGCCGTAATGTGTAAAAAGTGGGCGCTTTCTGCCGTACTGTGTAAAAAGGGAGACGCTGTCTACTGTAATGTGTAAAAAGGGGACGCTGTCTGCCGTAATGTGTGTTAAAAAGGGGACTGTCTGCTGTAATGTGTGATAAAAAGGGGATGCTGTCTGCTGTAATGTGTGGTAAAAAGGGGACTCTGTCTGCCATAATGTGTAAAAAAGGGGACGCTGTCTGCTGTAATGTGTAAAAAAGGGAATGCTATCTGCCGTAAAAGTGTAAAAAGGGGGACTGTCTGCTGTAATGTGTAAAAAGGGCGCTACCTGGCATAGTGGCTCTACTGTGCGGGGTAATTTGAATAATGGAGACTACTGTGCATATGAATTGGTATTATTTTGTGGCCACACCCCTTCCCCATGAAGCCATGCCCCTATATTTTTGGCGCGCGCCTACGGCGTGCACTGCCCCTGTTTTACATAAAGGGGGGGGCGCTGATGCAATTTCTTGCACACAGCGCTAAAATGTCTAGTTACGGCACTGCCTGTATCACTTCATATAACAATCAAACTCCCTTACAGCCATTTTTTAATATGCATGTCTATTGCATCAACCTTCTAAGCATAGGCGTTTCTATTAAGGGTGCAGTGTGTGTGGTGCATACGGGCCCCTAGGTTCAGGGGAGTCCCACACTACACACACTGCACCCATATAGTATACTTACCCCTCAAGAGTCCCGCAATGGCGACCCTGCAGTGCGGGCACAAATCACTTGAAAAATGGCCGCTGCGCCCATTTTCAAGTGTTTGCGCATGTGCACTGGAGATGTCCCAGGGAAGAAGTCATGGGCACCATGCTTCCGGAGACCTGCGCATGCGCAGTAGACCATGGCATTACGCCAGAGTTTGCTTGCTGCCAGAGAGGAGGGGGCCCACAACGGAGGCTGCACGCGGGTCCCCTCCTCTCTTAAAATGCCCCTGCTTCTAAGTATTACTAGAATATGCCCTTACTATCCAAAAATGCAAACCAAACTCTTAATTCATTCTGCCGTATCTCGGTGTAGTTTGCATGGGTTTTCTCCCACACTTCAAAAACATACTGGTAGGTTGTCTTCTGAAAAAATAATTAGTATATGGGGTTATGTCCTACTTTCACTAGTCAACAAACAGCAATAAATTAACTCTACCACTGTTTGCCCCTGTACCACTCTCGCCATCTATAGATGGCAAGAGCAGTATAGTCCCCATTGCCAGCAAAGGGGGACCCATCGCTGCCTTTCCGGCTCAGCAAAGCCTTCCGGGCATTCCTGGGGCGACACTGGGTGAAGCTATCATGCACATGCACAGATTGGAGGTCGCACATGTGTATGAGGGATCAGTATGATTTACCGACGATCGGAATGCCGGCTGTCAGTATACCGTCAATGGCATTTCAATCGTCAGTATGCCAGCAGTGGGGTGAGCGCAAAGAGTCCCCTGCCTATGGTATGCATACTTGCCACTTGTAATTGTGACCTGCCCCATGATGCTCAAAGCTAAAAGCCGCTGAATTTTGCAATGATGGGGCAGGGCCCGATAATGCAATTCTACGTGAATTGCCTCATACAACCCCAGGTTGCCCACTTCACTTTGGAAGTGTGCACCATGCTGGAGATGGGCCAACTCTGTCTGGACTCCAAGAAAGCCCCATGAAATTTGGGACTCTCCGAGACATTCTGGGAGAGAAGGTAAGTATGATGCTATGTTGATTTTATGATTCAGAATAGAAATTAAACATGAATCATGGGTATGGGCAGTATCAGACAGGAGCATGAAGGACCCACCAGGGGAAACACAGTGGTAGGGGCCCATTTTTAGGAGTTTTGCAAGTCTCCAGGGGGGGTGTGGCCAGCTGCCACAGAGGCTTGGCTAACCATTAGAGAGTGCATGGGCTGGGCACCTTGATAACTATAGTAAATACTGATAGTGCATGCATGATAATGTACCATATTAATAATAGCAATGCACTGTAGAAATTACACCATAGTCCTGTGCAGTATAATGTAATATGTATAATGTATAATTCAAAAGCACAGTTTGGAACTTGATCTCTAGAGGAGGAAGTGGGGGGCCCAGGCAGTGGGGACCAACGGGAGTTTCCTTTGTACCCCTGTGAGCCAGTCCAACCCTGTGTATGGGTATTGTTTTTTAAATTATGCCAATTATGTGTACATTGTATTTGGTAACTTATATTGACTGTGCTTGTACATTTTTACATTTACGGTTGCAAACAGCTCAAAAACACTAGGTAATCATGAAATGTACAACAGAATTTTACTTGCAGTAAAGTTAGCGACATAAACCACATGGTGGACACAATGTAATCCTTATTTTGAAAGTGCTGTAGCACAGGGAGAAAATACATATCTCTCTTGATTAACATAACCTCTTACTGGGTGTAGTATGGCTGACCAGTGGTCAGGAGACCGCCGGTCAGCATACCGACGCCGGGATCCCGGCAGCATACCGATGCCGGGATCCCGGCGGGGAGGGGCGAGAGCAGCAAGCCCCTTGCGTGCTCGCTGCGCTCGCCACGCTGCGGGCTCGGTGGCGACCTGCGGTTGCCACGGGTTCTATTCCCACTCTATGGGTGTCGTGGACACCGACGAGTGGAAACAGTCCCTGTTGGTCAGCATGCCGACCATCGGGATAGTGAGGGGTCGGGATGCTGGAATCGGTCATGTGACTGTCGGTCACCCGACCGCCGGTCACATTAATACCATCCCTCTTACTTTACGGGGCCCAAGGCAAAGAGGTTTGTTGGTACTTGACTGGATTTGGGCTGATCATGTGATTCATTGTCCTGTTCACATTTAGCCACTTTTATTTCACTCAGATCTGTGCTGCTGTATTTTGTTCTGGAAATGCTCTTTTGATACACCTATGTAAAATATGTATAAATTACATATGGGAGCTGTAAGCAGGCATGTGCCACCTGCTGACAGCTCCCTCTGTGGGACACAGAAAGGGCCATACAAAAGTATGGCTGAGCTATGTGTAGAGGGGACTGATTTATATGCCATATTAGAGAATATATCAAACTGATTTAAATATTTGTTATTACTATCTTCTTTTCCTAACAGAATTGCAGTGGCCTGTAGCCCTCCAGCGAGAGCACTGCTCCCATTAGACGCCCAATGTGTCAGAGGTAGCCGTAGCAGGAGATTTACCATTAGAAGATTGATAGGGGCTCCATCAATAAGAGGATTTTTGGTCACTTACCATTAAATCCTTTTCTCTAAAGCAGGCTGGGGGCACTGCGTTTCTCTGGCAGTGAGACTCTGAACCATGGGACATTCAATAGCCGCCCCTAGGGTAGGGAACGCTCAGGCTGCCTGACTGGAGAACTGGGCGTCAAAAATGGCGACGCCTGGAGGCAAAAACCTGAAAACTGTAAAAATGCACAGATGGAGGACAGGTAGCTGCATGGCAGACCTGATCAGCCGAAGCACTATGTCGCGCTGCCCAGGATATCACCACAGTTTTAGTGGAATGTGTCAAAACCTAATCTGGTGTCAGTTGCCATGTACTAGAATAGGCTCAACTGATGACCGAGTGAAGTAAACTCACAATGTACTGCTTTGTAGCCGGCCAACCTCTGCGCATTGTAAAGAACAAGCTGAAAATCTGTGCGGCATATAGAAGAAGTCTTGTTTTAGTAACTCCACAGAGTTCAGACTATGTTTAATAAACCCAGATTATCACAGTCCCGGGTTGGCGAGGAAAAAACTGGAAAGAAAATATTCTGATTTAAGTGAAACATCGAAAAAACAACCTCCAGCTGGAACCTGAGAACCTTACAGAAACTTGCTTTATTGTCATTGAAAATTAGAAAAAGTGGCCTGCAAGACAAAGATCCAAACTAGGAAAACGCATTAGACTGAGGCAATAGCCATAAGGCAGACCAGCTTTCATGTAACTGAAAGTCTACTGAATACAAATTTTCAACTGGAGTATGCCGGAGAACCGAGAGGACCAGAATAAGATCCCGCTGTGGTACCGTGGACAAAATGGTGGATGAAAATGAAACATACTCTATAACAAGGTTTGAACCTGAGAAAGAACAGCTCTACATCATTGGAAATAAATTTACAGAGTCAAAAGGTATACCTAAACCGGCTTCCAAAACCTCCTGTTGGAAGGGAAAGAAAAAAGAGAGTAGCGAAACTTGGAGGAACCTCTCTCTCACCACAAGATGCAGATTTTCCATACCCTAAAGGTAACTCCATGATGAAACTGTTTGCTGAGCTTGCAGCATTGTACAGACTAGTGATAGAGAGGAGGATGGTCAGTTTGTAGAAACAGACTCTTGCAGTGTGTAGAAACAGACTCTTGCAAAGCAGATCTGGACGTAGTGTGGAAGACGGCACCCGGGACCTACCAAAATTTGAGAACGTCAGTGTACCATGACCTGTGTGGCCAGTCTGGAGCCACTAGAAGTCCCACACCTGGTAATTATTGAGCCACTTGAATACCCTAGAACTCATTGTGGGAAATGACACGCAAGATGAAAATGCCTCAGAACTGTCATGAAATCCATAGTGGAAGCCATCCATTTCCTCAATGTCCCACAAAACTGTTGAACTTTGAAGTATATCGAGGGGCCATAAGATCCACCTTTGGAAGGACCCATGTCTGAACTAACTGTTGAAAGACCTCTGGATGGAGAGACCACTCCTCTAGGAGAATGTGATTCTGCTGAGACAATCAGTTTTTGGAATTTTCCACTTCCCTTCCAGCATGAACACCGGTGAGAGTGCCAGAACTATAATGTCTGCTTCAGGAAAGAAGTTGGGCTACTTTGCCCTTGTACTTGTGCTGTTTATGCTGTCCTGATGATTTACATATGCAACTGCCCTGGCGATTGGCCAGGACTGACAGGGCTCCTAAGAGAGAAATAAAGATGGCTGAGGCATGATAACATCGATTATAAGGGCTGTTTCCAGTACCCAGAGGCCTTGGAGCCGAAGATGTAATATCACAGCTCCCAAAGCTATGAGACTCCCGTCCATGGAAACAATGACCCAAGAGATGTGACCAAGGCTCGACTTTGTAGGAGATGATCGGAAACCAGTCACCAATGCAGAGATTGCTGTTGATCAGAATGAGAAACTGAGATGTGAGGGATGCCGAGTACCTAGTCCAAATTGGAGAGTTTCCCAGTGGAATTCCGGTCAGTGGAACCTGGTGTACCAAACAGTCTCAAATGAGGAGGCCATTGTGCTGAACAACTTCACGCACAACAAGATCGACGGACAAGGCACCGACAGTACTATTGTGACCAAGTTCTGTATGGTTCATGGTTAATATTTTCCGACAAGAATATTCTCTGTAGAGGTTTTGAAAACCACACCCAGGAACAAAAGGTGGTGACCAGGTATTAGAAGAGACTTG
The DNA here is from genome assembly GCF_028390025.1 of Pseudophryne corroboree. Taxonomy (NCBI): domain Eukaryota; kingdom Metazoa; phylum Chordata; class Amphibia; order Anura; family Myobatrachidae; genus Pseudophryne; species Pseudophryne corroboree. The sequence goes on from NC_086446.1 coordinate 247,461,323, forward strand.
ATCCTGAAGCATGCAAACTAGGTGCGATTGTAGCTGTGAAACTGAATCGGCCTTTCAGAGCAGGCTGTTCAAAGTTGGTATGATCGGGATAGTTTCTTTGCGCAGCAAAGTTTCCAATACCGACCTGAGATGATGTCCTGAATCAAAGTGTCTGGAGACAACTGCATTTAATGTTCTCTAAACTAAAGCAATGTCTGGAGACTTGCAACAGGACTAGGTGGAAAGTGACCTTGTGAGGCGCTAGGCTTATTTGGCGCCTTAGCACCATAACACCAGTGGCACTAGAAAAAAACTGCTCCTAGGAACCAAACTCATGACAGGGAAGACACAGCTTTGGCAGACTGCCCTATAATGGAATCTATGGCTTGAAAGAGTGAAAAACAGAAAAGCGAACATCGTCTTTAATCCCAAAATGGGATTGTGCCATCGCAGTATCCAATTCTGGCTCAAAAAGAATGCTCCCACCAAAGGGAAGAGATTCGAAAGAACGTTTTGAATTTGAATCGTATTCCCAGTACAGAGACAAAGGGCCCCTCAAGCTGAGACAGCTTTGAGCACCATCTTGCACGACTCAACCCACATATTACGCTGCACTGCAAAATTGATCTGCCAAGTCCAGTAGTTTTACAGTATTGTTATGCAGCTGGTTTGTCCTGTTCTTCCTCAGGGCTGCATTAGACACCCGCATAGCCGGGGGAACTCAGTAGCCTGAAGCCGCCGCATAAAACCCGATCAAGATAGTGCCACTATTGTAGACTGTAACAGCACTGCGCATCCTCTACAAGAGTGAGACATCCACAAGTCCCTGGGTCCAGTTGTCTCACAGAGACTGGAATGCTAATGGGGAAGCAACTGTCCGCTCAGCTCCTGCCTTCGGCTACATAACGCAAGCTGGTCCAGACTCCCTGCAGTCGCTGCACCCCTGCTGTACGCTGCCACAAACAGCATACAGAAGTGCTGATAGAGAGGCCTCTAATTCAAACTTAAAAATACATATACGCGGATTCAGAAGAGGGAACTGAATACCCGTATTACAATTACTATTAACCACCCCCTCCCAAAATGAGGTCACATGACAGCAAAGCCACAGCGGATGCCAAAAGCCAGCAGCTGAAGCAGTGCATTAAGGCAAGCTGATCCTCCAAAACAACCTTTGAAACAGTCTACTCTGGGTCCAGTAGACCCTATGCAAAATATACAGCTGAATCTACTAGTACCTGGCATAAGAGAGCTGAATATTTTCAGAGAGCTGAAAATATTATCCCAATCCTCATCCTCTAATGCTTAAATCAAATACCCCCTTTGCTCGTAGTGCCCCTAGGCCATCTGAACCAGAGAGAGAAAAGAGAGTGGTACAGAACTGAGACTGTCTAACGACAGGGCTTGTTCCGAACCAAGTCATGAACCGGAGCTTCGGAGAGTTGGGGAGCACTGTGCATTCAAGGCATGATGGCGTTGTAGGTAACGAAAAAAATAGTGTCCAGGAATAGCATATGTGGAGGCTAAATAGTCAAAGGAATGGAGAACTCCATCCTGGTAGAGTTGGCCTATTGCAGAAACCCTAAAAGAAACCCTCCAAACTGCGAATTTCAGGAAAATCCATATTATGCCATATGGTGGAATATGAATAAATAGTAGGGTCATTTAACAACTTTTCAAATGCTTTCCACACTTTCAAATCCTGTTGTAACAAAGGGGGAAGACAGATGTTTGGAATATGCGCTAAAATAAAGGATCGGTATGGGATCCCGACAGCCAGAATCCCGGCAGCGAGCGCAGCATGTCCTCTCGCAGGCTCGCTGTACTCTCCACGCTTCGAGCCCAGTGCCACACTATTATATTCCCCCTTTGGGTGGTGGCATAGACCACCACTCGAGTAGGAATCCCGGGCCTGGGTCGGGATTCTTATCGCCAGCATTTCCCCGGTTGTCGGGATTCCGGCGTCAATATACTGACCGTCGGGATCCCAACAGCTGGTAATTTCACTGCATGGCAAGACAAAATGGCAGAGGGGAAAATGGAAGAACCGCTTTATCCAGGAGAGCCACGGGGAGATTACCATAGTCCCCTAATTGAGCTAACTGCATGGCTAAATAATATCAGTACATGTCCAGCAGTGCCAGGTCGCCATCACTCCGAGATCTACACAGTGTTTTACCAACAATACATGCCCACCTAGAGCCCCAGATAAGTGAAGCAACACAACGGGAGATTACTTGAAATTGCGAGAGTGGAATATAAACTGGGGAATTCTGAAGTATGTATAAGAGTTTTGGCTGGATAATCATTTTAATTAGATATATACGGCCCATAACCGACAAGGGAAACTTCTGCCATATTCGAGTCATAGTAAGTTATCAAGCTGAGGGGTTAAATTTAGTGCAATAAAATCAGCAGGAGAATGCGAAACCTGGATATCAAGATACTTAAAATGTGTGCACCACCATAAGGGGAGATTATAGTAAGGGGCTTGTATAGCAGAAGAAAGTAATGGAGACACCACTGATTTGTCCCAGTAAATATAGACAGCAGAATAAAAAACAAATTTCTGTACCAGGCCAAGGAGGGCAAGTAGGGAACACAACATATCTGAAAGTTTTAAAATCATGTCATCAGCATGTAGGCCAATTTTTTCTTCATGACCTGCAACCTTTATATCAGTAGTGGCTCTAATGGTGCACACTAATGGCTCTATGGTGAGCCCGTAAAGTAAAGGGGACAGCGCCAGCGGGTACCCCTGTCTAGTCCCTCTCTCCAGTAAAAAGAAGTCGGTGTTGAAACCATTAACTCTAGCTGCTGGACAGAAATATAACAGTTTAGTCAATGCTAGGAAATTGGGGCCTATCCCAAACTTTGTCCAGACCACCCAAAGGCATATCCATTCTACAGAATCGAAAGAACATGCTGCGTCCAAGGATATTGCGACCGCATCGTCCATCTCCTCGCCAGCCAACCTCAAATAAGTAAATAAACGGCATAGATTAAGAGCAGTACAACTGCACAGCATGAAGCCCGTCTGGTCCGAGTACACCAATTCTAGTACCACATTTTTAAGTCGGAGTGCCAGCAGCTTCGCCAGAATCTTGATGTCAGTTGACAGCAAGGAGATAGGACGATACGAGTCAGGAGAAAGAGGATACATGCGAGCTTCGGGATAAGTACCACCAAGGCTTCCGCCATGGAAGGGGGAAGAGATTAAAGTTACAGGTGTTACTTTAAGTGCCAGTTCCTAGGTCCCCACCGCAATCCCACAGTCCAGTGTTCCCCAGCCTTGCTGTAAGAGAAAAACATTTTATTGAAGCTATATCCTTGTTTTATCGAATTATTTCCACTTATTAAAGTTTAAAACCTTCCACATTTGTTGTTATAAAAGAGGTCCACGCTTTGCAAATCAAGTCATATACAGATATTAAGATTATGAGCCTAACTTGGAAAACTGGTTTGTGGTGACTGTATTTTGTATACAGTAATCGTACTTCGCAACTTTCACTTTTGGAAGGATAGTGAATCCATCGTGGAGACCAAAATTCTCTGTAACTTTCCTTGCAAAGTGTTCCTCCTTTGTAATTGACCTGTATGACTAGAATTCTTTATTAGCTCCCCAAAGAAACCACTGGGCTACAAACAGGGGCATTAGTTAATACTAGAAGCCTGGAGGCACGGTAGTTGTTGGTGCCCCCCTTCCCCCCTCCATTCCTTACCAACATCCCTATCCCAACAGCATCCCTATCACTGCTAAAACCCCAGCAGCACCCAGACACACACTCCTCCCCCTGCAGTCACTGCCTGCACCCCAGCAGAGGGTGACTGAGGAAACAGTGGGTGATGAGAAAGCAGTGTGTTAGGTGGAGGCAGTAAGTGACAGGGACGCAGTGTGACATGGGGAGGCAGTAGGGTGAAAGGGGGAGGCAGAGAATGACTGGAGAAGCAGTGGATTTCAGAGGGAGGCAGTGTGTGACATAGGGAGATGGGAGGCAAAGGAAGGTAAAGGGTGACAGGTAGAGACAGTGAGTGGCAGAGAGAAGCAAGGTGTGGCAGGGAGAGGCAGGGGATGACATGGGAAGATAGGGGGTGACAAGAAGGCAGTGCAAGGCAGAGAGAATCAGTGGGTTGAAGGGAGAGGCAAATGGTGGAAGAGGCAGTGGGAGGCAGTCTGTGAAAGGGAGAGGCAGCTGGCAAGGATGGGCAGTGAGTGGCAGACAGAGACAGTGGATGACAGGGGGAAGCAGTAGGTGTTTAATTTGTTCCCCTCCACATCCTCAACTATGGGATCTATCCAATTAGCAGTGAAGGGTGCGATGTTCCGTTGCCGCAGCGTTTCAATGCTGGCACCCGATCTCGCACCATATGCGGTCGGAAATCAGCCTCGATTCGCACAAAATTGCTCGGACCTCTATGGGGTGGCGAGCACTTTTATGTGAATTCGGACCACCGTAAAGTGCGGCCGCTGCCATGATGACTCACACCCACAAGATCATCATGACTAATTTGATTGACCCCTATATGTGTTCCCATTCCCCGCCCATATCCCAGTCCATGCTTAATGTTTCCCCCCTCATACTTCTCTGCTCCCCCCTCCACATTGATCATCATTCCACATTTTGTACTCCCTAATTACCTCCCATCTCCAGGCTACCGAGGCAACCCCTGACTACTGGCTGAGAGTTCCGAGGAGTCATCAGCTTGAGCCCGTGAGGCACATTAATAACTTTGGGGTTGGGGCCCACAGTTTGAGGACCACTAGTATACAATGATCAGAAGGCAAGTAGCCAGGGAACCACAGGACCTGACTAAAGCCTATGTTCATAGGGGGAGATGTAGTAAGCCTTGGAGAGAGATCAAGTATTAGCCAATCAGCTCCTAACTGCCATATTACAGGACGTGGTTGGTTGGCACTAAGGGGGTTATTCAGGTTGGATTGCAGATTTTGATAAAAAGCAGACTCTTCAATCCTTTTTTTCGCATGCTGGGGCTGCCCATCACAGAGCAAGGCCGCCCAGCATGCTGACCGTACTGCCCAGCGTCTGCAATTTAATTGCAAAGGCAGGAGCTTTGCCGCCATTTTTTCCATCAGAAAATGCCACCTACCTCACAAATGCGATTGCATTGGCTGGGCCATGCAGGATGGGACCTGTGCATGCACATTAGCAGTGAGAACAGGGATATTGTCATACCTCCCAACTTTTAACCTATCATAAGAGGGACACACGTGCGGCGAAGCCATGCTCCCGAAAAAGGGGTGTGGCCTAGGGAAAGGGGTGTGGCTTCGCGTGAGGACTTGCGATCACGAGCCACGCCCCCGTTTTCGTCACTGAGGGGGCATGCCCAGCGCTCTGTGAGCCGCTGGCATGCCCCCTCTCCGTCTGACTCCAGTGAATAGTCGATTCACCGCTGCTCTGCTATAAGCAGGGCAGTGAGAGACAGAGCCTCCCAACTGCTCCCCCCACAGTGGGACAGTCCCCAAAAAACGGGACTATCCCACGAAAATCGGGACAGTTGGGAGGTATGTATTGTGGTTGCATTGCGTTGCAACCTGAATAACCCCCCTTAGTAACAATAGGTTCAGAGGGGAAAGACTGCATAAGAAATTGGAGCCAATATCTACAGATGCTACAGGACAAAATATTGGAAGGGTTTGTGTTTAGTAGCTATTTTCATGAAATTGTGTCCTAGCTAACATCTAAATTGCAGTGTAAAAATAAATATCTCCATTTGTATCCTACATGCAATAGCAGCCAGAATTTACCCTGCATGCAAAAAGCAAGTAAGGTATTTTCACCCCTTGCACGCCACACTGTTTGTCCAGGTGCAGTTATTTGCTTCTTTTGACTTTAACTCCGAACTCAGAAACAGGACTATTGTGTGTGTAGTCTATGCCTATAGGGGGTAATTCCAAGTTGATCGCAGCAGGATTTTTGATAGCAATTGGGCAAAACCATGTGCACTGCAGGGGGGGCAGATATAACATGTGCAGGGAGAGTTAGATTTGGGTGGGTTATTTTATTTCTGTGCAGGGTAAATACTGGCTGCTTTATTTTTACACTGCAAATTAGATTGCAGACTGAACACACCCCACCCAAATCAAACTCTCTCTGCACATGTTATATCTGCCTCCCCTGCAGTGCACATAGTTTTGCCCAATTACTAACAAAAATCCTGCTGCGACCAACTTGGAATTACCCCCCTAGTTCAGGACTTCTGGACTTCTGGACTTTTCATTGCCAGACTCATAAATTAAGCACTGATTCAAAGCATGAAAGTTTTTATTAATAAGGCAGTTTATTGTATATAGCACTTTTGTTTTTGTGAGTTTTTGTGTTTTGTATGCAGTGAGGCTTATCTTCTTTATTACACTTACTTGAAGATTTGCACTAAACCATAGCAACATAAATGCAGTGTCAGCAAGTGCCTCTCAATGCATTTTGTGCAACAAAATATTGATGTAATTTTTAATGGCGATAGACAGCCTTCTAGAGAATTTATATTTACCAACAGCCATTAAAGATAGTAGTCACATTAGAGTGCCATAGCTGAATGCTTGCAAAGGTTTGGGTCCAAGCATGAAGGACACTAAACACAGCATTCAATGCAGAGAGCACAATCATTGGCAGAACTACCAACAGTGCTTTGCACCAAAGCACCAGGCCGAAGCACCGTGGGGAGTGTCTGGCAGCGACCACCGTTGTGGGAGAGAATGGGGGGAGGGGGGGGGAAGAGATATCAAGCTTCCGCGGCGGCATCTGAGATGTTAATACATCTTGTACCGCTGTTTCCTTCTTCACCTTGGTGAAGAAGCAAAACAGGAGGTTTTATTGTGCGGGTATAATACATTTACCCCTCAGTTCACAGAAACGTTTCGGACACCCTGTATACGTGCTGGCTGCCTTACCCAGTTATAAGTAGTGCCGCTTTGTTTTGCTGACCTGCCGCAGTATTGGACACAGCACTCAGCTTGTCTAACTTCTATAAGCCTGTCCCCAGACTTCTTTGAAACTAATCAGCGTGACTCAGTCACCGTATGTAGTGATTATTACAACTATTACTAAGAGACAACGAATAGATGATTATTGAAACATAGATAATTTACATCTGCTGATTAGATAACAATATAATTAATTAATGAATAACGCAGCAGTGGCTGTTGAAATCCTCAGACATACACAGTGAGCAGGAGATATTGCTTCAAGCTCAAATAGATACATTCTATGTCTTTATGCTAAATGTGACACAACTGAGCAGATGCAATTGCAACAAATGTTTCTAAATGAACTCTCCAAGCTAATGTGGCAGCTGTGAATAAAACAACGTGTTAACATTAATGTTTAATGCTGGTTGGGAAATCTAGCCTTATCAGGTGCCATATATCAGGATAATAAAATCTTTATTCAATACATGGTTACCCACACACATTTAATGAAGGCTTCTCTCGCTTAATAATTATAATTATATCAGATGCTTAATGGTGATACATAATCCGGGAAGTAATATACTGACATCTGAGTAAGGTGTCATTTATTCTTAAAAAATAAGGTGTCCCTTCCTTAGAGATAACAACGTCTTGATTATATAACTGCTGTAGCTGATTGACATACATTATATTATCAGCGACACAGCCTTTAACAAATGAAGAAGTTTTTTTGCTGAGGATATATCAATTAAAAGAAAGATATACCCTTATGCATTATCATTTATGTTAATGATCATAAACAACTGAGGAAGATATTTATTTCCCCGGAGTATATCATATATCTATACTGAATTCATAGCATCACCTGTGTATTTCACACTTTATTACACATCTGATTCAATTAGATAGTGCGACAGCTGCTGTGTTACAAATAAGTTGGTACTAACAGCTTTTATTGTTACAAATATCTAGGATATTACTACAATTAACATCTTTATCACCTTAATGCCTCATCTAAGAGCCTAATAACGACTGAAACATACAAATAAATTCCAATCCTATTATGGAATAATAGAGTATATATCTTTGGACATTGGAATAAGACACGTGGACACACATTTTAAATCTTCAAATCACCTTTATTTTCATTTGCACTATATATGTTTTGTTTGTGTCATAATTTTAACCTCTATGTTTCGCTTATACTCACGATTATGTGTAAGTAATGTACACGATTTTTAAATAAATACTAATAAAAGTTAAATTTTAATCAAATATAGGCAGATGTGATAACCAGGTCTAGTCTTCCTTTTGTGCACCGACAATACAGTCCTTTCCTTCTTCTTTTTTGTGTATCTATGACAACTGTAGTTGGTAGCACCCCCATAATAGATGGTAATTACCACGAATCTAAACAGGGGTTTATGATGGAACTTATGTTTCAAATATAGATTAAGTCAAATACAGTGTGTGTGCAGATACAATTTTTGTTTTCTTTGAAACTAGCCAATGAGTGTCTGGGGGTGAGTTTACAGAAGATTGACAAGCTGAGTGCCACGTCACATGCGCTGGCAGGTCAGTGAAACAAAGCGGTGCTGCTGATCCCTGGTAAGGCAACCAGCACATACTGACTGACCAGCACCCCCGTACAATGTGTGGTCGGCACTGCAGACACTATAAATTGGAGGGTTCTGCGCACTGAGTGTCTTTGTTCTACAACTAGCTGGGCTGTGCTGCTCGTTCTGATGGGTATTCCAACCCACCTGTACGTTAATTGAAATGCTTAGTGGATATACCACAATAGAACTACGCTCAACTCCTAACGTGTGTGTGTTTTACTAATGAATAGGTGGAGTGCACATCAGAAGCAGTATATGGATAATGTATATACAGACCCAAATTGGAGTTAGCACTTGAATATAGGAGTCACAGAAAAGAGGATTTTAATACCTACCGGTAAATCCTTTTCTCCTAGTCCGTAGAGGATGCTGGGGTCCACTTATTGACCATGGGGTATAGACGGTTCCGCAGGAGCCATGGGCACTCTTAAGACTTTTCAATGGGTGTGAACTGGCTCCTCCCTCTATGCCCCTCCTCCAGACTTCAGCTATAGGAACTGTGCCCAGGGAGACGGACATTTCGAGGAAAGGATTTACTTTAATACTAGTGGTGAGATACATACCAGCTCACACCTCAACCATGCCACACACATGGCAATCAACATAACACACGCCAACAGGCATGAATCAATTGCAGCAACAAGCTGAAACTAACACAACACAACTTGTGTATAACTAAATTGCAGGTAAAGTACGCACTGGGACGGGCGCCCAGCATCCTCTACGGACTAGGAGAAAAGGATTTACCGGTAGGTATTAAAATGCTGTTTTCTCATACGTCCTAGAGGATGCTGGGGTCCACTTATTGACCATGGGGTTTATACCAAAGCTCCAGTACGGGCGGGAGAGTGCGGATGACCCTGCAGCACCGATTGACCAAACTTGAGGTCTTCATCGGCCAAGGTATCAAACTTGTAGAATTTTGCAAACGTGTTTGACCCCGACCAAGTAGCTGCTCGGCAAAGTTGTAATGCCGAGACCCGCCGGGCAGAAGCCCAGGATGAGCCCACCTTCCTAGTGGAATGGGCCTTCACCGACTTCGGCAATCCAGCCGTAGTATGAGCTTGCTGAATCGTACCTCTGATCCAACGTGCAATAGTCTGCTTGGAAGCAGGACACCCAATCTTGTTGGAAGCATACAGGACAAAGACTCTGTTTTCCGAATTCGAGCTGTTCTAGCGACATGAATCTTCAAAGCTCTAACTACATCTAGAGACTTTGACTCAGTGAAGGTGTCAGTAACCACTGCACCACAATAGGTTGGTTTATGTGGAAAAAAGAAACCACCTTTGGAAGAAAACAACTCTGCCCTATCTTCATGGAAAATCAGGTAAGGGCTCAGACACCCGCCAATGCCAAAAGCATCACCACTCTCCAAGTGAGAAACTTTAACTCTATGTCTCGTAGAGGCTCAAACCAATCCGATTGAAGGAACTGCAACACCACATTAAGGTCCCATGGTGCCACTGGAGGCACAAAAGGAGGCTGGATGTGCAGAACGCCTTTCACGAAGGTCTGAACCTCTGGAAGAGAGGCCAATTGTTTTTGGAAGAACACTGACAAGGCCGAAATGTGGACCTTGATTGACCCCAATCAGAGGCCCGCCTCCACACCAGCCTGCAGAAAATGGAGAAAACGTCCCAAGTGAAACTCTTCCGTAGGAGCCTTCTTGGATTCACACCAAGACACATACTTTCTCCAAATACGGTGGTAATGTTTCGACGTTACTCCTTTCCTGGCCTGAATAAGTGTGGGAATTACTTCTTTCGGAATACCCTTACGGGCTAGGATCCAGCGCTCAACAGCCATGCCGTCAAACGTAGCCGCGGTAAGTCCTGATACACGCACGGCCCCTGCTGCAGCAGGTTCTCGCAAAGAGGAAGAGGCCGAGGATCTTCTATGAGCAACTCCTGAAGATCTGGGTACCAAGCCCTCCTTGGCCAGTCTGGGGCAATGAAGATTGCTCGAACCCTTGTTCTTCTTAGGATCCTGAGAACTTTTGTGATCAGCGGAAGTGGAGGGAAGACATACACTGACTGGAATACCCACTGGGTCACTAGCGCATCCACTGCTATTGCTTGAGGGTCTCTCGACCTGGGACAATATTTCTGAAGCTTCTTGTTGAGACGAGATGCCATCATGTCTACTTGAGGAACTCCCCAAAGACTTGTCACCTCTGCGAAGACTTCTTGGTGGAGGCCCCACTCTCCTGGATGGAGATCGTGTCTGCTGAGGAAGTCTGCTTCCCAGTTGTCCACTCCCGGAATGAAAATTGTTGACAGAGCTTTTGCATGCCTTTCTGCCCAGAGGAGGATCTTTGTCACCTCTGCCATTGCTGCTCTGCTTTTCGTTCCGCCCTGCCTGTTTATGTACGCGACTGCTGTTACATTGTCCGACTGGATCTGCACGGGATGGTCTTGAAGAAGATGTACCGCTTGTCGGAGGCCGTTGTAAACGGCTCTCAATTCCAGCACGTTAATGTGAAGGCCGGCTTCCTGACGACCATTTTCCTTGGAAGCTTTCCCCCTGAGTGACAGCTCCCCGGCCTCGGAGACTTGCATCCGTGGTTACCAGGACCCAGTCCTGAATCCCGAATCTGCGTCCCTCTAGTAGGTGCGGACTGTGTAGCCACCACAGGAGTGAAATCCTGGCTTTTGACAACAGGACTATTTCTCGGTGCATGTGAAGGTGGGACCCCGACCACTTGTCCAACAGGTCCCACTGGAATACTCTGGCATGGAACCTGCCAAACTGTATGGCCTCGTAGGCCGCCGCCATCTTCCCCAACAACCGAATGCACTGATGGATCGACACACTGGATGGTTTCAATAATTGTTTTACCATTTTCTGGATTTCCAGAGCCTTTTCCACCGGAAAAAATACTCTCTGAACTTCCGTGTCCAGAATCATCCCGAGAAAAGACAATCTTGTTGTCGCTTCCAATTGTGACTTTGGATAATTTATGATCCAACCGTGTTGTTGGAGTATCGACAGGGAGAGCGTGATGTTTTGTAACAACTGCTCCCTGGATTTCGCCTTTATCAGGAGATCGTCCAGATAAGGAATTATATTGACTCCTTTTTGACGAAGGAGGATCATCATCTCCACCATCACCTTGGTAAATACCCTCGGCGCCGTGGAAAGACCGAAAGGTAACGTCTGGAACTGGTAATGGCAATCCTGAACCGCAAATCTCAGATAGGCCTGGTGAGGAGGATAAATGGGAACATGCAGGTAAGCATCCTTGATGTCTACAGACACCTTGTAATCCCGCTCCTCCAGACTGGAAATCACTGCCCGGAGTGATTCCATCTTGAACTTGAACCGTTTCAAGTAGAGATTCAAATTTTTTAGGTTCGGGATCGGTCTGACCGAGCCGTCCGGCTTCCGAACTACAAAGAGGCTTGAATAAAACCCCTCCCCTTGTTGCGGCAAAGGCACCAGGACTACGACCTGGTCCTGACATCATTTTTGGATTGCCGCTGTTACTGCTTCTCTTTCTGGAAGAGAAGCTGGCAAGGTTGATTTGAAAAATCGGCATGGGGGAACGTCTTGAAACTCCAGCTTGTATCCCTGGGATACTATTTGCAATACCCAGGGATCCAGGCCAGACAGAATCCAACCTTGGCTGAACAGTTTGAGACGTGCCCCCACCCGAGCGGTCTCCCGCAAGGGAGTTCCAGCGTCATGCTGAAGATTTGTCAGAAGTAGGGGTAGACTTCTGCTCCTGGGAACCTGGAGCCGCTGTGGGCTTCTTTCCCCCTTCCTCTTCACCTTCCTGCAAAGAAGGGGGAACCTCTCGCTCTTTTGTATTTATTGGGCCGAAAGGACTGCATGTGTGTGTGATAGGTCTTTTTTGCCGGTGCAGGTGTAGAGGGCAAAAACGTTGACTTACCTGCGGTAGTCGCCGAGACTAACGCATCCAGACCATCGCCAAATAAGGTCTCACCTTTATATGGGAGAGCCTCCATGTTTCTTTTGGAATCCACATCCGCGTTCCACTGACGAATCCACAATGCCCACCTAGCTGATACCGCCATGGTAGCGGCTTGTGAACTCAAGAGTCCAATATCTTTAATCGCTTCTAGCATGTAGGCGGCAGCGTCTTTGATATACCCTAACTTAAGGAGTATCTCATCTTTATCAACCGTGTCAATTTCTAGTGACACGCTGTCTGACCATTTTTTAATAGCACGACTGACTCACGCGCAGGCAATAGTGGGTCTGTGCAGTGTACCATTGGCAACATAAATGGATTTCAATGTAGTTTCCATCTTACGGTCAGCCGACTCTTTTAGTGAAGCCGTGCCAGGTGCAGGGAAAATAACCTTCTTTGTCAACCTGGATAGTGCATTGTCTAACACAGGGGGTGATTCCCATTTTTTCCTGTCCTCTGCTGGGAAAGGGTAAGCTACCTGAATCCGCTTAGGAATATGAAATTTTTCTCAGGATTCACCCACATCCCTGCAAAGAGAGCATTTAGCTCGTGGGAAGGAGGGAACGTGACTTTGGATTTCTTTTCATTACATAAATAAGCCTTCTCCTGAGGTACAGGCGAGGCTTCTGTAACTTCCAACACGTCCCTTATAGCCACAATCATATATTGTATATTTTTTGCCAATTTATGACCTATTTCTCTAGAGTCACTATCGTCGACACAAGAATCAGAGTCTGTGTCGGTATCAGTATTGACAAATGGTCTCTTATGTGACCCAGAGGGGCCGCCTGCAGAAGGAAGAACTGAGTCCTGAAAAATCACATCTTCCACAGATTTTCTCCAGCATTCAACCTGAGATTCAGACTTATCTAACCTCCTGTTAATAAGATGCATACTGTCACATATTTATTTCACCCATGCAGGCTCTTGGTGTGCCGGCAGCGCCACCACATTACAACTCTGTGTCCCTAAAATGCCTTCCTCCGGGGAGGAACTCCCTGCCTCAGACATGCCTTACATGTGTACAGCACACACTCACAGACACACTGGGACTTATAAGGGGACAGACCCACAGCAAAATCTGTCAGAGGGACACAGTATAGGAGCAGCGAGTTCACAACCCCAGCGCCAGTATGTAATGTCTGTGAACACAGAATGCCCACAGACAACAGCGCTTTTACCATAGTCGTGCGCACGGGGGAAGGGGGGGGCCTGGTGCGCACAGGCACCTCCTAATATCCGGCACCCCCCTCACGTCACGCCTACTATTACAGTATGAGCACACACAGTAATGCGTGCAAGATGCCGCCAAGCCCGGCCAGCTGTCCTGTCACTGTTCTTCCCCCACCTCCTCCCGCTGCGCCCGCTGCCCAGTGACTCATAGTCTTGTGGGTAGCCGCACAGCCCACCCGACCTCACGCTCCCACCGCCTCTTGATGTCATATGCGCGCCCTCTCCCTACACATCCTGTGCTGTCCTCCTGCCCGTGCTCAGTATTGTTCCAAGTGTGTCCTGCCACTGCCGTCAGGTCAGGAGCACTCGGAGCCGCCACTTGAGCAGAGGACCCAGACAGACAGTTCAGCAGAGAGGATCCTGTCACTCACTGAGACTGTCAGTAAGTCGCCGCTCACTGCATGCTACCAGGCCAGCCAGGGGGATTAAAATTATGTATAATTTTATAGTGCAGTACTGTATGTGCACGACCCAGTAAATTAGCTACCCAACCCCCAAAAATTTAGATCTGTGGACTGTGGGAGCAGTGTGCACTCTGGAGAAAAAAAGAAAAGAAAACAAGGGTTACATTATGACGCTTCTTTTCTTTGTTTTATATATATATATATATATATATATATATATAATATACGATTGCAGGGGCAGCGCCACTCACAGGTCTTGAAACAGCGTTGTAACCAGTCAGCTGGTTAAGTCTTAGGCATCAGTAAGCATACCGCTAGCCCCCGCAGTGGATTTGGATGTGCTGATGGCTGCGGAAGCGCTTGCACCCATAGCAGTGTAAAAAACCCACCAAAAATGGCCACCGCCGCAGAGTTACATTTGACCTCTAGCGCTTGTCTCCCTGGAAGTGGACATTTTAAGTGGGTTTTTACAATGCTATGGACTTAAGTGCTTCTGCAGCCCCCAGCGCATGTCAATCCACTGCAGGGACTACCGGTATACTTAGTGATGCCTGTACCCACCCTCCCAAACTTTACTGGGGCAGCGGGCAGGAGACCCCTGACAATGTGCATGAAACCCCTAGCAACGAGTATGAGACCCCTGCGAGCATGGAACCCAGGGCATGAAAACCCTGACAGCGTGCATGAAACCCTTGGCGACATGCATGTGACCAGGGCCGGTGCAAGGTTTCTCGGCACCCTAGGCAAATAGTCTGCCTACTGCCCCCCCCCCCCACCCCCACACACACACCTTCCCACACATACCCACTTTCCAGCTCCCCTGGATATAAAGACAGTTTCTTAGATGTTTCACAGCTGCCATTGTCAAATAGGGAAACAATCTCGGCCAAACAAAAAATACAAAAACCCACTATGCACAATATTTTGCAGGTAACCCCAGACAGGCTGTAGTACAGGGATGCGGGGTGGGGGGAGTAAAGGCAGCAGTGGGAGGAGGGAAGGGGGGATATGGTGTATCCTCCACAGGGGAGGGCAGCATTGATGGGGCTATTCTACAGAGGGTAGGGCAGCAGTGAGGGGGTCTTCTCCATATGGACGGCAGCAGTGTGTGTGGGGGTAATTCTACAGAGGGGAGGTCAGCAGTGATGGGGTTATTCTACAGAGGGTAGGGCAGCAGTGAGGGGGTCTTCTCCATATGGGCGGGCAGCAGTGTGGGGGGGGGGTAATTCTACAGAGGGGAGGGCAGCAGTGATGGGGTTATTCTACAGAGGGTAGGGCAGCAGTGAGGGGGTCTTCTCCATATGGGAGGGCAGCAGTGTGGGGGGGGGGGGTAATTCTACAGAGGGCAGGGCAGCAGTGAGAGGGTCTTCTCCATATGGGAGGACAGCAGTGTGTGTGTGTGTGGGGGGGGGGGGGGTAATTCTACAGAGGGGAGGGCAGCAGTGATGGGGTTATTCTACAGAGGGTAGGGCAGCAGTGAGGGGGTCTCTTCCATATGGGAGAGAGGCAGTGGGGGGGGGGGGTAATTCTACAGAGGGGAGAGCAGCAGTGATGGGGTTATGCTACAGAGGGTAGGGCAGCAGTGAGGGGGTCTCCTCCATATGGGAGGGTAGTAGTGGGGGGGGGGGTTATTCTACAGAGGGGAGGGAAGCACCAACAGGCTATACTGTATATACACACACATTAATAATGTTACCAACATACACAATCATACACATTCAATTAAGGATGTGCACCTGAACTTGAAGCCCTCTGACATCAGACCCACTTCTGCTGTGTAGCCAGGTGCCCGCCACTCTGGAGCACAGTCCAGTCGAGAACCCGCTGCTCCTGCTGCTGCTGGGTACCCGCAGCTCCCTTCTGCACGGAGCAATGGCTGAGGAGCTTCCACACCCTGTCTCTGCCAGTCAGGGGAACGCAGCAATGAGGAAGGGGGGGGGGGGGAGGTGCTCCTGTGCAGAGATCCCCACCAAGGCACAGGGCGCTTCTGTATGGGTAAGACTTGGCCGGGCTGTGCGGTTGTGGGAGGCTCCATCCACTGCCAGAAGTCTGGCTGTATGCGTCCTGTGCCTCCTGGTGGAATCGCCTACCTGGGGGGACGGTCCGCTCTGCTCGACTCCCAGCTACTATGGATTACTCTGTCTAGCCCCGCTATAGTGCAAGCAGCGGGGGCCCGGGGGGTGGCGGCTGTTACCAACTGCAGCAGCAAGGTACGGGTGGGGGCGGCCAAGTGTGGAATTCTTATATTGCATTGTCCTCCTCGGAGGGTACAGGAGAGTCGAAGAACGCATTCTTCATTTTTTCACCAGGCAACCACAGCGGGCCGCCCCCTCAGGTCCCGGCGCCCATAGGCAGCTGCCTAAAGCTGCCTAATGGAAGCGCCGGCCCTGCATGTGACCCCTGAAATCAGGCAGGTAATTTAAAAGTAATTAGAAGCCTTACTGTGTGGCATCATTTGTAAGGGGCATTATTGTGTATGGGGCATAAAATGGTGTCAGGGCCATAACTGTGTGTAGCATAATATGTAATTGGCGTTACAGTGTGTGGTATAACGCATAATGGGTGTTACATTATGTAGCATAACGTGTAATAGACATTACGGTATGTGGCATAATGTGTAATGGGCATTACGGTGTGTGGTGCAATGGGCATTACGGTGTTTGGCATTGTATATTGGGCATTACGGTGTGTGGCATTGTGATTGGATTGCACAAACAGATCTAATTTTTTTTTTTATTCTTATTTTGTAACTTACTGGATTTGGCCAGGCCAGCCAGAGATAAAAATATAGGCGGTGCTAGACACACCATGTAGGCGGTGCTAGACCCGCCCCTCCAATCGTGCACCCCCTAATAAAATGTGCTGCGCACGCCTATGGCTTTTACACAGTAATTCGCACTAGTAATGCACCACCAAACACTTTGTGCCCCCCTTATTTGCACCCTGTACTTGTTGCCAGAAGTGGAGGAAAGGACCAGCGTTGTCTCTGCAGCTGAGGAGAGGAAATGGCGCTGAGCAGTGTGCTGGCTGCGTGAGGAAGAAGCTCCGCCCCCGCAAATGGCGCGTTTTTCACTCAGCAAGGCCTGTTAATATTTATACTGGCGGGGGTAGGGCTGTGCCAGCGGCATCTTATGCCCCCTTTGCGCCAGTTTAAGGTAATATTTTGCTGCCCTGGGAGCCCGCGCCCTGCAGTGCTCTGTGTGTGTGGGCAGCAATGGCGCTCTGCGCTCCCGCCAGCCACGCCGTACCTCAGCTGTCACTTTAGTTGCTAGAAGATCTATCTTCTCATACTCACCTGTCTTCAGACTTCTGGCTGTGCGAGGGGGGTGATGGCATGCTGTGGGAGTGAGCATCTAGGCACAGCTTGCGTTCAGTTCCCTTCTGGAGCTAATGGTGTCCTGTCAGCCAGAAGCAGAGCCATGAAACTCTTCAGGAAGTTGGGTCTGCTTCTGCCCCCTCAGTCCCATGAAGCAGGGAGTCTGTTGCCAGCAGTTCTCCCTGAAAATAAAAAACCTAACATAAGTCTTTTCAGAGAAACTCAGTAGAGCTCCTCAGAGTGCATCCAGTCTCCTGGTCACATTTCTAAAACTGAAGTCTGGAGGAGGGGCATAGAGGGAGGTGCCAGTTCACACCCATTGAAAAGTCTTAAGAGTGCCCATGGCTCCTGCGGAACAGTCTATACCTCATGGTCAATAAGTGGACCCCAGCATCCCCTAGGACGTATGAGAAATAACAATATGATGCAAATCGATTATTGTGAGCCAATGTATTTATTGTACACTGGCCAACCTAATGGTGTGCGGTTAATGCCCAGAATAAGGGATTTAGTCTCTTATAAAGTTCATGCAGGTTATAATTCAGACTGCGACGTCCCGCACATCTGCTGTTGATATGTCTTTAGAAAAAAAAATATATCAAATGCTGGTGTTGGTAAAAAAATCTTTAAAACCTTCACGATGCCCTATGCTTACGGTGGTGGCATAAGTGGGCTAATATGGGATCTCCGGACTGGTTTCCCCTCTCTGCCCCTGCCGCCCGTGGTGCGTCCTTGTTCAGACACCCCCTGGATGCAGGTAGGTCAGAGAGGTGGACCTGTCTAACGGTGGGGAAAGGATTCAGATGCCTCTCCCAACGCTTACAGAGAACTCACCGGTCGCCCGCTCCCGCCGCACGCCGTCACCGGCTTCCTCCGCTGTATGGTCTCCTAGCTCATCGCTGCTGACTTCGGGGTTGGTCCGAACACGTGAAAGAGTCTTTCTGATGAAGTCTTTAAATCTGAATCTGTAGTGATTTTTTTCTTTGTAATTGCTACAACGCGTTTCAAGCTTTCGGTCTTCCTCTGGGAGACACCACTGGTGTGGAAGGTCAGCAATCCTGGACAAACTGGGCTGCCGCGCATGCACTGCCTGCTGGGGACTTGGTGAGGTGATCTCACGAGTGACCAGTCTGTTTGCAGATGCCCAGACTTAAGGACATACCTTGCCCATCACCCTCTGTCAGCAGATCCATCTGTGGTGCTTCTGAGCAGTGCTGCTGACATCAGACACTGGTGAGAACAGAAGTGGCACAGATCAGTATTAGACACTGGGATATGCTGCCTGTATTGTTTGGCAGCACCTAGAAGGGAGGTGGCCTAAAGCCTATTTTTGCACCCGAGACCACCACTCGCAAATTCTACCATTGAGCAAATGATATCACCACCCAATCTCCCATCTACAGTCACGGGAGAACGCAGGGGCAATATTCAATTGATGCCCATTATCGCGCCCATTAGTATCTGGTTTAGCCACATAAAGCAGCTAACCTGACTAAACTAATGGGCACGATCATGAAAAGTGCCGTTTGGGCAGGGGGGGCTGTGAGCGGAAATGCATTTCCAAAGCGGAGCAACAATTGAATTGCTCTATTTAGCGGGCACACAGAGAAACAGTTGAATTCTCCATATCCCCCAATTATGACTATATAGAAGCTATAATTCCTGCAGATGTGTTTTTTTTCACTGGGGAGTAGCTGTGGAGAGTTCCCATCTATGCCTGGTCCTCTCCATTGCTTCACTTGGCCTGTGCATCTTTAGTTTGAACAGAAAAGTGAAGAAAAAGCTATTTGCATCTTCGTCCCTACTAGTGATGAGCGGGTTCGGATCCTCGGGATCCGAACCCACCCGAACTTCACCTTTTTTTTCACGGGTCCGAGCAACTGGGATCCGCGCGCCCGAATGTCATCATCCCGCGGTCGGATTCTCGCGTGATTCGTATTCTATATAAAGAGCCGCTTCGCCGCCATTTTTCACTCGTGCATTGGAGATGATCGTGAGAGGACGTGGCTGACGTCCTCCCAGTTTCTATGTTCAGTGGGCTGCAAATTGTGCTGCAAATATCTATGCTCAGTGTGCTGCAAATATCTGTGCTCAGTGTGCTGCAAGTGCAAATATCTACGTTCTCTGCCTGAAAAACGCTCCATATCTGACTGTGCTCAGTGTGCTGCAAATATCTGTGCTCAGTGTGCTAATTGCTTTATTGTGGGGACTGGGGAACAGCAGTATTATATAGTAGGAGAACAGTGCAGAGTTTTGCTGACCAGTGACCACCAGTATTATACGTTCTCTGCCTGAAAAACGCTCCATATCTGTGCTGCATTGTAGTATATATATACTAGTAGGAGGACAGTGCAGAATTTTGCTGACCACCAGTATAACTATATATATATATAGCAGTACGGTACAGTAGTCCACTGCTCTACCTACCTCTGTGTCGTCAAGTATACTATCCATCCATACCTGTGGTGCATTTCAGTTTTGCACAGTTTGCTGACCACCAGTATATACTATATAGCAGTACGGTACAGAAGGCCACTGCTCTACCTACGTCTGTGTCATCAAGTATACTATCCATCCATACCTGTGGTGCATTTCAGTTTTGCACAGTTTGCTGACCACCAGTATATAATATATAGCAGTACGGTACAGTAGGCCACTGCTCTACCTACCTCTGTGTCATCAAGTATACTATCCATCCATACCTGTGGTGCATTTCAGTTTTGCACAGTTTGCTGACCACCAGTATATAATATATAGCAGTACGGTACAGTAGGCCACTGCTCTACCTACCTCTGTGTCATCAAGTATACTATCCATCCATACCTGTGGTGCATTTCAGTTGTGCGCAGTATATATAGTAGTAGGCCATTGCTATTGATATATTACTGGCATATAATTCCACACATTAAAAAATGGAGAACAAAAATGTGGAGGGTAAAATAGGGAAAGATCCACTTCCACCTCGTGCTGAAGCTGCTGCCACTAGTCATGGCCGAGACGATGAAATACCATCAACGTCGTCTGCCAAGGCCGATGCCCAATGTCATAGTAGAGAGCATGTAAAATCCAAAAAAATAAAGCTCAGTAAAATGACCCAAAAATCTAAATCAAAATCGTCTGAGGAGAAGCGTAAACTTGCCAATGTGCCATTTACGACACGGAGTGGCAAGGAACGGCTGAGGTGCTGGCCTATGTTCAAGGCTAGTGGTTCAGCTTCACCTGAGGATGGAAGCACTCATCCGCCTGCTAGAAAACTTAAAAGAGTTAAGAAGGCAAAAGCACAGCAAAGAACTGTGCGTTCTTCTAAATCACAAATCCCCAAGGAGAGTCCAATTGTGTCGGTTGCGATGCCTGACCTTCCCAACACTGGACGGGAAGAGGTTGTGCCTTCCACCATTTGCACGCCCCCTGCAAGTGCTGGAAGGAGCACCCGCAGTCCAGTTCCTGATAGTCAAATTGAAGATGTCACTGTTGAAGTACACCAGGATGAGGATATGGGTGTTGCTGGCACTGGGGAGGAAATTGACAAGGCGGATTCTGATGGTGAGGTGGTTTGTTTGGGTGTAGTATGGCTGACCGGCGGTCTCCTGACCGCCGGTCAGCTTACCGACGCCGGGATCCCGGCGGGGAGGGGCGAGTGCAGCAAGCCCCTTGCGGGCTCGCTGCGCTCGCCACGCTGCGGGTTCGGTGTGCGGTCGCCACGGGTTCTATTCCCACTCTATGGGTGTCGTGGACACCCACGAGTGGAAATAGTCCCTGTCGGTCGGCATGCCGACCATCGGGAAAGTGAGCCGTCGGGCTCGTGGAGGAGGTCATGTGACTGTCGGTTAGCTGACCGGCGGTCACATGAATACCACCCGTTTGTTTAAGTCAGGCACCCGGGGAGACACCTGTTGTCCGTGGGACGAATATGGCCATTGACATGCCTGGTCAAAATACAAAAAAAATCACCTCTTCGGTGTGGAATTATTTCAACAGAAATGCGGACAACTGGTGTCAAGCCGTGTGTTGCCTTTGTCAAGCTGTAATAAGTAGGGGTAAGGACGTTAACCACCTAGGAACATCCTCCCTTATACGTCACCTGGACCGCATTCATCAGAAGTCAGTAACAAGTTCAAAAACTTTGGATGACAGCGGAAGCAGTCCACTGACCACTAAATCCCTTCCTCTTGTAACCAAGCTCCTGCAAACCACACCACCAACTCCCTCAGTGTCAATTTCCTCCTTACACAGGAAAGCCAATAGTCCTGCAGGCCATGTCACTGTCAAGTCTGATGAGTCCTCTCCTGCCTGGGATTCCTCCGATGCATCCTTGAGTGTAACGCCTACTGCTGCTGGCGCTGCTGTTGTTGCTGCTGGGAGTCGATCGTCATCCCAGAGGGGAAGTCGGAAGACCACTTGTACTACTTCCAGTAAGCAATTGACTGTCCAACAGTCCTTTGCGAGGAAGATGAAATATCACAGCAGTCATCCTGCTGCAAAGCGGATAACTCAGGCCTTGGCAGCCTGGATGGTGAGAAATGTGTTTCCGGTATCCACCATTAATTCACAGGGAACTAGAGACTTGATTGAGTTACTGTGTCCCCGGTACCAAATACCATCTAGGTTCCATTTCTCTAGGCAGGCGATACCGAGAATGTACACAGACGTCAGAAAAAGAGTCACCAGTGTCCTAAAAAATGCAGTTGTACCCAATGTCCACTTAACCACGAACATGTGGACAAATGGAGCAGGGCAGACTCAGGCCTATATGACTGTGACAGCCCACTGGGTAGATGTATTGCCTCCAGCAAGAACAGCAGCGGCGGCACCAGTAGCAGAATCTCGCAAACGCCAACTCGTTCCTAGGCAGGCTACGCTTTGTATCACCGCTTTCCATAAGAGGCACACAGCTGACAACCTCTTACGGAAACTGAGGAACATCATCGCAGAATGGCTTACCCCAATTGGACTCTCCTGGGGATTTGTGACATCGGACAATGCCACCAATATTGTGCGTGCATTACATCTGGGCAAATTCCAGCACATCCCATGTTTTGCACATACATTAAATTTGGTGGTGCAGAATTATTTAAAAAACGACAGGGGCGTGCAAGAGATGCGGTCGGTGGCCCGAAGAATTGCGGGCCACTTTCGGCATTCAGCCACCGCGTGCCGAAGACTGGAGCACCAGCAAACAGTCCTGAACCTGCCCTGCCATCATCTGAAGCAAGAGGTGGTAACGAGGTGGAATTCAACCCTCTATATGCTTCAGAGGATGGAGGAGCAGCAAAAGGCCATTCAAGCCTATACATCTGCCTACGATACAGGCAAAGGAGGGGGAATGCACCTGACTCAAGCGCAGCGGAGAATGATTTCAACGTTGTGCAAGGTTCTGCAACCCTTTGAACTTGCCACACGTGAAGTCAGTTCAGACACTGCCAGCCTGAGTCAGGTCATTCCCCTCATCAGGCTTTTGCAGAAGAACCTGGAGACATTGGAGAAGCTAAAACAGAGCGATTCCGCTAGGCATGTGGGACTTGTGGATGGAGCCCTTAATTCGCTTAACCAGGATTCACGGGTGGTCAATCTGTTGAAATCAGAGCACTACATTTTGGCCACCGTGCTCGATCCTAGATTTAAAACCTACATTGTATCTCTCTTTCCGGCAGACACAAGTCTGCAGAGGTTCAAAGACCTGCTGGTGAGAAAATTGTCAAGTCAAGCGGAACGTAACCCGTCAACAGCTCCTCCTTCACATTCTCCCGCAACTGGGGCTGCGAGGAAAAGGCTAAGAATTCCGAGCCCACCCGCTGGCGGTGATGCAGGGCAGTCTGGAGCGAGTGCCGACATCTGGTCCGGACTGAAGGAACTGCCAATGATTACTGACATGTCGTCTACTGTCACTGCATATGATTCTGTCACCATTGAAAGAATGGTGGAGGATAGGAGTGACCGCATCCAAGTAGGCACGTCAGACAGTCCGTACGTATACTGGCAGGAAAAATAAGCAATTTGGAGGCCCTTGCAGAAACTGGCTTTATTTTACCTAAGTTGCCCCCCCTCCAGTATGTACTCCGAAAGAGTGTTTAGTGCAGCCGCTCACCTTGTCAGCAATCGGCGTACGAGGTTACTTCCAGAAAATGTGGAGAAGATGATGTTCATCAAAATGAATTATAATCAATTCCTCCGTGAGACATTCACCAGCAATTGCCTCCAGAAAGTACACAGGGACCCGAGATGGTGGATTCCAGTGGGGACGAATTAATAATCTGTGAGGAGGGGGATGTACACAGTGAAAGGGGTGAGGAATCGGACGAGGAGGTGGACATCTTGCCTCTGTAGAGCCAGTTTGTGCAAGGAGAGATTGATTGCTTCTTTTTTGGTGGGGGCCCAAACCAACCAGTCATTTCAGTCAGTCGTGTGGCAGACCCTGACGCTGAAATGATGGGTTTGTTAAAGTGTGCATGTCCTGTTTATACAACATAAGGGTGGGTGGGAGGGCCCAAGGACAATTCCATCTTGCACCTCTTTTTTCTTTCATTTTTCTTTGCATCATGTGCTGTTTGGGGACTATTTTTTTGAAGTGCCATCCAGTCTGACACTGCAGTGCCACTCCTAGATGGGCCAGGTGTTTGTGTCGGCCACTTGGGTCGCTTAGCTTAGTCATCCAGCAACCTCGGTGCAAATTTTAGGACTAAAAATAATATTGTGAGGTGTTCAGAATAGACTGAAAATGAGTGGAAATTATGGTTATTGAGGTTAATAATACTATGGGATCAAAATGACCCCCAAATTCTATGATTTAAGCTGTTTTTGAGGGTTTTTTGTAAAAAAAAACACCCGAATCCGACAAAACATTTTCAGGGAGGCTTTGCCAAAACGCATCCAAATCCAAAACACGGCCTCGGAACCGAATCCAAAACCCGAAAAATTTCCGGTGCACATCACTAGTCCCTACCAAGAACATTGGGATAGTAATGTGGCAGTAGGTGCTGGCTATACTTTGTTGTCATTTGCTTGAGCTAGTGAAGCACTTCTTGCAAATTAATGCATCATTATTTGCTTTGTCTCCATCATTCAACATGTTCTTTTATAACAAAATAAGCATATCTATATATGCACCCGCAGTTTTGGTGTGCCGTTATCCTTCAGGCTCTTGATTGACCATACTAGAGTTTCTATAATATATATATATTTTTTTTTTTTTTTTTTTTTTTAACAGGCTCATTTATAAACATTTTTCACATCAACTTTAACACTATTATGTTTTGAATTTGCTGCTGTTTGAGGAGTGGCTCTACCCCAGGAAAATAGTGCATGCAGGAGATTTCTGCTCAATTTTCTAATGTTGCAGATGAAGATGGCTGAATGGTTATGGTATAAAGGGCCGACCACTATTGGACAACATGGGGAAAATGTTGAGCACTGGACAGGTCGACATGGATTTTGAGTGGCTTTTTCACCATAACATGACCAGGAATCCCAATTAGGGCACCGCCCCCCAGACTCGGCACAGGTTACTATTACATCGTAGTGAACATGGGGGGTAATTCTGAGTTGATCCCAGCAGCAAGTTTGTTAGCAATTGGGCAAAACCATGTGCACCGCCGAGGTGGCAGATGTAACATTTGCAGAGAGAGTTAGATTTGGGTGGGTTATTTTGTTTCTGTGCAGGGTAAATACTGGCTGCTTTATTTTTACACTGCAATTTAGATTTCAGTTTGAATACACCCCACCCAAATTTAACTCTCTCTGCACATGTTATATCTGTCACACCTGCAGTGCACATGGTTTTGCCCAACTGCTAACAAAATTCCTGCTGCGATCAACTTGGAATTACCCCCATGGATGGTAAAAGTATGAAAAAGTTAAAATCTAAAAAAAAAAAAAAAAACTAAAAAAAAAAAAAAAAAAACTAAAAAACAAAACAAAACCGCCATGTCAACCTGTTCCGTTTCAACCATTTTAAATATGTCGACCAATAGGGGTCAACCTACGATCCTGACACCAGCTGAACAGTGTTCAGATGTTTGTGTATGGTTTCATTCTAGTTGCAGTGAGACAATACATATTTCTAAATAGGCTTGTCTTGTTAACATGTAGATTTAGCAACATCTTTTTCTCAGTGTTACGTATGCTTCAGGATCCAGTCTCTAGGTTGACAGGTCTACAGGAGTTTCTCACTATTGTTTTGACCTTTTTCATACTTAACAATCCACACGGACTAGGATTGGGAATAGTAACCTATGCTGAGCACAGCGGTAGCCGAGCGTGGCACCTTGCCCGAAGCATGGCGAGTAAAGGAAGCCACGCGAGGAGACACTGTGCATTAATTGGGGTTCCCGGCTACTGTACGGAGAAAACTACGTAAAACCAACAAAAACCCACACACACACCAACTCATGTCGACCCTGCATACCACACCCGTATGCATCAATGATACAGGATATGCCTCACTGCAGTGAATCAGTCACTGGGGGGTGGGGGGGGGGGGGGGGGATGGTCACCTGCAGTAATTCACCCCTGCAGTAACTAGTATTCTACAACAGTGTAGCATAGATGCTATACATCAATGGTCTTCAGCCTGCGGCCATCCAGCTGCTGTGGAGCTACAAATCCCAGCATGCCCTGCCCCAGTTTTAGCATACCTTACTAGCAAGACTGTGGCAAGGCATGCTGGGATGTGTAGTTCCACAGCAATTGGAGGGGCGCAGGTTGAAGACCCCATGCTATACATAATTTCCTGTTAGCCCCTATCACACATGAGCATTAACATTTTACAGTTTTGTGATATACCACACATTATGCACACATTATGCATAGTATACACCTGTCAAACATTTTATGTACGGACAGTTTACATCAGAGCTATTAAACATACAGCCCTCCAGTTGCAATTCACATCCCGGAATGCTCTGAACAGATTGTTACTAGGACCTGCTGGGCTATGTAGTTCAACAGCTGGAGGGCCACATATCGAATACCCCTGGTTTACATGATTTAAAAAGTTTGCATACATGGAGTTATGCTCTATGACTAATAGGCCACTAGTCCCACTATAATTATATAGTATGGTGCTTTAAAAGAAACCGTGCAAAGCCCTATGGAAGCTTATAGAATGCTTCCTACTAAGGAAAGGAGTGAGTTCAGGCTGCCACCATGGAGGAGGTAGTTCTCTTCCCCCCAAAAAGACATGTAAGTTTTCATAACACCATTAACAGATTTTTATATAATTTGTCAAAATAACACAATCTCAGCTTGTAATAGTCGACAGGAAGCACAGTGCCATAGCATTTTTTTATGGCAGCATTATTTAGAGGTACAATTGGAGAATGTTTTTTCCCACCCAAGGAATGCTTTTTGATACATGCAAATAATTCCTCCCCCAGAGGAAAATATGGAGGGATCTCTGACTACTTTATAAATAGATAAGTGGTTCCCAAACACGGCCCTCGAGACACCCCAACAGTCCTGGTTTTAAAGCTATCCATGCTTAGGCATATAGGTATTAATTAGTACCTCAGTCAGTTTGATTATACCAAAATCTGGACTGTTAGTGTGCCTTGAGGATCATGTTTGGGAACCACTTACATAGAAGTCTATTCATGAAAGTGTGAAAAAAAAAAAAAAAGAGTGGAGGAGTGAGCCAGTGGAGAAGTTGCCCATGGCAAACAATCAGTCAGCTGCCACATAATTTTATAGCACACACTTGACAGATGTTACTAAAAAAAAGGAGATTAGTTGCCATGGGTAACTTCTCCACTCTTTTCAGTGCTTCATGAATAGACCCTAAAAGGCTTCACTATGCTTTACCACAGTTCAAAAGTGAGCCATTCAAGTACACTCTGCTAAACATTAGTTATGTTACTGGCAGGTAGCGGCCTGGTATTCTCTTAATGTTGCCTAGAAAATCCATACACTAAGATATGGTGAAATGTGTCCCTCTTCAGAGAGATTGCAATTTATACCGCTTTCAGATTGCAATGCCGGGTCACACACAGTATTTGGAAACTGGTCCTTCGTGGGTGCGACCTGCATTGGACCTTCCACACTGGCTTCCCAACCCGGCAATATGCCGGGTTACCATCAGCGGCGGACACAGAAGTGGCGCTGGGAGGTGATATCATCTCCACCCCACCTCTGCCCAGGTCGAATGTACAGTATGAAAGGGGTATTAAAAGAAAAACTCCAAATCCCCTGGTAAGGACCTTCAGTACAGCAGAAACAATTCCTTTTAGCAGGGGTACTCAACAGCCAGACAGTTTTGCCACTAGGGTATGCCAAGTCTGTGGCAAGGGGTGGTCTTCAGTATGCCGAATGTCGGGATCCCGGCACACAGTATGCCAGAATCCCGGCATACCGACAGATATTCTCCCTCGTGGGGGTCCACGACCCCCCTGGAGGTAAGCCACCGAGCCCGCAAGGGGGCTCCTTTGCGCTCACCAAGCTGTTGGTATGCCGGCGGTCGGGCTCCCGGCGCTGGTATGCTGATCGCCGGGAGCCGGCATACCATACTACACCCTGTGGAAAGGCAAGCTGTGTAATTCCACAACTGCTGGACCACATGTTGAAAACCCTTACTCTATAGTTTAACAGTTCTCCACCCTCACATTTTTCTCCAGCAGGTAATATTTCGAGGATTTCCATATATGGAAGCAGGTGGGATAATTACAGACTCATAGATTATCACTCCTGTGCTTGATTAAAAGACTTACACAAAACATTACCTGTTGGTGTACGTGAAGGCCGGTACTGAGAGCCCCTGGTCTATAAACAACTGCCTGTAAGGCTTAGAAGCCACCGTAAGGTTAATTCACAAAGGTTATGGTGTTCTAATGGTCATGTTAAAAAAAATAAAAAAAATCAACCTTCAGGTTAAGCTTTGAAAGACTGGTTTCCGAGTAACACTAATTTTAGTGTATTAGACAAAACCAAGGTGCAATCAGTAAGAGCTATTCCATAAGTGTTACATGATCAGTTATACACTGGTCATTGTTTAGAAGCCCCACTTTTTCAACTTCATTTTGAGGCCTGGCAGTTCATCATTTATGAAAAGATAACTCACCATCTATTTGGTTTATTTCATAGAATTTGGGTTGCATACTTTAAGAAGTTTCTACATTCCAGAATACTGGAGCCTTTGGAAGCTCAAGTCGAAGGCCCCCATACATCAGTGGTGGATTGTCTCAGTTTCCCAATCCTGACAGTCGGAAATATATTAAAACATGTTTAAAGTTCCTGATTAACCGATTATAAAAAAACTGTTATAATCAGCAAGTCAGGGATTTAAAAAAAAAGGATATTTCATAATCAGCTTCTTTATGTATGGGGACCTGCAGTGTAACAGGTCAGTGGGGGTAATTCCAAGTTGAGCGCAGCAGGAATTTTGTTAGCAATTGGGCAAAACCATGTGCACTGCAGGGGGGCCAGATATAACATGCAGAGAGAGAGTTAGATTTGGGTGGGGTGTATTTAAACTGAAATCTAAATTGCAGTGTAAAAATAAAGCAGCCAGTATTTACCCTGCACAGAAACAAAATAACCCACCCAAATCTAACTCACTCTGCACGTGTTATATCTGCCCCCCCTCCAGTGCACATGGTTTTGCCCAATTGCTAACAAACTTGCTGCTGTGATCAACTCAGAATTACCCCCAGCATTTAGAAAGTTACTATGATTTATCAGCATCTTTTTTGACATCTCAACGGTAGATATTCGCGATTGGATAATCAGGCTCTACCACTGCTAGTTCAGCCTGATCAATCGGTTTCTTGTATGATGTGACCAGCTCATGGTTTAGTCACATTGTACACAAGAATCAATGCCCCAGCAAAATAATAAGGAGCACATTCCACAAATTAAAGAGAGAGTCTATTAGGCGGAGACACCCCACAACACCCTTTTCATTATTATTCAGAAGGAAAGACAGTGTCATGAGAAAAAGCCATCCCAAAAATTTATTCTCAAGGGCAAAAAAAAAAAAAAAGAAACCACAGAAAATCTGATAGCAATACATTCAGTAGATGCCCAGACACTACTTACTCCTAAAAGGTATACATTCACAGAATTTGGCACTGGAATGCCTTTTGTAACATTAGACTTAACAATGTAAACAGGAACTATAATGTTCAAAATGTTACTAGTCCATCAAGAAAGGCACAAAATGGCGATGGTTTGAAGCAACAAACTAGGTGCAATTTGAAGTTCTCTTTTGGTACTCCGCGCAAGTCTTTTTTTTTTTTTTTGGCCTTTCAAAAGAACAAAGTGAAGGTGGCAGGACCCTTCTTCAAAGTCTCATACATTTCATATTTACATAGAAAAGAAATATTTACATTTACATCTACCCACACAGTAGTTGAAGAGAAAGATTTGTAACCCAACATGAAAACCAGTGTCAGTGCTTGGAGGATTTCCAATACCAGTTTAAATTTTACAGTAGAAATTAAGAGGGTAGGGAGAAGAAAAAAAAATAAAAAATTAATGAGGTAGATAACATAAATGTCAACAGTTGTTACCATAATCATTGTAACATGATTGGTCACATGTAAAATGTATACTAATACTGCTTGAAAGAACATTTCAGGCTCACTGAAAAATCCATTTTGCACATTACTCTGGCCATTAAATACAGTTAGTGGTCTCTTCCCAGAAATACCACAAAAAAAAAAAAAAAAAAAAAAAAAAAAGGGCAAACCAGACAGACAATCAAGCTGCATGGAGATACTTACACCTGTCAACAGGAATGTTCTCAATGCACAGAAAAGTTTAAAGCAACTTTGGAGTAAAACCTACATTCAAAGACTTCAGAAGTCTACTTCTAAAAAGGATGGCAGATTCCAAAAATATATACCCGCAATTTGTTTCCCTATGTCTAGGCAGAAGCCAAGTACTGTAATAATTGAAAGCTTTTGCTTTTTTAATGCAATTTTGAGAGGTAAACATTGACCCTTGAAATGAACATAATAAGTCTTCAGCCCTGCAATCCACAGAATCCAGGGTGTGGCTCGTCCCATTTGTGCAGGGCAGCAATCTAGGCTCTGCTCTGGGTCATGCTAGAAATATAGCCACAGAATAATCCAAACGCCACAGAAAAGATGTATAAAATTCCAGCTAAATGTCACATTTTGGCAACAGTTTAGGTGAAAATAAATGCTTCAGCAAGACTTAGTTCACAGCTATATTTTCTTCCATAAAGTGAGTAAATTGGTGCTTTGGTACGCCATCTGCACCCTTGTCTTCCATATCAGTCATAGCCTGGCTCACACTAGACTGAGACACATCAATGTTAGAAACAGTCGCTGTGCTAATAATGGATGTACTTCCATTACTGACAGGTAATGAAGGAATGCCACCACTCTGGATTACCGAGATCTCATTAGTCTTCAAAGCCAGACCGTTACTAAGAGCTGTGGCATACTGGCTCCAGATAGCAGGATCTATGTTAACCGCATGAGGAACAAGGTACTTCGGGAAAATTTCAGCCACTTTCTTGCCGTCATTTCCCAAGGTAGGCAGTTGGTTGTCCAGCGAGAGTCTCCGTCCTCGCCGAGCACAGTTATTCCACATGTGTGTTCCCACATGAACCTATGTACAAGGGGGAAAGAAAACAAAAAAGGGGAGTGTTCAAGTCAGTTTGAACATTTTCCAATCATCAGTAGTCACAAAGTCATGGATGAGGTCACTGGGCAGAAAGAAACTAGGGGCCAAGTGTAATAGAGTGAGAGTTTCAGAAAGTGAGAGATTTGATGAGGTTTTTAAGTTTTTTTTGTAAAGTGCCAATCATTTACACTGCAAAAAATCAGGTTGATCTTGCCATGTAAATGATTGCCACTTAAGATAAATAAAAAAATAAAAACACCACACACACACTGAAAAACCTTACCAAATCTCACTTTGAAACGCTCACTCTATTACATTCGGTCCTTGTTCTGTTAATATTTGTTGTTTTAATAGTATATTTTCTGGAGGGGGAAAATCCCCCCCACACACACACACACAATTAAGACCTTAAAGCCACATGCAGAGTATTTTTAGGCTGCTCTGGACCACGCCCATAGCAAGGAGTCCTAATCTATCAGGACTGTGTGGTAGAGAACAGCCTAAAGATATGCAGTCTGTGGTTATAACTGCATTAATTAAGCCTGTGCTTTCTGCTTTTGTCCAGCACCCTCCATCCAATGAGTCTAAGAATACTTTATTAAACATTGTATTTTGGATCTGGTTTCTTTGACCATGCTTGCAAAGATCATGGGTGTGTTCTAGTTGTGTTCCAACTGCCATGTAATTGCTCCAGAACACTGGGTTCTTTTTATTGCACAGCAGCCAAGTCTCTTGGGATACGATTTGTCTATTCAGTCTGCCTTAGACTAGACATTGTTAGTTAATGACTTATTTTTTTTTTTTTTTTTTATTTTTTTTTAGGGGCAACTGATCTACATGTTTTAATTAAGTTTTTGGTTACTGGCTTTATGAGTGCCCCTACCCACTGGCAGAGAGGAGTGCTGGGAGTATAGCAACTTCATTTTTTTTGTGGGGGATAATATAGAAAAAAAAAAAAATTAAAAATAAAGATTACCTTGAGGTTTCCCTTTGTGGTGAAAGCCCGTCCACATATTGTGCAGGCAAAGGGCTTTTCCCCTGTATGTGTTCTTTCATGGATCTGTAGGGCACTTGCAGAGGAAAAGTTCTTGTGACATGTAAGGCAGAGATGTTGCTTCCCTGAACGGCGTTGTGGAGCAGTGAGAGGCGTTAAGCCAGGTGATAGTGTTAGTGGGCTAATGAATTGTGCCGTGCCAATGACCCGATTTGCCGGCATTTCCAATTTAATCAGCGTTGGGGGTGGACCAATGAACACGCTGGAACTTCTACCTGCATAACAAAGCAATTCCTTGTTAGTCACACATAGAATTAAAAGATTAAGCCTTAAGTGGAGGAGAGAGAGAGACAGCAACAGTCAGTGTCTACAGTTCAGCATTGGAACAGTAGGCCACAATACTTGCTACAGTGAACACTATTCCTGTAACTAAAGGTTTACAGCTTTCATTTCTAAAAGTTGGTGTCAAGGCAGCGCTTGAACACTTAAGAGCAAATAAAGCAGTAAATACCATACAGCAGAAGAGCTATAGTTCACTATTACTGCAAGTCTTTGCAGAGCATTATTTGGACAGAGTGGGTGGGGCACATTCTAGAACAGTCATGTGACACTAACTTAACTAGCAACATTTTGTTTGGTTCTTGGTTATATTTAATTAAAAGTTGCAGAGGTGGCGTCACAATTGACATACAACTCCTATACCGATCACATACATTAAAGCCAGCATGTGTAACTGAGCAATGGAACCAGCAGTCAGAAATCATAACATGTACATTTGATGTGGTAATGAAGTGTTGTAATTGCAGACTAAGGGGTATATTAAATGGATGTCGATCCTTTCCACGGAAAGGATCTGACATTTCTGTATTCAATTAGCGACCAAATCAGACAGGTTTGGGCCGTTTCCAACATTTTTTTATTTTTTTTAAAGCCGGATAGACATCGTCGGAAACTGGGATGAAACCTGTCGGATTTGGCCATTAATCCGACAAAACACGTGGATCTGCGGCTAATCTGCCGATCGATGCGTTTTCCCGACAAGTCGGAATATCTGACTTGTCAGACGGCAGTTTGACTGAATAGGTTGAACCTGAATTAGACCTTAAAACATCAGAAACTGATGTTTTTCCGACTTGAATAGACCCCTTAAAGTCAGGAGTCCATAATTTATAGGAACACTGAAACCTTAGAAATGTCTGTTGTAAGACTAAAGTGCCTCATATCCAACACCTCACTGCACTTTCAAATCCCTGTAATGTGATAATTTGGTAAGCCATTGTCACACACAAAGGACACTTACCATTGTCTCCATTCTGCTGAAGGCCTGGTTCCTCCTTGATTTTCCGTCCCAAACCACCATTTGTTAGATCCAAGGCTCCATCGCCGTCTGGATCAAGAAAGCCATTTTCAGACGGTTCAGTCTTAGTAGACCCACCAGCTACATCATGGCCATTATATGAAGGTGGGGACTTTGATGGAAGGCTGTCATCTTGGATGTTTGCTGGTGAAAAAGCCCTTAGCTCAGATTGTGTGGGACTTTTACAATTCTGATATTCTTGATCCACTGTTGAGAAGGAGTCATTAGTCAAAGCATCACTTTCCATTGACACATTATCACTTGATTTTACACTGTTTTGCCTCAGTAAGTTTAAGCCTGGTGATACAGACATACAATTGTCCTGTGAGGCAAGCTCAGATAGCTTTAGTGTTGGAGACTCTGCCTGGATCTCAGTTTGTGGTGTCGGCGGTTTAGAACTTAATGGACCTTCTGCAAGCTCAGGCTCTTCAATATCAAGGTCATCAATGTTGTCATCTGTAAAGCTATTTAATTCTCCACTCTTCTCATCAATCACTAGTGAGTCCATGTCTGCATCCTCACATGCATCTTCTGGCAAGGGTGTGTTGGGAATTTGGCCACCCATATGCATACGGATATGCTGCTGTAAAACCACAGCGTTAGTAAATTTCTTTTGGCAAATTGGGCATGAGTGCTGCATTTTCAAAGGTGTATTTGCACGGTGAACACCATAGTGTGTTTTGAGGTTACTTTTTGTAGAAAAGGCTCGCCCACAGATTTTGCACTTAAAAGGTCTTTCTCCAGTGTGGGTGCGGTAATGCATCTTAAGAGAACTTGGGCAGCTTAGTATTCTATGACATATCAAGCACTTATTAGGATCCGAGCCAGAAGGGTCAATGTTCTCCACCAGCTGCTGTAGCTTGCTAGTTTCTGACCCTTGTTCACTGGAGCCGCTAGCAGGAGGAGAGTTTAAACTCTGATCAGTGCCAGATTCATGTCCAACTACTCCAGGTGACACAGACTCTGCTTCACTGCCAGGTGATGGCTTGGACTGCATGTTCAGTGAGAAAGCTGCTACTGTCGAATCACTGATCCCGGCAACGTTTGGTATCGTTAACCCAGGATTGGGAAGACTAGTCAGCACAGGTTTTATGTCCGCAAGTACATTAGATTCATCCATTGGAACAGACATCCCATACGGAATTCCACTGGTAGTGGGGACATTATCCAGATGCTCTGGAACAGGATAAGGATTCATTCTTATATGGGGATATTTGTCTCTATGTCGCTGGAAGTGAACTTTTAAGTTTCCTTTAGTTGTAAATCGGTTTCCACAGATGTTGCACTTGTAGGGTCTCTCACCAGTATGGGAACGTAAATGAATTTGCAGAGCACTGTCATTACCAAACACTTTACCGCAGAATTTACATTTATGCCTGAAAAATTGATCCTCACTATTAGTTTTAGATTCGGGTGTAGAGACACCTGGAAACTTGCTTTTCATTTTCTTTAAAGGGTCCATGACATTAAGCGGATTCTGGAAGATCACAGTTCCAGGAGAATGAGGTAGCACAGGATTTGGAAACCTTGCAACAGAAGAAGAAATGCCCCTACTAACCTCAGGCTTTAAGAGAGGCGTTGTGAAGCCAA
The DNA here is from genome assembly GCF_028390025.1 of Pseudophryne corroboree. Taxonomy (NCBI): domain Eukaryota; kingdom Metazoa; phylum Chordata; class Amphibia; order Anura; family Myobatrachidae; genus Pseudophryne; species Pseudophryne corroboree. The sequence continues at coordinate 247,496,261 of NC_086446.1, forward strand.
TTGGCACAGCACCAGAAGCTGGCATAGGTATAGTGGTATGAGGTAGCTTAGATTGCTTAAGAGTCTCAAGTGTAAGGTTCTGACTTCCAGCTTTCTGTCCAATCAAAGCAACTGCTGCAGAAAGCTGCTGTGATAGATGAGCACCTAAAGCCTTCAATGGATCTGTAGCTGCAGCTATAGAAGGATGCAAGGAATTAGGAGCCATCATAGCAATCTGGATGCGGATTTGCTCCGTAAGCTGAATCTGTTGAAGTTGCTGCTGCTGCAAGCAAACCAGTTGTTCAAGGATCATTGGGATAGCATTGGGGTTGCTTGTTGGAGTAGCAATGCCATCTGGTGCATGTTGATTAACTGCCACTTTAGTACTATTGATAGTTTGTAAAGTCACATTAGTGTTGGAGACATTTGATTTGGGCAAGTAGCCAAAGCCATTAGTCTTAGGCGCTGCTTCAGGGACAGTTTTGTTAGCAGAAGCTACTTTTCCTTCCATCGTCTCCGCTGAAACCGTGGAGCCCTTTGCAAGAATGTCCTTTGCAGCTTGTATTTTAAATGGCTTGGTATCAGTACCTTCCGGAGGATGTGCGGAGTAAGAGTTGGGTGTCCCCTCTCCCTCATTCATGATGAGAACAAGTGGGTTTTTAGTGCAACTCTTCTTATGCGCTAGATACTCTGCATGATCAAAGAACTCTGCACAGCACTTATCACAGACCCGAGTATCCTCCATCCTGCATCGCTTCACTGGCTTTTCACCATCTGCTTCGCTTTGACAGTCTTGTGGCTCAGCTAAGAGAAAACAAAAATATGAAGTTAGCTGAAGTGTACAATAATCCCAACACAGAAATAAACATCTATACCACTATAAAACTTATTTAAGGAAGGGGTAGTTTAACTTGCTAGACAGCCACATAATAGCAAACAAAGCATTCTTTTGTTTAATGGATAGTACAAATTAATAAACAATTAAAATTTTAGACAGTCCCTGATGACTAATGCACAGAATAATCAGCTCATGTTTACATTTTTGTAGTACAAGACCTGTGAGTGGGAGATTAACAGGACATGAAAGCCAGCAATTGGACAGATTTGCAAGAGCCATTATAAAAACTGTACTACGTATGGGACACAAGTGTCAGGGTGCAGACACTCCGCTATGCCTATAGTCACATGGAAATGACAGCACTAGTTTTTATATTTTACCAAACCTTATTTCAGCCAATAGGTAGAACGGATCTTACTTATACAAGTTCTTAGAACGACCTGAACTCCAGGTTTATATGAATGGCTGTCACATGAACATATGCCAGACTGCACAATAATTCTCATCGGACTTGGGTATTTATTGGCGCACATGTAGTAACTACTTTTAGGTCTCGCGTATGGCACAGTGTACATCTTGTGGCAAAAACAAAAAACCCAACACTACTTTTTCCCTGCTATGACAACACTTTTCAATTGGTCTATATATGCAAATTTGGAATTCACAGCCGTAACACCTGGTACTGAATGTGCTTGAAGCTTTTGCCATATTGCAAGCCTAAACTTAAAGCATTCTAATAAGCAATAACTGATCTTCAGGGGGAAAAAAAAAAAAAAAACCCACACACCACAACAAACACCAACCCTGTATTTTGTGTGTATAGAACACACACACACACACACACACTTCTTGAATCTCCATTTAAAACATACTTTGAGGGAAAAAAAAAAAAAAAAAAAAAAAAAGGTATGTTTTTTTTTTTTTTTATAATCGCTACAAAGGTTTTGTACTTCAATGTAAAAGCTAAGTTAGTATGAAAACCCGAAAAGAGGAATAAAAAGTTTGACAAGAGTACAAAAGCTGATGCAGTGCAGTGTCAGGGATTTGATCCTGTACTATGTGCTGAAACATTTGGCTACACAGCAGAATGAAAACTATAGTCTGATTTAATAATGGTGGTACAGGGTGAAGGGAGGGAGGGGGGGGGGGGGGTTTAGGATGAGCATCTTTTCATTAATGATAAAAGAGATCCAGAAAGTTCGTCTGTTTTTCACTCTCCACCCCTGAATTTGTGGAATGTTATCTCTCAGCATCTAGTTATCCAATAAGTTAGAAGAATGCAGTGAAGTCAGCAGGGGTTTAGATTAAATCACCAACAAATGGATTTGGGGTGGTGGAATCCAATGCTATTGTTAATTATGCTAATGTGTTTACCAAATTCAAGCCCCACTGTAACCTTAGCATAACTGCAATAAAATATGCGCGAGCTAAACTTAAAGTCTGAAATGATCATACCACCCTGAATAATCAAATACCTAGGGATTCTAGCAAAATTAAAATTTTATATATATATATATATATATATATAATTTTTTTTATTTTTTTTTTTTAAATAAAGACTTGAAAGAATTATCACCAACACAAATTCGACATGTACGGAGCAAAACTTACAAGGAAATGTTCAATAACACCATTCCGTCAAGAGTCAATTACCTCCGGTAAGTGGGGACCATAAACAAGCAGTCACACACGGATTCTATGTTTGTAGGCACAAACCCTGCTGCCAAGGTCAATTGCAGGAGCCCCAATTTCAAGCTTGATTTCAGTTTACCACCCACAGTAGGCAGGAGACAGCAAAGGTTACCACAGCAAGCCTGTCACAGCCACATACTTCAGGAGGACAACACATTATAGTTTTCCTTAATCTTAATTAGGATAAACAGAAGAGGAAAGAAAGCAGTTTGCTCAGAGTGTTATTACCTTGACCGCTATAAGTTCAGTTTATTTGGTCTTTGGTATCCAGGTCCTAGGTCTTCTGGACTACACGCAGTAATATGAAGCACCAATCTACTAACCAACAGTAGAAAAGGAAGAGTGTGGTCTATGATTAACCCACGTACTGCACACCAAACAAAACTGGTTCCAGCCATGTGACCTTCTAGCCACTCTTTAATGTTAGTCTCCTAGTTTGCATTACCAAGGAGTTTCATGTGCAAAGAATTCCAATTCCTATCTTCACACATCTGCTCCTCAAGCAACTATTTACAAATCTCACACTACTTGTATGAATAATTAGGTTTCTTAGCCTTTTAGCATGCGTGATTTAAACAATAAAATGTAGTTTCATGGATGGGTCTTCTTGAAAAGTTACTCTAATATCTTGGGCAATAAATTCATTGATTTTAGTGTACAAGAGGGTTTTTTTTTTTTTTAATGTATTTATAGATTTTGAATCAATTCTGAGTTAATTATTTAGCTTATAAAATTAGAAAAGGGTCACCAAGAAAGAAACTCAGAGAAAACCTAAACCTGCAATCACAAAGCACTGATAATGGAATATTTTGATAAACCACATCTACTTGCTATAAAAGCAAAATTTACAATCTGTTGTAATGTATGCACACCGCCCCCTGCCAGTCTGCTGACCTGTTAATTGGTCACCAGAACTGTTCAAAAGGCAAAAGAAGATGCCATTGTTCTCACAGGAGGGTCCACGACAGAGGTGCAAATTAGTCTTGAAGGTTTGGACATGAAAAGAAGCGACAAGCTGTTTAGCGAAAATAATTAAAAATCGTACTACAGCTTATGAAAAGAAAATGCAAAGTATTTATAAAGACCAATAAGTGAGTTACCTGAAGTCATACAGAGATCGAGCCTGAAGGTGGCGCCAGAGTATAACATCGGAATCACTTTATACTTTTACTGCTTTATCCCCAATTGTGAACAGAGTAACACAGTAACTGTAGCGTGTAATGATACTTTCTTCACTACATTTAAAAACTAGTTACAAAAAAAAAACAAAAAAAAATGATATATTTTTATTATAAGGATAGGTGGTTTGTTTCTCAGATACAGCAGTGTCAAATATTAGACACAATAAAGCCTTGGTCCAAGTAGGGATAGTTGTACCAATTGCCAGTGCACAGAGCGGCACAGCCAGGCTGGACAGTACGCGGTAATAGCCACTCAAGGGTTACAGTAGTCCCGGAGGGAAGGGATCAGGGCGCACAGCTATAGGGAACGGGACAGTACTCTGCAGCGCAAGAGGGAGGGGGGAGTCCAACACACACACCAGCACTCCACCACCACCCCCATCACAGGCACAAAGAGACCCAGGCATGCACTAGCCCTGCCATGTGTGACCTCCTGAACGGGCAATACACCGAGATAATAGGGACTGACCCCTGAACACAACTGCAGTAACAGCAGCACTTCTGCCCATGACTCCCCATGCAGTAGCAGCAGTACCTGCAGCGCACGGTCCGGCCCCTGTAACTACACACGCCGCACATAAAAGTAACAAAACAAGAAAAATTAAACTAGATATACAGTTAATTAAAGCAATACATTACATAAATGACACGGCTTCCCGGTGCCATCAGCCAGTGTAGTAAGTGGGCACACAGGTACCAATGAGTGCAGCGCAGCGCAGGGATGCTTGGTCCTGGCTGCACATGGCACAGGGGATCTCCTACTGCCCGGGCACAACATAATAGTCATACAGCCTGTAACATGTTATCCGAAGGGGACACAGCGCAGGTGCGCCCTGCGCTAGATCACATGCATACATAATATCGCTCCACGGGACATATACACTGAGGATTATAATATAATAGATAGATATCATAAAGTAGTAAGGAATAGTGTAGAACTAGGCAGAAAGTTGCCGGGGCAGGTAGCAGCAGCTGCAATGTACACAGAGCCCGTGCATGCACATGGCTATAGCAGAGCAGGGACCAGGAGTGGCAGTGGCTGCGAGGGGTCAGGGTCCGGGAACCCTGCAGTGGGTCAGTGCCGCCCGCTCTCCCCCCTCCCGTCCCCCCGTGCACTCACCGTACGCCTGCGGGGGCTGCCCCTCCGAGTCCAGGTGCTGGGGGTTAGCCTGCTTGCGCCGCGACATGGTCCGTGCCCCGGGAGCCAGGCACCGCCGCTGCACACAGATGCCTCCAGCAGGAGCCGCCGCCGGCCAGTGACCCCTCAGGTGGCAGTAGCGCGCATGTCGCTGGAATTATGATTATCAATAATGCATTGCGATTTATCATGAGCCCCTGGCGGCTGATTGGCCTGTGTCCAAAAACTCACAGATTATTCAAATCAGGGCTATTGATCCGCAGCAGCAGCATCGGGGCCCGGGGCAGCCTGGGAGTTGTAGTCTGCACCCTGCACACACCATGCTTCTCTGGGGGTGCAACACAACATCAACTCTTCACACTCACAGGACCCTCCCCCACCAACACAAATCCTTTCTTATTCCAAGTACACACAACAGAGATGGGTGGTATGCCGGGGGGAGAGCCCACAGACTGCTAATAACAGGCAATTGCTGGATTTCCACTCTGTCATTACAGAGAGACTTGTGTTACAATTTCTAAATCATTATAAAATATATGGTATTTTGCAGGAACAATGTTTTCATCATACAAAATTTATATAATTTGCACGCAAAATACACAATGACACGAGTTCCCTGCTGATTTATTCATTTCATTCATTCCTTTCATTATACTGTATTTTAAATAGTTATCCCAATTATGGGATGTTTTGTTCTTATTTTGCAGGTTACAAGTTATAACCATACATGTGGGAAGGAAGGAAATAAATAAATAAATAAATGCATGTCTCCAAATTAATGTTATTATTCTCGAGTTTGCAGACATAAATGATACACTAACTTGATTATGTTAATTTTGTTAAATAGACCCATTCATGTAGTGTGTGTGTGTGTGTGTGTGTGTGTGTGTGTGTGTGTGTGTGTGTGTGTTACATCAAACATTTCAATACTATTTAATATTTCTTATAATCTAATTGAAAAGTGCAGAGGAATATACTGGTGGTGAGTAAGTAAATTAATAAATAAAGAAATAATTATTGCTATTTTAATATTAATTGTTGTTCACAATGTTTACAGCCTATTCTAAATTAGACATAGGTTTCTAATATGTGTGAAATATATCTCCCTGTGTTTTTTACTGACCAATACTTACAAGGCTAAATATAGTAAAGTGGTAACGGCTGAGTTGGCTATGGCAATTAACAGTGATTCTAGAAAGGATAATTAGTAAGTAGGTCATTAAGTGAGTTGCTGGGAAATTTGTAATATTGTGACATCATCAGAGAGGTCAGAGCAAACTGGAATGAGCAGGTAAACACAGGCCAGTGGTGTCTGAAATACAAAAGGCATATTTCATTCACTCTGCAACCTGGACAGTGATCCAGAAAATCCTATATCTAGATGCAATGTGCAATATGAAGAACAAGATACACACATACATTATCTACTAATTCCTCACTCTGCAGCAGCTCTTTAAACCAATGTAATACTTGTCCTTGTATGTTTTCCATATCATTAGTATGCAGCCATAAACTGTGCTAATTATACCAGCTGGTTCACACTCCCTCTTTTAGTAGTTAGATCATTAATGTGCTTTTATACATTAACTTGGCCAGAGATGGCTGTAGTTGCATTTGCAATGTTATGATTCTGAGGTTCAACCTGAAAGATTGTCCTGAGTTCTAGCAATAGCAAAGTGACACTGCATTCAATATAACTATAATATTAGTACACATGCTGGAGGATAGCTATAGGCACAGTGCAACAGCATAATTAGAGGCATGAAAAAAGAAAGCTTTAAAAAAATTAACAATATAGTGATAAATGTTTTAAACTGTAGTGAACAGCTTTATTTTATCATGTATACGTTAACAATTGTTTAATTGTACACCAAAAAAAAAAAAAGGAGAGAAAGAGCAATAAGTCAGTTTACATAGGTTGCACTCAACTCCCTTGACGGCATTGATAAATTAACAGATTTTATTAGGTATATTTTAAAATAGGTTTAGAATAACTTTCTCCCTTTTGTTACACATAATTGGTAGATCCAATGTTCTATAGTTCACAAAAGGATTTATCTTGGTGCAGGATATCCCTCTGGTACATTTACTCCCAAATGTTTAATTATGCAACATTTTAAAAATATGCACCTAGTATTTACTGACCATATGCCTTTATCAGATTATCTGTGAAACCATTCAACTAGTTGGCTGGTTGGAAAGAAAATTTGGTAATGTATGGGATTAAATGGACAAAAACGGGTGTTCATATATATTGGTTAAATGAAAGTAATGTTTCCAATTGTAAAGCGCAACGGAATATGCTGCACTATATAAGAAACAGTTAATAAATAAATAAATAAATAGTATATATATATATATATATATATATATATGTAGAGAGAGATACTCTTTCTATATCTCTCTCTTTCTCTCTCTCTCTCTATATATATATACACACGTGTATCTATCTATCTATCTATCTATCTATCTATCTATCTATCTATCTATCTATCTATCTATCTATCTATCTTAATCAGGTCACTATCTTCCCATATGTTACTTCCTATCTAAATATATATATTTTGTTATCATGAATGTAAAGTAAGAAGTCAACTTAAAACCATACCTTCCCTTTACATCACACACTCATATAAATAAACCTACAGCCAGCATTTTCTTTTCATTAAAACTAATTTGCGGTATTTTATAGCCGTATATCTTGACAGGTGCCTTTACACATAAGTGGAACAAAAGTTTTATTTAGAAGGCAGTGTCACTGGATTGCTGGAGTCCCCTCACCATGAGCTACTGCTACAATGTACACTATCACTATTATCTCCATAGAGAGAGCATGGTAACATAGGTCACTTTAACTTCTAGTTGTTTTTAGTTTCTCAAAGACAACCTTGCCTGAAATTAGGATTGTCCTACATTTTGATGCACATCATTCATAAACAAATGTTCCTTTAGAAGCAGGATGAGGGGTTATTTGGATGTGTGGGCAGCTGCGCATAGCCACTTGGCCTGATTTGCCTATGAAAGCCTAGTGATCTGCCAAGCAAAGTAAACTTATTGATGTAAGTTATGGTGGAATTATAAAACAGTGCACAGTAAGAATATGTCCCCAAAGATAAAGGTTACTATTGATTCAATGTGTATTTGTTTACTGTATAAACGATTTGTGTGTGAAGTCTGGTAAGCTGCCCTCTTCTCCAAGTTCTGGAATACATTCCTACTTTAGAAATACAGAATAATAATATATTGCTCTAGAAGGCATTTGTTCTTGCAGTTTTGTATCAGTGTGAGATGTGATGTGGAATGCATGATTGCTGAAAACTAGGTAACAGTGCCATAAAGAGAAAGTGAGCAACCTGTGGATCAGGATCTTAGTTGGCATCCCAGAATGGTTTTGTTATCCCTTCATTATTATATATGCAATAATCATGGGACCCCATTATTACATATGAAATACATTCTATCTGGGAATGCTCTACTTTGGAGTTCCTGAATAATTGCAATATGAGAATGGTGGTCCCGGACTAATGGAACATTTGGCATCCCAGGTAATAAATAGGTGGGCACCACTAGCAATAAACCATGGCAGAACATCAGAATGAGGAGATGTCTTGATGTCACTAATAACAGCTACTAACTTGTCATCACATATTTGTGAGATGTTCCAATAAGAGATTGCAAATTGCTCTCAAGGAATATTATCTAATGCAGAGGTTCTCAAACTCGGTCCTCGGGGGCCCACACAGTGCATGTTTTGCAGGTAACCCAGCAGGTGCACAGGTGTATTAATTACTCACTGACACATTTTAAAAGGTCCACAGGTGGAGCTAATTATTTCACTTGCGATTCTGTGAGGAGACCTGCAAAACATGCACTGTGTGGGCCCCCGAGGACCGAGTTTGAGAACCTCTGATCTATGATTTGGTCATGACAGCCAACATGTATTAAAATACATATTGCTGCAGTACATATGTCCACACAGATGAAATATTGTGTTAATAGAATTCAGATGACTGGTCAGATACCAGAGCGACTATATCAGCTCACACGACTAGGACAGTAGGACCCATTAGCACAGTGCGTACAGGAAACAGAGCATCCACATAATGTAGTGTTATTTATTTATTTAATTAGGTAGCAATTAGTTCTGCAGCTAATATATATAAAATTAAGACCACCTTGACACAACTTGAATCCATATCAAACATTTATCTGCAGATTGTGAATATACATTGTGTCTCGCACAGTGGTTCCAAAACTTTTTTGGACTCATGGTGCCTTAGAGTATCAGAATTTTTTTTCACGGCATAACCAGACCAAAAGTTTCTCATTCAGAAATTTAGAACATAAATATTAAATAAATAAATTGTGTTAATATGTTATCCTTAGGTTCAGTTATGTGTTGAAGGACAGGATTCACTTACGTCTATACACATGTGTTATGAATGGAAGCCACAAACACTGGTTTTGCCTGCTACATTGACCTACATTTTTTTAAAATTGGTCCTGGACCCCAAATACAAGGCACCCTTACAAGTGTCCCAAGGCACCCCTGGGTGCCTAAGCACACAGATTGAGAACCACTGGTCTAGCAGTAAATCAGGGGACGATTTATTAAAATGCTGTTAAGGTTCTTTATATGCAGGGTCCCACTTCACCGCATTATCGTAGTGAAGCAGGACCTCTTTTCTGGTGCATTTACTAAGCCTGCCCTTCGGGTGATACACGTCCTCCCATAACGGTCGTCCGCTTCGGCTGCAGTAACTTCTTTCGCACCTGCACTGTCCAGTAACTCCCAGCGTGCAGTTCGGGAGTTAGGCTGGTGCATGCACCATTTGATTTTGTGGACACCAGAGACAATAAAGTTTTTTGACAAAGGAACAAAAAAAAAAAAAAGGAGTAACTGCTTTGACAGCCGCAGCGCCGAATCTGGGCAGTGAAGAGAGAGACGGGAGGAGAGACTAACGTTCGGGCACACTGAACATTCATAAGTAAAGAAGGTGATCAGTGCTCTATCTAACAGATAGAGGCGCCGAAAAGACAGCAGCAGCATACCGCCCCTGCTTACAATAGCGCTTCGACGTGATAATACATCAGGGGATGTGCTATCTGCGGCATATAACGTGTGCAGATAAGCGCATTACCCCTTTAAAGAAGAAGAATAAATCTACCCCCTCAAAACACTAAAGTATCCGAATTAGGCACAGTCATCATAATTGTGGATATTTGTTTTTGTATGCGGCTAATCAGACACTGGATTGTGCAACACTGCTGTAGAGTTTTTCCCTTTGTTTAATTCAGATATAATACATAGGTCTCAAAGTACACACAAGTTTTCAACATTTGTTTTTTTGGGGTCTCTTAGTGGGGATATATTCCAGGAATCTTACTTTATTTTATTGCATATCTAACAGTTTATTGCACTATGGCACATTCAAGTAACCACAGGTTCACCGGGCAGCTGTTTTATTGGAAATGACAGATGTGTGTTAGTGAATATGAGCATATAGCGCCTTGAAGAAAAAAAATCTGTCTTTCATTTTTTCACTGACGATGCCTTATTTTATAAGTAATCAGGGGAAACTGGAAATTACGTACATACTGCAGATGATTCACCATATTCCGCTATTTTATTGCCATCCTTACTGAGAAAGAACGTGACATCAGAGGAAAATGTTTTTCTTTTACTGAAACTCTGGATTTTGTATTTACAGTTCAGTCATTCTTACTCATCTAGTTATGTTATAAAATAAAGAGAATATGTAACTGTAAGCTCACTTCACATGACATAACTGGATTGATATCCATATGCATACTGGAGTATAAAGTAATTACACATTTTCTATTTAGCTAAATAGTATACAAGTCAAGAAACCTACAGACTCTAGGCTTCTGAACAGGGCCTCCTTACCTATTTGTTATATTACCCAGTCTTGATTAATTATTGTTTTGTTCCCAATTGTAATGCACTATATAAGTAAAAGTTAATAAATAATAATAAACTAGACACAGAACACACCATGTTCTCACACCCCGAGTTTGGAAGTCTCCCCATGTCAGACGTTTGTAGCTAAAAGCAACAAGTATATCCAATTAATGCTTAATGAAATGGGGCAAAAGCTAATTCACTATATATATATATATATATAAAATCCTCCAAGCTATGGGACTCAACGGACTCCTTCAGGAAATAAAACTCCAACAGCAATTTGCAACGTTTCGGTTTTAATTAGCCGTTTTCAAGCTTGAAAACGGCTAATTAAAGCCGAAACGTTGCAAATTGCTGTTGGAGTTTTATTTCCTGAAGGAGTCCGCTGAGTGCCATAGCTCGGAGGATTGTATACATTGTATTAATGTGCACCGCGGCAGGATGCAGTTGAAGTGAGAGTGCCGGTTGTCAGTATGATATATATATATATATATATATATATATATATATATTATGATACACAATTAGCTCCCAGAAGAGGAGCCATGTCTTATTGAGTGTTAGGGATTGGAGATTTATAACGCGCTGTTTATTCCCAATACACTGGAAGCTATACCACATGTTATATTTGTTAACTGGAGGCTTTTTATACTATAGTACATCTTACCAACATCATTTCTGTTTACAGATATCTAATTTATATTATTTCATCTTATATAATGAGCTATGCGTTTCAACAATATTATCCAAATTCAATTTTAAGATCTTGTAAATTATGTCATTATATAAATATCTAAGTTATATTGTCTGTACTATTTTATAGTTGTTCAATTTCAGAATTCTAGTGGTGCCATATAATTAAAAATTAATAATAATGTATGGAATGATGTAAGATACACTTTCTACTAGGAGTGACAAGAATGATCAGGTACTTGTAAGAATTATATTTATGGAAATGGGAAACATGAATATGGTGTAGACATTTTTATCTCACAAATCCAATATTATAAATGTATTGTACATGTATAGAGGAGACCAAACTTACTTAAGGTATAAAAACTATATGGCACTGTGCCAGGGACGTCTATGGCCTGGATATTTGGATAAACTGCAGTAGCACTAAAGTGTTACCATATATCAACACATCAGTCATACATATGCCACATTGTAGAGTACTGTAAGTATTCATAGCATATTAAAACTTAAAAATAATAGTGCACATCCTTATTCTCTCCTACTTCAACTACCGCAGTAGCTTGCAATTTATCAAATAGAATTATATCAATCCAATTCTCCTATAAGTCACAATTACCAGTATTGCAGAAGAAGGGCCATCTCTTACCTTTCCGATCAGTATCTCACCTTTATATACCTTCTTATGGAAATGTTATTCGTAGAACGTGTAAATATATATATTTTTGGGGTAGCGAGGGAGTGCGTTTTGCTTACTATCAGTATGAAATGGTTTCAGAATTCAGCGCCTGGCAAAGACCTGTACATGGAACATGTAGTCTCTTGTGGTATCTAGATAAACATCACTGGGGCTCTGTTCTGCTCAATAATAAAGGTGTATTCAATTTACATGTTTTTTTGCACCCACCCAACAATCTGTAGCAAACATTATTGCTGTTTTTTAACTCATCAGGTGCCAGTAAATGAGTAAATAGTAAAACACATTGTTTCAAAATAGCACTGATTTATGCTTTCTTCGGTCAATTTATAGCACAAATTAATTATGTGGCATCTTTATTGTTTAAGGACTCTTCAATACAATTTGCGTAAATTTCTGCATGACTATAATAACATTTTTATGTGTACAATATATGGTCCTATTTTGTGATTTTGCTAAATTTTTTATGAAAGAGGAAACTGATTTGTAAAAAAATAATATTTGTCATTTGGTTAAAGTTAATTATGTACCCACTGCATATGCATAATTATATGCCTATTATTTTATTGTTACTTTTTTTTATACTAATAAACTATTTTGCATTTTTCATTGGACAGAGTAATTTATATGTATGTGTTCCAGGTGTACCTACTGTATATTGTCACTGGAAGCAGGATAGGAAGCATTTTACTGAAAGGTAGGAAGTTGCTATAGCCTTCCCTCATTAGTATCTTTATGTTGCTTTATCTCAGCTCTGGTTCATTGGGGTAAATTTACTAAGATGGGAGTTCTATTTAAGATGGGATGTTGCCCATAGCAACCAATCAGATTTCAGGTATTATCTTCTAGATGGTGCTAGATGAGAAGTAGAAGCTGCTTGGTTGCTATGGGCAACATCCCATCTGAAATAGAACTCCCCTCTTAGTAAATTTACCCCATTGAGTTTGAATGTGTGGAGTTTGTATGTTCTCATCATATTGCTATGGTTTTCTCCAAGTGTTCCAGTTTATATCCACACTATAAAAACATAATGGTAGTTTTGCTGGTTTTTGACAAAATTAACCATTGTGTTTGTCTATGTGTCAGGCACTGTAGACTGTAAACACCACACTGATGTGTGTAATAGTTTCTGTAAAGTGTTGCATAACATGCAGGCACTATGGGGGTAATTCCAAGTTGATCGCAGCAGGAAATTTTTTAGCAGTTGGGCAAAACCATGTGCACTGCAGGGGGGGGGAGGGCAGATATAACATGTGCAGAGAGAGAGTTATAGGCCCTACACACTGGCCGATTTTCTGAAAGATATGAACATTCTTGTTCATAAATGAACGAGTACTCGTTCATATCTTTCAGTGTGGGGACTCCAGCGATGAACGATGCGCGGCCCCGCGCTCGTTCATCGCTGGTCTCCCGTCGGCTGTGCATGCAGGCCAATATGGACGATCTCGTCCATATTTGCCTGCACTTCAATGCAGCCGCGTGACGGGGGGAGTGAAGAAACTTCACTCCCCCCGTCACTGCCCCCCCGCCGTCGGGCACCTCGGCGGCGCATCGTCAAATGAGTAGGGCCCTTTAGATTTGGTTGGGTTATTTTGTTTCTGTGCAGGGTAAATACTGGCTGCTTTATTTTTACACTGCAATTTAGATTGCAGATTGAACTCACCACACCCAAATCTATCTCTCTCTGCACATGTTTTATCTGCCTCCCCTGCAGTGCACATAGGTGGTCATTCCGAGTTGTTCGCTCGGTAATTTTCTTCGCATCGCAGCGATTTTCCGCTAACTGCGCATGCACAATGTTCGCACTGCGACTGCGCCAAGTAAATTTGCTATGCAGTTAGGTATTTTACTCACGGCATTACAAGGTTTTTTCTTCGTTCTGGTGATCGTAATGTGATTGACAGGAAGTGGGTGTTTCTGGGCGGAAAAACAGGCCGTTTTATGGGAGTGTTTGAAAAAACGCTACCGTTTCTGGGAAAAACGCGGGAGTGGCTGGAGAAACGGAGGAGTGTCTGGGTGAACGCTGGGTGTGTTTGTGACGTCAAACCAGGAACGACAAGCACTGAACTGATCGCACTGGAAGAGTAAGTCTTGAGCTACTCAGAAACTGCACAGAGAAGTCTTTTCGCAATATTGCGAATCTTTCGTTCGCAATTTTGATAAGCTAAGATTCACTCCCAGTAGGCGGCGGCTTAGCGTGTGCAAAGCTGCTAAAAGCAGCTTGCGAGCGAACAACTCGGAATGAGGGCCATGGTTTTGCCCAACTGCTAAAAAATTTCCTGCTGCGATCAACTTGGAATTACCCCCTATAATTGCATAAATTGTTAAATATATAATTGCTAAGTTGCATAAATGCCAATAAATTTGCTATAGTCTACACACAAATTCTGCAAATACGTTTGTTTGTTTGTTTGTTTGTTTGTTTGTGTGTGTGTGTGTGTGTGTGTGTGTGTGTGCATCTGTGTATATGGGTTCAGTATGATTGACTGTCGGACGGGATGCCAACGGTCACAATATCGATGCTGGCATCCCAATCAGTGAAATCCCGAAGGAGCGAGGCAAGTATGTTTCCCCACTCTCCACTAACCACTATCCCTAACTCTCCCTACCCACAACCTAACCCTAACCTCTCCCCTTAGTGCCTTACCCTAACCTCCCCCGATGGTGCCTAAACCTTACTCCCCCCCCAACCCCTTAGTGCCTAAACTTAACCCCCCCCTCCCCCTGGTGGTGGCGTAACAACCACTGCCTGCAACCTAACCAAACCCCCACCTTCCTGCAGCCTAAACCTACCACCCCCCAGGTGGCACCTAAACCATAAACCAAACCCCCCTCCCCATGGACCTAACCCTAACTCACCCGCTATACTTGCGGTCAGGATGTCGGCATCAGCATTCTGGTGGTTGTTGGGATTCCGGCGTGGGTATTCCGGCTGCCGGGATCCTGACAGCCGGCATTTTAACTGCATCCCATATATATATATATATATATATATATATATATATACTGCTCAAAAAAATAAAGGGAACACTAAAGGCCCATATAGACGGGCCGATGCAGGAGAGATGTGTGCTGAGCGAACCGCTCAGCACACATCTCTCCCGCCGCTCAGCACAGAGCGATCTGTGCTGAGCGTGCGGGGGGAGACGGGGGGGGGGGGGCGCTCATTTCACCCAGCGGGTGAAGTGAGCGACCCGCTAGATTGGCCTGCATGCAGGCCAATCTAGCAGCAGCGATAGCGATGCACGGTGCTGCGCATCGTTATCGCTGTAGGGGGTACACACGGAGCGATAATGCTCAAATTCTAAGCAATCTGACTCTGTGAGTACCCCCCTTTAAACAACACAATGTAACTCCAAGTCAATCACACTTCTGTGAAATCAAACTGTCCACTTAGGAAGCAACACTGATTGACAATCAATTTCACATGCTGTTGTGCAAATGGAATAGACAACAGGTGGAAATTATAGGCAATTAGCAAGACACTCCCAATAAAGGAGTTGTTCTGCAGATGGTGACCACAGACCACTTCTCAGCTCCTATGCTTTCTGGCTGATGTTTTGGTCACTTTAGAAAGCTGGCGGTGCATTCACTCTAGTGGTAGCATGAGACGGAGTATACAACCCACACAAGTGGCTCAGGTAGTGCCGCTCATCCAGGATGACACATCAATGCGAGCTGTGGCAAGAAGGTTTGCTGTGTCTGTCAGCGTAGTGTCCAGAGCATTGAGGCACTACCAGGAGACAGGCCAGTACATCAGGAGACGTGGAGGAGGCCGTAGGAGGGCAACAACCCAGCAGCAGGACCGCTACCTCCGCCTTTGTGCAAGGAGGAACAGGAGGAGCACTGCCAGAGCCCTGCAAAATGACCTCCACCAAGCCACAAATGTGCATGTGTCTACTCAAACGATCAGAAACAGACTCCATGAGGGTGGTATGAGGGCCCGACGTTCCACAGGTGGGGGTTGTGCTTACAGCCCAACACCGTGCAGGATGTTTGGCATTTGCCAGAGAACACCAAGATTGGCAAATTCGCCACTGGCGCCCTGTGCTCTTCACAGTTGAAAGCAGGTTCTCACTGAGCACATGTGACAGACGTGACAGAGTCTGGAGACGCCAAGGAGAACGTTCTGCTGCCTGCAACATCCTCCAGCATGACCGATTTGGCAGTGGGTCAGTAATGGTGTGGGGTGGCATTTCTTTGGGGGGCCGCACAGCCCTCCATGTGCTCGCCAGACTGCCATTAGGTACCGAGATGAGATCCTCAGACCCCTTGTGAGACCATATGCTGGTGCGGTTGGCCCTGGGTTCCTCCTAATGCAAGACAATGCTAGACCTCATGTGGCTGGAGTGTGTCAGCAGTTCCTGCAAGACGAAGGCATTGATGCTATGGACTGGTCCGCCCGTTCCCCAGACCTGAATCCAATTGAGCACATCTGGGACATCATGTCTCGCTCCATCCACCAATGCCACGTTGCACCACAGACTGTCCAGGAGTTGGCGGATGCTTTAGTCCAGGTCTGGGAGGAGATCCCTCAGGAGCAGGGCCGGCACCAGGCACGTTCCAATAGAGCGGCCGAACAGGGCGCCACGCTTAATGGGCGCCGCTATTCTCGCCACTATATTGGAGCCTGGAGCCAGCAGCAGCGCGTCCTTCCCGCGGCCCCTAGCAATGGCTGTGAACTACAGTATGTGCGCGTCTGACGTCGAGCCCTCTGATCCTCCTCCAGTATGAGGAAAAGTTACAGTACTGCCCCTCCCGCCCAATGCGGCCCCAGCAGCAAGTCACATACAGACATGGTAGATTCAATGTTGTCACACTCACTGCCGGCCACTCACCAATCACAGCAACGCAAGCCATAACATAGCAGTAATGTATGCACCAATCACAGTGACTGCCAGCTTACTCCATCACCTAATTGGTGCCTTCAGCTGCCGCTCCGCCATAGCGCCGGAGGCGGAGCACAACGGGAAAGTGAGGGGGGTGCAAACCTTAGACATCGGCGCTGTCAGTACTGGCCAATCGCGGGGCAGAGTCCGGATAGTGTTCCCCACAGCCTCTTCCCTCCCCAAGCCCTTGTCTGCCTGCCTCTGAGTCCTCACTCCCCCCACCCCTCACCGTTCATCCTACCTCTGCAGTGTGTGGCTGCACGTGGGCTGGTGCCTCCTCTGAGACCAGCCCTCCGCCCTTCCCTCCTCCTGCATCACATGTTCCTCCCCTCTTCTTCCCTTTCGGCTCTCCCGTCCTTAACCTTCTTTCACCCCTCAAAGTAAAAACGTTGTGGACGATCCTTATGCCCACTGACATCCACCCCCCTGCCATAGTATCTGCTATACTGTCAGCCAGGCACTGGGAGATTCAGAGCAGCTGCACTTTATTTATTGCAGCCTGCTCTCTGACCCCCTATCTGTTGCAGCCTGCCCTCTGACCCCTCCTTATCTGTTGCAGCCTGCCCTCCTACCCCATCTTATCTGTCGCAGCCTGCCCTCTGACCCCTCCCTACCTCTTGCAGCCTGCCCTCTGACCCCTTCTTACCTGTCGCAGCCTGCTCTCTGACCCCTCCTTACCTGTCGCAGCCTGCCCTCTGACCCCTCTTTACTTGTCGCAGCCTGCCCTCTGACCCCTCCCTACCTGTCGCAGCATGCCCTCTGACCACTCCCTACCTGTCGCAACCTTCCCTCTGACCCCTCCTTACTTGTCGCAGCCTGCCCTCTGACCCCTCTCTACCTGTCGCATCCTGACCTTTGATCCCTCCTTACCTGTCACAGCTTGCCCTCTGACCCCTTCTTACATGTCGCAGCCTGCCCTCTGTCCCCTCCTTACCTGTTGCAGCGTGTGCTCAGACCCCTCCCTACCTGTCACATCCTGCCCTCTGACCCCTCCTTACCTGTCTCTCAATCATCTTGTGACACTGCAGCCATGCCAACACCACAGGCACAGGCAGCGTTCCTCTCAAACGGACACAGAGAGATGACGCCGACTGTTAGGCGCCGAGGGTCCGCCCATCAGTGCGGCCCGGCGCCTAGCAACTAGGGACGCCGCATGCGGACAGCCGCCGGCTCCCTAGCAACGCTAGACGCCGGGCGCACGGAGCCGCTCAGACCCTAGCAACGGGGACGCCACTGTCGGACCGCGTTCCCCGTTGCTGGGTCTAGATTAATCACCTCATTGGTATCCTGGCCGTGCAGCATGCAGCTGCACGGCATGATTGTTAATTACCCTGTCTGGCTCCCGATTGGAGAGCTCCCAGTTAAAAGCACTCTCTGGACTTCTCACAGACGCCGGTAATAGCTTCCTGTTTGCTGTGTCTGTTGCAGAGAGTTTTCCAGTCCTGTCTATCCGGTCGTTCCTGTCCTCAGTGGTCCAATACTCGGAAGTTGTCATCTTTTCCTGGAGTCCTGACCGAGCACCTTTAACATCCTGTGGTGTTCGTGAGTCGCGGCGTAGCCGTGTGTTGCGGCTTGACCGCTTACTATTTATTATTTGGTTATATTGTGTTTCGGAGCTTTTGCGGAGGATTCCGCTCCCACAAATCCACTCTGGTATCCAGCGGTGCTGGATAGGAGTAACGGATTCGTGGATTTTTGGTTGTCCTTTTCCCTGGCGGTTTGTCCGCACATACTTCTGGTTTAAGTTAGTTAGCTTGTAGCCCCTGGCCTGGTTGCTTAGTCAGAGGGCCCCTTGTTATCACCCTGTCTCGGATTTCCCTTTGTCTCCCATTAAGACCTGAGGGGGCATCGGAGTTGGGCAGACATAATCCGCCCTTCAAACGCGGCTGCCATGGGCTCAAGCAACCATAGTCTCGCAGGGGATTTCTGATAACACGGGCGAGACAACGGAGTTAGGGCGCCAGGGGTTACTAGGCTTTCCTGCTCCCGTAACCAGCATTCCATTCCAGTACTCTGACCTCCGTCATAAGATCACCTCTGGTCAGACGTACTGGTATCATAACATTATTACCGGCCAGACTAAAATTTAAAATTAAACAGGGTTTGATTTTTTCCCTTATTTCAGTTTGGAAGATTTGTCGGCCTCATGAATCCCACTGGTGTAGGGCCAAATCCTGGCCAGCTTCTAGTTAGTCAGATTCAAGAACTTACTCAGATGGTTCAGGATCTATCCCTTCGGGTGAGGTCACAGGAAGATCTGTTACGGACTTCCCCGAGGGTCGTTCCTGAACCAAAAATGCATTTGCCTGACCGTTTTTCTGGGGATAGAAAGCAGTTTTTTAATTTTAAAGAGTCTTGTAAACTTTATTTTCGTTTAAGACCAGTCTCCTCAGGTACGGAATCTCAGCGGGTCGGAATTATTATTTCTTTACTTCAGGGGGATCCCCAGACCTGGGCTTTTGGTTTAAGAACTGACGATCCGGCATTGTTGTCTGTAGACGCCTTTCTGGGGTCTTTAGGGCTATTGTATGATGACCCTGATAGAGAGGCTTCCGCCGAGAGTCATTTGCGTGCTCTCAGACAGGGTAAGAATCCCGCAGAGATTTATTGTACGGAGTTTCGCCGTTGGTCGAACGACTGTGGATGGAATGACCCAGCCCTGCGCAGTCAGTTTCGCCTCGGCTTATCTGAGTCTATAAAAGACAGTCTCCTTCAGTATCCCGCTCCTGAGACTCTTGATAAACTCATGGAGCTTTCTATTAAGATTGATCGTCGTCTCAGAGAGCGGAGGGCTGAAAAAGGAGCATCTGTCGGGTCTACTCCTGGTGTTTTTTCCATTCCTGTGGACATAGAGGAGCCCATGCAGATAGGTCTCTCCAAGCTGTCTCCTGAAGAAAGAACCAGAAGGCAAAATTCTGGTCTTTGTTTGTACTGTGGGAGTAAGGGACATTTTGCCCGTAATTGTCCGAACAAGTCGGGAAACGCCTCGACCAAGTGAATTGTGAGGGGGTTCACTTTGGTCTGCAGCTTATCTCCTCAAATAATTCACTGTTAGTCCCAGCTAAAGTTTCCTTTGGCAGCCTCTGTTCCTCGGTGTCGGCTTTTGTTGACAGTGGAGCTGCAGGGAACTTTATGGACTTAACGTGGGCCAAGGCCTTAGGTATTCCTCAGTTAGCCTTGGGTAGGTGTATCACCATGCATGGTTTAGATGGGAGTCCCTTGTCCAATGGGGTTATTTCTCTCTGTACACCTCCTGTACTATTTTCGGTAGGAGCTCTTCATTCCGAAAAAATTGAATTTTTCCTTACCCATTGCCCAGCAGTTCCAGTGGTTCTGGGTCACCCTTGGCTGGCCTTTCATAATCCCATCATTGATTGGCAGTCGGGGGAGATCTCACAGTGGGGTACCATCTGTAATAAAGAATGTATTACGCTTCCCATCAGAGTAGCTGCTGTCATTCCCGCACCCATTCCTGTGGAATACCAGGATTTTGTTGATGTATTTTCCAAGGGCAATGCGGACATTCTGCCTCCCCATCGGCCTTATGATTGTGCTATTGAGCTAATTCCTGGTGCCACTTTGCCTAAGGGAAGGTTATATGCATTGTCCAGACCAGAAACTGTGGCTATGAATGAATATGTTAAAGAAAGCCTAGGGAAAGGATTTATCAGGCCGTCTAAATCCCCTTTAAGTGCAGGCTTCTTCTTTGTGGAGAAGAAGGATGGATCACTCAGCCTTGCATTGACTTTAGAGCCTTGAATAAAATCTCAGTAAAAAATACTTACCCTTTGCCGCTGATTTCTGTCCTCTTTGATCAGCTACGTTCGGCTGTGATTTTTTCTAAGATTGACCTGAGAGGAGCATATAACCTCATCCGAATCAAGTCAGGGGATGAGTGGAAAACGGCATTCAGTACTCAGTCGGGTCACTATGAGTATCTGGTTATGCCATTCGGCCTGTCTAACGCTCCGGCAGTTTTCCAGGATCTCATTAACGATGTGCTCCGTGATTTTCTTGGAAGATTCGTAGTAGTCTATTTAGACGATATCTTGATATATTCTGACTCTATTGAACAACACGTTACCCAGGTGCGTCAGGTTCTAAAAAAATTACGTGAAAATCACCTATATGCCAAGCTGGAGAAGTGTGAATTTCATGTCACGGAGGTATCCTTTTTAGGGTACATTATTTCCCCACGGGGATTCTGTATGGAACCGAAGAAGCTCCAAGCCATCCTTAGTTGGGCGCAACCCACCAACTTAAAAGCAATTCAGCGCTTTTTAGGGTTTGCGAATTATTATAGAAGATTTATTCACTCTTTCTCCGACCTAGTTGCTCCCATTGTGGCACTGACTAAGAAGGGAGCGGATCCAACCAACTGGTCACGTGAAGCTGAGTTATCTTTTCAGGCCTTGAAACAAGCCTTTGTCTCAGCCCCGGTCCTCAGACATCCCAACCCAGAATTGCCTTTCATTGTTGAGGTTGATGCCTCGGAGGTTGGAGTAGGGGCTATCCTATCTCAGAAGGATCCGGATTCTCTAGAATTACATCCTTGTGCCTTTATGTCCAGGAAATTCTCATCTGCTGAATCCAACTACGATGTTGGTAACCGGGAATTACTGGCTATTAAATGGGCTTTCGAGGAGTGGAGGCATTGGCTTGAGGGAGCAACACATACCATTTCAGTTTTGACTGATCACAAAAATCTTCAGTACATTGAATCAGCTAAACGGCTGAATGCCCGGCAAGCTCGTTGGGCTTTATTTTTTACTCGTTTCAAGTTTATTATCACCTTCAGGCCAGGTTCCAAGAATGCCAAGGCGGATGCCCTGTCACGCAGTTTTCTTCCAGTTCATGATAACAGTCCTGTTACTCCCATACTTCCGTCTTCAGTCATTCGGGCAGGCCTCACACAAGATTTATTTACCCAGTTAAAGCAGCTTCAACATCAAGCTCCTGGAAATACTCCTGCTGGTCGTCTTTATGTCCCTGAGTTTTTGAGAGCAACTGTTTTGACGGAGTTTCATGATAGCAAAGTTGCCGGGCATCCGGGGATCGCTAAGACTTTGGAATTAGTCTCCCGCTCAGTATGGTGGCCTGGTCTTTCCAAAGACATTAAGGAGTTTGTTTTTTCGTGTCAGGTCTGTGCACAGCATAAAGTTCCCCGTTCCTTGCCTATCGGTCAACTTATGCCCTTGAATGTTCCTCTCAGGCCATGGTCTCATATTTCCATGGATTTTGTGGTGGACCTCCCTCTGTCAGCCGGATGCCGAGTCATATGGGTGGTAGTTGACCGTTTTAGCAAGATGGCCCATTTCATTGCTCTTCCCCGATTGCCATCTGCCCAGGGATTGGCAGTTTTGTTCCTCCGCCATGTTTTCAGACTCCATGGGTTACCCACTGATATTGTTTCTGATCGGGGTCCACAATTCATTGCACAATTTTGGAAGTCTTTTTGTGCCTCTTTAAAGATGAAATTGTCTTTAACGTCTGGCTACCATCCCCAATCCAACGGGCAGACTGAGCGAGTTAATCAATCATTAAAACAATATTTGCGTTTGTACTCGGCCAAACTCCAAAATGACTGGTCCGAGTTTCTTCCGTTGGCGGAGTTTGCTTACAACAATGCCTGTCATTCCTCCACCAATGTGTCTCCATTTTTTACAGTTTTTGGTTTTCTCCCCAGAGCTAATTCCTTTTTTCAACATTCCTCTGTCTCCTCACTGACCTTGACCGCTCATCTCAGACTCATTTGGAGAAAAGTGCACCTTGCTCTCAGAAAAGCGGCATTTCGGGAGAAAAAATTTTCTGACAGGCTCCGGCGGCCGTGCACTTTTAAAGTTGGAGATAGGGTGTGGTTGTCGACTCGCAACATTAGACTTCGACAAACCTCAGCCAGATTGGGCCCTAAATTTATTGGACCATTTCATATTATAAAAAAAATCAATCCAGTTGCTTTCCGGTTACGTTTACCAAGAACTCTCCGGATCGGAAATACTTTCCATTGCTCCCTGTTGAAACCATACGTTTCTTCCAGTAGATTTCTTCGGAAGATCTCTCAGGGGAAATCACCAATAGATGTACAGGGTCAGCAGGAGTTCTTGGTGGAGAAGGTTCTCGATTCCAAGTTGTCCCGGGGTCGGCTTTATTTTTTGGTACATTGGAGAGGTTATGGTCCAGAAGAAAGGTCTTGGGTCCTGGATGAGGATCTCCATGCCCCGAGGCTCAAAAAGGCATTTTTTCAAGAATTTCCTCAGAAACCTGGCCTTAGGGGTTCCTTGACCCCTCCTCAAGGGGGGGGTACTGTTAGGCGCCGAGGGTCCGCCCGTCAGTGCGGCCCGGCGCCTAGCATCTAGGGACGCCGCATGCGGACAGCCGCCGGCTCCCTAGCAACGCTAGACGCCGGGCGCACGGAGCCGCTCAGACCCTAGCAACGGGGACGCCACTGTCGGACCGCGTTCCCCGTTGCTGGGTCTAGATTAATCACCTCATTGGTATCCTGGCCGTGCAGCATGCAGCTGCACGGCATGATTGTTAATTACCCTGTCTGGCTCCTGATTGGAGAGCTCCCAGTTAAAAGCACTCTCTGGACTTCTCACAGACGCCGGTAATAGCTTCCTGTTTGCTGTGTCTGTTGCAGAGAGTTTTCCAGTCCTGTCTATCCGGTCGTTCCTGTCCTCAGTGGTCCAATACTCGGAAGTTGTCATCTTTTCCTGGAGTCCTGACCGAGCACCTTTAACATCCTGTGGTGTTCGTGAGTCGCGGCGTAGCCGTGTGTTGCGGCTTGACCGCTTACTATTTATTATTTGGTTATATTGTGTTTCGGAGCTTTTGCGGAGGATTCCGCTCCCACAAATCCACTCTGGTATCCAGCGGTGCTGGATAGGAGTAACGGATTCGTGGATTTTTGGTTGTCCTTTTCCCTGGCGGTTTGTCCGCACATACTTCTGGTTTAAGTTAGTTAGCTTGTAGCCCCTGGCCTGGTTGCTTAGTCAGAGGGCCCCTTGTTATCACCCTGTCTCGGATTTCCATTTGTCTCCCATTAAGACCTGAGGGGGCATCGGAGTTGGGCAGACATAATCCGCCCTTCAAACGCGGCTGCCATGGGCTCAAGCAACCATAGTCTCGCAGGGGATTTCTGATAACACGGGCGAGACAACGGAGTTAGGGCGCCAGGGGTTACTAGGCTTTCCTGCTCCCGTAACCAGCATTCCATTCCAGTACTCTGACCTCCGTCATAAGATCACCTCTGGTCAGACGTACTGGTATCTTAACACCGACACAGGTGAGACAGTTCAGCAGAGACTGTCACTGAGGCAGTAAGTCACTGCTCACTGAGTACTGCAGGGGAAAGAGAGGGGTCCAGGTATATAAATATATATTCTCTGGCTGAGCTAGCATGATTATTTAAATATTATGGAATTGCAGCACCCCAAATGAATTATACACTGAATAGTGTGCGGTTTTATTTATTTATTTATGAGCCAAGTATTCAGTAGTTTCCCGAGTGCACCTTCAATATATGCTTGGCTTTTCTTATTTGTAACTTACTGCATTTGTCCAGACCAGCCAGGGACAATAACATGTACCATGTGGCATAATGTGAATTTGGCTCATACCTTGTGACATAAGGTGTATTTGGCTCATACCGTGTGGTATAATATGAATTTTGGCTCATACCGTGTGTAATAATATGAATTTCGGCTCATACCGTGTTGGCATAATGTGAATTTCGGCTCATACCGTGTGGCATAATGTGAATTTCTGCTCATACCGTGTGGCGTAATGTGAATTTCTGCACTGTGTGGGCATATCTGGCACTGTGGGGGCATTTATGTATCTGGCACTGTGGGGGCATATCTGGCACTGTGGGGGCATATCTGGCACTGTGGGGGCATATCTGCACTGTGAGGGCATTTATGTATCTGGCACTGTGGAGCAGTGGCGTCACAAGGCGGGTGCGGGGGGTGCGGCCCGCACCCGGGTGTGACGCCTGGAGGAGGTGAGGAGGGTGACACCAAATGTCAGCTCCTCCGCACTGACAGGAACCAGGTGCTGCAGTGAGAAAGTCTCCTACAGCACCCGGCTCCTGTCACAGAAGAGGAGCCGACAGCGGGCTGAGACTGGCTCTGGGGGAAGCCCAGCATCTCCGGAGATGCTGGGCACGCCCCCAGAGTGACGATTCTGGATTCCCCGCGAAGCCACGCCCCCTAAATACAAGACCATGCCCCTGAGGTGGTGTGAAAATATATTTATTTATATTTTGATGATATGAAGTTATGAGGACACGACCACTTTTCCAGAGGCCACACCCACTTTTTCAGGGGGGCGCCTTTGGCGCGCACATGGGGGGGGGGCCTTTTAAATTTTCTCGCTCAGGGTGCTAGTAGGCCTGGAGCCGGCCCTGCTCAGGAGACCATCCGCCACCTCATCAGGAGCATGCCCAGGCATTGTAGGGAGGTCATACAGGCACATGGAGGCCACACACACTACTGAGTCTCATTTTGACTTGTTTTAAGGACATTACATCAAAGTTGGATCAGCCTGTAGTGTGTTTTTCCACCTTAATTTTGAGTGTGACTCCAAATCCAGACCTCCATGGGTTAATAAATTTGATTTTCATTGATAATTTATGTGTGATTTTGTTGTCATCACATTCAAGTATAGGAAAAAACAATGGTTCCCTAATGCACACTGAGTGAATAATATTCCTACATAATAGTCAGATAATACGGAGATCTTGGTTGCGTATATCTGCAGATATAGGGTTAAGCCCCCAGGCCGATCGACAAGGCCTCTCCGTCACTGGGGGTCCCTAATATTAGGTATGGGTCCGGGGTGCAGGACCCCATAATGTCGGCACAGGTCGGCTACCCCAGGTCAGCACACAGGTGAGAGTTAATAGGGTTAATAAGAAGCACAGAAGTGCTATGTGAGTGGTGTGATTAAAATAATACAAAAATATATACAAAGTGATAGGGAAACTCATAAGTGTTAATAAAGTGTTAGGGTGTGCCGACCTGAAGCAGCCCAGCGATACCGACACAGGGGCCACCACACCCAACACCCACCCCATAAATAATTCCAAATATGTCTGGGTTGAATTCCCAGTGTAAGGCCACATGGTAATGGCTCCTACAGCATCTGAGAGCCAGCTTACCTGGGGATACCCCTGACTTCCCCCTATGGCAGTCTAGAGTCAGCAATCCCTCCTAATGCTGACCCGTTCATGCCTCTCAATACAATGCAAAAAAATGGTGAACTGCTCAATCAGATAGTGATGTCACTCAGGTGCTAAAAGGGAGGGGTAATTCTGTGAAGGAAAAAACAATGGTTCCCTAATGCACACTGAGTGAATAATATTCCTACATAATAGTCAGATAATACGGAGATCTTGGTTGCGTATATCTGCAGATATAGGGTTAAGCCCCCAGGCCGATCGACAAGGCCTCTCCGTCACTGGGGGTCCCTAATATTAGGTATGGGTCCGGGGTGCAGGACCCCATAATGTCGGCACAGGTCGGCTACCCCAGGTCAGCACACAGGTGAGAGTTAATAGGGTTAATAAGAAGCACAGAAGTGCTATGTGAGTGGTGTGATTAAAATAATACAAAAATATATACAAAGTGATAGGGAAACTCATAAGTGTTAATAAAGTGTTAGGGTGTGCCGACCTGAAGCAGCCCAGCGATACCGACACAGGGGCCAGCACACCCCACACCCACCCCATAAATAATTCCAAATATGTCTTGGTTGAATTCCCAGTGTAAGGCCACATGGTAATGGCTCCTACAGCATCTGAGAGCCAGCTTACCTGGGGATACCCCTGACTTCCCCCTATGGCAGTCTAGAGTCAGCAATCCCTCCTAATGCTGACCCGTTCATGCCTCTCAATACAATGCAAAAAAATGGTGAACTGCTCAATCAGATAGTGATGTCACTCAGGTGCTAAAAGGGAGGGGTAATTCTGTGAAGGAAAAAACAATGGTTCCCTAATGCACACTGAGTGAATAATATTCCTACATAATAGTCAGATAATACGGAGATCTTGGTTGCGTATATCTGCAGATATAGGGTTAAGCCCCCAGGGGTGGGTGTGGGTGGGTGTGGGGTGTGGTGGCCCCTGTGTCGGTATCGCTGGGCTGCTTCAGGTCGGCACACCCTAACACTTTATTAACACTTATGAGTTTCCCTATCACTTTGTATATATTTTTGTATTATTTTAATCACACCACTCACATAGCACTTCTGTGCTTCTTATTAACCCTATTAACTCTCACCTGTGTGCTGACCTGGGGTAGCCGACCTGTGCCGACATTATGGGGTCCTGCACCCCGGACCCATACCTAATATTAGGGACCCCCAGTGACGGAGAGGCCTTGTCGATCGGCCTGGGGGCTTAACCCTATATCTGCAGATATACGCAACCAAGATCTCCGTATTATCTGACTATTATGTAGGAATATTATTCACTCAGTGTGCATTAGGGAACCATTGTTTTTTCCTTCACAGAATTACCCCTCCCTTTTAGCACCTGAGTGACATCACTATCTGATTGAGCAGTTCACCATTTTTTTGCATTGTATTGAGAGGCATGAACGGGTCAGCATTAGGAGGGATTGCTGACTCTAGACTGCCATAGGGGGAAGTCAGGGGTATCCCCAGGTAAGCTGGCTCTCAGATGCTGTAGGAGCCATTACCATGTGGCCTTACACTGGGAATTCAACCAAGACATATTTGGAATTATTTATGGGGTGGGTGTGGGGTGTGGTGGCCCCTGTGTCGGTATCGCTGGGCTGCTTCAGGTCGGCACACCCTAACACTTTATTAACACTTATGAGTTTCCCTATCACTTTGTATATATTTTTGTATTATTTTAATCACACCACTCACATAGCACTTCTGTGCTTCTTATTAACCCTATTAACTCTCACCTGTGTGCTGACCTGGGGTAGCCGACCTGTGCCGACATTATGGGGTCCTGCACCCCGGACCCATACCTAATATTAGGGACCCCCAGTGACGGAGAGGCCTTGTCGATCGGCCTGGGGGCTTAACCCTATATCTGCAGATATACGCAACCAAGATCTCCGTATTATCTGACTATTATGTAGGAATATTATTCACTCAGTGTGCATTAGGGAACCATTGTTTTTTCCTTCACAGAATTACCCCTCCCTTTTAGCACCTGAGTGACATCACTATCTGATTGAGCAGTTCACCATTTTTTTGCATCACATTCAAGTATGTAAAGAACAAAGTATTTAATAATAATATTTCATTCATTCAGATCTAGGATGTGTTATTTTAGTGTTCCCTTTATTTTTTTGAGCAGAGTATATATATATATATATATATATATATATGCACATCCCAAGACTGGGTTTTTATACAGTATCATGCGCTATTGTGATATATTGGTACATTTTATATATATATATATATATATATATTTACACACACACACGTGGGATATCACATCTGACAGAGGGACAGGAGCATTGCTATAGTCCGGGTGTAGTATGGTATGACGGCGGCCAGCATACCGACAGCTGGGTGAGCGCAAATGAGCCCCTTGCGGGCTCACTGCGCTCGCCATGCTGCAGGCACGGTGGCGCGCCACGCTATTTATTCTCCCTTCAAGGGGGTCGTGGACCCCCAGGAGGGAGAATAGTTGTCGCAGGGCCGCCATCAAGGGGGTGCCCTGTGTACAGTTGTCCCGGGCCCAGCCACTCTGACAGAGGGTGGAGGGCCCAGGCTGCTCGAACTGCCCGCCGCCGCTATTCCCAGCGGCTGCCGCTGGTGGGACTGTCCGTGGCCACCGCTGCTAGTACTCCAACTGCCCGCCGCTACTCCCTTCTCCTGTCTGCCCGCCGCCCACCACCGCCGCAGATCCTAACAAGCAAGCTGCAGGCTGCAGCTTGCTGTTCAATAAAGTTATTGCAGGATGCGGCGCAGCGAGATGTCATGACGTAATGCCGCGCCAGTGAAGAGAAGAGGAGCCGCCGCGCTGAAGAGCTCAGGAGCAGAGACAGAGTAAGTATGCATTTATGTAATTGTCGTGAGAGTGAGGCAGAAGGGGGCTGGCTGTCATTTCAGCAATCACATCATGTTTTTATCGCTCTGATTAACCCCTTAATTGGAAAAAAACAACAACAACACACCTCCCAGGGTGAGTTTGATTTTTGTGTGTGCAGGGGGGGTGAGCGCAAGGGGGGAGAGGAGAGAAGGCGGGGATCGCCTGCAGGGAACGCCAGCATTGGCGGTTACTCCAGGCTGGGGAATCAGCATTGGCCATTATACGATTAAGCACACACCCCCCCCCCCCCCAGCCAATAGGTGTCCGGGGGGGAAGTGGGGGGACGGGACTTCACACTGTAATAGTTTATGCTGATTCCCGGGTGCTGCAGTTTTTGGAAAGGTGGGGGGGGGGGCTGCCTGTTTTGTCAGTCCCGGGCCCCATAATTTCTGGTGGCAGCCCTGGTTGTCGGTATGCCGGGTGTCGGGATTCCGGCGCCGGGATCCCAACAGCCGGCATACTGCAATTATGGTGCCCTTGTCCTTTCTAAAAGCATCTGAAATGTTTGGTGATGGATTTGACACTATGTAAATGTTTGTCTCTTACAGATTTTGAATGCAATGACAGAAGTTAACGCAGATAGTTGCAGTGAGCAGTAGAAACCAGCAATTAGCTGTAACTGATGTAGTACAAGTTAGAGATTGAAAAATAAAAAGGACGAATTGTGCTGGATTCCTGAACATTTTGCACCTAGTGAATATCCCCCATCGTGTGGGGAATACGGCTGCCCATACACAGGCTGTTCTGGTTGTTAGAGACCAAACAACTGATTATATTGGGCCCGATTAATACGGTTGCCCAAAGACCACACACTGGCAATACGCTTTCTTTGTCTCATTAGACAGCTGATTGGTTCAGAATAGTTTTGATCAGGATTGGCCATCATTTATAGCCTAAAATGATCTAAGTAGACATCCAAACACTGCAACTTAAATTCACTTTATTCAGACTGGAACTGGCCTAAGATATTGAAAATTTTAAGCAGATTTGTAACAAAAACATTAATTATAAACCTGTTTGCCCAGTTAAATCTTTGCAGCTGACTTTGTATATGTTTCTATAAATTGCCAGATATTCTAGTGTACATCACAGCAAGGTAACTTTTTGCTTTATACCAAACAAAAAAAACCCACACAGCTACAAAAATGTTTTCATAAAGCTCTAACAATACTTAGTGATTATCTGAGTGCTCCGCAAAGAATGTAAATCAGTCTGAAGCGTAATATAACAGAGCCATAAATGGATAATGGGCTGTATTGTTAGAAACCGGGTATAATCTTACCCGAAGACACTATATAGCAGACTGATTAGAATTTCTAATTTATGGGAAAAGTATGCATTCTACTCATATGTAGATACCAAGCATCTACAGAAGAGGCTGTGTGTGGGTTAGAATATGCTAATAACCTTTCATTTCTGTAGTGTTCAGCATATTGGGTAGCAGAAATATACACATGTTCGTTTAAAGTACATTGCTATATTACGTTTATTTATTTATTTATTTATTTATTTATTTTTTTAATCGGAAAGGAAATCTTGGTCCTGCTTTGGCTGAAATGTGACAACAGCTTGAGAAGGCATAGATTGCTGTTTTACATGTAAAAAAGAGCAGCTTGATGTTCCATTAGCATCTGAATAGTTGATACAGGCCAGCTATGGATAGAAATACGTTGACTGTATTATACAGAACACTTAAAGCATTTTTTTTATTTTTTTTTACATTGCATTTCCTGCCTGTGGTCTTTTGTTTTTATCAAGGTGTTAAAACTGTGCTGGGAGCTTTGAGAAGCTTGTCTTTTGTTAAGTTAATTAGGTCAAACCCTCGAAGATATTTATCAGAACGATGCACAGAAAATCTTAGGTGCTCGGTTACATTTTGCGTTGAATAAAAAGACATCTTGGTCAACCAAGAATTAGCAGACGCTTATAAATATAAAATGCACAGGCAAAGATTTTTTTTTTCTTTTGTCTTTTTGTTTGTTTATTTTACTAGTGTGGTATTTTTCTGCAAAGAAAAGTTAAGATTGTCTTATTCACATCAAAGCAATTGTAGCTGATGTTTTGCAAAACTTTAAGTTATTAAACGGTATATAGTAGACTGATTTATATTCATCAACAGTGCACTCTGATATCTGTGGGATGATAACACCATTAGTACTGTAACCAGGGCCGGTTCTAGACCTTGTGGCGTCCAGGGCGAAAGTTTCCTTTGCCCCCCCCCGGAAGGTAAAACAGGGTTAGTGCGCACCGTAGGGGCATGGTAAAAAAACTAGGAGCGGGGCTTGATGGGAAAGGGGCGTGGTCACAGTTATACCCCCTGTAGTTTTGCCCCCTGTAGAGTTGTGCTCCCTGTAGCTGTGCCTCCAGTAGTTTTGCCCCCTGTAGCTGTGCCCCCAGTAGTTGTGCCTCCAGTAGTTTTGTACCCAGTACTGTGCCCTCAGTAGTTGTGCCCCCTTTAGTTGTGCCCCCATTAGTTTTGCCCCCAGTGGTTGTGCCCCCAGTACTGTGCCCCCTGTAGCTGTGCCCCCAGTAGTTGTGCCTCCAGTAGTTTTGTACCCAGTACTGTGCCCTCAGTAGTTGTGCCCCCTTTAGTTTTGCCCCCATTAGTTTTGCCCCCAGTGGTTGTGCCCCCAGTACTGTGCCCCCAGTAGTTGTGCCTCCAGTAGGTTTGCCCCCAGTACTGTGCCCTCAGTAGTTGTGCCCCCATTAGTTTTACCCCCAGTAGTTTGCCCTCAGTACTGTGCCCTCTGTAGCTGTGCCCCTAGTAGCGCCGCTTACCAAAAAATAAAAAGAAAAAAATAAATTCAAAAATACTTTATATATGCTGTAAATACACAGATGAAATACTTCACCTTTATTTTTTGCTTGTTAAATAAGGAAATATTATGAATACACAAACAAAAAATTATATACCACGCAAGTAATTTGTTTTATTACGTAAAGTAAGGGAATGGGGACACAATAGGTAAATCTAAAAGGAGTGCACTCAGTGCAGTGTATTATTATTATTATTATTATTATTATTACATTTTATTTATAAGGCGCCACATGTGTTTTGCAGCGCCGTACAAAGGACAGTACAGGGAGACAAAACATAGCATTACAGTAAATAAATAACAGAAATAGAGTACAGGTAACAGAGCACCACACGTTCTCAAGACATAATACAGCTAAGATGTAAGTATTGATGGAGTGATCATCGTACTACTAGAGGCTGGTGGCCATAGATGGAGATGAGCCTTTACTAGCAGGATAAAAATGGTCATTGAGTAGGGGAGAGCTGCGAGTGAAATGTGTCGAGACGAGGGCTTAGATAACAAGAGGAAAGAGGGCCCTGCTCTGAAGAGCTAACAATCTAGTGGGGAGGGGCGACAGACAGATGACAAGAGGTGCAGGCAAGTGGGAGGTAGCCAGATGGCAGTATGCAAGCAAAGCTGAGGTGTTCACAGTATGAGGCAGGGGGTGGAGGCGCGGCTTAAGCACTGGGTTATGCATCGGGATGTGAGAAAACAGTGAAATAAAAGGATACTAAGGGACACCAGTTAGTTTTGTAATGATATAATAGATGAGGTGCATTATAGATTATAATACATGACACAGAAAGAAAAACATTTATGTGGTTTTTTTTAACACAAATAGTTTATAATTAAATACATTTGTACAGATAAGGAATAAATATGTTTGTTCAGTAGCAGGGATTGCGTTTATTTTATGTCTTGTAAAGTGTAAATGAGAAATATAGGAATGAAGGATATAAGATACTGTATAAATATTATTCAATGACAATGCATAAATACATATAATGTACATTATTTTCTGTCACGTTCTGGCTGTACTAAGGACTGTAGTACTACTGTACTAAGATGGTCACAGTAGTGAGTAATGTTATTATCCTTGATGACTAGTTATGTCAAAGGTTGTTGATGATAAGGATATTTTACAGCTATTTGTGCAAGGATTACCACTATACATATGTTATAGAGAGCCATACAGAAGAACTTTGGAAAAAACTCTCTGAATATTACCTAGTTGTAAAGCGCAACGGAATATACTGCGCTATATAAGAAACTGTAAATGAATAAAAATAAAATACATAGTTCTGTCACATAATGTAACATTTTTTATATCTAACAGCCACTAGTTCTTGCTTTGGATGAATCCTGTGTTTCGTTTATTTTTCTGTTTTATGTTTCCATAAAGTTTGCATCAGACCAAATTTTGCAAGGTCCAGAATTTCCAAAATTCAAATATTGCTTAAATTAATAATCACTGTTGTGTAACATAAAGGAAATGAGTAATACAGATGTAAATCAGATCATAATCACACACTCTAATCTCTGTTTTTAAAGATGTAATATGAGTCAGTGTTAGTCACTAAAGATATCTAGTGTCCAGCTGTCAGACAGTTATTACATGACGACTGATACTTAGTGACAGTGCATTATTGCATATGATGCAAGAGCTGATATCACATATAGCTGTTATTACTAAAGACTGGATCATCAGATATGCATGAGCTTATGTCCACACAATTGCTGCGTTCTGTGTGTATTTTGAGTTGCACTCCGAATACAGGATAAATATGCAGCTCTGGGTATATCTTAATCAGTTAAAGTTATGGTAATCATCATCATCAATTGGATGGTTACTTATTTTCAGGGTTTAAAAAAAAAAAATGTAAGCAAATAAATCTATGTGATGTTACCATCACCAGCGTGTACTTCAGGAGGTGTAAGAGATGATAAGCGGCATATGCAGAGATGTTGCCTACTCAAACTATTCTGCATCTCTATGAGACACCTATACTATACTATAACTTAACTTGCAGCCCCAATTTACAGCCCCAGGTGTAGGAGGCCATAAGTGTAAAGGGGGGTACTCACGGAGCGATATTCTAAGCAATCTGACTAGATTGCTTAGAATTTGAGCATTATCGCTCCGTGTGTACCCATGCGAGGGGACACGGTGCACTAATTGGGGTTCCCCCGTCACTTTACGAAGAAAACGACACCAAAAAAAGTAAAAAGAAAAAACCATGTCAACCTTTTGACCGTCGACCTAGTACATGTCGACCTAATGACCATGTTGACCTATTGTCCCTGTTGACCTAATGCATGTCGACCTTCCATGGTCGACCTAATGACTGTCGACCTAAGTTGTGTCTACCCAACGACCCATACCCGATCACACATCGGCCTGTACTTCTGCTTAATAAGAGCACCTTGTACCAAAATCAATATCTAATTTGCTCACATACATATGGGATGAATAGTCAAATCACTACCAATGGGACTCTTCTGTGCAATCAGAATGTAACAACACACACAGGCCAACAGCGATGACTTCTGGTCATATCCCAACCAGCATGACCAGTGACCAATAATAATTTAATTGATTGGATTATTATCAAGCATCATTTGGAGGCACAAAGGACAGCGTATGTGGTCAGCATGAATAAAAACTAATGGACATTATAATTAGCATGTCCTTTCCCATGTAATAAGAACAAAATAAACTTTGGGGAAAAAGCAAGCCTATTGTGCTCAAGACAACATATAAATGCAGATTTTGAAATAGAATACACTGCATAATATAAGATAATAATAGAAATATAAAACCTGTTTAGACAAAAAAGCATTAAAAAAAGCCATGATAGTTAAATTTGGAATAGCAACATTCACTTCACACTACCGCAACATGTACTTTACATTGCATTGTTTTAAAAGGCGTCATTTAAAATCCATTTTTACACAGGTCATTAATATGCTGTTACACAGATAGTGAATTGCTATTTTCACAACATTTAGGAATTAATGTAACAGCCCGTGTGATTTAGCAGATTTCCGAGTCTGCACAATATTTTAAAGGGGCAATAATTCAAATGGCAAACCCAACCTCATTTGATTACCCACTTGTTACTAAGCAGTATCCTTTTGAGCCATTTTTTTATTTATTAAACATTCATAATAACACAGACATAGCCTCTGTGAGGTCACAGAAGAATGTGTACCCTCCTGCATTGTCTTTATTGAGTTTATGGAGACTGCGGGGAGGGAGGGGGGGGGGGGGTATCCAATTACTTGCAGTCAATGACCGCAGGTTATTGTATCACTGGGGGATATACTATTAGTCCCAATGCGGCAGGTTCCCCCCCTCAATGCCGACACTTATCGCTGTTTATGCTTTGGGTTCATCAGGCCTGTAATAGGATATTGCAATAATGACCAGGCCTGTAATAGAATACCGTGATAATGACCATCTGTCATTAATCGCGATATCTGCCCAATTTCACCCGTTGAAAAAGGTTTGGCTCTAATTGAATATCCCCCTATGTCAGTTCCTTACAAAATATTTACATGACAAGTAACTATCCATTAGCTAAACTTCTTTTTTACAACCGAAAATGAACCCTCCACGTATATTGTATAATAAGAGCCTCAAGGCTTGCATTTTCTTAATGTGATTGCAATGACAAATCTTACGAACAACTAGAATTATATGGGTTGGAAAGTCTGATACAGTTTAGTTATGAACTTTTACAAATATTTTTCACGGACACATGCAGCTAATGCGTTCATGGAGATACTGTCTGGACAGACCTTGAAACATAGAAATGCCCATGACAACCACTGTGTTTAAGTGGTTTGCATGGGAGTCGATCCCTACAAGACGAGAAGCGCAATAACAGACCTGTGTCCGCCATCACCAAAGACAACGTTGCTGCCGTGTGGGCCATATAGTGGAGGTGGACGCCAGGGTGACCATGACCCAGTTAGAGAAGGAGATAGACATCTCATCAGGATCCATCTGCTTGATATGCCACAAAAAGCTTGGCATGAGAAAGGTTTCTGCAATCTGGGTGCCACATAAGCTGTCTCAAAAGCAGAAAGAGGCGCGGGTGACTTGGTGCTGCAACATGCTGGCCAGGTTTGATGGCGGTTACTCAAACTTTGTCTGGGATGGTGGTGATGAATCCTGGATCTACAGTTTCGACCCCGAGATGAAGCAACAGTCAGCCCAGTGGACCCCAGTTGGAGATTTTCCTATGTGAGTATAGCGTGGCCAAGCTTATGGTTGCTGTTTTTGTAGCCAAGACTGGTCATGTATCTACCATAACACTCATGCAGCAGGGGGCTGGTACGTCAACCAAAGCATGCCACAAGTGCTGGCAGCCATTTCCAGGCATCATCCAAGAACTTGCACTCATGGTGCACTTCTCCATCATGACAATGCACCTGCCCACAAGCCCAGGAAAGTGGTAGATTGTTTGGCCCATCAACACATCCAGGAGCTTGGTCATCCACCGTACAGTCCAAACCTGGCCCGCTGCGACTTCTTCGTGTTCCCACAAATCAAGCACAAGGTGCATGGGATTCATTTGGAGTCACCAGAAGCTGCAGTGGAGACCTTCATCCAGCATGTAGAAGACATACCTGCTTCTGGTCCAGCTACTTCACCAAGTGGTTTGAGCGCTTGCACCTTTGCATAGACTCCTTTGTTGAATATTTTAAAAAAGATGACTGCTCACTTTGTTTGTAAATATAATACTTTTTGTGCATTCAGAAACTTGTTGCACACCCCTCATAGACCTCTCATCATGCAACAAAAGTGAACTGCTCAGCGCTATACAGTGTGTCCCCCTGATTAAAGGTCCATACACACTGTGAGATACGGGCTATGCCCGAGTCTCACTATGCGACATGGACTGTGGTCGGTATTGCAAGCACAGATGACTGTGCTTGCGATACCGATTTTGGCTGAGTGACAATTTTGATTTTTACACGAGATAGTCAAAATTTACTTGCCTGCACAGTCTTTTTTTGCTTGCGATGTCGATCCGGCGGGACCGCGCATTGGCATCGCAAGCTGTGTACACACGGTGCAATATGCACTAACTTTCCTTACGATTTTGACTATATGAAAAGTTAAGTGCATATCGCAACGTGTATACACACCATTAGAGTTGAGATCCCCAGAAAAACTCAGAAAGGAATGTGTTTTCCTAGAGCACTATAGATAAGGCAGAGCCACTTGTTTTCTAAATAAAGAGGTGTTTATCTCCCTCTATATTATGTCAAACAGTTGTGATAGACTCGTAGGGTGCGACACGCCAAGCTATGTGCTTCAAAAGAACACCACATTCTACTGTATATCTAGCTCTCTTTATTAAATATTTCTCCAGAGCGATAATGTTGTATAGTCTGAGTCACTGAGTGACAGACTATGTCTACATCATGATTCCGTGTAAATAAAACATCTATTAATAAATGATGCACTTTTTTTTTAAAGATAATCAAACATTTGCAAATAGTTACTAGGAAGGCCAGTCAGCCAGGATTCCTGTACAGTCTATCAGAGATGGAAACCAACAGTATATCATATTGTGTAAATATTGAATTTGTTTCTTTTTAAAGACTATAGATATTTTTCCACACATATATCTCTAGGTTTTAATAAAGGCTCAGAGAAGTGTAACAGTCACAAATCTGCCTAAAGAATGTTACTAATCCTACTGTAGGCTACCTGGCTATTAGTAAGTGGCTGCTTCCATCATGTGTAGCTGACTCTCAGTGTTGTAGATAGGAACATTTTCAAAAATATTTACTTTAATCATTCCACATTTGATAGCAAGATTTTGTGTGTTTCACAGGTGTAATCAGAGGTGTAGCAAGGTGTCATGGTGCCTGGAGCAAGGTATGTTTCGGCGCCCCCCTCCCCTGTACTGAATTGGGGGCATGGCCACCAGGGCCGGTTTTAGATCTTGTGGCAACCAGGGTGAAAGTTCCCCCCCCCCCACATACCCATAGGTCAAACATAGTGCACGCCGAAGGAGCGTGGCTTCATAGGGAAGGGACGTGGCAACAGTTATGCCCCCTGTAGTTATGGACCCAGTAGTTGTGCCCCCAGTAGCTGTGCCCCCTATAGATTTGCCCCCAGTAGTTGTGCCACCTGTAGCTGTGCCCAGAATAGATGTGCCCCCAGTAGCTTTGCCCCCTGTAGATTTGCCCCCAATAGTTGTGCCCCCTGTAGCTGTTCCCAGAGTAATTGTGCCCCTGGTAGCGCCGCTTACAAACACTAAAGAAACACAACAACAAAAAAACAATACTCACCTGCCCCGCTCCTGCTCCCCGACTGCTGCTGCCACTGCTGCTTCTCCATCTCCGCAGTCCCTCTGAGTCTGGCTGTGTCTCTGCCTGTCAGACGCTCATGTGTGTGAGGTCACGACGTCACACGCGAGTCACGGAGCACGGAGGGGAGGAGGGAGGGAGGTAGAGAGCTGACGCAGTTCAGGTTCTCAGCTGTCAGTGACGAACAGCTGCGGCTGCGAGCTGCGTGCGGCCAGGTGGAGGTGTTGGCGGAGTCAAGCTGCGGCGCCCTGTACTGCCTTGGGTGCATGGAGCTCAAGCCGCCCTCCCTATGCCCCTTGGTGTAATTGGGTCTTTCCCAGTTCTACCCCAGCCACAACACAAAGCACAGTCATTGCCCATGCTCTAGGCTAATCCTAGACTCTCAGGGGCAGATTTACTAAGCCTTGTGTAGGGGGAGATAAAGTACTAACCAATCAGCTCCTGTCATTTTTCAAACTTAGACTGCAACATTGCAGTTAGGTGCGGATTGGCTGGTACTTCATCTCTCTTCACTTTATCACTCTCCAATGCTTAGTACATCTCACCCTTCTGAAAATTGCTAATTTATTGTAATTCAATTTGTGTAGTGTCACCGAATTACACAGTGCTTTCCAGAGAATATGACTCAGATCAGTACCTGCAGTCTACGGGACATATTTACTAACACCTGCATATAAAATGTGGGCATGGTATGAAAATTTCACAGCAACTGCAATACATTTATTAACGATCCTACACATGCACAATAAATACTGTTTCTGAGAAAACAAAGTACTCTAAGGTGTGTGTGTGCTGGTGTGTATTAGGAGATTTAGGGGCTTATTTTGCAGGAAATTTCTGGCCGCACAGGTACAGTATGCAGGGGCGGATTGGAAACTGAAAGTGGCCCTGGAAAAAATAGTAGAAATGGCCTCACATGGGCAGCAACAAAGGTATGCCGTGTAACCATGACAACAGCACCAGCCCACCCATGTCAACAAACAAAACAGGCCCCACATGCACATTGGCCCACTAGGAATTTACAAAACAGGCCCTATGTCCAATCTGGCCCTGACAGTATGTGCATGTTGTCCGACCTTAGTAGCTCTTATTTTGCTTCCAGCCCCTTGCCAGGTCAGAGCTTTTTCGGAAAAGCTCTGTCCTGACGAAGGACTTTGAGCAAAGTGATTTTGTCAATATCTATATATAAGCAAACCGTACATCCCAATTACAGAACTATGGAGATAATTCAGACCTGGTCGCACGCAGGCTATTTTTTGCACTGCTGCGACCACGTAATCGCTGCCTACAGGGGAGGGGGTAATCGCTGTGCAGAGGTGCGAACGGCTGTGCAGAGAGCTGCACAAAACAAAAGTTTGTGCAGTTTCTGCACAGCCCAGAACTTACTCAGCCGCTGCGACGATCCGGGCTGTTGCTGACGTCAGAAATCCGCCTCCCGAACGGCTGGGCATGCCTGCGTTTTCCCGGACACTCCCTGGAATCGGTGAGTTGCCGCCCACGAACGCCTTCTTCCTGTCAATCTTCTTGCGATCGCTTTCTTTGTAGAATCCTTCGCTGTCTGGCGACCCCCATCGCCGGACAGCGACGCGCCTGCGCAATTAGGACCGCACGCATGCGCTGTTCAGAGCCGATCGCATGCCTGCAAAAAAAGGCAGCGTGTGATCGGGTCTGAATGACCCCCTATGTACCATTATCCAAAATCACCATTCTCTATCAATTTGACAGCCATGACTTATTAAAAATATCATGTAGTGAGTGACTTATAAGTGTTCCTTTCTAATAATAGATGCTTTATGCAATGGTTATTTCTTGATAAAGCCAAACATGTTTGCTACATTTTATAAGATAATTAATTACATGGGGCACTCTCCTGCTGAAGGTAACCTATTTTAATAATACATTTGCACTGAAACACGGCAACCAATAAGAAATTGCCTTCCATCTGTCTAATGCAATTTAGGGAATGAAAGCAAATGTGATAGGTTGCTATGATTTAATGGAAAATATAAAGTGCTCTCTGTGTT
Organism: Pseudophryne corroboree; assembly: GCF_028390025.1. Lineage (NCBI taxonomy): Eukaryota > Metazoa > Chordata > Amphibia > Anura > Myobatrachidae > Pseudophryne > Pseudophryne corroboree. The sequence goes on from NC_086446.1 coordinate 247,536,525, forward strand.
ATTAGCAAATGCATTATTCCTAGTATGACATTATAGCACTCACCTTAAATAGATGAGAAACAATTGTAATAGAATTCAGGCTGTCACAAATCCTTAATGATGCACTTTTGTATAGATCAATCCAGTGTTCAGCTTTTTACAGCCTTTATTTCCAATACTGTAGGTATTAAAAGACAACACAGTGCAACATCATTAATAAAAGCAGATAAAATACATAAGCAAGGTACAGATATATTCAGGTCTGTGCCCAGCTATGCAGATTTTTACATGGGTTATGGGAATTAAGGGGTCTATTTACTAAGCCTTGGATGGAGATTAAGTTGCTGGAGATAAAGTACCAGCCAATCGGCTCCTAACTGTCATTTTTCAAAAACAGCCTGTGACATATCAGTTAGGAGCCAATTGGCTGTGACTTTATCTCCATCCAAGGCTTAGTACATAGACCCCTAAATCATATTTGTACAATAGAATAAACCTTTTATATGGAAAGGATACCATACATTGTTACACAATTTAAAACCAATACATAAATACATTGCAAATAATTACAATGAAATAGTCACTTCAACCACTAATGACTTTCCATGATTGTTGCAATATTAAAATGGCAACCCATTGTAGAAAATGAGATGTCAATCATTTTTATTACCTTTAAGTTGTAATAACAAACAGTGGATCAATAATGACAATTTAGACACATTGAAAAAAATTGCACATACTTCTAAAGAACACAAATACCTTCTTTATATAAAGATGTTATGAAAAAGGACTTTTAGAGACATACTATAATGAATTAAGTAATTTCGCACAATATTTTGTAATAAAGTGTAGTAATAAAACAAAGAAGAAAAAATACCAATGAAGATTTTATCGCAACTTTATATTGGATTTCACTGCTTTTAGAGTAAGGAGTTGAAAAATATTGTTAATATACAAAGGACCATCTTACTAAGAGAAACAATACATAATCAACAACCATAGTATCATATCTAATTCTGGTATCTGTTTACTGTAATGCCATTGTGGTCTCCAGTATCTATGTAAAACTAGCCCTTTAAACAATAGGTGATTGGTGCATCAATATAGCAATAAGTTTTCTTCCCCCATAGATAGTTTGTAGCCAGAATGTCGACTACGCACTCCTGTCCCGGTTACCAGTCTCCATTGGTAGACCTGTATCTCTACTTTTGGAGTTGTCCTCTTCTGAGGGTATTTCGGTTACAGGTCAGAAAGTTTGCTGTAGAAAATTTGGTGAATTATCTTCCACTTATCGATCTATGGGGGATATTTGGAATGTTGCTGGAGGGGCAAAGAGTGAAAAAAATGTTTTATTATAATAAGGGTCTTTTTATTGCAAACATATATAAATGTGGTGCCTCCCACTTTGAAAGTGTTTCAGGATAAGCTTTTTTTTGTTTGTGTCTTGCTTTCCAACAGCGAATCCTTGAATCCCTTCAGCATACTCAATGGCATAGTCTTCATGTGCTGAATATTGACCCTTCAATTATTTTAGATTTGTGATCTCTATTTATTTTTATTAAAGTTTGTGATTTGCTCCCTGATTCCACTTTGTGATTCCTATAGTTTCACCTTTTGGTCTTGTTATTCAGGTGATTTGATGAGCACTGAATTTAATCGCTGAATTGTGATTATTTGTACTATTTACATGCACTTAAATTTAACTGTATATCTTTTGTATAGCACTATATGTTGTTTTATGATATATACTTTGCATTTCTATTTGACCATCGAAATTGAAACTGTACTGTTTTGCAGTGTTTCAATAAAAACATTTATGGAAAAAAAGAAGTAAATATACAGTTTATAATATATATAAATCTCCGATGTTTTCAGATCTGCGCAATGTGCAGGAGTCGTACAGTCTTTAGTATATAAAAACTATACTATTTCCTTATACAGAAATGACTATGCTGCTATGATGTCATTTCACTTGTGGTACAAAAAAAAAAAAAAAAAAGAGATTGCTTGAAAATAAAATAAATAACAAAGAAAATTACTAACAAATAAAGCAGGTTATATTTTATGGCCTGATTGAAACAAGATCGTCTGTTGCGACTTTATGCAAATGGCGATACAAACGTCTTCCCTTGTGTACATCCATGTGGCCAAATGTGACAGGTCTGAGACACCTACTATTAATGTTCATACACACTGTAATTATGTTTGGTGCATCATTATATGCCACCATTGGATGCACCATGGAAGCTTGTTTTAGCCCTATGGTAAGTGCAGATTTCCATCTGACCATGGCCTCCTTTGCTTGTGGCTGTGAGTCTGTGGATGCAGCCATTGCACTAACACCCCCAAGAAACTCCCATAACAAACCGACAGAACGGACCATTTTTGCGTTCATTTCTAGCCACCTCCCAGTCACCAGCCAGGAACACATGCACAGTAGCAAAAAACAACAACGCTGAACTACATGATGAACACCAGCATATCAGACCATTAATATTGCAAAATATTATATATTGTAATCCCCCAAAAAACACATATGATACATTTGCACTATAATGATTGCTTGGCAATTACAAAAAAAACAAAACATGTGGAAATCCTGGTATGTATTTTTTTTTTACAAATCACAACAAATCTAAGGGGATTAAAATAAAACATTTAGGGATAGAGTAGTGAGTTTACAGCACTAATTGTAAAAGTGTCAGTCATCGTACGCTAACCATAAACAATCGCACACGCTTAGGCAAACAATTCCAATATAAAGGTCATAACCAGAAGCAGTTTATTTGCATTCATTTTTAAAGTAAAACACGCATTTGCAATTTGCTATAATCACAGGCACAGCATGGAGTGATGGTGTCCAGAGCAATTGTATGATATAAAGCCCCCCCCCCCCCCTCTTTAGTACTGAAGTGTATTCTGGGGAGGGCCTTGACCGGCATGTCACTATAAGTTGAATTATTATTATTTTTAAAAATAAGAACATTTTATTGATCCAACTCATTGACTGGGGATGGCGTATCATTTTAATATGACAGCAATGATGACAAGTGGGAACGAACAACCACAATAGAGGCCCACAGTTAATGTGCTTAGACTCATTCTATCTATCTATCTATCTATCTATCTATCTATCTATCTATCTATCTATCTATCTATCTATCTATCTATCTATCTATCTTCATTTCTAAAAGACAAATTACATTTGGAAATAAAAGATTTGCAGTGCTGCTTAAATTATATAATTAAACTATAAACAATAAATAGGTCATAAAGAGTTTCTGTTGGAGATATACAGTGTGGGGGTTTCAATGCCTTACCTATATCCTTTATAGGGCAATTCTCCATTAGTCTCTGACAGCTTTTTTTCTATTTGAATGGGGGGGGGGGGGTTCAACAAAACAAAAAGGGAGGCTGCGCTATAGTGTGTTAATAAAAAAAACAGTGTATCAGAGCATTTTAAGTACTCTAATTATACAATTTATTAATGCAAAAAAGCAGATCAAAATTAAAATAATAAAACATTAAATTGCATGCATGTTTAGAAGTATGAATTCATACACTTATAATAAGATATCACCCAGTCAGTCAGGAACAAAGTATTATGCATTAGAAGGAGTCCGTTCCATTAGTATTCCCCTGTATTAGGGAAATTTGGCCAGGTAAAAACGTTCCTTCAAATGTGTAGAGAAATCCAGTGGGAGGTAAGCAATTGGGCGTTAGAGGAGCGCCCTGTTCCGCCCGGGATCGCGACTCCATGGCTGTCCTCTCACTCCCGGTGAGGCTCCTCTGGATACGAGCTCTGCTGGCTCCCTCTCCCGGCACAGCACGATTCACCTGCAGGGCTCTGTGTTGTCTTCCCCACAGCACTCTCCTCCTGGCGGCCACCTTGGGATCTCCCTGCAGTATCTGCTGGACCCCTGTTCGACTGGCTGCTGACTACCTGTGGATATTGGCTGGCCCATATCCACACCTGTACAAAGTCTCAGGAATTATTACCTCACTCTCTCTCCTTGGATCACGCCTGAGACAACAGTGGATAACATGGTCCACTTACTGCTCCTGGACTGCCTTTTGCTCTATTTCATTGCTAATTGCTGGCTCCTACACTACTGGAATAATACTCTCTTTTATGTGCTCATTTAGTTGGATTCAGTGGATCTGCAGTGGCATCATTCTCAAATACAGCCATTGGTATTCCCTTTTCTTCATTTATTTAATTTTTACCTGTTTTGTGGAATTATTACATACCTCCTCAGTGACCGTTTGTGGATACTATTATGGACAAATTCATGTCTAAAACTCCACGGAACCTCAGGGGTGCCCAAACGGGTAAGGGCAAAAATCGTGACAACTCTACTAACAGTGCCCCTACTACTCCGGCACATAGCCAGGGTTCCAGCCCTCAGGATCCTTCATCGCTTCCTCTCGTTATGGAATCTGCCAAATCTTTCTCTACAAGCAAAAATACAAATATTCTCTCATCCTTACTGGATCAAAGGCTGGCGCCCCTGAAGGACTCTCTGGACTCGGCCCTTACTCAGCTCTCGGCTCATGATCATCGTATCTCTGAGGCCGAGCAAAGAATCTCTGATTTGGAGCATGTTTTGGCTACAGCTAAGTCGCCCATAGTAGAACACGACAAGTTGATGATGTCCCTTCAGGACAACTTGAAGATTTGGAAAACAGGAATAGATTAAATAATGTCTGTCTTATAAGATTGCCGGAGTTGGTGAAACCATCCGACCTAATGAAACTGGTCTCCTAATGGTTGCCCAGAGAACTTGGCTGTGTTTTGGATACGGGCTCCATTTTAGTGGAACATGTCCATCATATTGATCCTAAGCGCCAGTCCACCAGAGATAGACCCAGACCCGTCATCATGAGGATACTTAACTATGCTGACAAAGTTCGCTTGCTAGAGGCCTATAGGAAACATCTTGATCTCCGGTACCAGGACACTAGGATTCTGCTATTTCAAGACTTTTCTTATCTGGTGGCCGCAAAAAGGCGAGAGTTCTCACCAATCTGTAAGCGCCTGTTTGAGCTGGGCCATCATTTTGCATTATCATACCCTGCCAAGTTGAGAGTATTTCACGACGGTAAATCCTACTTCTTCGATTCTGCTCAAGAGGCTAGGAACTTTGTCGACTCTTTGGCTGCATCACAATCATCCAGCATGGATGATGCTGATTGACTTATTATATCCTTTTCCAGTTGGTTAATTATCTTTCTCGTTTTGCCCATTCAGGTTACTGATTGACTTAATTTACAGGTTCTGTGTATAATGCCAGCTTTACCTTGTGTTTGTTAACAATGTTCACAATTGTAGTCGGTGCTTGACGCCAACTAATGTAAGCCAGTTTTTTCTTCAATGTTTTGTTTTATCCTTTTCTTTGCTCTTTTTCTTTCTTCCACTGCTGCTCTTTCTTCTTTCCCAATGGCTGCCTTCTTCTCCTTATTTCCTCTCTTCTCATCTTTTATTGTATTGTTTTGGCTCACAGTGCTCTATGGACTTGCGTCTGGGGTTACTCTCCTCACGCTTTGACGCTTTCTTTTTGGATATTAACGCAACTCTGGGGAGCACCCACATAGGTTCTTATAAAGTTGAAAATGTTTTGTAATTTGATTGATGGTTCTATTGCCATTCACACACATGCTCTACTGTTTATTGTAGGAATCTGTTTCACCTTTCATTGCCTTGCTTGTTTGTTGATCCATCACAGCCCGTTCATTGGGACGGGCTGGGATCGGTTCTTTTGGCACATTGTTGTTAGGATTTGGCCTAGGGTGGGAATAAGTTAAATGCTATCAACCCTCACCTCTTCCAAAATGGTACAGTCGCGGGTCAAGCTAATATCGTGGAATGTTGAAGGTTAATACCCCTATTAAGAGAAAAAAGATCCTTACCTATTTGAAACGGTTGAAGTCTGACATCGTTTTATTGCAGGAAACTCATTGGTGGGTCTCTGACCCTAATGTGTTGCATGATTCATGGATAGGGGAGTATAGGGTGGCCTCTTTTACAACTAAGAGCAGAGGTGTTGTTCTGACAATCCTCAATAAGTCTCTCCCTTCTACTATCCTTGATAGCTTGGTAGATCAGGGAGGCAGATATCTCTTTCTGAAACTAAAGATTCATAGTACTGTTTATACTGTAGCTAATATCTATGCCCCTAATGACCCTAATGTGTCCTTTTTTCTGACATTTATTCCAAATCACATGGCTGGGCGGAGGGAGAAATTATTTTGGGTGGAGACTTTAATTGTGTTCAGTCGGTGGGTCTGGACAGATCTGCCTCGCCTGGTTCATCTAGTATTACCACCCCTACAGTACGTCACTGTCACTACTAACCTCTTCCCTAAGGCTCTCTGACCCTTCGAGACTTCGCTATCCTGACGCTCGTGAATATACGTTTTATTCCCATCCCCACCACTCCTCCTCTAGATTGGATTTTTGGCTAATTTCTGACACTCTACCAGATCATGTTGTTGAATCTAGAATAGAACCCATTTTACTCTCTGACCATGCCCCGATTTGGATTTCAGTCACCCTAGATGCCACTATACCCCGATCTTATAATTGGTGGTTTCCTGCTTATTTGGGACACTCCTCGGATTTCCGTACATTTCTTACTCACGCCTTCCTTAACTATGTAGATGATAATATTGTACATGTCAATGCTCTCAACTTGTTTTGGTTGGCTTCTAAACTGGTTGTTCGTGGGCAAATCATGGACTATGTTTCTAGAAAACGCAAATTATTGAATACTCAATTGCATGACCTTAGTAGAGCACGGACGATTGCTTATAATGTCATGGTTCTGCATGATTCTCCTGTCAATTGACAGGCCTATATTGATGCAAAGCGACTGTATGATACACTATGCACTGAACGGGCAAGTTTCTTCTATGATGTTCAGCAAAATAAATTCTTCCATGGTGGTAATAAATCAGGCAAATTACTTGCTACTCTGGTCCAGTCGTACTGTGCCCCTTCCCGCTTAACCCATTTAAATACTGGCCCAAACTCCTCGATTATGGATATGCAGGCTATATCTGAGGCCTTCTTACGATATTATGAAAATTTATATACAGCCCCCCCGGATAATCCTATTGAGGGTATGCAATTTCTGGAAAAGGCAGGTTTGCCTGTATTAACAGAGGAGGAAAGGACGTCATAGACGGATCCAGTTACGGAACCAGAATTGCTGTTTTTGATTAAATCACTCCATAATGCGAAATCACGTGGTCCAGATGGGTTTGGGGCAGAGTACTATTGATTGTTGGCTCCCCACCGGACGCCTCATCTGTTGGCATTATTTAATTCGCTGTTGCAGGGGACCTCTCCACCTCCGTGATTTACGGATGCTAGAATAGTTGTGTTTCCAAAGCCTGTTAAGAACACTAAATATGTCCAGTCTTATTGGCCTATATCTCTCCTAAATCAGGATTTGAGGTTATTTACTAAATTATTGGCCTCTCGCCTCCAACTGGTACTGCAACGTATTTTGCACCCCACCCAAACTGGATTTGTAAAATCTAGAACTTCAGTGTATAATGTCCGTACGCTGGTTGCAGCAATACATAGTACTAATGCTTCCGCTGGCTATAAAGCTCTTGTGGTTCGCTGCAACACTGATAAAGCGTTTGACCGTGTTTCATGGTCTCACTTGCTTAGGATCCTTCACATAAAACAATTTGGAGTAGAGTTTATCAAGGTCTTTCATATGCTATATACTAATCCGCAGGCACACCTTACGATAAATGGACTGAACACGCCTTCCTTTTCCCTATACCGAGGCACGTGTCAGGGATGTACCCTTTCTCCCTATCTCTTTGATTTGGCCATTGATCCGTTAATTCGTACTTGTATACAAGACGTTTCCTGGGAAGGGATAGGTATAGGCCCATATTCTGTGAAGGTGTTTGCCTTCGCTGATGACTTATTGCTCTACTTTAATGACCCCATCATGGTATTCCCTTCTCTCTTGACAATACTGAAGGGCTTTAATTTGGTGTCTGGCTTTTTAGTAAATTTTGACTCTGGGTCCCCAGGCTAAACAGCTTGGCTCTGGGTCCCCAGGCTAAACAGAATTGGGGTTCTAATTTCCCTTTTAAATGGGCCACCGATTTTATAACCTATTTGGGTGTTTTCCATCTAAACTTACTGACTTATATTCATCAAATTTTTCTTACTTTATTAATAAAATGATAGATGATTTTGCTCGATGGCAGAGCCTACCGATTTCATATTTGGGTAGATGTCATCTATACAAAATGATCACCTTTCTCTGCCTGCTATACCCGATCCAAATGCTTCCATTTATTTTGACTAAACATGATATACATATGATTAATAAAGGCCTTACCAACAGTAGCGGATCTTGCGACGAGCAAGCAGGACTTTTGCCCAGGGTGCCGCCTTCCGGAGGGCGCCAGCACCATCCGGAGGGTGCCGCTCCATGACAAGATACGCTACTGTGCCCCCCGCTGTGTCCCGCTGTGTCCCCCGCTGTGAAGGGAACTAGACGCTACAAATCTAGTTTCCCTTCGTGGAGAGGACCTTTGCTGTGCGGTGCGCGATGACGTCATTGTGGGACTGACACAGACGCTAGGGGTCATATTTGACCTCTAGTGTCTGTATGCTGTGCTATGGGAGAGACATCATGAAGTCTCTCCCATAGATCCGAAGAGAGGAGCGGCGCCGGCGGAGGTCTGCAGCGGTCGGGAATCAGGAGCGGGGATTGTAAGTATTATTTTTTTTGTGTAGGTGGTGCTACTCTACAGGGGGCACGAATGGGGTCACAACTCTACAGGGGGCGTAACTGACCATGCCCCCTGTATGAAGCCACGGCCCTATTTTCCGCCCGGGGCGCCAAAAGAGCTAGAACCGGCCCTGCTTACCAACTTCATTTGGGAGAATAAACGCCCACGTATAGCCCTTTTTAAGTTAAAACAGCCAACTTCATTAGGGGGAGTTAATCTGCCCTGTCTGGAGGATTATTCCTTGGCGGCCAGTGATAGATATGCTATTGACTGGGTAGGGGGATCTGGCAACTATGTTAATAAGGCATTGGAACAGTCCATGCTGCCACATGGTAACTTACCTTCCTTTTTGCACTTCCATGATTCTTCTGCATCGGCTTCATTGTGTTCGAACCCACTATTATATTGTCCATGTAGAGCATGGACTCTGCTGCCGAAACGTATAGGACTTGCAGCAGCGTATTCCTTATTCCAACCCCTTTTACATAATCCGGATTTCTAGGGTGGGGAAGCCGATGCAATTGTTAGGAATTGGTACCTTCAAGGCTTACGTTTAGTTTTCCAATTTATGAATGCCAACTGTACTAAGGTTCTTACTTTGTCCCAACTGAAACTTAAATTCCTGAACCTTCATTTTCCTCTTTTCGCATACTTTCAAGTGAGAAGTTTTGCAATGCGCTTGATACCACGCTTACAGCCTGCTGATTTCACCTTTCCTCTAGACGGCTAACTACTATTGACACTTCATACCCCTTTCTCCACGTCCTTCATATATGCATATACCAGGTGTAGGATAGATCTATCCAGACAATCTACTGGTCTGGCCAAATGGACAGATACTCTGTCGGGAACTGATCTCCAAACTGTGATCCACTGGCATTTATTGCTTAACAAATGTTTCGTTTCTTCTTCATATGCAGAGATGCATTTAAATTTTTTACATAGGGCGTATTACACCCTTCGCCTTTGGTATCTTACAGGTCTGGCCGACAATTCTCATTGTTTCTAGTGTTCCTCACCTGATGCTGATATTATCCACTGTCTCTGGTCCTGCCCTATTTATTATTCAACTGTTCTGGAAAGATGTCTGTGATTATGTCAATGTTACTCTGAATATTCCTTTTACTGCAACTCTACCCTGGGCCTTATGGAATCGCTATGACATGTTTTTCTTTGTTATTAGCTCATATAGCTGCAGCTTCAAAGAAGACTGTATTGTCTCAATGGATACATAGAGTTCTAGTGCCCATTACCCTTATGTTCCCCAGACTATCGTATCTTTACCAGATGGACTGGGTGGAGTGTTCTCTCGATGCGGAATCTCACTCTTCCAAATTCTTTGCAATATGGTTGCCTTACATTGTTACCCTACCATTACCCCCTAGAGGTCATATACGCAAAGTGGTTAGACTTACTACGTGGTATAACACTGAAGTCCTCACACGGGTCTCTCCTACATTTTAGACAGTCCTTTAATGTTTCTTACTATTAACTTGCTGGGCTTCTTGTATCCACTGAGGCTATTCCCCCACATTTTGAACCGTTCTTTGTATTATTATTATTATTATTATTATTATTATTATCTGTTGTGAATTGTATTGAAACAGTTATATGTTGTGATTTCCTACATTATTCATCATCCATATGTTGTCATGTGTGTGTGTGACATTTCTCAATAAACATATTTAAACAAAAATAATACAGATTGACCTAACAAGGTGACTCATTAAGGGGTATATTATTTACCAACTGCCTTTTGCAGGAAAACAGGCATCTTCAGGAGTTACCTGCAGAAACAAAGTATCCCCATGATTTAGAAAGTGAGTGGCAGCAGATATCTGCCATGGTTGCTCCATTTTCAATAGCAAAAGCAGTTCCCATAGCCTTCGGCGTGCACTGTCCCTACGTTGAATGGGGTGGGGGTGCCAAAGGAAACATACGCTCTGGGCACCACAAGGTCTAGAACTGGCCCTGATGGGTAGGATAAATAATCCTTAGAATGTATGATCCAAAATGGCTGTATCAACCTGTATTATGTTCATTGGTTTCTGTATATCCTGTAAGTCTAAACCTCTGTAGTATTATTATTATTATTATTATTATTATTATTATTATTTTTAATAAATAAATTCAACTGCAGCTAAAAATGATATCATGCTGGCATTTGGTATGAACTTTGACTCCTCCCAATTGTGTTAGATATGCACAGGAGAGAGTAAGAGGGTGATGATAGAGAGAGATTGTGGGGGAGGGGGAGGGAGAAGGAGAGGTGGGGATAAAGCCTTGTAGTGTTGAAGAGAGAGATAGTAGGTGGGAAAGAGTGGCGAGGAAAAAGTGTTGGGGAAGAGAGAGATTGTGGGAAGAGAAGGAGATAGATGAAGAGAAAAAGAGGGAGGGAAAGAGAAATAATAAATGAAAAAATAAAATGCAGGCTACATCTGGCATTACATCTAGTTTTCTATGTAACGCACTGCATAATATGTAAGCACTTTATAATCAATAAATATATTCATCTTTATGTTAAACTGCTTTACAAAATGACTTCAATGAATATGTTACAGTATTTGCAAATGTATATTCTGGATTATACATAATCATGCACTAGAAATAGCACTCCAGTACTGGTAATGAAAAAAGATTATCATTAGTATGTTTGTGTTCATCTTTACTGTTTGCAGTGTCACTTGTTGCAAACAGAGGATTTCTCCCTTGTTCTTATATTTGGCAGATAATACAAAGAAATGTGTAAACACTGAAATTGGTGTTAAACACACAGGAGATTTTATTCAGCAGAGGACACCAGAATTCATTCTGCCATGCCATTTTAGAGAGAACCTTTTACGTAAATTAAAAGCAAACTTGTGTATACAGAAATTTGGTCAGGAGAGAAAAAATGCAATTTCTCTATTTGCTTGCTTTCTTCATTCTGTGTTTCTTTGCAATGAAGTATTGATTTTACTTGGCCGGAAGTTTGGAGCAGTGTTGTAATCCCAATTTACATTGTAGATCTAACGTGAACTTTGAGCTACATTTTTGTTTATCTTTTTTTTATTAATTAGATGAAAAATGCATTGTCATACAAAATAAAACTATACTCAGAAAATAATTGTATAGGTTTTGTACTCATATTTCCTTTTAGAGGCCTCCCCAAGGCTGCTTGTTAGCGCAGTTTTTTATCTAATGGGTTCTATTATTTCATGCTTCTGAGAGGACAATATCATGCATACATTGTGGTGTAATTGTTAACTATTATTTCTCTGACGTCCTAGTGGATGCTGGGAACTCCGTAAGGACCATGGGGAATAGACGGGCTCCGCAGGAGACTGGGCACTCTTAAAAGAAAGATTAGGTACTATATCTGGTGTGCACTGGCTCCTCCCTCTATGCCCCTCCTCCAGACCTCAGTTAGAATCTGTGCCCGGCCAGAGCTGGATGCACTTAGTGGGCTCTCCTGAGCTCACTAGAAAAGAAAGTATTTGTTAGGTTTTTTATTTTCAGTGAGATCTGCTGGCAACAGACTCACTGCTACGAGGGACTGAGGGGAGAGAAGCAAACCTACCTGCTTGCAGCTAGCTTGTGCTTCTAAGGCTACTGGACACCATTAGCTCCAGAGGGATCGAACACAGGGCCCGACCTCGATCGTCCGTTCCCGGAGCCGCACCGCCGTCCCCCTTGCAGAGCCAGAAGACAGAAGATAAAGATGAAAATCGGCAGCTGAAGACTCCTGTCTTCATTAAGGTAGCGCACAGCACTGCAGCTGTGCGCCATTGCTCCCATAGCACACCACACACTCCAGTCACTGTTGGGTGCAGGGCACTGGGGGGGGGGGGGGGGGCGCCCTGGGCAGCAATTAGTTTACCTTTTGGCACAAATAGCACATAATACAGTGTATAACACTGTATATGTGCAAAAAACCCCGCCATTAACATTATAAAAAGCGGGAGAAGCCTGCCGCTGAAGGGGCGGGGCTATCTCCCTCAGCACAGCCAGCGCCATTTTCTCTTCACAGCTCCGCTGGAAGGACGCTCCCCAGGCTCTCCCCTGCAGTATCCAGTACAAGGGTAAAAAAGAGAGGGGGGGGCACATAAATTTAGGCACAAATTGGTCTTAATAAGCAGCTATTGGGAAAAATCACTCAGTATAGTGAAAATCCCTGTGTTATATAGCGCTGTGGTGTGTGCTGGCATACTCTCTCTCTCTGTCTCCCCAAAGGACTTTGTGGGGTCCTGTCCTCAGTCAGAGCATTCCCTGTGTGTGTGCGGTGTGTCGGTACGGCTGTGTCGACATGTTTGATGTGGAGGGCTACGTGGAGGCGGAGCAGGAGCCGATAAGTGTGATGTCGCCCCCTACGGGGCCGACACCGGAGTGGATGGATATGTGGAAGGTATTAACCGACAGTGTCAACTCTTTGCATAAAAGGTTTGATGACGTAACAGCCTTGGGACAGCCGGCATCTCAGCCCGCGCCTGCCCAGGCGTCTCAAAGGCCATCAGGGGCTCAAAAATGCCCGCTAGCTCAGATGGCAGACACAGATGTTGACACGGAGTCTGACTCCAGTGTAGACGAGGATGAGACAAATGTACAGTCCACAAGGGCCATCCGATGCATGATTACGGCAATGAAAAATGTGTTGCACATTTCTGACATTAACCCGGTTACCACTAAAAAGGGTATTATGTTTGGGGAGAAAAAGCAGCCAGTGACTTTTCCCCCATCTGATGAATTAAATGAATTGTGTGAAGAAGCGTGGTGTTCCCCTGATAAGAAACCAGTGATTTCTAAGAGGTTACTGATGGCGTACCCTTTCCCGCCAACGGATAGGTTACGCTGGGAGACATCCCCTAGGGTGGACAAGGCGCTCACACGATTATCTAAAAGGGTGGCACTGCCGTCTCAGGATACGGCCGCCCTAAAGGAGCCTGCAGATAGAAAGCAGGAGGCTATCCTGAATCTGTATATACACACTCAGGTACTATACTGAGACCTGCTATTGCTTCAGCATGGATGTGTAGTGCTGCAGCAGCATGGTCTGATACCCTGTCAGACAACATTGATACCCTCGACAGGGATGCTATTTTGCTAACCATAGAGCATATAAAGGACGTTGTCTTGTATATGAGGGATGCACAGAGGGACATTTGCCGGCTGGCATCTAGAATTAATGCAATGTCCATTTCTGCCAGGAGAGTATTATGGACTCGGCAGTGGACAGGTGATGCTGATTCTAAAAGGCACATGGAGGTTTTGCCTTATAAGGGTGAGGAATTGTTTGGGGACGGTCTCTCGGACCTCGTATCCACAGCAACAGCTGGGAAGTCGACTTTTTTACCTCAGGTTTCCTCACAGCCTAAGAAAGCATTGTATTATCAAGTACAGTCCTTTCGGCCTCAGAAAGGCAAGCGGGTCAGAGGCGCATCCTTTCTGCCCAGAGGCAGGGGTAGAGGGAAAAAGCTGCACCAGACAGCCAGTTCCCAGGAACAAAAATCCTCCCCTGCTTCCACTAAGTCCACAGCATGACGCTGGGGCTCCACAGGTGGAGCCAGGTGCGGTGGGGGCGCGTCTCCGGAACTTCAGCGACCAGTGGGTTCGCTCACAGGTGGATCTCTGGGTTCTACAAGTGGTATCTCAGGGATACATGCTGGAGTTCGAGGCGACTCCCCCTCGCCGTTACCTCAAATCAGCCTTGCCAGCGGCTCCCAGGGAAAGGGAGGTAGTGCTGGCGGCTATTCACAAGCTGTACCTTCAGCAGGTGATAATCAAGGTTCCCCTCCTTCAACAGGGACGGGGTTACTATTCCACAATGTTTGTGGTACCGAAACCAGACGGTTCGGTGAGACCCATTCTAAATTTGAAATCCTTGAACACTTATGTAAGGAAGTTCAAGTTCAAAATGGAATCGCTCAGGGCGGTTATTGCAAGCCTGGAAGAGGGGGATTTTATGGTGTCGCTGGACATCAAGGACGATTATCTGCATGTCCCCATTTACCCACCTCACCAGGAGTACCTCAGGTTTGTGGTGCAGGACTGTCATTACCTATTTCAGACGTTGCCGTTTGGTCTGTCCACGGCACCGAGGGTATTTACCAAGGTAATGGCCGAAATGATGAGACTCCTTCGGAAGAAGGGAGTTCTAATTATTCCGTACTTGGACGATCTCCTTATAAAGGCGAGGTCCAAGGAGCAGTTGTTAGTCAACGTAGCACTATCTCGGGAAGTGCTGCAACAGCACGGCTGGATTCTGAATATCCCAAAGTCGCAGCTGATTCCTGCGACGCGTCTGCTCTTCCTGGGCATGATTCTGGACACAGAACAGAAGAAGGTGTTTCTCCCGGTGGAGAAGGCCCAGGAATTGTCATCTCTGGTCAGGGACCTCCTGAAACCAAAACAGGTGTCGGTGCATCACTGCACGCGAGTCCTGGGAAAGATGGTAGCTTCTTACGAAGCAATTCCCTTCGTCAGGTTCCATGCAAGGATCTTTCAGTGGGATCTGTTAGACAAGTGGTCCGGATCGCATCTTCAGATGCATCGGCTGATCACCCTGTCCCCGAGGGCCAGGGTGTCTCTGCTGTGGTGGCTGCAGAAGGCTCATCTTCTCGAGGGCCGCAGATTCGGCATACAGGACTGGGTCCTGGTGACCACGGATGCAAGCCTCCGAGGTTGGGGGGCAGTCACTCAGGGAAGGAACTTCCAAGGACTGTGGTCAAGTCAGGAGACTTCCCTTCACATAAATATTCTGGAACTAAGGGCCATTTACAACGCCCTCAGTCAAGCAGAACCCCTGCTTCAAAACCAACTGGTGCTGATTCAGTCAGACAACATCACGGCGGTCGCCCATGTAAACCGACAGGGCGGCACAAGAAGCAGGATGGCGATGGCAGAAGCCACAAGGATTCTCCGATGGGCGGAGAATCACGTGCTAGCACTGTCAGCAGTGTTCATTCCGGGAGTGGACAACTGGGAAGCAGACTTCCTCAGCAGGCACGACCTCCACCCGGGAGAGTGGGGACTTCATCCAGAAGTCTTCACGCTGATTGTAAATCGTTGGGAATGGCCACAGGTAGACATGATGGCGTCCCGTCTCAACAAAAAGCTAAAAAAATATTGCGCTAGGTCAAGGGACCCTCAGGCGATAGCTGTGGACGCACTAGTGACACCGTGGGTGTACCAGTCGGTTTATGTGTTCCCTCCTCTTCCTCTCATACCCAAGGTACTGAGGATTGTAAGAAAGAGATGAGTAAGAACTATACTCATCGTTCCGGATTGGCCAAGAAGAACTTGGTACCCAGAACTACAAGAAATGATCTCAGAGGACCCATGGCCTCTGCCTCTCAGACAGGACCTGTTACAGCAGGGGCCCTGTCTGTTCCAAGACTTACCGCGGCTGCATTTGACGGCATGGCGGTTGAACGCCGGATCCTAACGGAAAAGGGCATTCCGGATGAAGTGATTCCTACGCTGATAAAGGCTAGGAAAGACGTGACAGCACAACATTATCACCGTATATGGCGAAAATATGTTGCTTGGTGTGAGGCCAGGAAGGCCCCTACAGAAGAATTCCAGCTGGGTCGATTCCTGCACTTCCTACAGTCAGGAGTGACTATGGGCCTAAAATTAGGATCCATAAAGGTCCAGATTTCGGCCCTATCTATTTTCTTTCAAAAAGAACTGGCTTCACTGCCTGAAGTTCAGACGTTTGTTAAGGGAGTGCTGCATATTCAGCCCCCTTTTGTGCCTCCAGTGGCACCTTGGGATCTTAACGTTGTGTTGGATTTCCTGAAATCCCACTGGTTTGAGCCACTTAAGACCGTGGAGCTAAAATATCTCACGTCGAAAGTGGTCATGCTATTGGCCTTAGCTTCGGCTAGGCGTGTGTCAGAATTGGCGGCTTTGTCGTGTAAAAGCCCTTATCTGATCTTCCATATGGACAGGGCAGAATTGAGGACTCGTCCCCAATTTCTCCCTAAGGTGGTATCAGCGTTTCATTTGAACCAACCTATTGTGGTGCCTGCGGCTACTGGGGACTTGGAGGACTCCAAGTTACTAGATGTAGTTAGGGCTTTGAAAATATATATAGCCAGGATGGCTGGAGTCAGGAAAACTGACTCGCTGTTTATCCTGCATGCGCCCAGCAAAAGCCCATTCCACAAGGAAGGTGGGCTCTTCTTGGGCGGCTGCCCGAGGGGTCTCGGCTTTACAGCTTTGCCGAGCTGCTACTTGGTCGGGTTCAAACACATTTGCTAAGTTCTACAAGTTTGATACCCTGGCTGAGGAGGACCTTGCCTTTGCTCATTCGGTGCTGCAGAGTCATCCGCACTCTCCCGCCCGTTTGGGAGCTTTGGTATAATCCCCATGGTCCTTACGGAGTTCCCAGCATCCACTAGGACATCAGAGAAAATAAGAATTTACTCACCGGTAATTCTATTTCTCGTAGTCCGTAGTGGATGCTGGGCGCCCGTCCCAAGTGCGGACTCTCTGCAATACATGTATATAGTTATTGCTTAACTAAAGGGTTATTGTTATGAGCCATCTGTTACTGAGGCTCAGTTGTTGTTCATACTGTTAACTGGGTATGGTTATCACGAGTTGTACAGTGTGATTGGTGTGGCTGGTATGAGTCTTACCCTGGATTCCAAATCCTTTCCTAGTAATGTCAGCTCTTCCGGGCACAGTTTCCCTAACTGAGGTCTGGAGGAGGGGCATAGAGGGAGGAGCCAGTGCACACCAGATATAGTACCTAATCTTTCTTTTAAGAGTGCCCAGTCTCCTGCGGAGCCCGTCTATTCCCCATGGTCCTTACGGAGTTCCCAGCATCCACTACGGACTACGAGAAATAGAATTACCGGTGAGTAAATTCTTATTATATATCATATTATAACCTATACTAGATCAAATCTGTTTGTATAACAATGATTCATTTTGTTGGACAAGTTATTATTAGCCATTATTTTGGTGTTACACAGGAAGTTTCAGGACTCAGGGTCCAATGCAGTATTAGCTGCAAATTGGGAATCATTTGCACACAAAAAGAAAGCTGCATATATAAAAAAAGCATATTTAGGGGCTAATTCAGCATAGGTTGTAGTTGTGCAATCAAATCACACAACTACAGTCCTTTACACTAGTATGTGGGGGGACGCCCAGCACATGCCGCCCCCTCCCCCCGCTAACATGTGAACGCTTCGCTGCTCTCATGTTAAGCCTACCTGTGAAGGCAGATGGTTACCCGGCATGTTTAGGCTTGCAGCGTATGCGTGTTACGTGAAGCAGCCGCCGCGACCCGCCCCGCAAACAGTCCGGACGTGCCTGTGTTGTCTGGACTGTGTCCCCCAAAGCTGCAACACTGCCCCAAAAGCATCTCATCGACGCCCCCTCCCGCCCTGTGAACACCTCTGCCTGTCAATTAGGCAGAGGTGTCTGCATATGTGAGATGCCGTGGATTCTACACGTGCGCACACTCCAGAAGGGCTTCAGCATGTGCGTTCCATGCTGAATTAGACCCTTACCTCTGTATGATGAGGCATATGCATCCCAAGTTGCATGCAGACCAGCCAGCACCAGTAGCATACTGTATGTTCCTGGTTTACATGAGGCATATATCACTTACACTTCCGGCCTAGTTAATAACCAGTTTTTGCATTCAAAATATGCATTTTCTATTATTCATTCATATTCATATTATGCTTTTCTTAACGCTGCATGCTTGAAGAAAAAAACGCAAAGGACCACTTTCCCAATAAGAGGTTTCCTTGCGGTGT
Source organism: Pseudophryne corroboree (assembly GCF_028390025.1). Lineage (NCBI taxonomy): Eukaryota > Metazoa > Chordata > Amphibia > Anura > Myobatrachidae > Pseudophryne > Pseudophryne corroboree. The sequence continues at coordinate 247,555,028 of NC_086446.1, forward strand.
GAGATCTGCCGGGTTTAACACCCGGGTGTCTTTCTGCGAATGTGTCACCGCGAGGGATGTTGGGAGGGATCTGATTGGATCCCTCTCGGGGAAAGACGGATAGAAGCTCATAGACTTCTATTGGGTAACACCATCTAAAAATGGTGTTGCCCACCACATCCAAACTCTGGAATATATTGCATTCCGTAGCTTGGTGCATTTGAGAAAAGCGGGCAATCCTCCGAAAACTGCATTTTTAGAGGTTTAGCTCCAGTTTTAACTTTGCTGCATCCAACCCATAAACAGGAAGTCCTGGCTCCTGAATCTCTATGAGGAGTTAGGAAGGGATGCAGTCAACATCCCGCTGGACGGGATCCCGGCGGTCGAAATACCGACGCCGGAATCCCGACCGCCACAATCCCGACCGCCACAATCCCGACATATTCTCCCTCCGTGGTTGTCCACCACACCCATAGAGGGAGAATATAATAGTGTGCCGAGCGTGGCGAGCGAAGCGAGCCCGCAAGGGGCTGCGTTCCGCTCGCCACCCCTGTCGGGATTCCGGCGTCGGTATTTCGACCGCCGGGATCCCGTCCAGCGGGATTACGTACTGATCCTGTTAGGAAGTAAGTATAGAATCTGTAGAATAATATTCTGGAAATAGTGATTGTAATCTATACAAACAATTTGGCCATACAATAGTATTACAGGTTGAGTATCCCATATCCAAATAATACGGAATATTCCGAAATACGGAATTTTTTGAGTGAGAGTGAAATAGTGAAACCTTTGTTTTCTGATGGCTCAATGTATACAAACTTCGTTTAATACACAAAGTTATTAAAAATATTGTATTAAATTACCTTCAGGCTGTGTGTATAAGGTGTATATGAAACATAAATGCATTCTGTGCTTAGATTTGGGTCCCATCACCATGATATGTCATTATGGTATGCAATTATTCCAAAATACGGAAAAATCCCATATCCAAAATACTTCTGGTCCCAAGCATTTTGGATAAGGGATACTCAACCTGTATCTATTTCTAACAAGGTAGCTAAACCAATCTCAGCATTACAAAGCTCTTCGCTCTTAGTTAGTGTCTCACTGGGTACTTTGTGGGTCCTTTATTTCTCACTCTCACATTCTTATACCAACAAACAAAGCAAAACATAAGGGGTCTATTTACTAAGCCTTGGTTGGAGATAAAGTCAACGGAGGAAAAGTACCAGCCAATCCGCTCCTTACTGTCATACCACAGGCTGGGTTTGAAAAATGACAGGAGCTGGTTGGCTGGTACTTTATTTCCGTTGACTTTATCTCCACCCAAGGCTTAGTAAATAGACCCCATAGTAATAAGAATACATAATTAGGGGCATTCAGGTATTTATGAGGGTTGGGTACGCGATCCTGACAGTTAGGATGCTGACGGTCAGAATACAGACGGCGGCATCCCAACACATTTTGATAATTACTTTAACTATTACCATAACCCACCCCACCTGCAGCCTAATCCTAACCCTCCCCTCCCGCAGTCTATCCCTAACCCTGTCCTCAGTGCCTAACCTTAACCGTGACCCTAATACTTACCTTGGGGATTGTGACTTTCGGGATTCCGCAGGAAGTATTGTGAGCTCTGTCCGGATTCCGATGCCAGTATTGCCAGCATCCTAACTGTTGGGATGCCTACTACATCCCAAATATGGGCCTCTCATGATAAATGTGTACAGTCTGTGTAGAAATATCCCAAACAGATGAAAGGAGATGACAAAGCAGCATTAGTCTCTGGCTATTATTTTGTTAATAGTGATCACCTTAATGGTGATAAATATTTTGAAGTGCAGACCTCCAACTCAGGTGGGCAAAAAAGTCTCTATTAACAAGACAATGTATATTTGTAGTGGTTTGCAGGGATACTTATATTGTCCAGAAGGCTCTGCCAACTCTGTATTAGCAGGTGGTGCATAGAGGAGGATAATAAGGGTATGGCATATATTTGCTAATTCCACATTACTCCTTATGTGAGATTTGTTATGCTGGATCTTCTCAGGGGGCTGAAAACTCTGTACCATGGACCACATAATATCCGTAAATTAATTACAGCAATGTATTGTTCGAAACAATCAGCCTACCAAAATGCACTTAATGTTAGTTGCGACGCTAATAAGGTGTTTGACCGTGTCTCCTGGTCTCATGTACTCCAGGTTCTCCATGTTCAACATTTTGGTGTAGAGTTCATCCGCATCTTCACTTGCTTTATGAACAACCTCAGGCATATTTTACGATTAATGTTCTAAACACACCCTCCTTTACTTTACACAGGTTGACACGTCATGGGTATCCTCTTTCTACCCAACTTTTTAATTTGGCCCAGGACCTGTTGATTTGTAATTTTATACAGGAGGTGTCATGGAAAGGAATTAGGTTCGGGCCCCACGCTATTAAAGTTTCTGCTTTTGCTGGGGAACTATTACTGTATTTTCATAATCCTAAAATGGCTCTTCCTTCTTTATTGACTATGTTAATTGATTTAAATTTAATATCAGGATTTTTTTATTAATTTTGACAAAACGGAGGCCTTAGCATTGGGGGAGAGGCGAAACTGGGATGGGGTAACTCATTTCCATTTTAATGGGCTCAAGATTACCTAGTATATTTGGGTTTATGTATTTCCGTCTAATATCACTGATTTGTAGTCCTTGAACTTCTCTCATTATATTAACCAGATGATGGAGGACTTTGCAAGATGGCAACATCTTCCGATTTACTATCTGGGTAGATGCCACCTCTATAAAATGGTCTCCTGCCCCCGCTTACTTTACCCAATTCAGATGCTTCCATTTCTGTTATTAAAATGTGATATACACAGGATAAGTAAAGCCCTTACTAAATTTAACTGGGTGAATCAATGTCCTCGTATTGCGTTACTTAAATTAAAACGACCTCCATCACTGGGAGGCATGAATCTTCCTTGTCTGGAAGACTACACCCTGGCCACCAATTATAGATACACCTTGGACTGGTTAGGTGGTGACAATAACTTTGTTAATCAGCTGCTAGAACAAGCTATATCGCCTGAATGAAATTTGGTAAATCTATTGCATTTCTCAGACACCTTCACACTGACCGACCTCCATAGAAATCCACAAATTTATGCTCCCTGTAAAGCCTGGCGTCTTCTCAGGAAATGCCTAGGCCTTTCCCTAACAAACTAATGGTTTCAGCCTTTGTTATCAAATCCATACTTTCAAGGTGGGGAGGCCAGTGAGATAGTTAACAGTTGGCACCTTCAGGGACTCAGACTATATAAATTTTTGAATGACGAATGCTCACTCTATCCCAACTAAAGACAAATATCCAACTCTTCATTTTCCTCTTTTTGCTTACTCTCCTCTCCTCTCAGTGGATACAAAAATAGACGTTATGGTAAGAACTTACCGTTGATAACGTGATTTCTCTTATGTCCACAGGTATCCACAGGATAACATTGGGATATGGTTGAGCGACAGCGGAAATGGCACCAACACGGTCACAAGCTTTCTGGCCTTCCAGGATGCATCTGGGCCTCCCCATATAGTCCCGCCCACTGACTCAGTCAGATCAGTTCTTTCCACAGCGATTTAGGCAGGAGCATCAGGTAGACCTGTTTAGGCGATAAGAACACACATGCACACCCTTCCATACAAGAAGGAAGAGGTTTAGTAATTGTCTAGATCCTCAAATCAGGTGCGTCAGGGTGGGATCCCTGTGGACACCTGTGGACATAAGAGAAATCACGTTATCAATGGTAAGTTCTTACCATAGCGTCTATTTCTCTGGCTGGGTCCACAGGATTATCCACAGGATATCATTGGGATTCCCAAAGCCAATTTTAGTGGTGGGGACACTCCTGATTACACAGGAGGACCTTTCGCCCGAAGTCTGTGTCATGAGAGGCAAAAGTATCCAAGGCATAATGTCTGATGTATGTGTTTATGGAAGACCATGTGGCTGCCTTGCACATCTGTTCTGCTGAAGCACCCTGTTGTGCTGCCCATGAAGGACCTACCTTACGTGTAGAGTGTGCCGAGACATTAGCCAGAGTAGGGAGATCTGCATGAGAATAAGCTTCTGATATTACCATTCGGAGCCATCTCGCCAGCGTCTGTTTACTAGCAGGCCATCCTCTTCTATGGAATCCGTAGAGGACGAAGAGGGAATCTGTCTTCCTGATGGCACTAGTACGATCTATGTAGATTCTTAAAGCTCGGACTATGTCCAGCGACGCTTGTCCCGCAGATAGTCCCGGTACCTGAAAAGCTGGGACTACAATCTCTTCATTTAGGTGAAACTTTGACACCACTTTCGGAAGATAACCAGATCTCGTTCTGAGAACTGCTCTGTCTGCAAAAAAACTTAGGAAAGGAGACTTACACAATAACGCTCCTAAATCAGACACTCTTCTGGCTGACGCCATTGCCAGTAGAATAAGCACTTTAGCCGTTAACCATTTAAGATCTGCTCTCTTAAGAGGTTCAAACGGAGGACCCTGGAGGAATTTAGGAACTAAATTCAAATCCCAAGGAGCTGCAGGAGGAACAAATGGAGGTTGAATATGTACAACTCCCTGAAAGAAAGTACGTACATCCTGTAGTTCAGCAATCTTTTGCTGAAACCATACAGTCAATGCTGATACTTGAACTCTCAACGAAGCTACCTTCAGACCTTTATCCAATTCTGCTTGAAGGAAATCCAAAATCCTGGATACTTTAAAAGATCTTGGATTCAATTTTTTTCCAGTACACCAATGAATATAGGCTTGCCATATTCTATGATACACACGCGCTGAAGAAGGCTTTCTTGCTCTAAGCATAGTTTGGATTACTTGTTTCGAAAATCCTCTTGCATCTAAGATAGAGGTTTCAACAGCCACTCTGTCAAACAGAGGCGATCCAGATGGCTGTGACAACAAGGACCCTGCATTAGCAGATCTGGACGTTGAGGGAGCAGTATCGGTGCTTCCACTGACATTCTTAGCAGATCTGTGTACCAATGCCTTCTCGGCCAAGCTGGAGCTATTAGAATTATTGCTCCCTTTGCTTGCTTTATTTTTCTCACTACTCTGGGTAACAGAGATATTGGAGGGAACAGATACGCCAGCTGAAACCTCCATTCTACTGACAGTGCGTCTACAAGGACCGCTCCTGGGTCCCTTGTTCTCGATCCGTACCTTGGAACTTTGTTGTTTAGACGAGACGCCATGAGGTCTATCTCTGGTAGACCCCATCTGTTCACTAGTGTCTGAAACACTTCCGAGTGTAATACCCATTCGGTTTCCTGAATGGTGTATCGACTGAGAAAATCCGCTTCCCAGTTCAGAACACCTGGGACAAACACTGCCGACAATGCTGGGAGATGGAGCTCTGCCCATCTTAGAATGGGAGGTCCTTCCTCCATCAATCTTTTGCTGTGAGTTCCTCCTTGATGATTGAGGTACGCTACTGCTGTCGCATTGTCTGAGCGGATCTGGACCCGTCTTTCTTGCAGACTGTCCATAGCTTGAACTAGAGCCCTGTAAATGGCCCTTATTTCCAACAGATTTATTGGCAGGAGACTTTCCCTTGCGGTCCATTTTCCCTGGAACCACAGGCTTCCGAGTACCGCACCCCAGTCTTGCAGGCTGGCATCTGTTGTCAGGACTTGCCACTCTTTTATCCAAAAAGGGTCTCCCCTTGTTTAAATGGTCTGTCTGTAACCACCACGCTAGAGACCTTTTTACGTTTACTGGAAACTTTATCATCTGCTTTTTTATCGTCCGATGATTTCCGTTCCATTTGGTTAGAATAAGGTGCTGCAATGGTCTGGAGTGGAATTGCGCATATTCCACCATGTCGAAGGTTGATACCATCAGACCCAACAGTCGCATTGCTGCATGGACTGACATTGTCTGGGCTTGCAACGCTTCCTGAGCCATGACCTGCACCTTGACTATCTTTTTCTCTGGTAAGAGAACTTCCTGTAGGTTTGAATCCAATATGGCCCCCAAATGGACCATCCGCTGTGATGGATTCAGAGACGACTTTTCCCAATTTATGAGCCACCCGTGTCTCTGTAGACAAACTATTGTTTGTTGAAGATGGCTCAAAAGTAAATCTTGCGAATGTGCTAAGATTAACAGGTCGTCGAGGTATGGGAATATTCTTATCCCTTGTTTGCGCAGACAAGCTGCCATAACCACCATGATCTTGGTAAACACCCTGGGTGCTGTTGCTAGCCCGAAGGGCAAAGCTTAGAAATGAAAATGTTCCTGGAGGATGGCAAACCTGAGGTAACACTGATGAGACAGTGCTATAGGCACATGTAGGTAAGCATCCCGTACATCCAGAGATACCATGTAATCTCCTGGTTCCATAGCCAACATTATGGAGCGTAACGTCTCCATGTGGAACTTCGGGATCCAAATGTATTTGTTCAACATTTTCAGATTGAGAATTGGTTGATATGACCCATTTGGTTTTGGATCAGAAATAGATTGGAGTAAAACCCCTGTCCCCTTTGTGTCGGAGGTACTGGTACAATCACACCAGACTGCAGTAATTTTTGGACTGCTTCTTGCAGGGCATTGGCCTTCGACTCTATACGAGACGGGCTGGTGCAAAAAAATCTTTGAGGAGGCTGCCTCCTGAATGGGAACCCATACCCCTGAGATACCACCTTCTGCACCCAAGCATCTGTTGTTGACTGCTGCCATATGTGTGCAAAAAGAATGAGTTGGCCCCCAACCCTGGAATCCTCCAGGCGGAGGCCCGTCTCTTCAGGCTGACGGTTTCTGTTCAGGTTTGGAAGCTGGCTTTTTGCTAGCCCACTGCTTCCTACCCCTGGATTTAAACTGGGGTTGCTTAGGCTCCTCTTTAGCTTTCGCTTTGCTTTGCCAATGAAATGAGCAAAATTTTGAACCCTTGGACTTAGGGTTATAAGTATCCGGAAATCTGACTTTCTTTGATTCAGCCTCTGATTCTAGGATATCAGATAATGGTTTCCCAAATAATATATTACCCACGAAAGGCAATTCTTCCAATTCCTTCTTGGACTCCGCATCTGACTTCCAGGTACGTAGCCAAACTGCTCTGCGAGTGGCTACTGTTAAGGCTGAAGCTTTAGAAGCAACTGTACCTACATCAATTGCTGCTTCTTCCAAGTATTGGGCAGATTGTCTTAAACGGCTTAAATGATACTCTTGCTCCGTAGTAGAAGAAGAGATGTTATTCTCTAGTTCCTCTATCCATTCGCCCATTGCCTTTGCTACCCAGGCCGAAGCCATAGCAGGTCTTACCACTGCTCCTACTAGAGAAAACAAATTTTTCAAAAAGCTATCTACCCTTCTGTCTGTGACATCATTTAGTGAGGTAGCTGACAGTGGTAAAGCAGATCTATGCACAAGTCGCAGAACATGTGCATCTACTTTTGGAGGAACTTCTCTTTTCAAACAATCCGCAGCTGGAAATGGATAATAAGAATTACATCTTTTCGGAATCTTATATTTCTTGCTGGGCGTCGCCCATGATTCATCCATCATTTCTGTCAGCTCATCTGACGCTGGGAATTCAGTTTTCACTGATTTTGTTCATTTAAACACAGGTGCTTTAGATTTTAACACTGTCTTGGCTGGCTCTTCAAAAGAGAGAACAGCCTTCACAGCATTAATAAGTTCAGCTACATCTTCTGAACTAAAGCTCTGCGACTGATCATCATACGGAGTTGAATCTATTGTATCATCATCATCCGATGTATCATCTTGTGTAGTCTGCCACACAGACGTATCTGTCTTAGTCTTACCTGTCCCTTGGTTGCTTGTAGAGGCTACTGGAACCAAACCATAGGAAGGGAGCTGCATGTATGGGTTCATAGTGTAACCTAACCCTTGAGGTGGTGCTATCGGAGTTAACCTGTCCGCTATTGAAGATAGAGTCTTTGCGAACATATTCCATGGTGGCTCTGTTGGTGGCTGAACCAACTCCTGCTTTTTCCTTTGCTGAAAAGCAAAACAGCTCGCACACAAGCCCTCATAAGTGACTAATTGGTCCATACCAATTAACCCTTTCTTACAAGATAAGCATGTTAGGGATGTAGGAGTGCTTGATAAATTCTCCTCGTCACTTTTGCCGCTCACAGACATGGTAATAATCTGTTAATGACTACACAATTTGTGACTGAAAATCACCTATATATGAGTATATAGAAGTGAAATCAATCTGACCACAGTGCACCTGAATTGAGGGTCAGAACAGGACTGACATTACACAGAAAAGTCAGCACTCATACTAGCAGTCAGTCACATGTTAAAGCATTAGACATTGTCATATGAGAATACAACCCCCATTACAACTTATAAATAAGTAGGAAAATTGTACTTCTGTTTTTAACTGGTTCTTTTTCAACATTACATGCAGAAAACACAGTAATTTACAGATCTCATATGCAATAGGTACTAAAAATTAACAATTCATACTAACAAGTACAGAGAATTTTTAGTACTGTATACCCTTCCTCTGGAGAGCGGGATACAGGGAGACTCACCACACTTCCATATCCAAGCAAATGCACTCGTGAGACGCTGAGTGTATTCAGACGCTACTGATGTACACTACCGCTCTTGTATAACTGATAACAGACACAGTCGCTCACTGTGGACACGGACATTCAGCGACTTCCACGTGTATGCAGACGCTAAGGCCTGCGACTCGGGTTATGGTGGGATCTATAGTGTACACAACCGCAGCGTCTAAGCTGCGACCGAGTACCCTCTTGGTAGCGTCTGAGACGGAAGTGAGGTAATTCAGTTCATGAAACGAGAGACGCGCGGAAACTGGCCATGAACTCGGTGGAGGGGCGGCCAGGAGAGCGTCTGAATCCCCCTGTTGCCTTAAACTCTAAGGATCGCGGCCTCTACCTAGTCCTGGCGCCTATGATCCCTGGAGCGTAGCGCTGTCGCACTTGAGATGTTCGATGCAGAGTGTCATTCCACAAAGTTCTTTTCCATTTGGTTACCTTATTTGAACACGTTACCAGCTTCCACCAAGAGTACGTACGCAAGGTGGTTAGACTGACTGTGTGGTACAATACAAAAACTCTCTCTACTGGTTCTCCACCATTTTATGACAATACAAATGTATTACCATACTCTGAAGAGGTTGTTCTTTTATTGTATTATCATTTCCTATGCCAGTGGTTTCCAAACTTTTTTGAATCACGGCGCCCTAGAGTATCAGAATTTTTTTCACGGCACCCCTAGGCCAAAAATTTCTTATTGAGAAATTAGAAAGAAATATTAAATGAGGTAAATTGTATTTATATGTCATCCTTAGGCTCAATTGTGTGGTGAGGGACAAGATTTGCTTCTGTTTGTCTCCATATTGTATGACTGACAGCCACCAGCACTGGTTTTTCCTATTATATTGACCATAAATAATTTGAATTGGTCCTGGACCACCAACCCAGGGCACACCTGCAAGTGTCCCGAGCAGGCTCGGACTGGCCCACAGGGGTACAGGGGAAACCACCGGTAGGCCCCACTGCCTGGGGGGCCCTCCTCCTCTAGGGATCAGGTTCTAGACTGTGCACTTGAATTATATATTATACATATGTTACCTTATACTGCACGGGATTATGATGTATTCTCTACAGTATATTGCTGTCATTAAGCTGGCACATTATCATGCATGCACTAACATTAATTACTATATAAATTATCAAGGAATCCAGACCAGGTACTCTATAATTGTTAGCCAAACCTCTGTGGTGGCTGGCCACACCCCCTTTGGAGGCTAGCCACACCTCTAATTATGGGCCCCTACCACTGCATACCCCCGGTGGGCCCTTCATGCTCCAGTCCGACACTGGTCCCGAGGCACCCCAGGGAGCCACGGCACACAGTTTGGAACCACTGTCCTATGCTATTGTTTTATAGTTCTTTTACTTTTGTAAATTGCAGTAGATTATGTTATTTTGCATGTTGTGATGTACACACTTTTACAAGCGATGTATGTTAATTTTCAATAAATACATAAAAAAAAGCCATTACTTATTATCTCTAAAATGTTAATGCATTTATTGCATTCTTTCTAACATTTTTTAAAACCAGGCGTAATATTCAAAGGCCTCACTTACTGCGTGACCCATTTTTGAATTTGCGGATGAAAAACTATTACCAAAAAGAAACAAAGACTTTTTAGCAAAATATATATGTGCAATGCACAAATACAGCCAAGTGGGATCATTGTAGCTGAAATAATTATTTTTCATTTTAGTTTAGTTCTTAAGATAAACTGCTGAAGAACTGAGCAACCGTTAAGAGAAGCAATCGTGTATACATCAGATATACTGTAGTTCTTCAGTTGATGTTTATATTCAAGCTTTCAAGAATGTAATTCTTTCATGTGCTAACTATCAGTCTAGACAGAGAATGACTAAGTCAGAAATTATCTACACATTTAGGACACACTCAGCATTTATCAAGCAAAATATAATGTACATTTATGTAGAATGTCATTATTATTTACAAGAAATTGCAATGTATAGACTAAAATGGATACAATTAATTGCTGCCAGGTTCCTAGAGGCTACTCTTAATGTTCATTTTGGAAATATGACCATGTTCCAGAGAATAAAGTGAGTCAGGCATTTTTCATTGTACAGCTAGTTTAGCTTTCTATGTAAATTTCAGGAATATGAAGGTCTGAGATACAACATGTATACAGGGAGTGCAGTACCTTCTATGTGTTTAGTGTATGTCCTGAAAGCCAAGAAGGGGAAGGGGGGGGGGGGTACTGTATGTCTCGGGGCTGAGGGGTAGGGTTGGGAAATTATGTCAAAAGTGCCAGGATGGGAGGTAGTGCAGGTAGTCTATGCCACAGTACTAATTGTCCAATCCCTACCTTAACCTCTCCTTGCTGCTTGTTCGTAGAACGAGAGAGACTGAGAGCAAGCAGCACTGAAGCAGGAACAGAGTGACATCACCACCGGCTGCCCGGCAAGACGACAGTCCCTGGCTACAGACAAGAAGCAAGGGGAGCAACATGCAAAACTACCAGAGAATGCGGAGGTTAAGGTAAGGAAAGCATAGTGAAGGTTAGACAGCGCCTGCCTTCCTGTTCACCCCTCCATTAGGGCTGCTTAGCCTATTGTGCCCCACTGGATCAGTCCCACCAACACTACCCCGCTGCTGCGGCTAAAGGCACATGGAAGTGGCTGAGAGCCAGAGCAGATGTCAACTTCCAGTTTGCGTTCTGCAGTGGAACACAAATCCTGGAAGTGTGACAGTTGGGTCGGCTGATTAGGAATCAGCCTGGCCCAGTCCGACAGACGGGACAATTGGGCCGGCCAAGCAGGAGTTTATTCGCTATCCCAGTGGCCTAATCCACTCTTGCTCAGGAACAATTTTAAATATATTTATAATTATTATAATATGTATGAAAAGGAATTCCACTCCAAATCAGAAATTTACTTTCAAGGCATATAAAGTGGAACACCAGTTTCAATTTTGTTTGTCAAGTTACTGTACATTGGGCCTAATTCAAGGTTTTCCTCTAATGGGCAAATCCATGTGCACTGCAGGTGGAGTAGATATAACATGTGCAGAGAGAGTTAGATTTGGGTGGGGTGTGTTCAAACTGAAATCTAAATTGCAGTGTAAAAATAAAGCAGCCAGTATTTACCCTGCACAGAAACAATATAACCCACCCAAATCTATCTCCCTCTGCACGTTACATCTGCCCCCCCCCCCCTGCACTGCACATAGTTTTGCTCTGCTGCGATCAGGTCTGAATTAGGCCCATGGTTTTACCTCTTAGAGAAAAATGTTTTGCAATCAACCTTGAATTAGGCCCATTACCTGTTAAACAGATGCATCATATACCATATCAGTGATCTCCATGGTGAAGTGCCTGTTACTGTCCTCACACGCAGCTGACAATCAGTCAGAAAACAGCAACAAATCAGGTGGTTCTGATAGCTGCACAATAGAAATGGATCCAGTCAGCACACAGATACCAGAATCCCAACACTATTGGAATGCCATCAATCCGAATATGGTCTCCAGCCTAACACTGGAATCCCATCAGCCAGGATCCCAAATGACCAGCCACCGCCACGCCAGAGGGGTAAGGTGCGTGTGTGTTAGTGTGTGTGTGTGGGGGGGGGGGGGGGGGGGGGAGGGGGTGTTAGGTTTAGGCTGCTGGGGGAGGGTTAGGCTGTGCCCAGGGGGGGGGGGGGGTCAGGTTTAGGCTGCTGGGGGCGTTTAGGCTTAGGCACCCCTAAGGGCGGGTTATATTTAAGGTTAGGCTGTGGGAAGGGAGGATTAGGTTTAGATGACACCGGGGAGGGTTGGGATTAGACTGCAGGGGAAAAGGGTTAGGTTTAGGCTACAGAAGTATACTGTAGATGTATCAAAGCTTGCAGAGTGATAAAATAGAAAGAGATAAAGTACCAGCCAATCAGAGCTGGCAACAGAAATCTTAGAGGCCCGGTACAGTTATGTCTTTGCCTTCATCCTCTCCCTCTCCATGATCCTCGGCGGCTGCAGCAGCAGTTATGCAGGGAGAGGAACAGAAGAGCCAGCACGGGTACAGTGTTGTATGTAATGACGCCGCAATGGTGGTGTCATTCATTACAATGGCACGCAGTAGAAGATGGGGGGGTTGCCGGGTAGGAGCTCACCAGGATGAGGTCACAGGGGAAGGGGGATATGGCTTAATTGTTTGATTTGTTGGGGCTAGCTGTGTAGATCCAGATATCTGGCATGCAGATCAAATTTTGGCCCCGCTGTAAAGTTTTGTGCCCATCTAAACCACGGGACTCCTCTGAACCTCGGGGCCCAGGAAGGATGTGCCCTTTGTCTGCCTCTGTCGTTGGGCCTGCCTGTCCCCTCACGGCACAATGTTGTTAAGCACAAATCCATGAAGAAGGTGTGGGGCAAACATAATGTATTTCTCTGAGAACCATGTTAACACACCCTTCCACTGCATCCTGCCCATTTCACTAGGAAGTGGGTGTGATGTGAGAGGGTCACCTACTCTTTTGTAATTTGTGGGATTTCTCAAAAATTTGTCAGGCAACTGGGTTTTGCAAGAAAGTATTATTATTATTATTATTATTATTATTATTATTATTAATAATAATAATAATAATAATAATAATAATACATTTGCAGAAAATGTACAAATATTATTATGGATACAGAAGAGAGGCTTGGATAAAGTAGTCAGACACAGGACAGATTATCACAGAGTATAATTTATGTGGCAGGAAGGCACTTGTAGCATCACAGTGATATCGATCACTTCCAGTCCTCAGTAAATAACCTTATATATTGCTGTGCAGCAGCTACATAGTCTATCAATTACCATAACCCTGAGCACATTTTGTCCTGTAATGTGATCACAAGAGAGCAAACAGTTAGACAAAAGAGTTCAGGAATGGAGATCAGTCAAAACCCTGATTCATTTTAACATACAATGGAAACATTTAAAGGCACCTGACATTTCCCAGCAGTCTTGCTTGTTTTTCATTGCTTGTAAATTGCAAAGTGTTATCAACCGATCAGAAGATAGAGGGAACAGACAAAAATGTTCCAGATTGTAGGGCTGGTCACTTAAAATTCCATTTCAAGTATTTTTTCCGCCCTGTTTGAGCACTTATGGTGTATTCCCTGTGAAAAACAACAAAATATAATTCACAGCAAATGTTTAATAATACTCTAATATATACTTCTTACATTCTTTGCATATATGATTCAGTGGTTGTTCATTACACTATGATATGAGGCGTAAATCTAACTATAACAATAAAAATATAACAACAATAAAATACAGGATGAGTATCCCTTATCCAACATTCAAAATCCCACATTTTTGGTTCCCCTACTGAGATAATGATATATATATATATATATATATATATATGGAAAAGACATATATGCTATAGACACTCCTGAGGAAGCCTTTTACAGGTGAAACGCGTTGAGGACCTGTTCTGAACACCCCTGACACAGACCTATACGGTGGATATACCCCGGACCACTGAAAAAATCTCGGACTATCCAGATAAGCTTAATGAACTCTTTTTTTCTTTGAGAATATTTTTTTGTTTTCTTTTTATCATATGAATTAAAACCCACTTTTTTTTAGCCTGTGATATATTTATTTATATACGGCAATACACGAAGTCTGACAATCTCTAACCACATGTGGGAAAACCGCTCTGGACAAAAAGACCATATTTAAAAGCTGTTTGGTGTTCATATTTTGGTACGCTTAATACCTATCGTTTTCTATGAATTCCAATATATTTATAAAGTAATTTCTGCACTATGAGAGGCGCCTCTCGCTCTGACTATTTACAGATCGGCGCATTTGCAAATTGATGATTTGGAGAACATCCATATTGATGTCCAACCTGGGGACCAATTGCGGTGCAAAATACCAGCTATTATAACGTTTGATGTGCCCACTATAGATCATATTTCTGGTACGCATATTACCTATAGATAAGACACTATACATAACCTAATTCGGTGTGAAGTTACTGCACTATTAGGCGCTTGTCCCTCCCCCTTTGTCTTTTCCAGATTAATTTGTCACTAAACCTAGTGACACTTTGAAGGACTGAGCTGCCATCTACAGGAATACCCTGTGGAACCAAAGTGCAAGTTAATCAATTTAAGACTCTTTTTTGAATTCATTAATTGAGAAGGAAAGTAGCGCACCAACTGAATTCTATGTTCATATATATATATATATATATATATATATATACAGGTTGAGTATCCCATATCCAAATATTCTGAAATACAGAATATTCCGAAATACGGACTTTTTTGAGTGAGAGTGAGATAGTGAAACCTTTGTTTTTTGATGGCTCAATGTACGCAAACTTTGTTTAATACACAAAGTTATTAAAAATATTGTATTAAATGACCTTCAGGCTGTGTATATAAGGTGTTTATGAAACAAAAATGAATTGTGTGAATGTACACACACTTTGTTTAATGTACAAAGTAATAAAAAATATTGTATTAATTACCTTCAGGCTGTGTGTATAAGGTGTATCTGAAACATAAATGCATTCTGTGCTTAGATTTAGGTCCTATCATCATTATATCTCATTATGGTATGCAGTTATTCCAAAATACGGACAAATCCGATATCCAAAATACCTCTGGTCCCAAGCATTTTGGATAAGGGATACTCAACCTGTATATATATATATATATATATATATATACTCAACCTGTTTACTCAAATCAAGGAGTATGTTGACCACTTAATACTGACATGCTAAGCAGCAATGTTGTTTTTTATCAGTATGAAGTACTGACTGCTTTGCCAGAGACCGTCGTGACAGCTCCCAGTCAGCAAACAGCAAGGTGGTAGAATTGATGGAAGACAATAAATATGTTCCATTCATTATGGTTGATTATAAAAATAGTTGCCATTTACATTTTCATTTCTTTGTGATTAGTTACATTTTAGTAGGATGTGGCAGTAGTCTCCTTGAAGAAACTAAGCTGCCTGTATGACCCTCACTCCCCATACAGTTGCCTCTGTCTCCATGATCTCCCTGTGTCAATGTGCTACTAGAGACTAAGGCCTTATGCTGAGGTGACTGAATGCGTGTTTGCCAAGCAGTAACTTACGCGTCAACACTGTGAATGCTCTGGGACTCAAGTGCGGCGGATGCAGTCATATGCTTTTCATACACACCTCCATTTAGGGGTAATGTGCTTGTTATTATTATCATCATCATCATCATCATCATCATCATCATCATCATCATCATTTGATTATTATTATTATTATAATAATAATAATTTAATTTAATCGCCTTTTCCAACCCCTCAACCCATTTTCCTTGACTGAGCCCTGTTCTCTATCTACATGCATTTATCCCCTCTATCCCAGAACAATCACACCGTCCTGAATGAGGGTGCAAAAAAAACCCTCAATGATTGGGCAGGTTCCAGGAAATGACCCCTCTCCCCAACAACTGAGTTTAGAGAGACCATCAGCATACGGTTCCCTTGCGAATACCAGTTCCGGGATATTCTGCATATGGTGGGTGTTTGTACGGGGAGTGGTAGGGATTGGGCAACACAAAAAAATAGCCATCCTCCTAGAGGACCAGACTAGTGTGTCTGTTGATGAGGACAGTGGTAGCAGATGGGTCCCTACCCCATCCTCTAATTCATGATGCATACTCTGATCAACAACAAGTAACTGCATTAGCTTTCTATTAGTCTGCAAAGTCACCCTCACTTGCCCTGCTAGGTGTGTAACATTGTTTTTTTTACTGAAGCTGTGTGTGCAGCCTAAGGATTCCATACATTCTGCCCCCCAAGTTGTGTGTGCCCAGCAGATTTTGACAATACTGACTGTAGAGCTTAAGGTAGAGGTGCCCATCGATCATTGATAGTTGCCAAACATCAATGGCTAACTACCGATGGCCGATGGTTTTGCCATCGATCACACAGAGCCAGTGGTTCTCTGCCATGGATTGCTGTGTGGAACCTTTTTCTTTCCCCTGCACAGAGCTTTGCTCTGTCCCTGGCTACCCACTAAGCCCCGTCCCTATTTTTTCTTAGCCTGTAGCCCGGCCAGCAGTGGTGGCCATCGAGTGGTGCAATGGTTCCCCATAGATGGTTTATGTGCCATCAATGGTTATCACCGATGGCACCATCAATGAGCAGCCCACCGATGGCCATCCCTAGCTTAGGGGGTGTGCCCAAAGAAGCGGCTAGAAAGGAGCCTGAAACAGCTTTCAGGTTTTTTTTATGGAAACTAGCCCAGATTGTCTGCTGCTGGGCCTGGGTGAGGGTCGTGCTGCCTGTCTTTTGTTATATTACTTTAAAACAGCACACTCTGGACACACATGGACCTGTCTTTATTATATGTGCAACATTGCACAAAAAAGGACTTTAACACCACACAATCTTTCCCTTTGCCTGTGCAAACTTCTCCATTTTAAGTCCAGCAATCTCGCTCCACACTCCATACATCCCAAAGGAACTATAGGCACTTGATGACAATCGAAATGCATGGCAGGTCCAGAACTGCATTTGTGCTGGCCTGTAAGTGACTGAAAACTTGGCAGACATGTACAGTGTAGTTGTGTTGTTTCATTCATAGGGGAAGTAAATTAGCTATGGAAGGGGCTAGTACTGTCTTCTGGAATGTAATACATGTAATATGTTACTGTCCAACAGAGCTGCCATGGAATGTCAGACATCTGTAGCCAATGCATTTTACCTTACTAGCTTTTATCTGAAGATGTATGCATTTTGGTGCTTAGTGATCCTTTTACAAATATGGGGTTACTTACTTGAAAGTGAAAGCACTGGACATAAGTTACATATAACCAATGTTTGCAATTTAAATATAGTTTTATTTATTTTTTACATTTTGTAAGGACAGCTTGGGGATAAAGCTTGGGGTATACAGCTTAAGTATAAAGAAAACAAAAATCACATGTACACACTGACATGGAACGTGTCCCCTTCCTCACACCCCCCATTCTTCCTCTCCCAGCTATGGACATTGTAGAAGCTGCACCCTCTTCTATTATGGTCATTACACCTTTGTGAGGAGCCTACTAAACGCTGCTGCAGAGCTCTATGTAGACTAAACTTTACTGTATGACTTGACTATTGCCATAAAATGCAATTTATGAGCTGCAAACATTTAAAACCAGTGCAAACAGTCTTTTCTGATGCCACAAGCCTATTTTTGCACAATTTATCCTTGTTTATGGGGAGGTGTATTAATTTGTGTGCCAAGATAGCAGTGTTGGTGTTGATGCCCTAGACATTGAATCAGACTGGGAAGATTGGAATGCAGATTAAGTGCGCATAGCTTTGACAATATATGAAACAAACTTAAATTATTTTTATGCATTTACAGCGGCATTCTCTGCTTTGTGCTAAGGTGCACATCCTTTGTCTCCGCACAAATGAACATTGGGGCTAATACAGACCTGTTCGCTCGCTAGGGATTTTTTGCAGTCCTGCGTTCGCATAGTTGCCGCCCATAGGGGAGTGTATTTTCACTTTGCAAGTGTGCGAACGCATGTGTAGCAGAGCTGTACTAACAGATTCTGTGCAGTCTCTGAGTAGCCCAGGACTTACTCAGCCGCTGCGAACAATTCAGCCTGTCCGGGACCGGAATTGACGTCAGGAACCCTCCCTGCAAACGCTTGGACATGCCTGTGCTTTTCCAAACACTCCCAGAAAACGGTCAGTTGACACCCACAAATGCCTTCTTCCTGTCAATCTCCTTGCGAACGCCCATGCGAATGAATCCTTCACACAAAACCCATTGCTGAGCGGCGATCTGCTTTGTACCCATGTGACGCGCCTGCGCATTGCGGTGCATACGCATGCGCAGTTTAGACCTGATCGCCCGCTGTATGAAAACACATCCTAGCAATCAGATCTGAATTAGTCCCATTGCATCTTGCAATCCTACAATTTTAAAGGGACACATTGAGCAACATTCAGTTGCACTTCTCCAAACAAATTTGGAGCATACCATAACTAATATAATAAAAGGCTTCAAATATCCCAATATAATAAAGTCATGAAGTACCCTCATTCTAATGATTATTTTAATACCTAAGTATTTTAGAAGTTTAAATAAAAAGGCAAACTAGGCATTTTGCCAAGTGTGTTATCGATACACTGTCAATGCCAAGAAAATGAAGGCGTTCATTACCATAGTGATTATTCTCCAAAGGATTTATTTAAAGCATTGTGATTCACAGACATCTTACTGATGCCCTGTGAGGCCAATTACCTATTCTGCACCATTATTATGAAGACCCGCAAATTTTAGTAATGTGTAATAGAAACACCTGAGCAGCCTTGTAATTTAATGCTCCAAGGTACGTCCATGCCCAGTATCACCTGCAGTGTGGTACAGGACTGTATAGTGTGTGTTGTGATATTTAATAATACAATGAATGGTCAGCCCCTCTCTGGTGCCAGCTGGGATGACTGAGGGATGACATCATGAAGCAGATACTGAAATGAATGTTTATGACCCTCCAGCTCAGATCCAAATAAAGTAAGCTCTTTGTAAATGTAATAAAACTATTGTTTAGTCTGATTGTTTCATACCTCAAACCTCAGCATTCTGTGTTCAGGTTGGGGGGGGGGGGGGGGTCTTATTGCAGCAATAAACTGTCTAGACAGCAATTAACAAAAGTATTTTTTCTTTCTTTTAGATGTTTGATGTCCCATTGTAGACTCTGGTCCTCCAGATCTGAGATTCCTTTCAGTTCTTGTTTTGTATTCCTCTTGTGTGCTAATAAGCTCAGAAGTATGTATGAGTTATACAGTAACGAACACACTTGTAATTTGTATCCAGAGAGCTTCCTGTTTAGCAGACGCTGTGCAGCGCTTACTTTACTGTAAGTCATAGTACAAATGAATTTTCTTTGGATGGCAAGCTTATCATCTGAGCTTTTGTTATTTTACCCAACCTGACAGCTACTAAGGTCAGTCATTCACTCACTGTACTGTTGTATTCAATCCAGATTGTGGATACAGTATCTCTCTGATGTGGTACCAGTAAGAAAAGAGAGTTGTTAGGCTTTAAAACATAGGGAGAATTATTTTGGATATTTATAGCAAAAAGGACAGCTAATGACTCCCCAGCTATTGTGGGACTACAAGGCTTAGATTTCTTTAAAGAAACTAAACAGCAATGGCCAGTATTGATTTGAGGAATCAATAGCAGCTAAACTGTAGATGATGAATGATTCAGAAGTACTAGGAACTCCGCTGCTACTCCAATCTAAGACCCAGTGTTGCTTTATAAAAAAGGTATGGCGAGTGCTTGAAGAGGAAACCTACGATAGATCAAATGCAGGGATATACCAAACACTAAGCGAGGATAAGTTGCTCTTATTATCATTGCTTGGTAATTTGCATGGAGGAATCACTGTGATTCTCATAGGAAGAAGACAACTTGGTTTGGAGCAGGGTGGTAGCTACAAAAATCAGATATCATGTGTAAATAGAGAAATTAATGAGTAAAAATAATAAACTGCAGCCTTCAATCCTGCTTTACTGTGCCACACAAAATCTCTACCAGTTGGTACAGATACAACATCTCTATCACACCCTTGGGCGGTCTACTTCAACCATCCCTAACTAAACTTACCCATGGAATCACTTATCTGAAGAACTTATTTCAACTATACATCTACCACAACCACCCGCTTATGGAGGCTCATGAACTGGCCTTGGAGAACAATGTGGGTGAGCCTCTGATCCCCAAGGAGATGGATGGAAATTGAGAAGAGTTCACTATCGGTGTACATTATAGAAAACTCATACAAACTCTATGTTCGCTGGTATCTTGTACCTACTCGTCTCTACTCCATTTATCCTACTGTTTCTGACACGTGTTGGCGTATGTATGGCCACAGGGGAACCCTGCTGCACAACTGTCCCCATATACATTACTGGAAGGAAGTTTGTGTATAAATTAGGAAAATAGTTGGTGCCAAGTTCCCCTTTGTATACCCTACTGGCTCTACCCATTTATCAAACCTCGCAACCAACACAAAAACTGATCAAACACAAATGAAACACTAGAAGATGTGATTACCTGCGCACTGGGATCTATTTGTGTGGACGAGCTGCTACACCTTCAGGTGACTAGCCTGATGAAACTTTAGAAATGATGGGAGCGGTGTTGCGCTCAATCCGGATGATTGGTCTGTTTACTCAATTAGTAGGTTAATAAGTATGGACCCTTATTCTCAGCAAATATGGATGAGGATGTGCTGAATCAATAAATGAATAATGATTGGATTAATGAATGGTTGATCGAATATGAACCCTTAATGTCAGAAAAAATGGGTGCGGATGTGGTGAAATAATAGATGTATAAAATAAATAAATGAGAAACGAATGATTAGATGAATGAATGAATATATAAATGAATAAATAAATAATCAAAATATGTAACAATTGGGTGCTTAGTGGTCCTATGTTCCAAAGTTGCAATGTAATTGAAACCAAGTGATACTCATATAGAATTTGGTATTATTATAGCACTTTATTGTAATTAAACTAAATAATGTGGGGATGAGTGCTGGATCGCACTGATGTGAAATGTCACTCTTGGTCAGGATTTAGTTCAAATTGCGGCGTCCCGCATGTATAAATTATAGTCTCTGTTAGAGTGCACTCATATGTCACACTATAAGTCTTCACGGTGTGGGCATATGGCGAAAACACATGGGGGGTATGATAGGGAGGCTCCGGACTGGTCTTACAGGCCGGCCTCAGCTTCTCGTGGTGCGCCTTGGAACAGACACCCCCCGAGAGCCGAGGCGCCGCACCGGTAATCTCGTCTGGGGCGAGGGAGAAACTCAGACAGCGCTCTCCGGAGCCGCCTACTGAGTGACTCTCGCCGCACACGGAGACTCACTTCCTACCTTATCCTGTGTTCACCAGGTCCCGTCACCGGCTTCTCAGTCTTCTGTTGCTCGGCAACCTGGTCCGCTTCCGGGTTCCTCCCGATCACGTGACCGGGTCTTGTAAATGTGAAGCTCGTTGTTATTGGTATGCAAAGGCAGTTCTGCAGAACTTTAAAGTCTGTGTGTCGTTTACTCCAACGCGTTTCAGCCTTTCCAAGACCTTCCTCTGGGAGAAGGGGAAATGAAACACAGCTAAATGCTAAATTGCCTCACCATGGAAGTCAATCACTCCCCCCCCTCACTCCCTGACACAATTAAGGCTGTTCATTGGAACTACAGAATGGAAAGCAGCACCTCAGTTATTCATGACACACCATACCACTTCATAAGGGTCTGTACACCTTGGACAGCTGACTTTGAGGCCAAACCCTCTTTACTGACAATATAGCTTAAGTCTTTCCCTTCTGAATTTGCTGAAGCTGATATCGCACACAGACTGGCTCCCTTCCCCATTTTTCCCCTCCCCTTCCTTCCTTCCTTATATACTTCCTTCCACTGGCGTTTCTATAATGGGTGCAATGGGTGCGGTGCACATGGGCCCCTGGGTCCAGGGGGGGCCCACACCGCACCCATTGCACCCATTTTAATACCTACCTTTCCGGAGTCCAGCGCCGGGAGCTGCAATCGTGGCAAAAATGGCCGCCAAAATGGCCGCCGTGCATGCGCAGTAGCCAAATTGGTCTCCGGATCATGGCGGGCGCCATGTTTCCAGAGATCTGCGCATGCGCAGTAGACTCCGGCACAGTGCCGGAGTCTATTACGCCGTCTACAGTGCCGTGCAGAGGAGGGGGCCCACCCGGAGGTGCACACGGCCCCCCTCCTCTGTAGAAACGCCCCTGCTTCCTTCTACTTTCAATTATATTTCTCTCATTGATAAAAATATGTACATGACATAAACTTGTGTTCACTTTTATGCAGCACCTTTATTTGTACGGCTGATACTTGTTCTACTGTTGATCTGTTTTTTTTACACAACCTTGTTATTACACAATGTGCGCTACATGATATACATTTTATTGCATGTTGTCTTTGTTATTTATACCTTTTTTGCATAATAAAAAGAATTAAAAAAAACCCCAATAAATTGCATTTACAGTGTTTTCATGTTTTCAATATAGAATATTATATGGATACAATCAGATATCAGTAAAAAAAAAAAAAAAAAAAACCATCCAGACTCTAGTGTTACCTCTAGTTTTCCTCTAGTGTTAGCCCCTCCTTTCTCAGGCAAGGAAACTAGGCCTGATGTAAAACTGGACATGCACTGTCAGATAAAAAGTTTATCTGTTGGGCAGTACAGATGGTGTAATGGTTAGCATTACTGCGTCACAGCACTGAGTTTGTGGCTTTGATTCCCACCATGGCCCTAACTGTGTTGAGTTTATATATTCTCTCCGTACTAGTGTGGGTTCTTCCTACAATCCAAAAATATACTGGTAGGTTAATTGGCTTCTGACAAATATTAACCCTAGTGTGCATGTGTGTGTGTGTGTGTGTGTGTGCGCGGAGGGGAACATAGACTGTAAGATCCACTGGGCAGGGACTGATGTGAATGGGCAAATATTATCTGTAGGCGCTGCAGAATATGTGTGCGCTATATAAATAACTGGTAATACAAGTACACCACTGATAATCCTTGGTTCCAGCATTGTTCTGGATTATCCATTTTTTCGGATTATCGGTGGTACATACAACGACATCCCAACGGCTAATCCTCCCACAACTCATCACCTAACCCTAAAGCTGCCACAGCATGACTCCCACCCACAGAATAACCGAGCCCAACCGCAGCCTAACTGAGCCCTCCCACAGCCTTACTCCCCTCCTGCAGCACCCAAACCTACCTCAGCATGACTCCCCACAGCCTAACTCTACCCCGCAGTCTTATTGAGCCCTCCTGCAGCCTAATTGAGCTATCCCGCAGCCTTACCGAGCACTCCTGCAGTGTAACACTCCCCCACAGCCTAACTCCCCCTGGCGCCTGAAGTGTCCTGATTAAAAGAGGTGTCGGACCATCAGGTGCCGGATAATCGATGTTGTACCTATAAATAAAGAAAGAAAGAAAGAAATCTGACAGCCTGAACCCATCAAATATCATGGGCATACACTGAGATATTACACAGTGTATGGCCATGATACCTCTGCCATTTCCCCATACCAAGCCAGTGTAGAATCGGTGGAAATGTTTTGTGATCGGCCACATCAGCACATACACTGCCAGATGCGGCTGACCAATGATTGGATCAGCTGGGCATGTTGGAAGATTTCTCATGCATGATAGTCTGATCATCGCCTTTCATCATCGCGGCCTTTCACTATGCGATTATCGGCAGGATCTAACGATAATCAGTAGATCAGCCTGATAATTGCATAATGTATGCCTGGCATTAGAAGTAAATCCAGTTTGCAGGTTCGGAGATAACTCTTTTAGATTTGGAAGGCCAGTATGTCTTAGCTTAGCTCGAGTGTAGTGTAAAAGTCACCTAGGATTTGTGCCAGATACAGGCAGTATTTTCCTGTCTTGCAAAAAAATTAAAAAATAAAAAGTATTTCCACCCATTTCACACAATATAAGATGTCCAGCTACTACGGTCAGTAATTTTCACTCTTTTGCTATATTTGCAACTAAAGTAATTGTAAATCAGGATCAGGATGACGGTTGTATAGGAGGAAAATAACTTATAGTTCCCTGGAAGCAGAATTGTGTAATTAAGCAATTATCAATATAGGTTTTGGTGTAACTTAAAGGTTGACAATTAAGAATAAACTGCACATAACATAAAGTGGGCCATTTATTAATTATGAGGTTATAGACCAATAAGAAATTCTGTGCCGCCTGTGGGCGACTCTCCAGAAAGTGAACAAAAAGTCCCGTGCATCACACGCTTTTAATTTTTTTTTTCCCTTTTAAACTGGTCTGTTAAGAAATTATTCTTATATGAAAACTTAATTGCTTAGTAGCAATGCCTTACCCTATAACTTAAGACCCACTAATATCTTGGTATTTTGGAGAAGCATGTCATTTGAATTTGTGTAGCTGTCCTGTGCATCATGGAGAATCGCTCTTGTATGCATGAAGTAACACATGCGCGAGTGCCTGCTACCAGGGGATCCCTCTCCTGGTAAATTATGTGATATATAGCCTGTAGACTACAATGGCTAATGCTATCTTCACATTCAGGAGCTTTGTAAATCTCACAGTATAGCAGCCGCTATAAAAACCTGCTTTTGCGAGTGGAAACGGGAACAGTAGCAATGCATATATCTCCTATAATACATGTCCGTAAAAAGAGTTCATCTTTATGGGAGTTCACGAAAAATGTGTTTAATAAATATGCCCCAAATGGACTGATACAGAGCAAAACCCTGTTGCACAGAAAGTGGGCTATATTTAAAATGTGCAGAGACTTAGAGTTGGGAACAAGGGGGCAGAGCCATAACTAGATATTTTGGTGCCATGTGCCATTACACCACTCAGTAGAGCCCCTCATACACGTTATGCCACAGAATAGCCACTTATAAAGATTATGCCAGGTAGAGCCTCTACACCTCATTACTTTTCTCCTTCTCACTCCTCTATCCTGCCCTCCAGGGTTTAGTGTCAGCTAAGAGTGTGTGTGTGTGAGAGAACAGGGTGTAGTGTCAGTGAGCAGTATGTGTGTGTGTGTGTGTGTGTGTGAGAGCAGGGTGTAGTGTCAGTGAGCAGTATGTGTGTGTGTGTGTGTGTGAGAGCAGGGTGTAGTGTCAGTGAACAGTATGTGTGTGTGTGTGTGTGTGTGGGTGGGTGAGAGCAGGGTGTAGTGTCAGTGAACAGTATGTGTGTGTGTGTGTGTGTGTGTGTGTGAGAGCAGGGTGTAGTGTCAGTGAACAGTATGTGTGTGTGTGAGAGCAGGGTGTAGTGTCAGTGAACAGTATGTGTGTGTGTGTGTGTGTGTGAGAGCAGGGTGTAGTGTCAGTGAACAGTATGTGTGTGTGTGTGTGTGTGTGTGTGTGTGAGAGCAGGGTGTAGTGTCAGTGAACAGTATGTGTGTGTGTGTGTGTGTGTGTGTGTGAGAGCAGGGTGTAGTGTCAGTGAACAGTATGTGTGTGTGTGTGTGTGTGTGTGTGTGTGTGTGTGAGAGCAGGGTGTAGTGTCAGTGAACAGTATGTGTGTGTGTGTGTGTGTGTGTGTGTGAGAGAACAGGGTGTAGTGTCAGTGAACAGTATGTGTGTGTGTGTGTGTGTGTGTGTGTGTGTGGGTGGGTGAGAGCAGGGTGTAGTGTCAGTGAACAGTATGTGTGTGTGTGTGTGTGTGTGTGTGGGTGGGTGAGAGCAGGGTGCAGTGTCAGTGAGCAGTGTATGTGAGAGCAGGGTGTAGTGTCAGTGAGCAGTGTATGTGAGAGCAGGGTGCAGTGTCAGTGAGCAGTGTGTGTGAGAGCAGGGTGCAGTGTCAGTGAGCAGTGTGTGTGAGAGCAGGGTGCAGTGTCAGTGAGCAGTGTATGTCTGTGAGCAGATGTAGGGGGTCATTCCGAGTTGATCGCTTGCTGCCGTTGTTCGCAGCGCAGCGATCAGGCTAAAAATCGGGATTTCTGCGCATGCGTATTCTCCGCAATGCGCACGTGCGACGTACGGGTACAAAGCCCGTTGTGGTTGTGCACAGGTTCTAGCGACGTTTTCAGTCGCACTGGGAGCCGCAAGAAGATTGACAGGAAGGGGGCGTTTCTGGGTGTCAACTGACCGTTTTCAGGGAGTGTTTGCAAAAATGCAGGTGTGTCTGAAAAAATGCAGGCATGGCTGGGCATTCGCTGTGCGGGTGTATGACGTCAAATCCGGATACTAATACGCTGAAGTGATCGCAAGCGCTGAGTAGGTTCAGAGCTGCTCAGAAACTGCACAATCTGTTTTTGCAGAGCTCAACTGCACATGCGTTCACACTTCTGCTAAGCTAAAATATACTCCCCAGTGGGTGGAGGCATAGCGTTTGCACGGCTGCTAAAACTAGCTAGCGAGCGATCAACTCGGAATGAGTGTGTGTGTGTGTGTGTGTGTGTGTGTGTGTGTGTGTGTAGCATCTATGCTGTAACTCAGAGCCGGCCATAGGTATAGGCAAACTAGGCAATTGCCTAGGGCATTTGGTATCCCTAGGGGCATCAGCAGCTTCTGCTGATTAAAATGATATGTGACATGCCTATATTCTGTGTGTAGCATTTCATATGCAGATACAGCCACAGTCGCACACAGTATACAGGCATGCTGTATATCATTTTAATCAGCAGAAACAGCTTGTGCATCCTAGCCACATAGCAATGCAAATAAGATGGATTTTCATAAAAAAAAAGGTGCCCGACGTTAGCATTGAGGCAAGATGTATGAGGACACATCTGTATCTAAGCATAGGCAGAGGTCACAGTGTTAGTGGCAGTGTGAGTGCTGTGTGCATGTGAGTGGGTTGGTTGTGCAGTAGTGTTCGGAATATGGGGGTGATTCCAAGTTGTTCGCTCGCTAGCTGCTTTTAGCAGCATTGCACACGCTAAGCCGCCACCTACTGGGAGTGTATCTTAGCATAGCAGAATTGCGAACGAAAGCTTTGCTAATTTTCTCGTAACGATTACCCCACAGTTTCTGAGTAGCTCCAGACTTACTCAGCCATTGCGACCAGCTCAGTCCTTTTCGTTCCTGGTTTGACGTCACAAACACACCCAGCGTTTGCCCAGCCACTCCCCCGTTTCTCCAGCCACTCCTGCATTTTGCAACTCGAACGCCTGCGTTTTTCCGCACACTCCCATAAAACGGCCAGTTTCCGCCCAGAAACACCCACTTCCTGTCAATCACACTACGATCAGCACAGCGATGAAAAAGCTTTGTTATGCCGTGAGTAAAATACCTAACTTTTGTGTAAAATAACTAAGTGCATGCGCTCTGCGAACCTTGCGCATGCGCAGTAAGCGACTAATCGCAGTATAGCGAAAATCGGCAACGAGCGAACAACTCGGAATGACCCCCAATGTGTAAGGGGCACTATGTGTGTCATGTAAAAATGCATTAATAATGTGCAACATATGTGTAACAGGGTACTACTGTATGTGTGTCATTATAGGGGATACAAACACAAAAATAAGGACTGCTATGGGTGAGGGGTGATAGTGCTGGAAAGAGGTGCAAGGTCAGAGGCGGAACCAGCGGTGGTGCTAGGGGGCACCAGCCAAAATCTTGCCTAGGGCATCATATTGGTTAGGGCCTGGCTCTGCTGAAACTTACACCACACAAGCCTTATGATGAGCAGCAGCAGCTGTCAGCTCTTGTAACCAGGTAGTCCCTCCACATAATGCAGAAGAGGACGGGGGAGGGGTGGGGGAAAGACTCTGACTGCCCACTGCTGCTCGCTGTAATATATACAGCGGCCCGCAATGCAGCAGTCGGCACATAGGCAAGCAGTCGGGGTGGTTGTGGACAGTGTGCCCACAGCACAAATGTGCTGTGGGCAAAGCACCTTCTGGACTACCCTATTTACTTCTAAAATTCAGTATACAAATAAGGCTGCCAGTAATTGTTTGCTACCTGCAAAAGCAGATAGTGTTTTCCCTGCGTACAAACAAAATAAACACATTTGCAACACTTGCACTGTGACATGATCTGTCCAGGTTTATACTGGGCCTGATTCATGTTTCTAAATAAAGCAAAAAAGCAAGTAACTTTGTATCTGGTACAAACCAGGGCCCTCATTCCGAGTTGATCGGTCGCAAGGCGAATTTAGCAGAGTTACACACGCTAAGCCGCCGCCTACTGGGAGTGAATCTTAGCTTCTTAAAATTGCGACCGATGTATTCGCAATATTGCGATTACTAACTACTTAGCAGTTTCAGAGTAGCTCCAGACTTACTCTGCCTGTGCGATCATTTCAGTGCTTGTCGTTCCTGGTTGACGTCACAAACACACCCAGCGTTCGCCCAGGCACTCCCACCGTTTCTCCGGCCACTCCTGCATTTTTTCCGGAAACGGTAGCGTTTTCAGCCACACGCCCCTGAAACGCCGTGTTTCCGCCCAGTAACACCCATTTCCTGTCAATCACATTACGATCGCCGGAGCGAAGAAAAAGCCGTGAGTAAAAATACTTTCTTCATAGTAAAGTTACTTGGCGCAGTCGCAGTGCGAACTTTGCGCATGCGTACTAAGCGGATTTTCACTGCGATGCGATGAAAAAGAACGAGCGAACAACTCGGAATGAGGGCCCATGTTGCCATGTAAGGGGAGCAAATACTGTACATTTATATTTTTTCTGTGCAGGGTAAATACTGGCTGCTTTTGGATGTAGCCCATACATATTAGACAGCTTTATTTTTACACTGAAATTTTAGATTTCAGCTTGAACACACCCCACCCAAATCTAAATCTCTCTGCACATGTTATATCTGCCCCAACTGCAGTTTTGCCCAGTTGCTTGCTTTTTTGCTTTACTTACAAACATGAATCTGGCCCATTGCCCCCCCCCCCCCCTATTGCTGTGCTCCTAAATCTGCATAGGGTCCAAAATGAGAAATGTACTACAAAGTTACAGGACTCATAAAGTACAAGTATGTTTCCCTCCTATTGATAGTTATTGCTAGTACAGACACACATCTCTCCCCCCGCTCAGCACAGCGCGATGTGCCGAGCGAGTGGGGAAACGGACACGGGAGGCCGCTCATTTCACCCAGTGGTGAAATGAGCGACGTGCTAGATTGTGCCTGCATTCAGTCCAATCTGGCACTGGCGATAGCTACGCACGGGACCGCGCATCGCTGTCGCCGGCACCCTTACACACGGAGCGATGTTCAGCTAATTTCTAAGCAATCTAGTCATATTGCTTAGAAATTAGCTGAACATCGCTCCGTGTGTACCCCCCTTAAGACATCATGGAGGTCATTCCGAGTTGTTCGCTCGCAAGGCGATTTTAGCAGAGTTGCTCACGCTAAGCCACCGCCTACTGGGAGTGAATCTTAGCATCTTAAAATTGCGAATGAAGTAATCGCAATATTGCGATTACACACCTCGTAGCAGTTTCTGAGTAGCTTCAGACTTACTCGGCATCTGCGATCAGTTCAGTGCTTGTCGTTCCTGGTTTGACGTCACAAACACACCCAGCGTTCGCCCAGACACTCCTCCGTTTCTCCGGCCACTCCTGCGTTTTTTCCGGAAACGGTAGCGTTTTTTCCCACACGCCCATAAAACGGCCTGTTTCCGCCCAGAAACACCCACTTCCTGTCAATCACATTACGATCGCCAGAACGATGAAAAAGCCGTGAGTAAAATTACTAAGTGCATAGCAAATTTACTTGGCGCAGTCGCAGTGCGGACATTGCGCATGCGCATTAAGCGGAAAATCGCTGCGATGCGAAGATTTTTACCAAGCGAACAACTCGGAATGAGGGCCCATATACAGTATAATAAGCACTTTGCAGAGACCACAATCCAGACTAGAGATGAGCGGGTTCGGTTCTCTGAGAACCGAACCCTACCGAACTTCACGTGTCAAACACGGGTCCGAGCCAGGCTCGGTTGTTCCCGCCTGACTCGGAAAACCCAAACGAGGCAAAACGTCATCATCCCGCTGTCGGATTCTCACGAGATTCGGATTCCATATAAAGAGCGCGCGTCGCCGCCATTTTCACTCGTACATTGTAGAGGGTACAGAGAGGACGTGGCTACGTTCTCTCAGTGGCAAATCTCAGTATCAGTGCTCAGTATCAGTGCTTATTGCTGCTCAGTAATACTAATACAGTGTCTCTTATGTAATGTCTTGTTTGTGTATCGTTCATCATCATTTCAGTCATAGTGGTATCTGGGGGGAGGGGGGGGGGTGTCAATTCCAGAGTGCTTTGTGCTGCACAGTAATAAGAGTAGTGTCTTATGCTGCATCTTGCTGCTGTAGGGTGCTGTGGTAGTAGTGTTCTGTGACTGTGTATCGTTCATCATCATTCCAGTCACAGTGGTATCTGGGGGGTGACAATTCTAGAGTGCTTTTGTGCTCATTAATACTAGTATAGTGTCTTGTGCTCAGTATAATCAATGCTCAGTATCAGCAGTGCTCAGTATCACTGCTCATTGTCTAGTGGTGCTCGGTATAATACATTAGTAATACTAGTAGTGTCTTGTGCTAATTGTGCTGCTCAGTGTCAGTTCTCCGTAGTATCATCAGTGCTCAGTATCATCAGTGCTCAGTATCAGCAGTGCTCAGTATCACTGCTCATTGTCTTGTGGTGCTCAGTAATACTACATTAGTAATACTAGTACAGTGTCTTGTGCTAATCGTGCTGCTCAGTGTCAGTTCTCCGTAGTATCATCAGTGCTCAGTATCAGCAGTGCTCAGCATCAGCAGTGCTCAGTATCAGCAGTGCTCAGTATCACTGCTCATTGTCTTGTGGTGCTCAGTAATACTACATTAGTAATACTAGTACAGTGTCTTGTGCTAATCGTGCTGCTCAGTGTCATTTCTCTGTAGTATCATCAGTGCTCAGTATCATCAGTGCTCAGTATCATCAGTGCTCAGTATCAGCAGTGCTCAGTATCACTGCTCATTGTCTTGTGGTGCTCAGTAATACTACATTACTAATACTAGTACAGTGTCTTGTGCTGCATCTTGCTGCTGTAGGGTGCTGTTGTAGTGTCCTGTCACCTTGCATAGGTCATCATCATTCCAGTCACAGTGATATCTGGTATCTATCTAGTGGTATCTAATTCCAGACATTACTGCCATATAATTCCAGATATATTACTGGCATATAATTCCACACATAAAAAAATGGAGAACAAAAATTTGGAGGGTAAAATAGGGAAAGATCAAGATCCACTTCCACCTCGTGCTGAAGCTGCTGCCACTAGTCATGGCCGAGATGATGAAATGCCATCAACATCGTCTGCCAAGGCCGATGCCCAGTGTCATAGTAGAGAGCATGTAAAATCCAAAAAGCAAAAGTTCAGTAAAATGACCCAACAATCTAAATTAAAATCATCTGAGGAGAAGCGTAAACTTGCCAATATGCCATTTACGACACGGAGTGGCAAGAAACGGTTAAGGCCCTCTCCTATGTTCCTCATGACTAGTAGTTCAGCTTCACATGACGATGGAAGCACTCATCCTCCCGCTAGAAAAATGAAAAGAGTTAATCTGGCAAAAGCACAGCAAAGAACTGTGCGTTCTTCTAAATCACAAATCCCCAAGGAGAGTCCAATTGTGTCAGTTGCCATGCCTGACCTTCCCAACACTGGACGGGAAGAGGTGGCTCCTTCCACCATTTGCACGCCCCCTGCAAGTGCTGGAAGGAGCACCCACAGTCCAGTTCCTGATATTCAAATTGAAGATGTCACTGTTGAAGTACACCAGGATGAGGATATGGGTGTTGCTAGCGCTGAGGAGGAAATTGACGAGGAGGATTCTGATGGTGAGGTGGTTTGTTTAAGTCAGGCACCCAGGGAGACACCTGTTGTCCGTGGGATGAATAAGGCCATTGACATGCCTTGTCAAAATACCAAAAAAAATCACCTCTTCGGTGTGGAATTATTTTAGCAGAAATGCGGACAACAGGTGTCCAGCTGTGTGTTTGTCAAGCTCTAATAAGTAGGGGTAAGGACGTTAACCACCTAGGAACATCCTCCCTTATACGTCACCTGGAGCACATTCATCAGAAGTCATTGACAAGTTCAAAAACTTTGGGTGACAGCGGAAACAGTCCACTGACAACTAATTCCCTTCTTCCTCTTGTACCCGAGCTCCTGCAAACCATACCACCAACTCCCTCAATGTCAATTTCCTCCTTAGACAGGAACACCAATAGTCCTGCAGGCCATGTCACTGGCAAGTCTGACGAGTCCTCTCCTAACTGGGATTCCTCCGATGGATCCTTGAGTGGAACGCCTACTGCTGCTGTTGTTGCTGCTGGGAGTGGATCGTCATCCCAGAGGGGAAGTCGGAAGACCACTTGTACTACTTCCAGTAAGCAATTGACTGTCCAACTGTCCTTTGCGAGGAAGATGAAATATCACAGCAGTCATCCTGTTGCAAAGCGGATAACTCTGGCCTTGACAACTATTTTGGTGTTAGACGTGCGTCCGGTATCCACCGTTAGTTCACAGGGACTTAGAGAATTTCTTGAGGTAGTTTGTCCCCGGTACAAAATCCCATCTAGGTTCCACTTCTCTAGGCAGGCGATATTGAGAATGTACACAGACGTCAGAAAAAGTGTCCTCGGTGTCCTAAAAAATGCAGTTGTACCCACTGTCCACTTAACCACAGACATGTGGACAAGTGGAGCAGGGCAGACTAAGGACTATATGACTGTGACAGCCCACTGGGTAGATGTATTACCTCCCGTAGCAACAACAGCTGCGGCACCAGTAGCAGCATCTCGCAAACGCCAACTCGTTCCTAGGCAGGCTACGCTTTGTATCACCGCTTTCCATAAGAGGTACACAGCTGACAACCTCTTACGGAAACTGAGGAACATCATCGCAGATTGGCTTACCCCAATTGGACTCTCCTGGGGATTTGTGATATCGGACAACGCCACCAATATTGTGCGTGCATTACATGTGGGCAAATTCCAGCACGTCCCATGTTTTGCACATACAATTAATTTGGTGGTGCAGAATTTTTTGAAAAACGACAGGGGCGTGCAGGAGATGCTGTCGGTGGCCCGAAAAATTGTGGGCCACTTTTGGCATTCAGCCACCGTGTGCCGAAGACTGGAGCACCAGCAAACACTCCTGAACATGCCCTGCCATCAGCTGAAGCAAGAGGTGGTAATGAGGTGGAATTCAACCCTCTATATGCTTCAGAGGATGGAGGAGCAGCAAAAGGCCATTCAAGCCTATATATCTGCCTACGATATAGGCAAAGGAGGGGGAATGCACCTGGCTCAAGCGCAGTGGAGAATGATTTCCATGTTGTGCAAGGTTCTCCAACCCTTTGAACTTGCCACACGTGAAGTCAGTTCAGACACTGCCAGCCTAAGTCAGGTCATTCCCCTCATCAGGCTTTTGCAGAAGCAGCTGGAGATATTGAAAGAGGAGCTAAAACTAAGCGATTCCGCTAGGCATGTGGGACTTGTGGATGGAGCCCTTCATTCGCTTAACCAGGATTCACGGGTGGTCAATCTGTTGAAAACAGAGCACTATATTTTGGCCACCGTGCTCGATCCTAGGTTTAAAGCCTACGTTGTATCTTTCTTTCTGGCAGACACAAGTCTGCAGATGTTCAAAGACCTGCTGTTGAGATAATTGTCAAGTCAAGTGGAACGTGACCCGCCAACAGCTCCTCCTTCCTTTTCTACCGCCACTGGAGCTGCCAGGAAAAGGATAAAATTTCCAAAACCACCCGCTGGCGGTGATGCAGGGCAGTCAGGAGCAAGTGCTGACATCTGGTCTCGACTGAAGGACCTGCCAACGATTACTGACATGTCTACTGTCACTGCATATGATTCTGTCACCATTGATAGAATGGTGTAGGATTATATGAGTGACAGCATCCAAGTAGGCATGTCAGACAGATGTACGGTATACTGGCAGGAAAAGAGGCAATTTGGAGGCCCTTGCACAAACTGGCTTTATTTTACCTAAGTTGCCCCTCCTCCAGTGTGTACTCCGAAAGAGTGTTTAGTGCAACCGGTCACCTTGTCAGTGATTGGCGTAGGAGGTTACTTCCAGAAAATGTGGAGAAGATGATGTTCATCAAAATGAATTATAAATTCCTCCGTGGAGACATTTACCAGCAATTGCCTCCAGAAAGTACACAGGGACCTGTGATGGTGGATTCCAGTGGGGACGAATTAATACTCTGTGAGGAGGAGGATGTACACAGTGAAAGGGGTGAGGAATCGGAGGATGAGGATGAGGTGGACATCTTGCCTCTGTAGAGCCAGTTTGTGCAAGGAGAGATTGATTGCTTCTTTTTTGGTGGGGTCCCAAACCAACCAGTCATTTCAGCCACAGTCGTGTGGCAGACCCTGTCACTGAAATGATTGGTTTGTTAAAGTGTGCATGTCCTGTTTATACAACATAAGGGTGGGTGGGAGGGCCCAAGGACAGTTCCATCTTGCACCTCTTTTTTTATTTTATCTTTGCATCATGTGCTGTTTGGGGACTATTTTTTGAAGTGCCATCCTGTCTGACACTGCAGTGCCACTCCTAGATGAGCCAGGTGATTGTGCCGCCCACTTGGGTCGCTTAGCTTAGTCATCCAGCGACCTCGGTGCAAATTTTAGGACTAAAAATAATATTGTGAGGTGTTCAGAATAGACTGGAAATGAGTGGAAATTATGGTTATTGAGGTTAATAATACTATAAGATCAAAATTACCCCCAAATTCTATGATTTAAGCTGTTTTTGAGGTTTTTTTTAAAAAAAACACCCGAATCCAAAATGCAACCGAATCCGACAAAAATCCAAAAGGGTGGTTTTGCCAAACCGCGTCCGAATCCAAAACACGACGCGGAACCAAATCCAAAACAAAAACAAAAAACACGAAAAATGCTCGCTGCACATCTCTAATTCAGACCCTTTCTTATTGAAATTCCATGGCATTGAATCAAATGCTATTGATTTCAGGAAAAGTGATAAATTAGCACCTCTAAGAAAAAGGGAGACCTTTTTGGAAGGAAGAGTAAACCCCTCCAAAATGCATAACAGGGAACACATCATGCCTGGCTGATTTCTTTATTTATGGATATACGATTTCTTATATATATATATATATATATATATATACGACAATATTCCATTCAGCGGCACTCGGAGACTTGTGCAAAATCGTAAAAAGTGCTTTTAATATGGCATAATAATAATTTGCATTCCAACGTTTCGGGGCATAAACCACCCCTTTGTCAAGGGGTTTGTTTGCTCACCTTGACAAAGGGGTGGTTTATGCCCCGAAACGTTGGAATGCAAATTATTATTATGCCATATTAAAAGCACTTTTTACGATTTTGCACAAGTCTCCGAGTGCCGCTGAATGGAATATTGTCGTTTATAGAAATGGATCTCCAGAGGCCACCGGAGCAGTATACCACCTGTTAGGTGAGTGCCGATCCGTGTTTAGCAACTATATATATATATATATATATATAGACTCTTTGTGTCCGGCACTCAATCCCTCCTTCTTACGATGCCCCGGTGCCCTCCAACACACGTGTGATGTATATCATATCAATGGCGGCACTCAAAGGGACTTGAAATAGCGTAAAAAAGGAGACCAAACTCCTAACAGCAAGTTTGCTGTTAGGAGTTTGGTCTCCTTTTTTACACTATTTCAAGTCCCTTTGAGTGCCGCCATTGATATGATATATATATATATATATATATATATATATATATTGGTTTATTTTCAAATGATTATAACTGCAATTTATAGATTTCATTCATTAAAGTCTTTATTTACACTTGGTCTATTTTTGTTAAGCTACCTGCCTACTTCAAGCGCTAACGTCATCCTATATTGATCACATTGGTTCTACTATACCAATTTTCATGCAAGGACTACAAAGGCAATCTACCCATAAGCCCTGTACACACAGGGGAGATGTGTGCTGAGCGATTTAGCACGGACTGCTCAGCACGCATCTTTTAACCCCCCCCCCCGCTCAGCACTGGGGGGGCCGCTCATTTCACCCATCGGTGAAATGAGCGATGTCACTAGATTTGGCATCTAGAGCCAGCGATAGCGACGCACGGGGCCGTGCATCGCTGTCGCCGGCACCCTACACACGGAAATATCCGTGCTTAATTTCCAAGCAATCTAGTCCGTGTGTACCCCCCTTTACTTATTTTATCTCTACATTTGATCTACAGGAGGCTTTCCTCTATCAGTGCTCTCCATACTATTTCTGTAAGGCTATATGTTTCAGTAAATTCTTTTGATGAATGCCTGTCCCTAATAGCAACATAGGAGCAGTGTTACTTGTACACTGCTGGCTTTCTCCAATGAAGTACTGCAACATATAATGTGAGAGCCGATCCTAGGCATAGGCATTATAAGCAATGCCTAGGGCATCAGGGATGCCTAGGGCTAGCTGCTAGAATAACAATGGGACGGGCTGTTCCCAACAAGTTTGCTGCCTGTCCCCGCAGGCACTGGTGTGTGCACGGTGTGGAGGAGGTTTACCGGTGTCTGGGTTGTTGGGTGCGGAACTGCTGGAGACAATAGAGGCAGCTCTGAAGGGGGGCACCTCTTCTCCATTGTCCCAGCCAGCTTCCTTCAGCACCTAATTAGTGCCCGCACTGCCGGTGCCAGAACAGAGGGAGAAGAGGGGATTGGGGCACGGATGCAGTACTAGCATTTGAAAGCAGCATTGGTCAGTACTGGCCAACTGGTCGCTGGGCAGTGTCCGGGTGGTGATCCCTGCAACCTCTTCCCTCCCCACAGCCCTTTTCTGCCTGCCTCCTGGTCCTTCCTCCCCCGAGTCCCCCCTGCACCTAGCTTCAACAGTGTGTAGCTGGACATGGGCTAGCACCTCCTCTAAGACCAGCCCTGCGCCCTTCTTTCCTCCCACTTCACACGTTCCTCCCTGCTTACTTCCATTGTGGACCCCCTCGCGCCCCCCCCTCATGGCCCCCTACAACCCCCTCCCCCTCATTCCCTTACCCCCACCCCCCTGCCATAGAGCCTGCTGTGCTGTTAGCTGGGCACTGGGAGATTTGGAGCAGCCTGTCCTCTCTGATGAGTCCTTACCTGTCACAGCCTGCACTCTGACCCCTACCTACCGGTCACAGCCTGTCTTCTCTGACCCCCTACCTGTCACAGCTTGCCCCTGAACCCTCCCTCCCCCATTAAAAGTATGGTATCAGCGCACTGATGATTTTCCACTACTTTGCCAATTTGCTCCAGCAGTAAGACCCTATGTGCGAGATTCAATATCTTATCACACCCAAACGGAGAAATTCAATTGTAGCTCCATTCTGGAGCGATGGGTGCCGGTGTCTGCATTTCAGCCCGCACCCCCAACAGCACATTTCTAGATCACGTCCAGCACTTTGGTTAGGTTTAGCCACTTTATGCAGCTAAACCCGACCTCTATGGGCGCGATCAGTGCGATAACAAGACTCAATTGAATATCGCCCCCGTGATCTCCCATCGCTTTAGATGGGAGATCAGGCATGATAATCAATTGAATTCTGCCCTATGAATGTTTAGTGGAAGCATCTATAATACTGTGTTTTCTTCTAGCTGACTTATTATAAACAATAGCAGGCTGGAAAGAGGACCAGAGGCATTTGCTACTTGGCTTCTCTTGTTTGAATGATGTAGCCACTAGCCAGTGTCAGACTGAGGCATAAAGGGCCCACCAGGGGAATGAAGTGAGAGGGGCCCATGTTTACAGGTGTGGCCAGTCTCCTGAAGGGGTGTGGCCAACCACCACATTGGTTTGCCTAACCATGAGAGAGTGCATGTGCTGGGCCCCTTGATACATATATGTAGTAAATATTGCTAAAGCATGCAGGATAATGTACCAGAGTAATACACCATAGTCCTGTGCAGCATAAGGTAACATGTATACTGTACAATTCAAGTGCACAGTCTGGAACCTAGTCTATAGTGGAGGGGAAGCCCCCCCCCCCCCCCCCAGACAGTGGGGCCCACCGGTCTATAGTGGAGGGGAAGGCCCCCCCTCCAGACAGTGGGGTCCACCGGTGGTTTACCCCGTACCTCGGTGGGCCAGTCCAAGCCTGGATGTAGCTTTGTTTAGTACAATATTTACTGCATTAAATAGTACACAATAAGTATGCGTTTTATTGTTGATACTGTGTGACATGGGTTTATGTAGGTCATAAAAGCTATAGAGATATAATATGCATTTCAGCCCCTGGAAATGTTGGAAGACATGGGTAATGTATGCAATGATCAGAGTACAGTGTACAATAGAGAGAGAACCCGATACACTACATCCTGACACATAATGTCTTCACGGTTCATTGCTTATTCAGTGTTTGTTGCTAAGAGATGTGGCTGAGATTACACACTATAAGGATGGTATTCATAGTGTTCTCTGTCAATAACTTCTTACTCACAGAAGACTATATTCTTCACTGCCTACTACTGTATTTTGTTTTTGATCACGTCCCATAAGACTTATCCTCTTTCCTTTTTATTTATGGAAATCTCAGACCATAATTTATTTCTCACTGAATAGGTGGTCCTCCCTCCTGTACAAATCCATCTCTCCACATTAAAGAGCTGAAGCTGAATCATGCTCCAGGTTTGTTATGTTGTCGTGGTGACAAGGCCCTGGACCCTATTCATACACCGCCACAGCATTAGGCACAGAAAAGGCATATTGTACTCAACAAATACATTTGTCTCATCTGCACTTAGTGGATCATTCTCCTTTCACTATTTTCAGGATTATTAATACTTGATGTTTATTGGCAAAAATGTCTGTAGACAATGCACAGCAGTGGTGTATTCTATGAGTTGAAAGCCACATGCTGAATATTTAAAAATACATTTGAATTTTCTTTTAAACATATATATATATATATACAGTATATATTATTTGATCTTAATTTATCTGTTCTCTTCTCAGTTCTGATGTGTCCCCTATTGCCAACACATCCACATCAGGTGGTGTTAGCAGTAGAGGACTTCAGGTGTGATGGCCCCACCTTCCACCTTGAGGACCCCTTGAACAAAGCAAGCTCACTAGTGACTACTCATTTGTCATTCATTGCTGTGATACTACGTTGCAGGAGATGTATGATTAGTCATCAAAGCTGGTGAAGGTAAGGTGGTGGTCGATTAAGTTAATTCAAGTAAACATATGTCCGTGTTTTCACAAGACAGTCCTGGCTTTTGCTAGTGAAACACAACACAATTAATATAAAAATGACCTATATGTGAAAAGCGACATTTTTGTTAAATTTGGAATGTACAAGACATCTGAGAACATAAAATTAAGGTACTTGTAACAAAGAACCATAGAGTTTCCAATTTAGTAATGTAATAAATATTACTTACTTGCACAATATAGATGTAGCCCCCTTGCTCTCCTGGCCAGTGGTGTCCCGGATATCTCAGTAGTTATACACATTGGGACTCACCCAAGATGGAGATTTGCTCCATGGGCTATGCCAAGATGGCTGCTACAAAGCTGCAAAAGGACCACCTGGGATTAGTAACCCAAGCCTGATTGTTGTGAAAAGAGGTGGCACTAATGGAGAGCTAGGTTTAGTGGGAAATAGAGGAGTGGATCCTTTAAAAGGGGCTGGTTTGGCACCAAACTGCATTCTTTAAGAGAGGAAAACAAGTAAAACAAGGATACTGACTGAGAGTCTGCAGTCAGGACTTCCTAAGCACGCATGACTGCAGGAACGTGACCACTGAGGCACCAACAGACAGGGTTGTCAGTTCCTTCTGTGGCTGCTGGGAGAGGCGCAAGGTGTATAGACAGTGTACAGAGCAGTGAGGACCTGATTGGGAGAGCCAGGCCAGTATCTACAGATTTGACTGTTTTCAAGATAGTTCCTGATCTGAAAGGGAGTCACTGGTTCTGGGTTCTAGGATTCTTCTAGCAAGAAAGGGGTGACTATAAATTGCATTCTGCTCACAGTACAGATAAAAGACACATCCATAGATATATCTATCCACAGTGTGTTATGGTTGGGTTGAGAGCGATTATTTCTAGGCAAGAATCGCTTTGTGGACAGCAATATTAATCATCTTAGTATGCAATGTATAGGAGGATATAGAGACTGTCCTGCATAACTTTAATAGAGTTTAATGTGCCAAATATTTGTGAGACATTTGATGAGAAACTGCATATGTTAATGCTGCACACGCGCCAACGTCCATGGTAACCACCGACAGAACAAGCTTGCAATGGTAATAGACTGCACTTACAAATATCATATTGAGTTTTTGAGAGTGAGACTTGAGCCTGTTTTGTTTGGAATATAATCAGTGTGATAAGTTTAGTATGTCTGACATTGCCACCTGTGGGGAACAGAGCTGTAGTATCAGAAGATCTGGTTGGCATAGAGTAAGAATTGCTTGTACAGGTGGAGTATCCTTTATCCGGAATGCTTGTGACCAGGAGCATTCCGGATATGGGATTTCTGCTGCGGGGTACACTGGGCTCCACAAGGATTGGAAAATGGGGTGTAGAATAGGATCTTGATCCGAGGCACCAACAGGCTCAAAGCTTTGACTGTTCCCAGAATGCACAGCACCGCCTCCTATATCACCCCGCCTCCCTGCACAGGAGCTCAGTTTTGTAAGTTGGTGCTGCAGTAAGCAGGCACTTAACAGAGGGGCTGCTCCCAGCAGCCCTAAGAAAAGCTTTTTATGAGGTAAAAAATGAAGACTTCAAGGGCAGCAGCGGTCGTAAATGTCTTGTCACATTCACTGATGCAGCTCCAGCTCTCCCCAGCGGCGCTGTACACTCCCGAGCCCTGGTTGCCGGGTACCTACAGTGGAGGCTCCGGTTTTCTTCACATTAGACACACACAGCTGAGGCTCTCCAGGATCGCGTGTCCGCGCTTCGGGAGGTGGTAAGTGGGTCCCGCTTGCGGGACCCGGTCTTTATCGCGATCTGGCGCGGTCAGTGGGAGGCAGGCCGCACGCGCTGGCGGTGGACACTGTGGCAGTACAGGCGATCCCACTAGATCACCAGGGCATGGGCGCAGGTCAGGTTTTCTCTCTAAACCAATTCTTATATCACCCACAGTACCCGGTGGTTTTGCCAGCTGAGGGGATAAGGCTTAGACCTGAAGCCCCTCCCCCAGCCCCAGGGCGCCATTTCTAGCAAGTGTTCCCGCCCTGGAGCTGCATATCTGTCTTTTCCTCACTCCCTGTCAGTGTCTGCGGTGCCATTATCCCTCAGCTCACTGTTCTTGGGACTGCTTGGGCAAATCCTCCTATGTAAAGCAGCCTGGTTGTCAGCGCTGTGACTTTACATGACACTTAAGTATTCTACCTGCCTTTAAAGACAGTGATAGTTAAGAAAGAGGGCACTTATTCAGGGTTTTATAGTACAGTTACCCTGTGATATACATCCAGTTCTTACTGTGTACTGTTATATCTATTGTTATATAGCTGTGTAAGCTAGTCCAGTGCAGTATTATTGTCAGTAATAACCTCTGCATTGTACAAACTGTGACTTTCTGTGTGTGCATTTGATAGCTGAGTGGTGTCCATTTCGTGTCTTTCACTCAACCTGCTATCCCTATATTCCATAAACTGAGGGGGCTTGGTGCGTCAGGTGTTATCTAATATAGGATTTTCACAAAGATATACTGTATTACGTATTTTTCTCTGTGATTTAGTCACCATATCTCTCCCTTATTTCTGCTAGTGCTGACTACACTGCGCAGGGGTTCGGGTTTAGGGGTATAGGGGGTAATTCTGAGTTGATGGCAGCAGCAAGTTTGTTAGCAATTGGGCAAAACCATGTGCACTGCAAAGGGGGGGGGGGGCAGATATAACATTTGCAGAAAGAGTTAGATTTGGGTGGGTTATTTAATTTCTGTGCAGGGTAAATACTGGCTGCTTTATTTTTACACTGAAATTCAGATTTCAGTTTGAATACACCCCACCCAAATCTAACTCTCTCTGCAC
This sequence comes from Pseudophryne corroboree, assembly GCF_028390025.1. NCBI lineage: Eukaryota > Metazoa > Chordata > Amphibia > Anura > Myobatrachidae > Pseudophryne > Pseudophryne corroboree. The sequence continues at coordinate 247,597,083 of NC_086446.1, forward strand.
ATGTTATATCTGCCCCTCCTGCAGTGCACATGGTTTTGTCCAACTGCTAACAAATTTGATGCTGCGATCAACTCAGAATTAGGCCCATAGTGCTGCTGATAATTGTACTGTGTTAACCTCATACTGCAAGTTATATCATGTCTGCTTCTGAGGGTAACGGTTCTGGGGCTGAACACACTGCCGGTGTTGCTGACGCCACGGGGCCATATGAGGAGAATATAGCAGCTGTGGGCTCTGGTTCTGGGGGCTCCTTGCCCCCCAGTGGGACTGTGGCAATGGAGGCATATACTGACCTACCGTGGGCCGCTATTTCCACGCTTCTGCATACGCTAGTTCATAAACTAACTCCCCCTATGGGACCCCCAATGCCGGTACAACCGTATGTGGTCCCTGCAGCTAACCCGCCGTGGGCGGACAATTTATCTACTCAATTAAAGAAGTTGAACCAGTCCCTGACTACTAAAAAGTCTGACCAGCGCTCGCCTAAGTCCAAGAGGTCCTCTAAGCGAGCGCTTATCTCCTCACAATCCACTGCTGTCACTGACACCTCGTCTGATGAAAACGGCACATATACCCCTCAGGTTCTGACTCAGACACGGCTGATGGGGAGGGTAGTTCACATGTGGATGTTCCTGATCTTTTGGAGGCTATTAAGTTAATTCTGCAGATTACGGATGATTCCGAGCCATCCGTCCCTCCTAAGAAACCAGATAGATTCAAGCGTCAGAAGGTGGTTAAGCAAGTTTTACCTCACTCTGACCACCTAGTGGATAAACGTCAGGAACCCTGGGAAAACCCGGGTACGAAGTTTGTGCCTCAAAAGAAGATGCTGGCTCGCTATCCCCTCATGCCAGAGCTGTCTAAAAATTGGGAAACGCCTCCTCCAGTGGACTCACATGTGGCTAGGATGGTGGTTTCCTCAGCTCTGCCTGTCACTACCGTCACCTCTCTAAAAGAGCCTACGGATAAGCGTGTCGAGGGTTGCCTGAAAGCGATTTACACCCTCACGGGTGCTGCACAAAAGCCCACTATTGCAGCTTCATGGGCTGCAGAGGCTATTGAAGCATGGGCCTTAGAGTTAGAAGCTGAAATCTCTTCTGACCATGCTAGACAATGCTTGTCATATATTGTCACAGCTTCTCGATATATTAAAGAGGTGGCTTCTGATGCCGGTATCCTAGCAGCCAAGGCCTCTACTACGTCAGTCCTGGCTCGCCGGATATTGTGGCTGAGATCCTGGTCTGTGGATCTGGACTCTAGAAAAACCCTGGAGGTACTCCGTTTCAAGGGAGATATTCTGTTTGGGGAGGACTTAAATAAGATTGTGGCTGACTTGGCTACTGCCAAAACTGCCTGTCTGCCTAATACCGCTCCTTCTGTGTCGAAGGCTAAAGGTACGTCCTTTCGCCCCTTTCGTCCTTCAGGTAAAGCAAAAGGTCAGGCGTACCATAAGCAGGCCCGCACTTCCAAACCTGGTAAGCCGAAGCCTAAAAGAGCCTGGGCTGCCCGTCAGCCAGCTGCCAAGACCGATAAGCCTGCCGCATGACGGGGCGGGCCTCCCCCTGGGGGATCCCAGGGTGGGGGGCCGGCTTCTAGGGTATACCCAGGAATAGTTGAAGACCACTTCAGATGCCTGGGTACGGGAAGTCGTCACTCGAGGTTACGCCATAGCCTTCAAATACCGACCCCCTCATCGATTTTGCCAGACAGACGTCCCTTTGGACCAGACAAAGGCAAAAACTATACACTCAGTGGTACAGACCCTCCTGGATACAGGAGTCGTCGTACAGGTGCCTCTTGCTCAGAGGAGCCGGGGGTACTATTATCCGCTGTTTCTAGTCCCGAAACCGAATGGGTCCTCCCGGCCCATTCTCAACCTCAAGGCATTGAACAAGTTTGTGAAGGTTTCCAAGTTCCGTATGGAAACCCTTCGCTCTATAGTTCTGGCCTTGGAACCTGGGGACTACATGGTCTCCCTGGACATACAGGATGCTTACCTGCATATTCCTATAGCAGTGTCACATCAACAATACCTGAGGTTCGCTATTGGCAACCTACATTATCAGTTTCGGGCGTTACCTTTTGGTTTAACAACGGCTCCGCCAGTCTTCACCAAAGTTATGGCGGTGATGACGGTGGTACTCCGCCGTCAAGGGGTCAGGATACTGCTGTATCTGGGTGACTTGTTAATCCTGGCAAATTCCCCAGATCTTCTCCTGTGTCATCTGGATATGACGGTCCGGTTTCTACAAGCCTACGGGTGGCTCATCAACTGGAAGAAATCCTCCCTGGTCCCTGCTCAGAGAATGGTGCACCTGGGAGCGTTGTTGGACACTCACAACCAGAGGTTGTTCTTGTCTCAGGAGAAAGTCCTGAAGATTCAGGACAGGATTTGTTGCTTCCTTTCTCGTCCGCAAGTGTCGATACATTCGGCAATGCAGGTACTGGGCCTAATGGTATCAGCATTCAACATGGTGGAGTATGCTCAATTCCATTCTCGCCCCCTCCAGAGGCTGATTCTAGCCAAGTGGGACGGCCTGCCTCACCGGATCAGGTCTCAAATGATCTTCTTGACTCCGGAGGTTTGTCTGTTGCTACACTGGTGGCTCCGGGACCAACAGTTGTGCAGGGGCTGTTCCTTCTGGATATCCAACTGGGTCCTGCCAGTCTAAGAGGTTGGGGTGCGGTGCTGGAGCAACACTCCCTTCAGGGTCGGTGGACCAAGGAGGAATCTCTCCTCTCGATCAACATTTTGGAATTACGGGCGGTCTTCAATGCGTTGAACCTGGCCCAGCATTTAATTCAGAACCGTCCTGTTCAAGTGCAGTCGGACAACGCCACCACAGTGGCTTACATAAATCATCAAGGCGGCACTTGAAGCCGTTTGGCAATGAAGGAAGTATCACGGATTCTACGTTGGGCGGAACGCCATCTACCGGCCATATCAGCAATATCCATTCCGGGAGTCCTGAATTGGGAAGCGGACTTTCTCAGTCGTCAGGACGTGCATGCCGGCGAGTGGGGCCTCCATCCAGAAGTGTTTCAACTCCTCGTGGAAAAGTGGGGTCTTCCAGATGTGGATCTGATGGCGTCTTGACACAATCACAAGATTCCGGTCTGCGGAGCAAGGACAAGGGATCCTCAAGCAGCATTCGTGGATGCGCTGGCGGTGCCGTGGAGGTTTCGGCTGCCGTATGTGTTCTCTCCGGTGTCGCTTCTGCCCAGGGTAATTCGGAAGTTCAAGCAAGAAAAAGGAAATCTGCTTCTCATAGCTCCAGCATGGCCCAGACGGCACTGGTTCTCAGACCTGCAGGGCCTATTGTCAGAGCGTCCAATTCTACTTCCACAACGCCCAGACCTCCTCGTTCAGGGCCCCTGTGTCTACCAGGACCTAGCCCGGCTGTCTTTGACGGCGTGGCTCTTGAAGCTTCCGTCTTGAGGGCTAAGGGTTTTTCTGAAGAGGTAATTAAAACTATGTTGCGGTCCCGGAAACCGGCTTCTGCTCGGGTTTACCATAGGGTCTGGCATTCCTACTTTGTTTGGTGCGCATCTAACAATTATGACGCTTCCAAGTTTAGTACAGCCAAGCTTTTGGCTTTTCTGCAGCAAGGCCTAGAGTTGGGCCTGCGTCTGGCCTCCCTAAAGGTTCATATTTCTGCCTTATCGGTGTGGTTTCAGAGAAAAATTGCGACTTTGCCTGATGTTCATACTTTCACTCAGGGTGTGTTGCGTATCAAGCCTCCCTATGTCTCGCCTGTGGCTCCTTGGGACTTGTCGGTGGTTTTGGAGGCGTTGCAGGAGCCTCCATTTGAACCCCTTGGTTCAGCTGACCTTAAGTGGCTTTCCCTTAAGGTGGTGTTCTTGCTGGCTATTGCCTCTGCTAGAAGAGTGTCGGATCTGGGTGCCTTGTCTTGTAGTTCCCCATAACTGATTTTTCACTGTGATCGGGCGGTTCTTAGGACTCGTCCTGGATATTTACCTAAGGTGGTTTCTTCGTTTCACCTTAATCAGGAGATTGTGGTTCCGGCCTTTGTCTCTCCTGATTTGTCTCCCAAAGAGCTTTCTTTGGATGTGGTACGGGCTCTCCGTATCTATGTGAAGAGAACTGCTTCTATCCAAAAATCTGATTCTCACTTTGTTTTGTTTGGATTTCACAAACGTGGCTGGCCTGCTTACAAGCAGACCCTGGCCAGATGGATTAGAATGGTGATTGCACATGCTTATGTGAAGGCTGGTCTCTCTGCTCCTGTTCACATTAAGGCCCATTCTACTCGGTCTGTTGGACCTTCTTGGGTGGCCCAACGTGGTGCGACCCTTGAACAATTGTGCAAGGCAGCTACGTGGTCTTCCGGGAACACGTTCATAAGGTTTTATGACTTCGATACTGCCGCTTCCCAGGATGCTTCCTTTGGACGCCGGGTTCTTGTGCCCGCTACAGTGCGTCCCCTCCCATAAGGAACTGCTTTAGGACATCCCCATTGTCCAATCCTTGTGGAGCCCAGTGTACCCCGCAGCAGAAAACGAGTTTTATGGTAAGAATTTACCTTTGTTAAAACTCTTTCTGCGAGGTACACTGGGCTCCACAAGGCGCCCACCCTGACGTACTTAGCTTCTTTGGGTTGGTATGGCATTAGCCGCTGACACTTCTCTTATCGTGAGAGTGTGGTGTATATGGCTACTAACTGTTGGAGTCTCTTTTCCTGCTACTGCATTGGGCTGGTTAACTAAAAACTGAGCTCCTGTGCTGGGAGGCGGGGTAATATAGGAGGCGGCGCTGTGCATTCTGGGAACAGTCAAAGCTTTGAGCCTGTTGGTGCCTCGGATCAAGATCCTATTCTACACCCCATTGTCCAATCCTTGTGGAGCCCAGTGTACCTCGCAGAAAGAGTTTTAACAAAGGTAAGTTCTTACCATAAAACTCGTTTTTTCTGGATAACAAAATACCTGTTATTTGGACGAGTCCCAGGGGCCCAGGGTGGGTCCGGCATGTCGGTGGGAGTTGGCAGTCCTGGGAGTAGTGGCGGTGAGCGAATGGCCACTACCTGACCTGTCTGTGATTGGCCACAGACTCCAGTGATGTCATGAAGCCGGCCACGTCACAACATCACTACAGGGCTGAAACATTCCGAAAACGGATACTCGTCCCGTATTTGTGTTTCTATCGATATCAGTGCTTATTCTTCGATATCATGGTTTATCTATAGAGTTCATCCTATTAATTCTGTATTTTCATGCCATTATCAATGTTCTTATGTAATGACCATTATTGATGTTCTTAAGCAATGCCCATTATTGAAGCTCTCATTGAATAACCATTATCAATGTTTTCCATGCGATAGTAATTATCAGTTTCATTATCCATTCAATCTTTATTGATATTCTTGTGTCTTATTGTTCATTGATATTATTGTGTCTTATTTATCATTGGTGTTGTTCTACCTCGATTTCTATTAACGTTTCTATGACCAAGGGGTATATTTACTAAGCTCACGATTTTGACCGATTTGGTGTTTTTTAGTCAAAGTGTCATCTCGGGAATTTACTAAACTAAAATCTCGGCATTGCTGAGGACATTCGTATTTTTTTGGTAGTCAAAAAAAAAAAATACGAATGAATACACCATCGGTCAAACACGGCTGTTTAGGTATAGAACTCGGTAATTTACTAAAAATTCTATTTCACAAACACTGCCGGCAATAGCCAAATACTGCCGTGAAAAAATACAAATCGTAAAAAAAAGCAGTTTTAAAACAGACCTGCTTTTTTTACCGTGTTCTGATGTTTATCAGTGGGAAGGGGTGTGAAAAGGTTAAAAATCAGAAAAAAAAATGCGTGGGTCCCCCCTCCTAAGCATAACCAGCCTCGGGCTCTTTGAGCCGGTCCTGGTTGTAAAAATATGGGGAAAAAAGTGACAGGGGTTCCCCCATATTTGAACAACCAGCACCGGACTGCGTCTGGTCCTGGTGCCAAAAATACGGTGGACAAAAAGCGTAGGGGTCCCCCGTATTTTTAACACCAGCACCGGGCTCCACTAGTCAGAGAGATAATGCCACAGCCGGGGGACACTTTTATATAGGTCCCTGCGGCCCTGGCATTAAATCACTAACTAGTCACCCCTGGCCGGGGTACCCTGGAGTAGTGGGAACCCCTTAAATCAAGGGGTCCCCCCCTCCAGCCACCCAAGGGCCAGGGGTGAAGACCGAGGCTGCCCCCCCATCCAAGGGCGGCGGATGGGGGGCTGATAGCCAAGTGTAAAAATAAGAATATTGTTTTTTGTAGCAGTACTACAAGTCCCATCAAGCCTCCCTCGCAAGCTGGTACTTGGAGAACCACAAGTACCAGCATGCAGTGGAAAAAGGGGCCCGCTGGTACCTGTAGTACTACTACAAAAAAAATACCCAACAAAAAATAGAACACACACACCGTGACAGTAAAACTTTATTACATACATGCACACCTACATACACACATACTTACCGATGTTCACACGAGGCTCGGTCCACTTCTCCATGTAGAATCCACGGGGTACCTGTGAATAAAATTATACTCACACAATCCAGGGTAGCTTCTGTCCGCTTCTACTTGTAATCCACGTACTTGGCAAAAAAACAAACCGAAAAACCCGAACCACGCACTGAAAGGGGTCCCATGTTTAGACATGGGACACCTTTCCCCGACTGCCGGGACCCCCCGTGACTCCTGTCAAAGAGGGTCCCTTCAGCCAGTCAGGGAGCGCCACGTCGTGGCACTCTCCTGATTGGCTGTGCGCTTCTGAGCTGTCAGTCAGACTGCGCACGGCAGAGATACAATGTAGCGCATAGGCGCTCTATTGTATCCAATGGTGGGAACTTTGTGGTCAGCGGTTGAGGTTACTCGCGTTTCTTGATTTTTAACACTTTTTTTTTTTTTTTAAAGGTGCACAATGAAGCCCTGCACGGATCTCACAGATCCGGCCGAGATTCATTGTGTTAATGTCGGCAGTGTTTTACTATTCACTCCCGTAAAACACTGGCCGAAATTACGAATTACATCGACATCGGAAAAAACGAAAATGCAGAATACGACAGCATAGTAAATGTGGCGTAAAAAATTAAAAAAGTTGCAAATTCACACATTCGATGTCATTCGTGTTTGAACTTTAACCTCATTCAGAAAAATATGATTTTTAGTAAATATACCCCCAAGTGTCTACCTATTTCTTGAGTCTATATTATTAATACGATATTTGCTGTTGATATTTATTGCATCATTGACAGATAAAAAGTTGCCACTCTTCCCTACATTAATGGTAAATAAATATAACGTGGTGGTTTTTGGCAGCAAACCTTGTGTGTTTTGGGCTTGTTGAGTACTAAGGTTGACAGGTGTTGGAGCAGAGGTTTCCTGAATCGATCTCTGGTGGACAGATCTGTTCCCTACACTGTGTACTAGGGCCAGATTGCCCATCTGGCACGTCTGCCAAGTGCCAGAAGAGCCGATGGGCTGGTGGGCCAGTCCTGTCACACAGAGAGAGCCTTTTATCGCTAATACCAATACAGCATTTATGGAATTGACTTAATAATTCTTTGGTGTTTAGTCGCACTGTCCTTTATTACATTACGGGATGCTGATGTGCCTGGCATTCAAACCCATTGCCTTTGACATTGCAGTCGGACACTTTATTCATTGAGCTATCTGCCCTCACATAGAAAGCTAGAGAATTCCAAGCTGAAGAGTTTTAACTATTTGAAGCTTACCTTGTACTTTGTGAAGGGTTGATCAGTGTTGCACCTGGGCAGATCTATGTAGTGTGTGGATGCACACTGTATGGATCTGCTCGATTATAGTGCTGCTTATTTTTTTACGGGGTACAGGTAGCTTCATATAGTTAGAAATCTCTTTTTATGCAGGATCAACTGGTTCGGTGGGTTGGGTGTTTGACTGAGATGCAGCATGTTGTTTGTTTGAGTCCTGCGTGTAGCAATATATTGAAATCTGTAATTTAATGAGGTGTATTGTGGCTGAATGGCGGCAAGCTCTCGAACTGAGTGTATGAATGAGGTCAAAAGAGGATTTCTGTCCAAAATCCATTTTCTTGTATTGTTTTATAAATGTGTGTGTATATGTCATGCCCCTTCCCCGTGAGGCATGCACCTTATGTTCCTATTAAAAAAATGGAGGGGGGGGGGGGGGGCACCAATTTTCTTTATGGCATAGGGTACCAAAAAGTCTAATTACGGCTCTGCATGTACCCTTCGCTTTCTGTTCCTATATTAGACCAAATCTTGCTGTGCTATTTGACACTTGTATTATTTGCATTTCTGTGCATGTACCAGCAGGTTTTTTTTTCATTCTATATTTTGACTGACTGCTTAAAGTAAAAAAATTATATGTATAGTAAAATCTGCTGCCCAAAAACAAGGGCTTAACAGGAGACATAAAATAAAAATAAACCCATTCATATAGAAAAGTTATGAAGACGGGAAGACAGATTATAGAAATATAAACTAATCAAAGGATTTGAAACAATTGTACAATCTAAAACCAAAATGGACCTTTCTTCTCATGAGGAGTATTCTATATGCATAGATTGTTTGGGGACTGTTTCTTAAGAAAGCCCATAATCAGAGAACTTTTAAGTCCTCCTATGTTCTAAGAGCTTATTTCCAGATGCCATTATGCAACTATCAGTGAATCTATAAACATATAGATAAAAATCAGTGGTTTTTACAAAGCTAAAGGTTATTCTAGTGGCCATCCACCAGGATAAAACAACAATAAATATACATAAACCCCCAAGATATTCATTTTTTATTTTTATTTCTAGGAATTTCAGCTCCCAGCCACAGGGGTGTTAATGAAAATGCTGCAGCCTGACTATGTGGCACAGAGGGTTAGATGTATGAAGCAGTGAAAAGAATGAAGTGGACCAGTGAAGAAGTTGGCCAAAGTAACCAACCAGCTTATATGTATCATTCTATAGAATGTAATTTATAAATGCTACCTGAAAGCTGATTGGTTGCAATGGGTAACTTCGTTACTTGTCCACTGCTTGAAACACCATCACCGTAGTTTGAAGAGGTACATGATTGGATAGGAAAGTTTCGATTCACAGTAATGTTTCTTGACTGCTTAGACTTTTAAAACTGTAACAAATAAAAATCTGAGTGTGTGTTGCACAAAAGCTGTTTTTTTAAAACTCAAGTGGCTGTTTGTCAATGTAAAAGATAGCCTTATATATATGTGGCCAAATATAAATGCGATCCGGTCGTTCAGTGCTCATGTGAGGCTGCTTTAACACTTATACATAAAAGAAGCATTATCAGAAGATATTTTGATTCAAAGAGCTTACGACCAAATGTAATAATCAGAGATACTGTTGTATGGAGCTTGCAATTTCAGGAATTAAGTAGGGATAAACTCAGAGGAGAGTCTAGTTTCATGGTAGAATGGAACACTTACAAAATAGGAAATGAGATACATGGAATCCCTTTATTTTCTATGTAAACAAGACAGAATGGCACAGGTCATATTTCACTGGCAGAAAATAAGCAAAGCTTGCTAACCCCCGCTGCTCAATATGCATATACATTGTTTCAGCTCAGCCTGATGACAATGGCTCAGAGCAGCACAAGAAATGCACTTTTACAACACAAAGAAAAACCAGAGCTGGGAATTTGCCTGAAATAAAAGACTCAGATATACTGATAAAGAAATTGCAGGTTATGGATACATGAGCAGACATGTCTATAAAATGCCATTTTCAATTCTATACAATTCCAATACGCGTCTGTGGATGTCAGCAACAGTTGTCAGGAATCGTCTCCTTCCATTGACACCTTTTAGAAAATCTATTAATTTCCATTTCTAATCCATTTATTTTTCATGCAAATGTGTTTTGCATCTCTGAGGAAGTAGACTTTGTGTCAGCCACCTGTTTCATGAACTCACCTCTACAAAGTGCCTATTGTCATGTAGTTTCTCTAGTAGTGCTCAGGAAATCTTATATGGGTAACATGCAATTGTAAATATTTGTATTTTATTTATTAAAGTAGGGTTATGCCAAGGAATAAAATAGCTTGCTCACTAAAAAGAAGATTTGTGGGGGAATGGTTGTTTACCAATTTTTTTTCGGGGGGATTTATCGCAGTAGGTTTCTGTTTTTGGGGATTTGGTCCTGCATTTGTATACCTAGGAAGAGAGATAGCACCATCATGTACATATTTTTTCTCTCTTTTATCTGTTCCACTGTATCTCCGATTGTGATTAGCTGCACAGTTGTATTCCAGATTGCCTATTGAAGGAGAAGTCTTCCAAAAATACACAACAAAAGAACACCAGGACTGGTTACCCCAGGTCCACTTGTGTTTCGGTGGTACAGCCAGGGCTGGATTAAGAATTTTTTGGGTACATGGCATTTGAGACAGGATATCCCATATGGTCTAAAATAATAACTATATCATAATTCCCATGATGTAGACACACAAAATCAAGACAGAGAGCCACTCCCAAATATATCTATATGTGCTGCTTAAGGTCTTTAGGCTGACAAGCGACAGGAGATGTGGAATAAGTTTCCATATGTGCAGTGCATAGCTACAGTAAACACAATCTGACTTGGTTGTGAACTGTAAACTCTGACCTAAGTTCTTGTGAAATATCAAGGCACAGAGCCATATATAAGCATCATTGCACACTAAAGAAGTCAGCATGTTCACTTCCTTCACAAACTAGTTATGGAGCTCAAAAGACTCCACTGGAGATCCATAATCTCCTATGACTACAAGAGTGGTCTGTGAAAGCAGGAGAGCTTTGACAAACTTCAAGCTGTTTTTGGGGAGGAAGCACCATCCCTAACCACTGTATTTGAGTGGTTTGCAGATTTCGGTGCGGGAGACAGTCCCTGGAAAAGAAGGAGTGCTGTGGCTGACCTGTGACCATCACTAAGGTCAACATTGCTGCCATGTGGCCAATAATTGAGTTGGACAACAGGGTGACCATGGCCCAGTTAGAGATGAAGATGGGCATCTCATTGGGGTCATCTGCTTGATACTCCACGAAAAGCTTGGCCTGAGCAAGGTGTCTGCATACTGGGTGACCCATCAGCTGACTAGAGAGCAGGAGGCTCAGGTGACTCAGGTGTCGCAACATGCTGACCAGGTTTGATGGTGGTCGCTCAAACTCTGTCTGGGAGATCATCAGTGGTGATGAACCCTGGATCTACAGTTTTGACTGCGAGACCAAGCAACAGACAGCCCAGTGGACCCCAGCTGGAGGTGCACCGCCACAGAAGTTCCAAAGTGAGTGCAGCGTGGCCAAACTGATGGTGGCTGTTTTTGTGGCCAAAACTGGTCATGTAGCCACCATACCTTTCATGCAGCAATGCACCGTCACTGGGCACTGGTACGCCAACCAGTGTCTGCCGCAAGTGCTGGAAGCCATTTCCAGGCACCATCCAAGAACTCACTTGGAAAGTGATGGATTTTCTGACCCATGAACACATCCATGAGCTTGGTTCAGACATGTCCCCCTGTGCTCCCACAAATCAAGCCCAAGATGCATGGGATTCGTTTTGAGTCACGGGAAGCTGCAGTGGAGACTTTCATCCAGCATGCAGAAGCCATACCTACTTTGTACTGGTCTAATTGCTTCACCAAGTGGTTTGAGCTCATGCAACTTTGCATAGAATCCACTAATATAATGCTCACTTTGTAAATAAAATACTACCACGAACTAATTGCACACCCCTTGTATGAGGGGTGGCCAACCAGTCAGAGGCAAAGAGCCCCAAAAAATCTGTAGTCACGTTAAAGTGCCAGTATCATGCGCGCGTGCAAAAAATGGTGCGTGGCCTAGATGGCACAAGGCCATGCCCCATTTTTGTGCGTGCGCCTTCAGTATGATGTTTGTAGGAGCATGAGTGTGTGTGTTGTCCATGTCCACCCCCATGTTTTTAGTCATACAGGGGGTGAGCCCAGCACATGTATAAATTATATAAATTACAACTGGTTTCAGAAATATACCAACAGCCTCCCCCCCACACCGGATCACAGGCTTCCCAGGCAGGATGCAGGCTCCAGTCTCCCCAGGCAGGCTGCAGGCTTCAGTCTCCCCAGGTAGGCCCCCCAAGCAGGATGCAGGCTCCAGTCTCCCCAGGCAGGCTCCAGGATGCAGGCTCCAGTCTATCCAGGCAGGCTCCAGGCTCCCCAGACAGGCTCACCAGACAGGCCCCCTAGGCAGGGTCCCCAGGCAGGCCCCCCAGGCAGGCTCTAGGCTACAGGCTACAGTCTCCCCAGGCAAGTCCCCCAGGCAGGCTCCAGGCTGCAGGCTTCAGTCTCCCCAGGCAGGCTCCAGGCTCCCCAGACAGGCTCCCCAGACAGGCCCCCTAGGCAGGGTCCCCAGGCAGGCCCCCCAGGCAGGCTCTAGTCTCCCCAGGCAATCCTCCCAGGCAGGCTCCCCCCAGCATAGTCTCTGTGGTGTGGGCTATTAGGCCTAGGGATGAATACCACAATGGAATACTTACCCCGGCGTCCATGAGTCCCGCGACAGCGTCTCTCCTCTCCTCATGACAGCAGCTCTGCCTCTCATTACGCGATGTGACATCATGACATCACATCGCGCACAAAGTGGCGCGGCGCCGGCGTATCCCAAGCCCCCTGTGAAGGAGGCAGGCTGATATTGGCTGCTAGTGGGAGGCTGGGACCAGTGACAAGTTCGTGCGCGGGAGACACATCATGTGAAGGGGAGAGCCGCATGCGGCTCAAGAGCTGCGGGTTGGTCACCCCTGGCATACATGCATCATTGGGCACATACACACTCTGTAATGTTGCCTGCTGTGGGCACAAATCTGACCCATGCTGCAGGAAGGGCTGGCACTAGCCAATATGAGTGGAAGTTTAGATTTGGCTGGCAAATTTTAGTCTAGGGGCAAACACACTACATTGGGCTATGACCAGTGGTCCATCTTTAAAAAGAGGTTTAAAATTGATTTTCACAGTTTTTTTTTATCATGGCTTATCACTGTATTTTATGAAGAAAAAACTTTGCTGCCTTGTTATACTGGCACCGTGCAGAAAGGGAAATCTTACTGTTTCACTGGTCCAGTGACTGTAGATATGCACAAAAGGGGACAAACACACAAAGGATGATAGAGAAAGATATAGGACCCCAAACAATTTGGAGGGGGGGAGGGGGGGGGGTATGGGGGATAGAGAAACACATATCAGAGACTGACAAGAGACAATGGTACACATATAAATCCGATGGTTTATGTACATCTATGATGGTGGGGCCAGGGCCAGTGCTAGGGTGTTCCGCGCCCCCCTGCAGACTATAAATTTGCGCCCCTTCCATACTTTACAAAGGGACAGCGCACATAATGCTTTTACACATAATGCTCCCTGTAGTAGTGCCGCTTACACAGGTAATGCCCCCTGTGGAGGTGCTGCTTATACACAACGCCCTCTGTAGTAGTGGCAATTACACACACGTAACGCCCCCTGCAGTAGTGATGCTTACACACGTAACGCCCCCTGTACCAGTGACGCTTATACAAGATGCAGTTACGCTTTTACACGTAACGCCCCCTGCAACAGTGAGGCTTACACACGTAACGCCCCCTGCAACAGTGAGGCTTACACGCGTAATGCACCCTGTAGCAGTGATGCTTACACGCGTAAAGCCCCCTGTATGAGTGACGCTTACACACGCAACGCCCCCTGTACCAGTGACGCTTGCACACGTAACGCCCCCTGTAGCAGTGATGCTTATACAAGATGCAACGCCCCCTGTAGCAGTGATGCTTACACACATTATGCTTCACAGTCACACATACACACACAAACTGTACATACATTACACACATACAGCATACCTCCCAACTTTGCATTAGGCCAAGGAGGGAGACACGCGTGGCTTAGCGATCACAAGCCACACCCCCGTTTTCATCACTGAGGGGGCATGCCCAGCGCTCTGTGAGCCGCTGGCATGCCCCCTCTCCCTCCAGTGAATAGACGCTATGCGCATGCACACAGCATCTATTCACCGCTGCTCTGCTAAGCAGGGCAGTGAGAGACAGAGCCTCCCAACTGCCCCACCCCCCACCCCCACCGTTGGACACTGCGGCCCGTGGGTGGGACAGCAGGACAGTCCCCAAAAAACTGGACTGTCCCGCGAAAATCGGGACAGTTGGGAGGTATGCATACAGTACAATCACACATACATATACACAGATACTGTATACAGTTACATACACACACACACACACACACACACACACACACACACACACACATACTGTATACACACACACACACACACACACACACACACACACACACACACACACACACACACACACAGATACTGTATATATATACACTCACACACACTTTCACTCACTCTTTCCAGCCACTTACATAAAGAAGTCTGGCAACTCGTCCTTCTGTGTTGCAGGCAGCAGCCTGGCCCTGTGTAGCTCCGCCCCTTATTTCTGTGTAGCTCCACCCCCTTTTAGAGCCGCCCAACACACTGCACTGTGAGGTGAGTCTGTGACAGGGGAGGGGGAGAGGAGTCTTCATGATGCTGGCACCGCTGCCTGTCATAGAGTGTGATAGGCTCAACAGCCGGCGTCAGCAGGGGAACTCAGCAGCGGGGATGCAGAGCAGGGAGAGCGCCTCTCCAGTCTGGGGCCTATCTGCTTTGCATCCCTTTGCTGAGCGGTAAGCGTCGGGCCTGGGTGGGGCCACTGTACATGCGCATCTGCAGAACGAGTCCTGCATGATTGCACACATTATCCCCTAAACTGTAGCATGATTGACAGGCTGCCGGCCTATGGGGACAGGAGGAGGCTAGTGCTGGCCAGTGTTCCTGACACTCCCCCTTTTCGAAAGACACAGAAGAAATGTGTTCTGCATCCATCTCTGAATCAGGTGGGAGTATGTAGTGCTCAGTCTATGTGTGTGGTGTGAACAAAGTACCTGTAGTATCTTATGGTATAACTTGCGTTTGAAAGTAAGGAGTGTTGTTTCTGATGCTAATAACACACTTTATTTCAAGGTTGTAGTAATGTTGTACACAGATGCAATTGTATACAGTTATAGTGATAGCAAGAATAATGCACAACACATACAGTAGTGAATATCAGGAATGTCACGGACAGTTTACAGTTCATGGCTGCAGATCAGTTTGCTTATTTGTCTATACAACGGTGGTGAATTCAGTCACAAAGGGTAAGTTTTTGTACCTGGAGGGCTCAGGACGCTGGCCCTCTAACACAAGACCCCCACCGCATATCAACAACCTGCCATACAGACTATCGTTAAACAGACTGTCAATTTGGGGCAGGATGTACTAATGCTTAATGCCACATTATTTGTCCATTTCCATATAACATACAGGCATATGTACTAAACTTCGGCACGGTTAGCTGTACCTTCTAAATAATGCCACCTTTGCCAAGTGATGTCCGTGTGCAGCGGGATGGAGAAGGGCTTGCAGGTGCCGCGCAATGGCACTGAGATGCCCTTCTCACCGTGATACTGCTGGGTGGCCGAGCTGGGCATGAGGACTGCCAGCAGCAGGAGCAGCATGCCAGAGACACTGTGGGGGCTGGAGGAACAGAAGAGGGCAGGAGCTGGAGAGACACTGTGGAGGTTGAAGGGACACAGTGGGCTGGGGCTAGAGGGACACCGTGGGGGCTGGAGAGAGAACTGTGGGGACTGCAGAGAGACACTGTGGGGGCTGGAGGGACACTGTGGGGGCTGGAGGGACACTGTGGCGGCTGCAGAGAGACACTGTGGGGGTAGAGAGACACTGTGGTGGCTGGAGGGACACTGTGGGGGGTAGAGAGACACTGTGGGGGCTGGAGGGACACTGTGGGGGCTGGAAGGACACTGTGGGGGCTGGAGAAACACTGTGGGGGCTGCAGAGAGACACTGTGGGGGGTAGAGAGACACTGTGGGGGCTGGAACGACACTGTGGGGACTGGAAGGACACTGTGGGGACTGGAAGGACACTGTGGGGACTGGAGAGACACTGGCTGTAGGGACACTGTGGGGGCTGTAGAGAGAACTGTGGGGACTGCAGAGAGACACTGTGGTGGGTAGAGAGACACTGTGGGGGCTGGAGGGACACTGTGGGGGCTGGAGGGACACTATGGGGGCTGGAGGGACACTATGGGGGCTGCAGAGAGACACTGTGGGGGGGGGGGGGTAGAGAGACACTGTGGGGGGGGGGGGGTAGAGAGACACTGTGGGGACTGGAGGGACACTGTGGGGACTGGAAGAACACTGTGGGGACTGGAAGAACACTGTGGGGACTGGAGAGACACTGGCTGGAGGGACACTGTGGGGGCTGGAGGGACACTGTGTGGGCTGGGGGGACACTGAGGTCTGGAGGGACACTCTGAGGGCTCGAGAGACAGAAGGTATCTGAAGCAACATGGGGTAATGAAGAGAACGGGGGGGGGGGGGGGGGCGTGGGAGAAGGTGGCTGGAGATTATATACAACAGGCAGGATTGGAAGGAAGAGGCTTGGGGACTGTAATCTTCATTCTAAAGAAACATTATTGATACAAAATGTGACCAAGTTGGCAAATATAGTTAAATAGTATAAAAATGTTTGATCTGGAAAGGTTCCATTTTGCCCTGCACCAAACTTCTGTTACTATGTATTATCTGGTCAAACTTCTGCTATATGACAATGACATTGGTTTTTATTCCTAAGCAAAGAAGAGTCTTTGCGGACCATGAGGGTCATTCTGACCCGTTCGCACGCAGCGGTTCTTCGCTGCAGTGCGAACGGGTCGGAACTGCGCACGCGCGGAGTCCGCATTGCGCACGCACGTTGTTGCCCAGTGACAGCTGCCACCTGGCAGCGGCCAGAACAAAGAAGAAAGTGATCGCTAGCGCGATTGCAAGAAGATTGACAGCACGGAGGCGTTCCGGGACATCTACTCACCGTTTTCCAGATGTGGAGATCTGAACGCAGGCGTGTCCAGGCGTTTGGAGGGCGGATGTCTGACGTCAATCCCGGGACCTTCGTCGCTGGATCCGTCGCACAGGGTAAGTAAGTCTGACCCTGGTTTTGTTTTGCAGGAAACTTTTTTAGCATAGCAGGGCTGCACAAGTGATCGCAGCCCTGCTATGCTAAAATACACTCCCCCATAGGCGGCGTCAAGTTGATCGGACGAGCAGCAAAAAGTTGCTATGTGCGATCAACTCGGAATGACCCCCTATGTGATCTCCTACGTGATTAGTGAAATCATCTGACCAGGGAAGAACAATTTCTTCAGAAGTTCCTAATTTCAGGGAAACCACATCTAGATAAAGCAGACTCTCAAGCGACTGGCCTGTACCTGCCAGGTGTTGGGAGGATGGGGGGCCCCTATAACAATGGGAGCACTGGGCGCCATGATTGCTGTTGCTGGCCCTGCTTAATATTATTGACAGTTAGTGGCGTAACTAGAAATTTTTCTCCCCCAAGTCAAAAAATTCTCTGGCGCCCCCCCTCATAATTGGCACTAGCAAATTGAAGAAATTGCGTGCGCCAAAAATGGGGTGTGGCTTCATTAAAATGGGTGTGGCTTTGTTGAAAGAGGAAAGGGGCGTGGCATTGCATGAAAAGACTACCTTATACCCCAGTTTTGCAACCTGCACGCCGAGACATTGGCGACCACATGAAATAAAAATAATCCTGATTCATGCCCCTTACATTATTTGTCATTATTCTTCCTTATAGTAATGCTCATTATACATTATGGGCTGACAAGCGACAGGAGATGTGGAATAAGTTTCCATATGTGCAGTGCATAGCTACAGTAAACACAATCTGACTTGGTTGTGAACTGTAAACTCTGACCTAAGTTCTTGTGAAATATCAAGGCACAGAGCCATATATAAGCATCATTGCACACTAAAGAAGTCAGCATGTTCACTTCCTTCACAAACTAGTTATGGAGCTCAAAAGACTCCACTGGAGATCCATAATCTCCTATGACTACAAGAGTGGTCTGTGAAAGCAGGAGAGCTTTGACAAACTTCAAGCTGTTTTTGGGGAGGAAGCACCATCCCTAACCACTGTATTTGAGTGGTTTGCAGATTTCGGTGCGGGAGACAGTCCCTGGAAAAGAAGGAGTGCTGTGGCTGACCTGTGACCATCACTAAGGTCAACATTGCTGCCATGTGGCCAATAATTGAGTTGGACAACAGGGTGACCATGGCCCAGTTAGAGATGAAGATGGGCATCTCATTGGGGTCATCTGCTTGATACTCCACGAAAAGCTTGGCCTGAGCAAGGTGTCTGCATACTGGGTGACCCATCAGCTGACTAGAGAGCAGGAGGCTCAGGTGACTCAGGTGTCGCAACATGCTGACCAGGTTTGATGGTGGTCGCTCAAACTCTGTCTGGGAGATCATCAGTGGTGATGAACCCTGGATCTACAGTTTTGACTGCGAGACCAAGCAACAGACAGCCCAGTGGACCCCAGCTGGAGGTGCACCGCCACAGAAGTTCCAAAGTGAGTGCAGCGTGGCCAAACTGATGGTGGCTGTTTTTGTGGCCAAAACTGGTCATGTAGCCACCATACCTTTCATGCAGCAATGCACCGTCACTGGGCACTGGTACGCCAACCAGTGTCTGCCGCAAGTGCTGGAAGCCATTTCCAGGCACCATCCAAGAACTCACTTGGAAAGTGATGGATTTTCTGACCCATGAACACATCCATGAGCTTGGTTCAGACATGTCCCCCTGTGCTCCCACAAATCAAGCCCAAGATGCATGGGATTCGTTTTGAGTCACGGGAAGCTGCAGTGGAGACTTTCATCCAGCATGCAGAAGCCATACCTACTTTGTACTGGTCTAATTGCTTCACCAAGTGGTTTGAGCTCATGCAACTTTGCATAGAATCCACTAATATAATGCTCACTTTGTAAATAAAATACTACCACGAACTAATTGCACACCCCTTGTATGAGGGGTGGCCAACCAGTCAGAGGCAAAGAGCCCCAAAAAATCTGTAGTCACGTTAAAGTGCCAGTATCATGCGCGCGTGCAAAAAATGGTGCGTGGCCTAGATGGCACAAGGCCATGCCCCATTTTTGTGCGTGCGCCTTCAGTATGATGTTTGTAGGAGCATGAGTGTGTGTGTTGTCCATGTCCACCCCCATGTTTTTAGTCATACAGGGGGTGAGCCCAGCACATGTATAAATTATATAAATTACAACTGGTTTCAGAAATATACCAACAGCCTCCCCCCCACACCGGATCACAGGCTTCCCAGGCAGGATGCAGGCTCCAGTCTCCCCAGGCAGGCTCCAGGCTGCAGGCTTCAGTCTCCCCAGGTAGGCCCCCCAAGCAGGATGCAGGCTCCAGTCTCCCCAGGCAGGCTCCAGGATGCAGGCTCCAGTCTATCCAGGCAGGCTCCAGGCTCCCCAGACAGGCTCACCAGACAGGCCCCCTAGGCAGGGTCCCCAGGCAGGCCCCCCAGGCAGGCTCTAGGCTACAGGCTACAGTCTCCCCAGGCAAGTCCCCCAGGCAGGCTCCAGGCTGCAGGCTTCAGTCTCCCCAGGCAGGCTCCAGGCTCCCCAGACAGGCTCCCCAGACAGGCCCCCTAGGCAGGGTCCCCAGGCAGGCCCCCCAGGCAGGCTCTAGTCTCCCCAGGCAATCCTCCCAGGCAGGCTCCCCCCAGCATAGTCTCTGTGGTGTGGGCTATTAGGCCTAGGGATGAATACCACAATGGAATACTTACCCCGGCGTCCATGAGTCCCGCGACAGCGTCTCTCCTCTCCTCATGACAGCAGCTCTGCCTCTCATTACGCGATGTGACATCATGACATCACATCGCGCACAAAGTGGCGCGGCGCCGGCGTATCCCAAGCCCCCTGTGAAGGAGGCAGGCTGATATTGGCTGCTAGTGGGAGGCTGGGACCAGTGACAAGTTCGTGCGCGGGAGACACATCATGTGAAGGGGAGAGCCGCATGCGGCTCAAGAGCTGCGGGTTGGTCACCCCTGGCATACATGCATCATTGGGCACATACACACTCTGTAATGTTGCCTGCTGTGGGCACAAATCTGACCCATGCTGCAGGAAGGGCTGGTACTAGCCAATATGAGTGGAAGTTTAGATTTGGCTGGCAAATTTTAGTCTAGGGGCAAACACACTACATTGGGCTATGACCAGTGGTCCATCTTTAAAAAGAGGTTTAAAATTGATTTTCACAGTTTTTTTTTATCATGGCTTATCACTGTATTTTATGAAGAAAAAACTTTGCTGCCTTGTTATACTGGCACCGTGCAGAAAGGGAAATCTTACTGTTTCACTGGTCCAGTGACTGTAGATATGCACAAAAGGGGACAAACACACAAAGGATGATAGAGAAAGATATAGGACCCCAAACAATTTGGAGGGGGGGAGGGGGGGGGGTATGGGGGATAGAGAAACACATATCAGAGACTGACAAGAGACAATGGTACACATATAAATCCGATGGTTTATGTACATCTATGATGGTGGGGCCAGGGCCAGTGCTAGGGTGTTCCGCGCCCCCCTGCAGACTATAAATTTGCGCCCCTTCCATACTTTACAAAGGGACAGCGCACATAATGCTTTTACACATAATGCTCCCTGTAGTAGTGCCGCTTACACAGGTAATGCCCCCTGTGGAGGTGCTGCTTATACACAACGCCCTCTGTAGTAGTGGCAATTACACACACGTAACGCCCCCTGCAGTAGTGATGCTTACACACGTAACGCCCCCTGTACCAGTGACGCTTATACAAGATGCAGTTACGCTTTTACACGTAACGCCCCCTGCAACAGTGAGGCTTACACACGTAACGCCCCCTGCAACAGTGAGGCTTGCACGCGTAATGCACCCTGTAGCAGTGATGCTTACACGCGTAAAGCCCCCTGTATGAGTGACGCTTACACACGCAACGCCCCCTGTACCAGTGACGCTTGCACACGTAACGCCCCCTGTAGCAGTGATGCTTATACAAGATGCAACGCCCCCTGTAGCAGTGATGCTTACACACATTATGCTTCACAGTCACACATACACACACAAACTGTACATACATTACACACATACAGCATACCTCCCAACTTTGCATTAGGCCAAGGAGGGAGACACGCGTGGCTTAGCGATCACAAGCCACACCCCCGTTTTCATCACTGAGGGGGCATGCCCAGCGCTCTGTGAGCCGCTGGCATGCCCCCTCTCCCTCCAGTGAATAGACGCTATGCGCATGCACACAGCATCTATTCACCGCTGCTCTGCTAAGCAGGGCAGTGAGAGACAGAGCCTCCCAACTGCCCCACCCCCCACCCCCACCGTTGGACACTGCGGCCCGTGGGTGGGACAGCAGGACAGTCCCCAAAAAACTGGACTGTCCCGCGAAAATCGGGACAGTTGGGAGGTATGCATACAGTACAATCACACATACATATACACAGATACTGTATACAGTTACATACACACACACACACACACACACAGATACTGTATACACACACACACACACACACACACACACACACACACACACACACACACACACACACACACACACACACAGATACTGTATATATATACACTCACACACACTTTCACTCACTCTTTCCAGCCACTTACATAAAGAAGTCTGGCAACTCGTCCTTCTGTGTTGCAGGCAGCAGCCTGGCCCTGTGTAGCTCCGCCCCTTATTTCTGTGTAGCTCCACCCCCTTTTAGAGCCGCCCAACACACTGCACTGTGAGGTGAGTCTGTGACAGGGGAGGGGGAGAGGAGTCTTCATGATGCTGGCACCGCTGCCTGTCATAGAGTGTGATAGGCTCAACAGCCGGCGTCAGCAGGGGAACTCAGCAGCGGGGATGCAGAGCAGGGAGAGCGCCTCTCCAGTCTGGGGCCTATCTGCTTTGCATCCCTTTGCTGAGCGGTAAGCGTCGGGCCTGGGTGGGGCCACTGTACATGCGCATCTGCAGAACGAGTCCTGCATGATTGCACACATTATCCCCTAAACTGTAGCATGATTGACAGGCTGCCGGCCTATGGGGACAGGAGGAGGCTAGTGCTGGCCAGTGTTCCTGACACTCCCCCTTTTCGAAAGACACAGAAGAAATGTGTTCTGCATCCATCTCTGAATCAGGTGGGAGTATGTAGTGCTCAGTCTATGTGTGTGGTGTGAACAAAGTACCTGTAGTATCTTATGGTATAACTTGCGTTTGAAAGTAAGGAGTGTTGTTTCTGATGCTAATAACACACTTTATTTCAAGGTTGTAGTAATGTTGTACACAGATGCAATTGTATACAGTTATAGTGATAGCAAGAATAATGCACAACACATACAGTAGTGAATATCAGGAATGTCACGGACAGTTTACAGTTCATGGCTGCAGATCAGTTTGCTTATTTGTCTATACAACGGTGGTGAATTCAGTCACAAAGGGTAAGTTTTTGTACCTGGAGGGCTCAGGACGCTGGCCCTCTAACACAAGACCCCCACCGCATATCAACAACCTGCCATACAGACTATCGTTAAACAGACTGTCAATTTGGGGCAGGATGTACTAATGCTTAATGCCACATTATTTGTCCATTTCCATATAACATACAGGCATATGTACTAAACTTCGGCACGGTTAGCTGTACCTTCTAAATAATGCCACCTTTGCCAAGTGATGTCCGTGTGCAGCGGGATGGAGAAGGGCTTGCAGGTGCCGCGCAATGGCACTGAGATGCCCTTCTCACCGTGATACTGCTGGGTGGCCGAGCTGGGCATGAGGACTGCCAGCAGCAGGAGCAGCATGCCAGAGACACTGTGGGGGCTGGAGGAACAGAAGAGGGCAGGAGCTGGAGAGACACTGTGGAGGTTGAAGGGACACAGTGGGCTGGGGCTAGAGGGACACCGTGGGGGCTGGAGAGAGAACTGTGGGGACTGCAGAGAGACACTGTGGGGGCTGGAGGGACACTGTGGGGGCTGGAGGGACACTGTGGCGGCTGCAGAGAGACACTGTGGGGGTAGAGAGACACTGTGGTGGCTGGAGGGACACTGTGGGGGGTAGAGAGACACTGTGGGGGCTGGAGGGACACTGTGGGGGCAGGAAGGACACTGTGGGGGCTGGAGAAACACTGTGGGGGCTGCAGAGAGACACTGTGGGGGGTAGAGAGACACTGTGGGGGCTGGAACGACACTGTGGGGACTGGAAGGACACTGTGGGGACTGGAAGGACACTGTGGGGACTGGAGAGACACTGGCTGTAGGGACACTGTGGGGGCTGTAGAGAGAACTGTGGGGACTGCAGAGAGACACTGTGGTGGGTAGAGAGACACTGTGGGGGCTGGAGGGACACTGTGGGGGCTGGAGGGACACTATGGGGGCTGGAGGGACACTATGGGGGCTGCAGAGAGACACTGTGGGGGGGGGGGTAGAGAGACACTGTTGGGGGGGGGTAGAGAGACACTGTGGGGACTGGAGGGACACTGTGGGGACTGGAAGAACACTGTGGGGACTGGAAGAACACTGTGGGGACTGGAGAGACACTGGCTGGAGGGACACTGTGGGGGCTGGAGGGACACTGTGTGGGCTGGGGGGACACTGAGGTCTGGAGGGACACTCTGAGGGCTCGAGAGACAGAAGGTATCTGAAGCAACATGGGGTAATGAAGAGAACGGGGGGGGGGGGGGGCGTGGGAGAAGGTGGCTGGAGATTATATACAACAGGCAGGATTGGAAGGAAGAGGCTTGGGGACTGTAATCTTCATTCTAAAGAAACATTATTGATACAAATGTGACCAAGTTGGCAAATATAGTTAAATAGTATAAAAATGTTTGATCTGGAAAGGTTCCATTTTGCCCTGCACCAAACTTCTGTTACTATGTATTATCTGGTCAAACTTCTGCTATATGACAATGACATTGGTTTTTATTCCTAAGCAAAGAAGAGTCTTTGCGGACCATGAGGGTCATTCTGACCCGTTCGCACGCAGCGGTTCTTCGCTGCAGTGCGAACGGGTCGGAACTGCGCACGCGCGGAGTCCGCATTGCGCACGCACGTTGTTGCCCAGTGACAGCTGCCACCTGGCAGCGGCCAGAACAAAGAAGAAAGTGATCGCTAGCGCGATTGCAAGAAGATTGACAGCACGGAGGCGTTCCGGGACGTCTACTCACCGTTTTCCAGATGTGGAGATCTGAACGCAGGCGTGTCCAGGCGTTTGGAGGGCGGATGTCTGACGTCAATCCCGGGACCTTCGTCGCTGGATCCGTCGCACAGGGTAAGTAAGTCTGACCCTGGTTTTGTTTTGCAGGAAACTTTTTTAGCATAGCAGGGCTGCACAAGTGATCGCAGCCCTGCTATGCTAAAATACACTCCCCCATAGGCGGCGTCAAGTTGATCGGACGAGCAGCAAAAAGTTGCTATGTGCGATCAACTCGGAATGACCCCCTATGTGATCTCCTACGTGATTAGTGAAATCATCTGACCAGGGAAGAACAATTTCTTCAGAAGTTCCTAATTTCAGGGAAACCACATCTAGATAAAGCAGACTCTCAAGCGACTGGCCTGTACCTGCCAGGTGTTGGGAGGATGGGGGCCCCCTATAACAATGGGAGCACTGGGCGCCATGATTGCTGTTGCTGGCCCTGCTTAATATTATTGACAGTTAGTGGCGTAACTAGAAATTTTTCTCCCCCAAGTCAAAAAATTCTCTGGCGCCCCCCCTCATAATTGGCACTAGCAAATTGAAGAAATTGCGTGCGCCAAAAATGGGGTGTGGCTTCATTAAAATGGGTGTGGCTTTGTTGAAAGAGGAAAGGGGCGTGGCATTGCATGAAAAGACTACCTTATACCCCAGTTTTGCAACCTGCACGCCGAGACATTGGCGACCACATGAAATAAAAATAATCCTGATTCATGCCCCTTACATTATTTGTCATTATTCTTCCTTATAGTAATGCTCATTATACATTATGGGCTGACAAGCGACAGGAGATGTGGAATAAGTTTCCATATGTGCAGTGCATAGCTACAGTAAACACAATCTGACTTGGTTGTGAACTGTAAACTCTGACCTAAGTTCTTGTGAAATATCAAGGCACAGAGCCATATATAAGCATCATTGCACACTAAAGAAGTCAGCATGTTCACTTCCTTCACAAACTAGTTATGGAGCTCAAAAGACTCCACTGGAGATCCATAATCTCCTATGACTACAAGAGTGGTCTGTGAAAGCAGGAGAGCTTTGACAAACTTCAAGCTGTTTTTGGGGAGTAAGCACCATCCCTAACCACTGTATTTGAGTGGTTTGCAGATTTCGGTGCGGGAGACAGTCCCTGGAAAAGAAGGAGTGCTGTGGCTGACCTGTGACCATCACTAAGGTCAACATTGCTGCCATGTGGCCAATAATTGAGTTGGACAACAGGGTGACCATGGCCCAGTTAGAGATGAAGATGGGCATCTCATTGGGGTCATCTGCTTGATACTCCACGAAAAGCTTGGCCTGAGCAAGGTGTCTGCATACTGGGTGACCCATCAGCTGACTAGAGAGCAGGAGGCTCAGGTGACTCAGGTGTCGCAACATGCTGACCAGGTTTGATGGTGGTCGCTCAAACTCTGTCTGGGAGATCATCAGTGGTGATGAACCCTGGATCTACAGTTTTGACTGCGAGACCAAGCAACAGACAGCCCAGTGGACCCCAGCTGGAGGTGCACCGCCACAGAAGTTCCAAAGTGAGTGCAGCGTGGCCAAACTGATGGTGGCTGTTTTTGTGGCCAAAACTGGTCATGTAGCCACCATACCTTTCATGCAGCAATGCACCGTCACTGGGCACTGGTACGCCAACCAGTGTCTGCCGCAAGTGCTGGAAGCCATTTCCAGGCACCATCCAAGAACTCACTTGGAAAGTGATGGATTTTCTGACCCATGAACACATCCATGAGCTTGGTTCAGACATGTCCCCCTGTGCTCCCACAAATCAAGCCCAAGATGCATGGGATTCGTTTTGAGTCACGGGAAGCTGCAGTGGAGACTTTCATCCAGCATGCAGAAGCCATACCTACTTTGTACTGGTCTAATTGCTTCACCAAGTGGTTTGAGCTCATGCAACTTTGCATAGAATCCACTAATATAATGCTCACTTTGTAAATAAAATACTACCACGAACTAATTGCACACCCCTTGTATGAGGGGTGGCCAACCAGTCAGAGGCAAAGAGCCCCAAAAAATCTGTAGTCACGTTAAAGTGCCAGTATCATGCGCGCGTGCAAAAAATGGTGCGTGGCCTAGATGGCACAAGGCCATGCCCCATTTTTGTGCGTGCGCCTTCAGTATGATGTTTGTAGGAGCATGAGTGTGTGTGTTGTCCATGTCCACCCCCATGTTTTTAGTCATACAGGGGGTGAGCCCAGCACATGTATAAATTATATAAATTACAACTGGTTTCAGAAATATACCAACAGCCTCCCCCCCACACCGGATCACAGGCTTCCCAGGCAGGATGCAGGCTCCAGTCTCCCCAGGCAGGCTCCAGGCTGCAGGCTTCAGTCTCCCCAGGTAGGCCCCCCAAGCAGGATGCAGGCTCCAGTCTCCCCAGGCAGGCTCCAGGATGCAGGCTCCAGTCTATCCAGGCAGGCTCCAGGCTCCCCAGACAGGCTCACCAGACAGGCCCCCTAGGCAGGGTCCCCAGGCAGGCCCCCCAGGCAGGCTCTAGGCTACAGGCTACAGTCTCCCCAGGCAAGTCCCCCAGGCAGGCTCCAGGCTGCAGGCTTCAGTCTCCCCAGGCAGGCTCCAGGCTCCCCAGACAGGCTCCCCAGACAGGCCCCCTAGGCAGGGTCCCCAGGCAGGCCCCCCAGGCAGGCTCTAGTCTCCCCAGGCAATCCTCCCAGGCAGGCTCCCCCCAGCATAGTCTCTGTGGTGTGGGCTATTAGGCCTAGGGATGAATACCACAATGGAATACTTACCCCGGCGTCCATGAGTCCCGCAACAGCGTCTCTCCTCTCCTCATGACAGCAGCTCTGCCTCTCATTACGCGATGTGACATCATGACATCACATCGCGCACAAAGTGGCGCGGCGCCGGCGTATCCCAAGCCCCCTGTGAAGGAGGCAGGCTGATATTGGCTGCTAGTGGGAGGCTGGGACCAGTGACAAGTTCGTGCGCGGGAGACACATCATGTGAAGGGGAGAGCCGCATGCGGCTCAAGAGCTGCGGGTTGGTCACCCCTGGCATACATGCATCATTGGGCACATACACACTCTGTAATGTTGCCTGCTGTGGGCACAAATCTGACCCATGCTGCAGGAAGGGCTGGCACTAGCCAATATGAGTGGAAGTTTAGATTTGGCTGGCAAATTTTAGTCTAGGGGCAAACACACTACATTGGGCTATGACCAGTGGTCCATCTTTAAAAAGAGGTTTAAAATTGATTTTCACAGGTTTTTTTTATCATGGCTTATCACTGTATTTTATGAAGAAAAAACTTTGCTGCCTTGTTATACTGGCACCGTGCAGAAAGGGAAATCTTACTGTTTCACTGGTCCAGTGACTGTAGATATGCACAAAAGGGGACAAACACACAAAGGATGATAGAGAAAGATATAGGACCCCAAACAATTTGGAGGGGGGGAGGGGGGGGGTATGGGGGATAGAGAAACACATATCAGAGACTGACAAGAGACAATGGTACACATATAAATCCGATGGTTAATGTACATCTATGATGGTGGGGCCAGGGCCAGTGCTAGGGTGTTCCGCGCCCCCCTGCAGACTATAAATTTGCGCCCCTTCCATACTTTACAAAGGGACAGCGCACATAATGCTTTTACACATAATGCTCCCTGTAGTAGTGCCGCTTACACAGGTAATGCCCCCTGTGGAGGTGCTGCTTATACACAACGCCCTCTGTAGTAGTGGCAATTACACACACGTAACGCCCCCTGCAGTAGTGATGCTTACACACGTAACGCCCCCTGTACCAGTGACGCTTATACAAGATGCAGTTACGCTTTTACACGTAACGCCCCCTGCAACAGTGAGGCTTACACACGTAACGCCCCCTGCAACAGTGAGGCTTACACGCGTAATGCACCCTGTAGCAGTGATGCTTACACGCGTAAAGCCCCCTGTATGAGTGACGCTTACACACGCAACGCCCCCTGTACCAGTGACGCTTGCACACGTAACGCCCCCTGTAGCAGTGATGCTTATACAAGATGCAACGCCCCCTGTAGCAGTGATGCTTACACACATTATGCTTCACAGTCACACATACACACACAAACTGTACATACATTACACACATACAGCATACCTCCCAACTTTGCATTAGGCCAAGGAGGGAGACACGCGTGGCTTAGCGATCACAAGCCACCCCCCCGTTTTCATCACTGAGGGGGCATGCCCAGCGCTCTGTGAGCCGCTGGCATGCCCCCTCTCCCTCCAGTGAATAGACGCTATGCGCATGCACACAGCATCTATTCACCGCTGCTCTGCTAAGCAGGGCAGTGAGAGACAGAGCCTCCCAACTGCCCCACCCCCCACCCCCACCGTTGGACACTGCGGCCCGTGGGTGGGACAGCAGGACAGTCCCCAAAAAACTGGACTGTCCCGCGAAAATCGGGACAGTTGGGAGGTATGCATACAGTACAATCACACATACATATACACAGATACTGTATACAGTTACATACACACACACACACACACACACACACACACACACACACACACACACACACACACACACACACAGATACTGTATACACACACACACACACACACACACACACACACACACACACACAGATACTGTATATATATACACTCACACACACTTTCACTCACTCTTTCCAGCCACTTACATAAAGAAGTCTGGCAACTCGTCCTTCTGTGTTGCAGGCAGCAGCCTGGCCCTGTGTAGCTCCGCCCCTTATTTCTGTGTAGCTCCACCCCCTTTTAGAGCCGCCCAACACACTGCACTGTGAGGTGAGTCTGTGACAGGGGAGGGGGAGAGGAGTCTTCATGATGCTGGCACCGCTGCCTGTCATAGAGTGTGATAGGCTCAACAGCCGGCGTCAGCAGGGGAACTCAGCAGCGGGGATGCAGAGCAGGGAGAGCGCCTCTCCAGTCTGGGGCCTATCTGCTTTGCATCCCTTTGCTGAGCGGTAAGCGTCGGGCCTGGGTGGGGCCACTGTACATGCGCATCTGCAGAACGAGTCCTGCATGATTGCACACATTATCCCCTAAACTGTAGCATGATTGACAGGCTGCCGGCCTATGGGGACAGGAGGAGGCTAGTGCTGGCCAGTGTTCCTGACACTCCCCCTTTTCGAAAGACACAGAAGAAATGTGTTCTGCATCCATCTCTGAATCAGGTGGGAGTATGTAGTGCTCAGTCTATGTGTGTGGTGTGAACAAAGTACCTGTAGTATCTTATGGTATAACTTGCGTTTGAAAGTAAGGAGTGTTGTTTCTGATGCTAATAACACACTTTATTTCAAGGTTGTAGTAATGTTGTACACAGATGCAATTGTATACAGTTATAGTGATAGCAAGAATAATGCACAACACATACAGTAGTGAATATCAGGAATGTCACGGACAGTTTACAGTTCATGGCTGCAGATCAGTTTGCTTATTTGTCTATACAACGGTGGTGAATTCAGTCACAAAGGGTAAGTTTTTGTACCTGGAGGGCTCAGGACGCTGGCCCTCTAACACAAGACCCCCACCGCATATCAACAACCTGCCATACAGACTATCGTTAAACAGACTGTCAATTTGGGGCAGGATGTACTAATGCTTAATGCCACATTATTTGTCCATTTCCATATAACATACAGGCATATGTACTAAACTTCGGCACGGTTAGCTGTACCTTCTAAATAATGCCACCTTTGCCAAGTGATGTCCGTGTGCAGCGGGATGGAGAAGGGCTTGCAGGTGCCGCGCAATGGCACTGAGATGCCCTTCTCACCGTGATACTGCTGGGTGGCCGAGCTGGGCATGAGGACTGCCAGCAGCAGGAGCAGCATGCCAGAGACACTGTGGGGGCTGGAGGAACAGAAGAGGGCAGGAGCTGGAGAGACACTGTGGAGGTTGAAGGGACACAGTGGGCTGGGGCTAGAGGGACACCGTGGGGGCTGGATAGAGAACTGTGGGGACTGCAGAGAGACACTGTGGGGGCTGGAGGGACACTGTGGGGGCTGGAGGGACACTGTGGCGGCTGCAGAGAGACACTGTGGGGGTAGAGAGACACTGTGGTGGCTGGAGGGACACTGTGGGGGGTAGAGAGACACTGTGGGGGCTGGAGGGACACTGTGGGGGCTGGAAGGACACTGTGGGGGCTGGAGAAACACTGTGGGGGCTGCAGAGAGACACTGTGGGGGGTAGAGAGACACTGTGGGGGCTGGAACGACACTGTGGGGACTGGAAGGACACTGTGGGGACTGGAAGGACACTGTGGGGACTGGAGAGACACTGGCTGTAGGGACACTGTGGGGGCTGTAGAGAGAACTGTGGGGACTGCAGAGAGACACTGTGGTGGGTAGAGAGACACTGTGGGGGCTGGAGGGACACTGTGGGGGCTGGAGGGACACTATGGGGGCTGGAGGGACACTATGGGGGCTGCAGAGAGACACTGTGGGGGGGGTAGAGAGACACTGTGGGGGGGGGGGTAGAGAGACACTGTGGGGACTGGAGGGACACTGTGGGGACTGGAAGAACACTGTGGGGACTGGAAGAACACTGTGGGGACTGGAGAGACACTGGCTGGAGGGACACTGTGGGGGCTGGAGGGACACTGTGTGGGCTGGGGGGACACTGAGGTCTGGAGGGACACTCTGAGGGCTCGAGAGACAGAAGGTATCTGAAGCAACATGGGGTAATGAAGAGAACGGGGGGGGGGGGGGGGGGCGTGGGAGAAGGTGGCTGGAGATTATATACAACAGGCAGGATTGGAAGGAAGAGGCTTGGGGACTGTAATCTTCATTCTAAAGAAACATTATTGATACAAATGTGACCAAGTTGGCAAATATAGTTAAATAGTATAAAAATGTTTGATCTGGAAAGGTTCCATTTTGCCCTGCACCAAACTTCTGTTACTATGTATTATCTGGTCAAACTTCTGCTATATGACAATGACATTGGTTTTTATTCCTAAGCAAAGAAGAGTCTTTGCGGACCATGAGGGTCATTCTGACCCGTTCGCACGCAGCGGTTCTTCGCTGCAGTGCGAACGGGTCGGAACTGCGCACGCGCGGAGTCCGCATTGCGCACGCACGTTGTTGCCCAGTGACAGCTGCCACCTGGCAGCGGCCAGAACAAAGAAGAAAGTGATCGCTAGCGCGATTGCAAGAAGATTGACAGCACGGAGGCGTTCCGGGACGTCTACTCACCGTTTTCCAGATGTGGAGATCTGAACGCAGGCGTGTCCAGGCGTTTGGAGGGCGGATGTCTGACGTCAATCCCGGGACCTTCGTCGCTGGATCCGTCGCACAGGGTAAGTAAGTCTGACCCTGGTTTTGTTTTGCAGGAAACTTTTTTAGCATAGCAGGGCTGCACAAGTGATCGCAGCCCTGCTATGCTAAAATACACTCCCCCATAGGCGGCGTCAAGTTGATCGCACGAGCAGCAAAAAGTTGCTATGTGCGATCAACTCGGAATGACCCCCTATGTGATCTCCTACGTGATTAGTGAAATCATCTGACCAGGGAAGAACAATTTCTTCAGAAGTTCCTAATTTCAGGGAAACCACATCTAGATAAAGCAGACTCTCAAGCGACTGGCCTGTACCTGCCAGGTGTTGGGAGGATGGGGGGCCCCTATAACAATGGGAGCACTGGGCGCCATGATTGCTGTTGCTGGCCCTGCTTAATATTATTGACAGTTAGTGGCGTAACTAGAAATTTTTCTCCCCCAAGTCAAAAAATTCTCTGGCGCCCCCCCTCATAATTGGCACTAGCAAATTGAAGAAATTGCGTGCGCCAAAAATGGGGTGTGGCTTCATTAAAATGGGTGTGGCTTTGTTGAAAGAGGAAAGGGGCGTGGCATTGCATGAAAAGACTAGCTTATACCCCAGTTTTGCAACCTGCACGCCGAGACATTGGCGACCACATGAAATAAAAATAATCCTGATTCATGCCCCTTACATTATTTGTCATTATTCTTCCTTATAGTAATGCTCATTATACATTATGCCACACACTGCAATGGCCCTTAGACATTATGCAACACACCGTCATGCCTGTGACACATTATGCCACACCGCAATGCCGTTATAAATTATGCCACACACTGCAGTGTCCCTGAGACATAATACCACACACCATAATGCCTGTGACACACACTGTAATGCCTGTGACACATTACGCCACGCATCACAATGCCGTTATACATTATGCTACACACTACAATGCCCCTGAAATATTATACCACATACAATGCCCGTGATACAGTATACCACACACCGTCATACCTGTGACACATTATGACACACACCGCAATGCCCGTTATACATTATACCACACACTGCAATGCCCCTGAGACATTATACCACATACAATGCCCGTGAAACAGTATACCACACACCGTCATGCCTGTGGCACATTATGACACACATCGCAATGCCTGGTATACATTATACCACATACCACAATGTCCGTGATACATTATGCCACACATTGCAATGCCCATTATATATTATGCCACACACCGCAATGCCCATTACACATTAAGCCCTACAGTAAGGCTTCTAATTACTTTTAAATTACCTGATCGTTGCCAAGGCTTTCATGATCTTGGTTCCATGCACGGTGCCAGGGGTTTTCATGCTCAGGGTGTCATGCTCGTTGCCAGAGGTTTCATGCGCTGGGTTTTATGCTCATTGCCAGAGATTTCATGCGCTGGCTGTCAAGCTCGTTGCCAGGGGGTAATGTTTGTTGCCAGGGGTTTCATGCACTGGGTGTCATGCTCGTTTCCAGAGGTTTCATGTGCTGGGTGTTATGCTAGTTGCCAGAGGTTTCATGCACTGGGTATCAAGCTTGTTGCCAGGGATTTCATTCACTGGGTGTCATGCTTGTTAGTTGTTGCTAGGGAGTAATGCTGCCCAACCCGCCCCCCGCTGTTTAGTGAGCCGCGGGCAATGCTGCCCGATCCCCCCTTCCTGCTGCCGCTGAAGGTTGTAGTGTGCCGTGGGCACCGCTGCCAGATCCCCCCGTTGCTGCTGCCACCGCCGCACCAGGGTATCAAGGTGGCAGGGCTGCAGGGTGCCGCGGCCAGCGCTATGCGCTCCTGCGGGTCCAGGCACTTCCTAGACGCTCGAGGTCAGGTCTAGCATGTCTCCTCCATGGCGGTGGCCATTCTGGAAGGGACATTTAACAGATTGACATGCGGATGGTTAGTCTGCATGTCAATCTGCTCTGAATCAGTGGCGGTGCCCCCACAGCCCTGCGCCTCCAAGCCTCCGCAGTGGCTGCGGGGGTGGGAGTTACGCCACTGGTGACAGTTCTCAATTAGATTTTAAACTGAAGTGTCTGCTACTACATTATAATTACCTTTGAGAATAAATCTCAGTATTGTAATTGTATGCAAAAAGAAATGTTGCAGGGTATATAAAAGCATTTTTAGAACATTCTAAGAGTTTGATTTGTTTGGTTTTCTGTAAAGTAATTAGGTTTAAAATCTGTAATGCCTACAGTAATTAGTAGAAAGAGAGGGTCTATCAGGGATTAGACCTGTTTTGATGTGAGCAGTGATGAGATGTGCACGGGACATTTTTCGGGTTTTGTGTTTTGGTTTTGGATTCGGTTCCGCGGCCGTGTTTTGGATTTGGACGCGTTTTGGCAAAACCTCCCTGAAATTTTTTTTGTCGGATTCGGGTGTGTTTTGGATTCGGCTGTTTTTTTTTCAAAACCCCCTCAAAAACAGCTTAAATCATAGAATTTGGGGGTAATTTTGATCCTAAAGTATTATTAACCTCAATAACCACAATTTCCACTCATTTCCAGTCTATTCTGAACACCTCACACCTCACAATACTATTTTTAGTCCTAAAATTTGCACCGAGGTCGCTGGATGGCTTAGCAAAGCGACCCAAGAGGGTGGCACAAACACCTGGCCCATCTAGGAGTGGCACTGCAGTGTCAGACAGGATGGCACTTCGAAAAATTGGCCCCAAACAGCACATGATGCAAAGAAAAGAGAAAAAGAGGTGCACTGTGGTCGCTGGACGGCTAAGCTAAGCGACACAAACACCTCAATATCACAGGAATTATTCGTTCTAATCAATGGTATTATTGGTCCAAATCACTGGAAGAAAATGACAAAATCACTGGAATTATTCATTCTAATCAATGGTATTACTGGTCCAAATCACTGGAAGAAAATGACAAAATCACTGGAATTATTTGTTCTAATCAATGGTATTATTGGTCCAAATCACTGGAAGAAAATGACAAAATCACTGGAATTATTCGTTCTAATCAATGGTATTACTGGTCCAAATCAATGGAAGAAAATGACAAAATCACTGGAATTATTCGTAAACATTTGTAGAAAGTCGCTGCTTTCTGATTACAGAAATGCTCAGATATTCCTGTGAATCCACAATCCCTTCCCAGAGGAAAAAGAAATTGAGAAACCGTTGTTTGAGAACGTTTGTTCTCTTTCCCTTACAAAGGAACAAACCACTTTCCAAGAAGACTGACGTTTTTGGGATTATGGAGACATAAAGGCCCTCATTCCGAGTTGTTCGCTCGTTAGTGGTTTTTGCAACGGAGCGATTTGTCGCAAACTGCGCATGCGCAATGTTCGCAGAGCGCATGCGCTTAGTTATTTTACTCAAAAGTTAGGTATTTTACTCACGGCATAACGAAGAATTTTCATCGTTCTGGTGATCGGAGTGTGATTGACAGGAAGTGGGTGTCTCTGGGCGGAAACTGGCCGTTTTATGGTTGTGTGCTGAAAAACGCTGCCGTTTCTGGGGAAAACGCGGGAGTGGCTGGAGAAACGGGGGAGTGTCTGGGCGAACGCTGGGTGTGTTTGTGACGTCAACCCAGGAACGAAACTGACTGAACTGATCGCAGTGGCAGAGTAAGTCCCGAGCTACTCAGAAACTGCAAAGAAATTTCTATTCGCAATTATGCGAATCTTTCGTTCGCAATTCTGCTAAGCTAAGATTCACTCCCAGTAGGCGGCGGCTTAGCGTGTGCAAAGCTGCTAAAAGCAGATAGCGAGCGAACAACTCGGAATGAGGGCCAATGGCCCTCATTCTGAGTTGTTCGCTAGTTAGTGGTTTTCGCAACGGAGCGATTTGTCGCAAACTGCGCATGCGCAATGGTCGCAGAGCGCATGCGCTTAGTTATTTTACTCAAAAGTTAGGTATTTTACTCACGGCATAACGAGGAATTTTCATCGTTCTGGTGATCGGAGTGTGATTGACAGGAAGTGGGTGTTTCTGGGCGGAAACTGGCCGTTTTATGGGTGTGTGCTGAAAAACGCTGCCGTTTCTGGGAAAAACGCGGGAGTGGCTGGAGAAACGGGGGAGTGTCTGGGCGAACGCTGGGTGTGTTTGTGACGTCAAACCAGGAACGAAACTGACTGAACTGATCGCAGTGGCAGAGTAAGTTCTGAGCTACTCAGAAACTGCAAAGAAATTTCTATTCGCAATTATGCGAATCTTTCGTTCGCAATTCTGCTAAGCTAAGATACACTCCCAGTAGGCGGCGGCTTAGCATGTGCAATGCTGCTAAAAGCAGCTAGCGAGCGAACTACTCGGAATGAGGGCCAATGTTTTTGAATATAAATCCTAAAGCAGGTGGTGTATTAGAGCAAAAGAGTGCAAGAGACCAGCCATGCAGTTTCTGAAATATTATGACAAAATGTTACTGTATTTCATAAGCACTCACTCCTAACTCTGCTAAGTACTGTTTGGTAAACTGTATCTGGCTTCCATGAGGTAGTTGTCCATTATTTCAGCTTCTATTGACCTTTTTGAAAGCGGTAGAAGTTATCAATTCTTTTTATTTTTTTTATTTTCCCCTATTTTTAATTTTTTCCTGCATTGCCCAGTAAAATGTTGCAATGTTAAGTATTGACTTGTGCCTTCTGGGGGTCCACTTCTTCACCAAACCCAGACAAATCTCATCCTAACCCTCTGTTCCACGTTATCTATGTACCCCATCTGTGTCATCCATGTCTGTCTACCCCTCCCCTTTAGATTGTAAGCTCTCACGAGCAGGGCCCTCTTCCCTCATGTGCTTATATACTGTTGGTCACCAAAATGCTGCACTGTAATACTATATATACCGCTCACAAAAATGCCGCACAGATATGGAATGGATACTTGCAATGACACAGAGCTGCAAGCTACAGCAATGGCCTACTGTACAACTATATACTGTTAGTCACCAAAATGCTGCACTGTAATACTATATATACTGCTCACAAAAATGCCGCATAGATATGGAATGGATACTTGCAGTGACACAGAGCTGCAAGAAACAGCAATGGCCTACTGTACTGTACTACTATAATTATTTTATACTGGTGGTCCCCAGTCCCCACAATGCAGCCCACTGATCAGATATTTGCAGCACACTGAGCATAGATACGGAGCGTTTTCAGGCAGAGAACGTAGATATTTTCAGCACACTGAGCACAGATTATTTGCAGCACACTGAGCACAGATATTTGCAGCACACCGAGCACAGATTACGGAGCTTTTCAGGGAGAGAACGCTGCCACGTCCTCTCCGTTCAATCTCCAATGCACGAGTGAAAATGGCGGCGACGCGCGGCTCCTTATATAGAATACGAATCTCGTGAGAATCCGACAGCGGGATGATGACGTTCGGGTGCGTTCGGGTTAACCGAGCAAGGCGGGAAGATCCGAGGCTGCCTAGGAACCGTGTAAAATGGGTGAAGTTCGGGGTGGTTCGGATCCCGAGGAACCGAACCCGCTCATCTCTACTACTGACTCAACTTCATTGCCATGACAAAGAGTACATGTGTGTTACACATAAGTGCAGCGTCTTTTGTTGCAGCTGCTGTCCGAAAATATGCTAGATGCAACAGGAGCAATCGTGTAAATAGACTCACCTGCCTGCTTCTGTGATCAGCTGTTTAGTCCTAAAATGCAGCATCAGATCACTCTGTGGAAACATTGCCCATCTGAGTGAGCCTGAGACTACTCAGATTGGATGTTGCAGCTTTGTAGCCAAGGCCAGAGAAGAAGCAGAACCTGGCCTCAGCACACAGGGAAAATGGATGCGCCACACCCCTGTTTTTGGGAATGCTGGCCATCCCCGTCCCCAGCCACCCCCAAATGGCTACAATCTGTCAATCAGGCTTTAGCTTTGGGAAACATCATGCACATGCACCAATCTTCTAACATCAGAGTAGTACACAAACCATTGGGTTTATTTGTTAAGTATTAATAAAAATAGTACTACCCTTACCAATGATACATACACCCAGAGGCGTCACTAGGGTTGGTGTCACCCGGTGTGGTAACTCATGGTGTCACCCCCCATGGACCTCCTCCCATATCACATCACAGTAATGTTTTTGTACTAGTTTTACTTGTAAATCATAATTCCTGTATATCACTGAATGCGATGGCAATAGTAGTGACATAGGACCCTATTCAGGTTGTTTTGCATATTCTGCTAAAAAGCAGAATCTGCAATCATTTAACTTCACACGTCAGATGCATTCGCACGCCACTCAAGCACACTTATCTTAGTAAATA
This sequence comes from Pseudophryne corroboree, assembly GCF_028390025.1. Classification (NCBI taxonomy): domain Eukaryota; kingdom Metazoa; phylum Chordata; class Amphibia; order Anura; family Myobatrachidae; genus Pseudophryne; species Pseudophryne corroboree. The sequence goes on from NC_086446.1 coordinate 247,634,803, forward strand.
AAGACACAACAACCGTAATTGGCGTGAAAGGGGTCATCTTTTTATTTTGACTGAGAGGAAGGCCTATTAATACTAAACTATAAATGCAGACTTCCCTCTCTAACTAAGGTGACGGGGAGAAGAACGGTTAAGCATGATAAACAACTTAATAAGTGTGATCCAAAATGATATGACAAAATAGAGCGATAAACATATGTGTGAGGGGGCCTTCTGCCCCAGATGTTCCGGGATCGGCCTCCTGCCTCCATCCCGATCAATAAAAACATATGTGTGAGGGGGCCTTCTTCCCCAGATGTTCTGGGATCGGCCTCCTGCCTCCATCCCAGACATTGGAAATCCAAAATCCAAGGCCAGGGGTCGACCTTCTGCCACTACCCCTGCCCACCAACAGTTTTAAAAAATTGGGCCTCCGGCCCCGATATCCACATATGTTTATGATCTATCATATGGGCCCCCCAGGTATGGTGGTGCCCATCAATTGATTATAAGACTATAAAAATACCTAAAAGTTCACCCGAACTTACTAACGATAAACTCCTTAAGTTAAACTAAAATAACCGTTCAGAAACCGGCCACCAAAAGCCGACACAAGTAACCCCACTGCAGCAACAAAAAAACATCTCCCCAGGGCGGGAGGGTGGGTCACGGAAAAAACTTGAAAGAAGCAGGATGTCCTAGATCTGAAGACTATATGTATGTCAGACCAGCCCCTATACAGAATCCAGCCAATCACAATCCAGGCAGTTTTCCTTACGTTCCTCCCACAAAAACTGTAACCCCTTTCGTGCCAGAGTGATGCATTAAGAGGCGTGCATCAAGCCCAGCCGGTGAGTTTATGCTGTTTCGGCCATATTACATGACCTACGCAGTCTTAAACTTCACACGTCAGATGCATTCGCACGCCACTCAAGCACACTTATCTTAGTAAATAAAGACACAACAACCGTAATTGGCGTGAAAGGGGTCAGCTTTTTATTTTGACTGAGAGGAAGGCCTATTAATACTAGTGATGAGCGGGTTCGGTTTCTCGGAAACCGAACCCCCCCCGAACTTCACGCTTTTTACACGGGTCCGAGGCAGACTCGGATCTTCCCGCCTTGCTCGGTTAACCCGAGCGCGCCCGAACGTCATCATCCCGCTGTCGGATTCTTGCGAGGCTCGGATTCTATCGCGAGACTCGGATTCTATATAAGGAGCCGCGCGTCGCCGCCATTTTCACACGTGCATTGAGATTGATAGGGAGAGGACGTGGCTGGCGTCCTCTCCATTTATAGAGAAGAGAGTAGAGAGTTAGAAACACTATTTACTAATTTTGGGGAGCATATTAGGACTGGAGTACTACTACTTGCTGATAGTGTGACCAGTGACCATTGACCACCAGTTTAATTAATCCGTTCTCTGCCTGAAAAAAAACGATACACAGTGTGACACAGTCACATACCATATCTGTGCTCAGCCTCAGTGTGCGGCATCATCATATGTAATACTGTATATCTGACTGTGCTGAGTGCTCACTGCTCACACAGCTTAATTGTGGGGGAGACTGGGGAGCAGTTAGAGCAGGAGTACATAAATAATATATTTTAAGTACAGTGCACACTTTTGCTGCCAGAGTGCCACACTGCCAGTGTGACTGACCAGTGACCACACTGACCACCAGTATATTGTGATTGTCTGCTTAGGACGGAGTACTACTTGCTGATAGTGTGACCAGTAACCAGTGACCACCACCAGTTTAATTAATCCGTTCTCTGCCTGAAAAAAACGATACACAGTGTGACACAGTCACATACCATATCTGTGCTCAGCCCAGTGTGCTGCATCATATGTAATACTGTATATCATTATCTGACTGTGCTGAGTGCTCACTGCTCACACAGCTCAATTGTGGGGGAGACTGGGGAGCAGTTATAGCAGGAGTACATATTTTAAGTACAGTGCACACTTTTGCTGCCAGAGTGCCACTGCCAGTGTGACTGACGAGTGACCACTGACCACCAGTATATTGTGATTGTCTGCTGACCACCAGTATATTGTGATTGTTTGCCTGAAAAAGTTAAACACTCGTCGTGTGGTGTTTTTATAAACGCATTCTGCAGACAGTGTCCAGCAGGTCCGTCATTACATAATATATACCTGTCCGGCTGCAGTACTAGTGTGATATATATATATATTTTAATTTTATCTCATTATCATCCAGTCTATATTAGCAGCAGACACAGTACGGTAGTCCACGGCTGTAGCTACCTCTGTGTCGGCAGTCGCTCGTCCATCCATAATTGTATACCACCTACCCGTGGTTTTTTTTTTTTCTATCTTCTTGATACTAGTAGCTTACTTTAGGAGTCTGCAGTGCTGACAGACAGTGTCCAGCAGGTCCGTCATTACATAATATATACCTGTCCGGCTGCAGTACTAGTGTGATATATATATATATTTTAATTTTATCTCATTATCATCCAGTCTATATTAGCAGCAGACACAGTACGGTAGTCCACGGCTGTAGCTACCTCTGTGTCGGCAGTCGCTCGTCCATCCATAATTGTATACCACCTACCCGTGGTTTTTTTTTTCTATCTTCTTGATACTAGTAGCTTACTTTAGGAGTCTGCAGTGCTGACAGACAGTGTCCAGCAGGTCCGTCATTACATAATATATACCTGTCCGGCTGCAGTACTAGTGTGATATATATATATATTTTAATTTTATCTCATTATCATCCAGTCTATATTAGCAGCAGACACAGTACGGTAGTCCACGGCTGTAGCTACCTATGTGTCGGCAGTCGCTCGTCCATCCATAATTGTATACCACCTACCCGTGGTTTTTTTTTTCTATCTTCTTGATACTAGTAGCTTACTTTAGGAGTCTGCAGTGCTGACAGACAGTGTCCAGCAGGTCCGTCATTACATAATATATACCTGTCCGGCTGCAGTACTAGTGTGATATATATATATATTTTAATTTTATCTCATCATCCAGTCTATATTAGCAGCAGACACAGTACGGTAGTCCACGGCTGTAGCTACCTCTGTGTCGGCAGTCGCTCGTCATCCATAAGTATACTAGTATCCATCCATCTCCATTGTTTACCTGAGGTGCCTTTTAGTTGTGCCTATTAAAATATGGAGAACAAAAATGTTGAGGTTCCAAAAATAGGGAAAGATCAAGATCCACTTCCACCTCGTGCTGAAGCTGCTGCCACTAGTCATGGCCGAGACGATGAAATTCCATCAACGTCGTCTGCCAAGGCCGATGCCCAATGTCATAGTACAGAGCATGTAAAATCCAAAACACCAAATATCAGTAAAAAAAGGACTCAAAAATCTAAAATAAAATTGTCGGAGGAGAAGCGTAAACTTGCCAATATGCCATTTACCACACGGAGTGTCAAGGAACGGCTGAGGCCCTGGCCTATGTTCATGGCTAGTGGTTCAGCTTCACATGAGGATGGAAGCACTCAGCCTCTCGCTAGAAAAATGAAAAGACTCAAGCTGGCAAAAGCACAGCAAAGAACTGTGCGTTCTTCGAAATCCCAAATCCACAAGGAGAGTCCAATTGTGTCGGTTGCGATGCCTGACCTTCCCAACACTGGACGTGAAGAGCATGCGCCTTCCACCATTTGCACGCCCCCTGCAAGTGCTGGAAGGAGCACCCGCAGTCCAGTTCCTGATAGTCAGATTGAAGATGTCAGTGTTGAAGTACACCAGGATGAGGAGGATATGGGTGTTGCTGGCGCTGGGGAGGAAATTGACAAGGAGGATTCTGATGGTGAGGTGGTTTGTTTAAGTCAGGCACCCGGGGAGACACCTGTTGTCCGTGGGAGGAATATGGCCATTGGCATGATTGGTGAAAATACCAAAAAAATCAGCTCTTCGGTGTGGAAGTATTTCAACAGAAATGCGGACAACATTTGTCAAGCCGTGTGTTGCCTTTGTCAAGCTGTAATAAGTAGGGGTAAGGACGTTAACCACCTCGGAACATCCTCCCTTATACGTCACCTGCAGCGCATTCATAATAAGTCAGTGACAAGTTCAAAAACTTTGGGCGACAGCGGAAGCAGTCCACTGACCAGTAAATCCCTTCCTCTTGTAACCAAGCTCACGCAAACCACCCCACCAACTCCCTCAGTGTCAATTTCCTCCTTCCCCAGGAATGCCAATAGTCCTGCAGGCCATGTCACTGGCAATTCTGACGAGTCCTCTCCTGCCTGGGATTCCTCCGATGCATCCTTGCGTGTAACGCCTACTGCTGCTGGCGCTGCTGTTGTTGCTGCTGGGAGTCGATGGTCATCCCAGAGGGGAAGTCGTAAGACCACTTTTACTACTTCCACCAAGCAATTGACTGTCCAACAGTCCTTTGCGAGGAAGATGAAATATCACAGCAGTCATCCTGTTGCAAAGCGGATAACTGAGGCCTTGGCATCCTGGGTGGTGAGAAACGTGGTTCCGGTATCCATCATTACTGCAGAGCCAACTAGAGACTTGTTGGAGGTACTGTGTCCCCGGTACCAAATACCATCTAGGTTCCATTTCTCTAGGCAGGCGATACCGAAAATGTACACAGACCTCAGAAAAAGAGTCACCAGTGTCCTAAAAAATGCAGCTGTACCCAATGTCCACTTAACCACGGACATGTGGACAAGTGGAGCAGGGCAGGGTCAGGACTATATGACTGTGACAGCCCACTGGGTAGATGTATGGACTCCCGCCGCAAGAACAGCAGCGGCGGCACCAGTAGCAGCATCTCGCAAACGCCAACTCTTTCCTAGGCTGGCTACGCTTTGTATCACCGGTTTCCAGAATACGCACACAGCTGAAAACCTCTTACGGCAACTGAGGAAGATCATCGCGGAATGGCTTACCCCAATTGGACTCTCCTGTGGATTTGTGGCATCGGACAACGCCAGCAATATTGTGTGTGCATTAAATCTGGGCAAATTCCAGCACGTCCCATGTTTTGCACATACCTTGAATTTGGTGGTGCAGAATTATTTAAAAAACGAGAAGGGCGTGCAAGAGATGCTGTCGGTGGCCAGAAGAATTGCGGCACACTTTCGGCGTACAGGCACCACGTACAGAAGACTGGAGCAACACCAAAAACGCCTGAACCTGCCCTGCCATCATCTGAAGCAAGAAGTGGTAACGAGGTGGAATTCAACCCTCTATATGCTTCAGAGGTTGGAGGAGCAGCAAAAGGCCATTCAAGCCTATACAACTGAGCACGATATAGGAGGTGGAATGCACCTGTCTCAAGCGCAGTGGAGAATGATTTCAACGTTGTGCAAGGTTCTGCAACCTTTTGAACTTGCCACACGTGAAGTCAGTTCAGACACTGCCAGCCTGAGTCAGGTCATTCCCCTCATCAGGCTTTTGCAGAAGAAGCTGGAGACATTGAAGGAGGAGCTAACACAGAGCGATTCCGCTAGGCATGTGGGACTTGTGGATGGAGCCCTTAATTCGCTTAACAAGGATTCACGGGTGGTCAATCTGTTGAAATCAGAGCACTACATTTTGGCAACCGTGCTCGATCCTAGATTTAAAACCTACCTTGGATCTCTCTTTCCGGCAGACACAAGTCTGCTGGGGTTCAAAGACCTGCTGGTGAGAAAATTGTCAAGTCAAGCGGAACGCGACCTGTCAACATCTCCTCCTTCACATTCTCCCGCAACTGGGGGTGCGAGGAAAAGGCTCAGAATTCCGAGCCCACCCGCTGGCGGTGATGCAGGGCAGTCTGGAGCGACTGCTGATGCTGACATCTGGTCCGGACTGAAGGACCTGCCAACGATTACGGACATGTCGTCTACTGGCACTGCATATGATTCTCTCCCCATTGAAAGAATGGTGGAGGATTATATGAGTGACCGCATCCAAGTAGGCACGTCAGACAGTCCGTACTTATACTGGCAGGAAAAAGAGGCAATTTGGAGGCCCTTGCACAAACTGGCTTTATTCTACCTAAGTTGCCCTCCCACAAGTGTGTACTCCGAAAGAGTGTTTAGTGCCGCCGCTCACCTTGTCAGCAATCGGCGTACGAGGTTACTTCCAGAAAATGTGGAGAAGATGATGTTCATTAAAATGAATTATAATCAATTCCTCCGTGGAGATATTGACCAGCAGCAATTGCCTCCACAAAGTACACAGGGAGCTGAGATGGTGGATTCCAGTGGGGACGAATTGATAATCTGTGAGGAGGGGGATGTACACGGTGATATATCGGAGGATGATGATGAGGTGGACATCTTGCCTCTGTAGAGCCAGTTTGTGCAAGGAGAGATTAATTGCTTCTTTTTTGGTGGGGGTCCAAACCAACCCGTCATTTCAGTCACAGTCGTGTGGCAGACCCTGTCACTGAAATGATGGGTTGGTTAAAGTGTGCATGTCCTGTTTATACAACATAAGGGTGGGTGGGAGGGCCCGGTGTTTGTGTCGGCCACTAGGGTCGCTTATCTTACTCACACAGCTACCTCATTGCGCCTCTTTTTTTCTTTGCGTCATGTGCTGTTTGGGGAGTATTTTTTTGAAGGGCCATCCTGCGTGACACTGCAGTGCCACTCCTAGATGGGCCAGGTGTTTGTGTCGGCCACTAGAGTCGCTTAGCTTACTCACACAGCTACCTCATTGCGCCTCTTTTTTTCTTTGCGTCGTGCTGTTTGGGGAGTAGTTTTTTGAAGGGCCAGCCTGCGTGACACTGCAGTGCCACTCCTAGATGGGCCAGGTGTTTGTGTCGGCCACTAGGGTCGCTTAGCTTACTCACACAGCTACCTCATTGCGCCTCTTTTTTTCTTTGCGTCATGTGCTGTTTGGGGGGTGTTTTTTGGAAGGGCCATCCTGCGTGACACTGCAGTGCCACTCCTAGATGGGCCAGGTGTTTGTGTCGGCCACTTGGGTCGTTGAGCTTAGTCACACAGCTACCTCATTGCGCCTCTTTTTTTCTTTGCATCATGTGCTGTTTGGGGAGTGTTTTTTGGAAGGGCCATCCTGCGTGACACTGCAGTGCCACTCCTAGATGGGCCAGGTGTTTGTGTCGGCCACTTGGGTCGCTGAGCTTAGTCACACAGCTACCTCATTGCGCCTCTTTTTTTCTTTGCGTCATGTGCTGTTTGGGGAGTGTTTTTTGGAAGGGCCATCCTGCGTGACACTGCAGTGCCACTCCTAGATGGGCCAGGTGTTTGTGTCGGCCACTTGGGTCGTTGAGCTTAGTCACACAGCTACCTCATTGCGCCTCTTTTTTTCTTTGCGTCATGTGCTGTTTGGGGAGTGTTTTTTGGAAGGGCCATCCTGCGTGACACTGCAGTGCCACTCCTAGATGGGCCAGGTGTTTGTGTCGGCCACTTGGGTCGTTGAGCTTAGTCACACAGCTACCTCATTGCGCCTCTTTTTTTCTTTGCGTCATGTGCTGTTTGGGGAGTGTTTTTTGGAAGGGCCATCCTGCGTGACACTGCAGTGCCACTCCTAGATGGGCCAGGTGTTTGTGTCGGCCACTTGGGTCGCTTAGCTTAGTCATCCAGCGACCTCGGTGCAAATTTTAGGACTAAAAATAATATTGTGAGGTGTGAGGTGTTCAGAATAGACTGAAAATGAGTGGAAATTATGGTTTTTGAGGTTAATAATACTTTGGGATCAAAATGACCCCCAAATTCTATGATTTACGCTGTTTTTTAGGGTTTTTTGAAAAAAACACCCGAATCAAAAACACACCCGAATCCGACAAAAAAAATTCGGTGAGGTTTTGCCAAAACGCGTTCGAACCCAAAACACGGCCGCGGAACCGAACCCAAAACCAAAACACAAAACCCGAAAAATTTCAAGTGCACATCCCTAATTAATACTAAACTATAAATGCAGACTTCCCTCTCTAACTAAGGTGGCGGGGAGAAGAACGGTTAAGCATGATAAACAACTTAATAAGGGTGATCCAAAATGATATGACAAAATAGAGCGATAAACATATGTGTGAGGGGGCCTTCTGCCCCAGATGTTCCCGGGATCGGCCTCCTGCCTCCATCCCGATCAATAAAAACATATTTGTGAGGGAGCCTTCTACCCCAGATGTTCTGGGATCGGCCTCCTGCCTCCATCCCAGACATCGGAAATCCAAAATCCAAGGCCAGGGGTCGACCTTCTTCTGCCACTACCCCTGCCCACCAACAGTTGTAAAAATTTGGGCCTCCGGCCCCGATATCCACATATGTTTATGATCTATCATATGGTCCCACCAGGTATGGTGGTGCCCATCAATTGATTATAAGACTATAAAAATACCTAAAAGTTCACCCGAACTTACTAACGATAAACTCCTTAAGTTAATCTAAAATAACCGTTCAGAAACCGGCCACCAAAAGCCGACACAAGTAACCCCACTGCAGCAACAAAAACCCATCTCCCCAGGCGGGAGGGTGGGTCACGGAAAAAACTTGAAAGAAGCAGGATGTCCTAGATCTGAAGACTATATGTATGTCAGACCAGCCCCTATACAGAATCCAGCCAATCACAATCCAGGCAGTTTTCCTTACGTTCCTCCCGCAAAAACTGTAACCCCTTCCGTGCCAGAGTGATGCATTAAGAGGCGTGCATCAAGCCCAGCCGGTGAGTTTATGCTGTTTCGGCCATATTACATGACCTACGCAGTCTTAAACTTCACACGTCAGATGCATTCGCACGCCACTCAAGCACACTTATCTTAGTAAATAAAGACACAACAACCGTAATTGGCGTGAAAGGGGTCAGCTTTTTATTTTGACTGAGAGGAAAGCCTATTAATACTAAACTATAAATGCAGACTTCCCTCTCTAACTAAGGTGGCGGGGAGAAGAACGGTTAAGCATGATAAACAACTTAATAAGGGTGATCCAAAATGATATGACAAAATAGAGCGATAAACATATGTGTGAGGGGGCCTTCTGCCCCAGATGTTCCGGGATCGGCCTCCTGCCTCCATCCCGATCAATAAAAACATATTTGTGAGGGAGTCTTCTGCCCCAGATGTTCTGGGATCGGCCTCCTGCCTCCATCCCAGAAATCGGAAATCCAAAATCCAAGGCCAGGGGTCGACCTTCTGCCACTACCCCTGCCCACCAACAGTTGTAAAAAATTGGGCCTCCGGCCCCGATATCCACATATGTTTATGATCTATCATATGGGCCCACCAGGTATGGTGGTGCCCATCAATTGATTATAAGACTATAAAAATACCTAAAAGTTCACCCGAACTTACTAATGATAAACTCCTTAAGTTAAACTAAAATAACCGTTCAGAAACTGGCCAACTGCCAGGTTACCAACCTGCCACCGCCACCGAACCGAAAGCACCCGACCGACATACGCCCGCGATCTAACGTCAGAATAAAAAGCCAAGACATAATCCAAAAGTAAGTCGTGAGAGGTCTTACCACTATGGCCTCTCTCCAGAAGGTAGCGACTCCACCGCTCCCAGGCGGGCATATAAGCCGTAACAGTTGCAGGAGCCCACGACCGGTGGGCTAAATCCTCCAATCCGGGCGGGTAACCTGCCACACATAATCAGGACACGATTCCCCTTGGATTAGTGCTGCAGGAGACAAGCGCCTTAGCCTCTGCCATTCGACGCGAGAAAGGGCATCAGCAACTTCGTTACGCACTCCCGGGACAAGCTTGGCTTGCAACTTAATGCTGTTCACCAGGCATAGCAAAACTATCTGCGCAATGACCCGAAGGACCGGCAAGGATGGTGATTTTTGCCTATTACTGGCGAAAACCATGCCCAAAGTGTCACACCAAAAGATTACCGTTTTGTTACGCAGGGCATCGCACCACAACACTAGCGCGACCAGTATGGGAAAAAGGTCTAGCAACAGCATGTGTCTCGTCAGTTGCTCGCTGAACCAGGTACTGGGCCATGGAGATGCACCCCACCGACCCGCGAAGTAAACTCCAAAACCGCAAGCGCCGAAGAGCTCCAAGGACGTGTTCGATACCTCCGCCTCTTGCCAAACACGGGTGGTATTAAAATGAACTAGAAATCTGTCCCATGTATGTAAATCTCTCCGAATGTCAAGGGACAATCTAAGAAAATGAGGCGTGCGTCTAATCCCAACTGTCGCCCGCTCTAATGTCCTACAAAAAATCCTACCCCTGGGGATCACTTTGCAAGCAAAATGAAACAGGCCCAAGAAAGATTGAGCGCTTAAGAGTAAGCTTACCCGCAGCCAGCGCATAGAGGATACCGTCGTGAAGACGGAACACAGTGTCCTCCGGGAGCCTACAATGACCGGAGACCGCATCAAGTTGAATTCCGAGGTAAACTAAGGTGGCAGACGGACCCTCTGTCTTCACAGACGCCACAGGAACCCCAAAGTGCGTGAAGAGGGCAAACACCCGCTGAAGCAAGCTAGTGCAGCGATCTGAGTCCGGAGGGCCAATCAAGAGGAAATAGTCCAGATAGGGCGAAGTAGTTCGCCTCTCGCATGCTCCAGACACCAACGGAGGAATGAACTGAATCCCACAAAGTATGAGCAAGAGACAGAACAACCCATATGGAGGCACCGATCGATGTAGAAGCCATCGTCCAGTGGAAAACCCATGAACCTAAAGGCAAAAGGGGGTAGCGGGAGGAGACGAAAAGCCGACAGGATGTCCAAGTGACACATAAAGGCCCCCGGACCAAAGGACCGAATGGTGGCTATGGCCGAATTGACAGATAGGTAAATGACCCTACACCGAGCAGCCGGTATAGCATTATCGACTGATGACCCGAGAGGACAGGAAAGATGTTGGAAGAGCCTAAATTTACCCGCGGTCGTCTTGGGTACTATCCTGACAGGTGACAAGACTAAATCCGGCAAGGGGGGGGATCCAGAACAGGCCCATCCTCCTACCCAACGACATCTCAGCCTCAACTGCTGCCATAGGATGGTGGGAAACTCCCTAGCCGAACAAAGGTTCGCACCAGCACCGGGACCCACAGGACCAGATATCGGCAAGGGGAAGCCAGTCGCGAAACCAGAGTGCAAAAAATTGGCATCCACCCGTAGCGGGTAACGGAGCAGCCAGGGTAGGATTGCTGGAAGTCTAATTGGGGAGGGGGCTGTGCCCAGCGACTGGGGCCGCAGGAACGCGTTTTTGTTTGTGTCTGCGTGCCGGAAGCACCCCAATTCCCTGGTTTGAGGCAGTCCCTGAACCCATGGCCTCTGTCACATCGGATGCAGGAGTGATGAAAACGACACCGTCCTACCAATTCCCAATGGGCATTATTGAATGCGAAGCCTTAGCCATGCCCCGCGCGCGACGGACCCATCTGAAAGCTGGTAGAGCCAGTATGCTTCGCCCATCGACTCGCAGTACCGCCGTCCTAATCGCCCACGGGGCCCTGAGTGAGCTCCACGCGCAATTCAACATTCGGTTTCCCGAAATAGTAGAATTCCCGACCGTGCTGTTCACGCCGGAAGTCGCCATTGTAACGTCGCCAAGCCGACCCTTCGTACTTAGGTACCGCACGTGTATTAGGAACTGATAGTGCACGATGTTCATGTGTGCATCCGGGCGTGTCTCTAAATAACATGCCGCGAAGATTAACCTGCACCCAACCCAATAGGATAGGAGCGCCAAGCGTCCCTGCTGCTCTGGGGGTTGTTTCTTAGCCGAAAGCAAGGCCCTACGATCAGTGCTAGTAAGTGCAAAATATTGACGTATTGCCCCTTACATAGCCGGTCTCGGATCCGGGGCCGCAGACCACGTTGCACCGCCGTGTTAGTGCAGTGAACGTTGTCCGACTCAACCAACGCCTGCGAGGCGGAAGAGCTGGAATATCTGCGTACGCCCATTTCGCAACTTTTTACCCTGTGCAATCCGCCGTCGGAGGAGGATACCCCATCTGAGGACGAGGAGGCAAGGGAAGAGTACGTGCCCCGACGCCTATGCAAGTTCCTACTGCGCTTGCTGGAAACCCTACGCGAACCCCCCCGCCAGATGAGCGGGACCGCGTACTGGATCCCGATCCGCTATCGGGGCTAACCGCAATCCCCCGGGACCAGTCGGGGTCAGGGGAAGACTCACCTGCCAGAGAGGCCACATCGTCCGTTCCAGCACCCTCCAGACGACTCGCTGAGGTACCGTCCAGCTCCATCCTTGTCTCTGCGTCCGCAGCTGGGGAGACAAAAGGTACATCGTTCCCATGCACCCCGACTGCTCCTGCAGCCGCAGCGAGCCACAGGGCTGGCAGACGGACCGTCGCACTAGAGGACAGGAGCAGCGTAAGAGTGCGCGCGATGCTATCCGCCAAGGATGCGGTGGCCGGCCCCTGTCCCCCGGGTACGGTGGATAACAAGGGAGCCACGACCGAAACAACGGCGGCACAAATGGCGGATAACACGGAGGCATCCACCAAGGGTACAGCCGCCATCGGCGGCGCTCTGAGCTCGGACACCACACGGGAGTCCCGCTCCCGACGAGAGGCTTGGAAACCACCCGTAGAAGCAAAGACCCGGAGGAGCCCGCGCTGTCGTATATCGCGCCGTCGCGGCACTCTTCTGAAAAGCTCAGCCTGGCACGTCGGCGCCGTGACCGCCGACTATCCCTATCATCGTGCGCAGACAAGTGTCCTGAGCGCTATCGCTGCCATAGAGACGCAGCGCACCCTCAGACTGTGGGCTGTTCGCAGCAGCGTCCGGAGCAGGCTGCCCCCGGCTGGGCCTAGATAACGCGCTAACTGACTGCGTATGCCAGCCCCCTAGGGGGGTATAAACATGCAGCTGCACTACCTGATTGTGGCCAGCCGGGATAATGCGGGCACGTCGACTGGCCGGACTAAGTGACGCGCACGCACCCCCGAAAGGGCTGGTGCCTTGGGACCCGACCCACCGCGTGGCCCTGCGACAGGAGGAATGGCTCCAGTGCGGCCGACCAGCCAGAGCCCCCTGAGGGACCTCCCCGCGAGGGCCGACGGCGTCACTGGCCCAGCAGCAGCAGGAGGGGCGCATCGCCCCGTCCCACAGCGGGAGGCCACCGCACAGCCCCGCACCTGGGCAGTAGAAACCCCCGCACTCCATGCCCGGCTAGGCCTCATGTGGGCAGCCCTTGCGTGGACCGGTGACAAGACCAGCCCAGACACAGGTGGGCGCGGGCGGCCTACACGTGATCCAGCATGCACTTTTATTTGTTTTATATATATATATTTTTTTATTCAGACAGTGTGTAAGACACTGCCCCCCCCCCCCCCGGCCGCGCTGTGTGGGGGGGAGCGCTGTCCAGGCCGCCCAGGCCCTGCGCGCCCATCACCCGCTCCCACAAGCTGATGCGGGGACGACCAAACGGCCGCCCGAGCAGGCCGCCGCAGCCGTCCAGGAACACCCGGCAACTCGTCCCCCGCCGCAGCCAGCGGCAGGGCCGGAGACAAAGATAGAGGCCGGAGGGAGAGCGTGAGCGGGCGGCCAAGGCCGGCCGCGAATGCCCGGTCGCACACGTGGTACAGGCGCAACGGGCCTGCCCCGACTGGGCCGGACCACAAAGGAGTCCAGTAGCCGAGCAGGCAGGCCAGCGATGCACCTGGGTCAGGACCATGGGAGAACAGACACAGGAATCGATTAAGAAATAGGAGAGGGGGGAAAAGAGGATAGAAGGAGGGAAACAGGGATAGAAAATAGAAGGTACAGACGGTATTATAGAGTAGGAGGGCAGAGAGAAAGATAATAGATAGAAATGAAGTGTGTGAAGAAAACAGCAGCAGCAGTAATAAATCAGTGTACTTATCAGTTCCACGGAAAAAACTTGAAAGAGGCAGGATGTCCTAGATCTGAAGACTATATGTATGTCAGACCAGCCCCTATACAGAATCCAGCCAATCACAAACCAAGCAGTTTTCCTTACGTTCCTCCCACAAAAACTGTAACCCCTTCCGTGCCAGAGTGATGCATTAAGAGGCGTGCATCAAGCCCAGCCGGTGAGTTTATGCTGTTTCGGCCATATTACATGACCTACGCAGTCTTTCTGTAGTATGCTGGGGGCCGTCTAGCATGCTAATTGGCATCTCAAATAATTGAGATCACATTGCTTAAGCAGAAACTAAGTATGACTGCGTATGCCTTCCTTCAGGGATGCGACCGCACTTTGATTGCATGCGCACTGTCACCGTGGCGCATTTTAACAAAAGTCGCTCGATTATGATTATTGCTAAAATGAAAGTAGACAAGAATTAGGTCCATAAATAGCTAACACAATTAACATTATTCTTTAAATTACAATATCAACATTCCTTTGTAAGTAAATTAAATTTGTATGCTTTTTCTAGTTAATTACGTTTTTTAAGAAAATGCACAAATCAGCCATGTTGACACCTTTTGAAAGTCTTTAGTGCTCTCCTTATGGTCACTAACTTTCTAGATGATTTTGCTAACAAAGGAGTCACTTTATTGGGCTCCAGGAAGGTCTCCTTACTTTTAAGTCACTTCTCCCAGGTCATATTTTGTAAAAAATGTGAAACACCTCGCTGAGAGCACCGCAATTTAGCATTTTTTATTGGATCCCACGTTTCTTAGGTATACAAATAGTACTGGTTCCCCTTACACATTATACCACACAGAATGAGCCGAAATTCACATTATACCACACAGAATGAGACAAAATTCACATTATACCACACGGTATGAGCTGAAATTCACATTATACCACACGGTGTGAGCCGAAGTTCACATTATACCACACAGTATGAGCCAAAATTCACATTATAGCACACGGTATGAGCCGAAATTCACATTATGGCACACAGAATGAGCGAAAATTCACATTATACCACACAGAATGAGCCGAAATTCACATTATAGCACACGGAATGAGCAGAAATTCACATTATACCACATGGTATGAGCCGGAATTCACATTATACCACACGGTGTTAGCCGTAGTTCACATTATACCACACAGAATGAGCAAAATTCACATTGTACCACACAGAATGAGCCAAAATTCACATTATAGCACATGGAATGAGCAGAAATTCACATTATAGCACATGGTATGAGCCGGAATTCACATTATACCACACAGTATGAGCCAAAATTCACATTGTAGCACAAAGAATGAGCCGAAATTCACATTATAGCACACGGTATGAGCTGAAATTCACATTATAGCACACGGAATGCAGTGGCGGTTCTTGCCACGGGCAAGCAGTACTTTTGCCCGGGGCGCCACCTTCCGGAGGGCGCCGGCGCCATCTGGAGGGCGCCGGCGCCATCCGGAGGGCGCCGCACCAGGGCAAGATCCGCCACTGTGCCCCCCGCTGTGCCCCCCGCTTTGAAGGGAACCAGACGCGTAGCGTCTAGTTTACCTTCATTGAGAGGACCTTAGTTGTGCGGTGCGCGATGACGTCATCGCGCACTGCACAGCAAAGGTCCCCTCCATGAAGGGAAACTAGACGCTACGGTCTAGTTTCCCTTCATGGAGAGGACCTTTGCTGTGCGGTGCGCGATGACGTCATCGCGCACCGCACAGCACAGTGGCACAGACACTAGGGGTCATAATTGACCTCTAGTGTCTATGCTGTTCTATGGGAGAGACGTAATAACGTCTCTCCCATAGATCGAGGAAAGGAGAGAAGAAGAGCGGCGCCGGCGGAGGAGGTCTGCAGCGGTCTGGATCAGGAACGGGGATGGTAAGTATACTTTTTTTTATTTTATTTTTTTTCAGCATCGCTACAGGGGCATAAATGGGGGCGAAACTGACCACGCCCCCATTTGAAGCCACGCCCCTATACTTTGCCCGGGGCGCCACAATCCCAAGAACCGGCCCTGACGGAATGAGACGAAATTCAAATTATAGCACACAGAATGAGCCGAAATTCACATTATAGCACACGGAATGAGCAGAAATTCACATTATACTACATGGTATGAGCCGGAATTCACATTATACCACACGGTGTTAGCTGTAGTTCACATTATGCCACACAGAATGAGCAAAATTCACATTGTACCACACAGAATGAGCCAAAATTCACATTATAGCACACGGAATGAGCAGAAATTCACATTATACCACATGGTATGAGCCGGAATTCACATTATACCACACGGTGTGAGCCGAAGTTCACATTATACCACACAGTATGAGCCAAAATTCACATTGTAGCACAAAGAATGAGCCGAAATTCACATTATAGCACACGGTATGAGCTGAAATTCACATTATAGCACACGGTATGAGCCGAAATTCACATTATAGCACACAGAATGAGCCGAAATTCACATTATAGCACACGGAATGAGCCGAAATTCACATTATAGCACACAGAATGAGCCAAAATTCACATTATAGCACATGGTATGAGCCGAAATTCACACTATAGCACACAGAATGAGCCGAAATTCGCATTACAGCACACGGTATGATCCACAATTCAGGGACAGGGAGAGTGACAGCAGGACATAGGGACAGGGAGAGTGACAGTGACAGAGAGATCACACCCAAACCCCTCCCCCAGCATGTGCGAGTGCGCCGCGGCCGGGTCCGTTCTGCCTGACACATTTTCAGCGGCAGTATCATGAAGGTGCAAGGTGTGCGGCTCTTGTTTGGTGTCACCCCATTGAAAGGTGACACCCGGGTGCGGGCCCCACTCCCCGCACCCGCCTCATGACGCCTCTGGATACACCCATGATTCACCCACAAACCTAATGTTAAGGCTTGTCCAATCCATACTTACAATGTGCAGTCAATTGGAATACTTTCAGTTACCCACACACAGTGGTGGCTCCAGAAGTGGGGCTACAGTGCAATCCAAAATTCAAATAGGGCAGACATACCAACTGCCAGTGAGTCAGTTTGAAATGGTAGTTGGTGGCAGTTGGTATGGTTCCCCTATTTGAATTTTGGACTGTGCTGCAGCCCCACCTCTGGAGCCGCAACTGCTCACACCCCTATTTAATCCAACCATGGGTCATACTAGCACATATGCCTGAATAACTTACGTTATCTTGCAGAAACAAATAAACAATCAGTTTTTGGATTTTACATTTTCATACAGAATTGATGTTCCTGGACGTAGGGATTATCATGTGCTGCACCTCTGTCTATTACAGACACTTCTTTAAATTTACCTGAACATGGCTACATAAAGCTGAGACTTTATTTCTCCCATTTCCAGAGCATGCATGGGACCAGTGCTGAAAGTAGGGTGGTACAGGGTGGTACGGAGTACCATTAAGAAATATGGTGGTACGCAGTACCACCAGCCTACCGCCGGCGCCGTAGGACACGGGGTCTCTGTCCGCAATGAAGATGGCAATGAGCAAGAAACCCCTGACAATAAGCATGTAACACCTGGCAATGAGCAAGAAACCCAGGGGGGCATTATGCGTGTATGCAGCACTGCAGGGAGCATTATGCGTGTAAGCGGCACAACAAGGGGCATTATGCGTGTAAGCAGCGCAGCAGGGGGCATTGTGTGTGTAAGCGACACTAGTGGGGCATTATGCATGTAAGCAGTACTGTAGGGAGCATTATGCGTGTAAGCGGCACTACAAGGGGCATTATGCGTGTAAGCAGCGCAGCAGGGGGCATTGTGTGTGTAAGCGACACTAGTGGGGCATTATGCGTGTAAGCAGTACTGCAGGGAGCATTATGCGTGTAAGCGGCACTACAAGGGGCATTATGCGTGTAAGCAGCACAGCAGGGGGCATTGTGTGTGTAAGCGACACTAGTGGGGCATTATGCGTGTAAGCAGTACTGCAGGGAGCATTATGCGTGTAAGCGGCACTACAGGGGGGCATTATGCGTGTATGCAGCACTGCAGGGAGCATTATGCGTGTAAGCAGCGCAGCAGGGGGCATTGTGTGTGTAAGCGACACTAGTGGGGCATTATGCGTGTAAGCAGTACTGCAGGGAACATTATGCGTGTAAGCGGCACTACAGGGGGCAAGCGGAACTAAAATGTCATGGGGGGGGGGGCGCAAAATGTATAATTACGCTACTGCATGTATAGCGTTACCCAGAAGTGCCGGGATCGCTGGTGCCACCAGGAGAAGATGCGGAAAGCTGCATCTTTTGCCATGAAACCCCTGGCAGCAAGTAAATAGAAGCCTTACTGTGGGGCATAATTTGTAAGAGGCATTTTTGTGTGTGGGGCATAAAATGGTGTCAGCGGCATAACTGTGTGGGGCATAATATGTAATAGGCATTACGGTGCGTGGCATAATGTGTAATGGGCATTACGGTGTGTGTCATAATGTGTAATAAGCATTACGGTGTGTGGCATAATGTGTAGTTTTGTGTGATCATGCTCCCTAATGACACGTGACCAAGCTCATTTTTACTATCTGTACCACTAAGAAAAAATTTCTACTTGCACCACTGATTGGGAGCTACCAGAGCATCCGTTGCCACGAGGATCCACATTTGAATCACCCACCACCTAAGGTCAGCGAAAACTACAAAACTGCACAACCACACAGCTGGGGAAGCAATTGATTTTGTGCAGTCTTTGCACAGCCCAGGACTTACTCTTCCTCTGCGATCATATCAGGCTAATTGGTACCGTCAGACACCCTCCCTGAAAATGCTTGATCCCGCCTGCGTTTTTCTGGACACTCCCTGAAACGGTCAGTTGACACCCACAAATGGCCTCTTCCTCTCAATCTCTTTGTGAATGCCCGTTCTTCTAATAGATCCTTCGCACAATCCCATCGCAGGGTGCCAATGCCCGTTGCAGCCGTGCAATGCGCTGGCGCAGTGTGGTGCATGCATAGTTTGGATCTGAAAACCCGCTGTGCGAAAACGCACGGCAGCTATCAGATCTGAATGACCCCTATGGCAGGACATTGAGAAATCTGCTGCATGGCAAGTATCTTCCATTAACTGGGACCTGGGACTGGGGTAAGTAATTGAACAGGAGCTGCAGGATGAATTAACTTTTCACACAGACCAATATCCCACCCAAGGTAATTTTAACACATTCGGATAGACATTTTCCTACTCGCTTGTTTTGAACGTTCTTATATGATTCTGACATGCTATCCTAAGGAGACTACTTAATGATTGGAACAATAGGGGTAATTCAGACCTGATCGCTAGGGTGCGTTTTTTGCAGCCCTGCGATCAGATAGTTGCCGCCTACAGGGGGAGAGGTAAAGCGCTGTGCAAGTGTGCGTTCGCTTCTTTAGCAGAGCTGCACAAACATCAGTTTGTGCAGTCTCTGCGCAGCCCAGGACTTACTCAGCCGCTGCAATGGATTCCTGATGATCAGGGCCAGAGCTGACGTCAGACACCCCACCAAACGCCTGAGCCCACCTGGGTTTTTCCGGACACTCCTGCAAAACAGTCAGTTGACACCCACAAATGGCCTCTTCCTGTTAATCACCTTGTGATCGCCTGTGTGATGTTTTTTTTTTACACCATCCCATCGCTAGGCACCAATGCCCGATGCTGTTGTGCGATGCACCGGCGCATTGCGGTGCATACACATGCTCAGTTCAGATCTGAACGCCCGCTGTGCGAAAAACTATGACATCCCCCCCCCCCTTCCCCCGTTCACACCACCATGCCCCCATTGGTTAAGTGCCAGTCCCATAATGCTTCATTTTCACCTAGAAAATGGAGCGTTGCCACCCCGCAAACACCTCTGCTTGTCAATCAGGCAAAGGCGTTTGCAATTACTGCAATGCGTGCGCAGGTCCCAATGCTGATTTTGCAATTGCATCGCATTTGCGATGTCAACTGAATCAGCCCCATAGTCTCTCTCTCTCTCTCATCTCTCATCTCTCTCTCTCTCTCTCTCGTTTTTGGCTGTGGGAGTAAATCCGAGCACCCGGAGGAAATGTGCAGAACATACACACAGTGCCACAATCAGAATGAAAAGTATAGCTAAAAGAACCGGAGAAGCAATGCAAGCCACCATGTTAATAGATTAAAATAAACAATGCACAGCACTTACAATGGCCCTCATTCCGAGTTGATCGGTCGCAAGGCGAATTTAGCAGAGTTACACACGCTAAGCCGCCGCCTACTGGGAGTGAATCTTTGCTTCTTAAAATTGCGACCGATGTATTCGCAATAATGCGATTACTAACTACTTAGCAGTTTCAGAGTAGCTCCAGACTTACTCTGCCTGTGCGATCATTTCAGTGCTTGTCGTTCCTGGTTGACGTCACAAACACACCCAGCGTTCGCCCAGGCACTCCCACCGTTTCTCCGGCCACTCCTGCGTTTTTCCCGGAAACGGTAGCGTTTTCAGCCACACGCCCCTGAAACGCCGTGTTTCCGCCCAGTAACACCCATTTCCTGTCAATCACATTACGATCGCCGGAGCGAAGAAAAAGCCGTGAGTAAAAATACTTTCTTCATAGTAAAGTTACTTGGCGCAGTCGCAGTGCGAACATTGCGCATGCGTACTAGGCGGATTTTCACTGCGATGCGATGAAAAATACCGAGCGAACAACTCGGAATGAGGGCCAATGCTCTTATCACATGAAGCACCTTTGCAGACTGGTCCCACCCTGTTAGCAGAGAGCAGCCTGAAAATGCTCAGCATTCAGTTATTAGCTCAACTTCACTGCAAGCGTATCTTTTACTTTACTACATATCACATTAAAGCAATAACTTACTGACACAGTGGCACAGTAGCTAACATTGCTTGCTTTCAATAACTTTATTATTTTGAGCCTATTTTCCTCTCTACTGGGTCTCTTTATGAATTTGTGTCTGATCACTCACTGGAGGTGCTATTAATGGGTGTTCCATTTACTACAGCAGTGGTTCTCAAACTCGGTCCTCAGGACCCCACACAGTGCATGTTTTGCAGGTAACCCAGCAGGTGCACAGGTGTATTAATTACTCACTGACACATTTAAAGGTCCACAGGTGGAGCTAATTATGTCACTTGTGATTCTGTGAGAAGACCTGCAAAACATGCACTGTGTGGGGTCCTGAGGACCGAGTTTGAGAACCTGTGTACTAGAGTTACCTCAGCTGGTGGTGCTGTGGTCTGTAGCTACTCATAAACATATACTGTAGGGCAGGCGGTTCCCAACCACAGTCCTCAAGCCACACTAACAGTCCAGTCAGTTATTTTGATTTAACCATCTGTACTCAAGCATGGTTTTCACTAAAACCTGGACTGTTAGTGTGTCTTGGGGACCGAGTTTGTAAATCACTGATATAGGGGTTGTTTTCACGAAGTCATACCATACCTCCCAACTTTGGATGAACCTGAAGAGGGACTCCTTTGCGCGGCGAAAAGGGGGCGTGGCCTTGACAAAAAGGGGCATGGCTTCACGCGAATGCCGCAACCGCCGGCCACACCCCCATTTTCTGTCACTGAGGGGGCTTGGCCAGCGCTCTGTGAGCTGCTGGCATGCCCCCTCTCCCTCTATGTCCTGTGAATAGATGCTGTGCGCATGCGTACAGTGTCTATTCAGCGCTGTGACTACAGGATCCTCCCAACTACCCCCCCCCCCCCCCCCCCACCGCGGGACACTGCAGCCGTGGGTGGGACAGCGGGACAGTCCCAAAAAAAGGGACTGCCCTGTGAAAATCGGGACAGTTGGGAGGTATGACATACTTACCTACTTTCTGTTTCTCCTCTCCTGGAAAAGCCCGGAGAGGAGATGCAGCAGAACACTTCCAGACTGCATGTCATTAGGCCCCGCCCGATGCTGTTTTGCGATGCACCGGCGCAGGTGATTTCCGGGACTGTGGGTTGGGGGCGGGGATAAATGACACCAGTCCCCGCTCTAGCCCCACCCCCAACACGCTGTAGCTAGGTTTCTTTGCGCTTTTTACCCTCATTTATTTATTTATTAACAGTTTCTTATATAGCGCAGCATCACTGTCCGCTTCACTAGGAAGTGGGAAGTTGCGGACTGGATGCGGGAGAGCCACATACCCTTCCGGGGCTGCGGGGAACTACCCTAAAAATGGGGAGCCTCCCGCAGCGTCCAGGAGGGTAGGCAAGTATGTACTAATTAAATGTATGTTGATACAATTATCCACTAAGGGATTTGGGGGAATATCTATCTAGCTTATTGGCACCTTCAACCATGTGCAAGCAGAGGATTCCACATGTATAATGTTATATATCATATTCTTAATGCATAAGCTTACCATACTATCCCTTTAAACCGGGACACACATGAATTACACAGGTTCTGTGGCTGAAAACCAGCTGAAATACAGGCTTGAAGTCAGCCAGACACTGTAATTCAGTGTCCTGGTTTAAGCTATGGTAAGGTATGGTAAGCCTATTAATGCAGGAAATATTTTAGGGAACCTCCTGCGTTATAGACACAATTGCAGCATACCTCCAATACTAAACAATGGGGATAATGCAATTGTGCTAAATTTATTGGATCTTATAGTCGCTGGCTAATGCCGAGGACAAAACTGAGGCCCTTTGGGTCACCACGGAAACTGGGGCATACTTGCCTACCTGACCCTCTCCATGAGGGAGAAAATGCTCTGTTCCTGGACTTTCCTGGTAATGTATGATTGCCATCACCTGTGGTGAAACACCTTTCTTATCAATTAACTAGCTCACCACAGGTGATGGCAATCATACATTACCAGGAAAGTCCAGGAACAGAGCATTTTCTCCCTCATGGAGAGGGTCAGGTAGGCAAGTATGAACTGGGGAGAAGGACATTATTCGCTTTGGGGTGATCTATATCCAGGGGCAGGATTTGGACAGGAACCTATTGTTGGACATCTCTAAAATGGCTTTAAAGGGAGAAGTCATAATCATGGGAGACTTTAATTTACCTGATGTAAATTGGGAGGGGTCCTTTGCAAGTTCAGCTACAAGTGGCAAATTTCTAAATTCCTTACAGGGAGCATCTTTCAAGCAATTCGTGAGGGAGCCCACTCGCAAAGACTCAATATTAGATTTAATTCTTACAAATGGTGAATGGATATCAGATATATATGTGGGTGAGCACCTGGGATCCAGTGATCATCAAGCAGTATGGTTTAGTATAAAGACAGGATCCAACTCCTGTCACACAAAAACAAAGGTGTTGGATTTTAGAAATGCTGACTTTGCAAAAATGAGGAGATGTTTAAGTGATTCATTGGCGGACTAGAGGAACTTGGAAGGGGTGCAGGAGAGGTGGGAAAAACTGAAAAGTGCAATACTTAGGGCAACAGACCTTTGTATCAAAAGGGTTAGGAAAAGCACCAGGAAAAGGCTTTTAGGAAATACAAACAGACTCAAAATAATAATGACAAAGAGGTGTATTTTGACAGACGGAAGGATGCTAAGAAAGTGATCAGACGTGCAAAGGCAGAAGCTGAGGAGAAAATGGCCCAGTCAGTAGATAAAGGGGGCAAAACTTTTTTAAGTATATAAATGAAAGGAGAAAATCAAATGGAGGAATAATAAGACTTAAGACAGAGAGTGAGAATTTGGTGGAGGGAGACAAGGCAGTAGCAGATCACCTAAATAATTATTTTTGCTCAGTATTTACTACAGAAGAAGTAGGGAAGGGGCCCCAGTTATATTGCAAGGACATTCATAAAAATAAGGTAGATGAAAGTACATTTACAGAGGAGAAGGTCCTAACTGAACTTTCAAAACTAAAAGTGGATAAATCAATGGGGCCAGATGGGATACACCCAAGGATACTAAAAGAGCTAAAAGATGTGCTGGTAGTACCATTAACAGAATTATTTAACCAGTCACTAAATACAGGTGCCATTTCAGAGGACTGGAAAAGAGCAAATGTAGTTCCACTGTACAAAAGTGGAAGCAAGGAAGAAGCAAGTAACTACAGACCAGTAAGCCTTACATCAGTAATAGGGAAAGTAATGGAAAAACTACTAAGAGAAAGAGTTGTGTAATATCTTAAATCAAACAACTTACAGGATCCAAAACAGCATGGATCTACTGGTGGGATATCATGCCAAACAAATCTTATTGACTTTTTTGACTCTGTGATGAAAATAATAGATCAAGGGGGAGCTGTAGATGTAACATATCTAGACTTTAGTAAGGCATT
Organism: Pseudophryne corroboree; assembly: GCF_028390025.1. Lineage (NCBI taxonomy): Eukaryota > Metazoa > Chordata > Amphibia > Anura > Myobatrachidae > Pseudophryne > Pseudophryne corroboree. The sequence continues at coordinate 247,658,756 of NC_086446.1, forward strand.
TGACACTGTCCCACATCGCAGACTGTTAAATAAACTTGAAAGTGTGGGGGTGGATTATAAAATAGTTAAATGGATAAGAACTTGGTTGCAGGATAGAAAACAGACAGTTGTAGTAAATGGAGTGCAATCTATGGAGGGAAATGTTACCAGTGGAGTACCCCAGGGATCTGTACTCGGACCAGTTCTCTTTAATATCTTTGTTGGTGACATTGCAAATGGTATTGAAGGGAAAGTATGCCTTTTTGCAGATTATACAAAGATATGCAACAGGGTAGACACACCAGGAGGGGTAAAACAAATGATTGTTTACCTAGCTAGGCTTGAAAAATGGTCAAAAACATGGCAACTACAGTTTAATGCTAAAAAATGCAAAATCATGCACTTGGGTCTCAAAAACCCAAAGGCTAAATATAGTATCAAGGGTACTATAATGGAAACTACTGAGGAGGAAAAGGATTTAGGAGTCACTATTTCAAGTGACTTAAAGGCTGGAAAGCATGCAACAAAGCAATGAGAAAGGCAAGTCAGATGCTTGGTTGCATAGGGATAGGAATCAGTAGCAGGAAAAGAGAAGTAAGAGAAGTAATAATGTGACCATATCTCCAGAAGGATATAAATACATTAGAGAGTGTACAAAGAAGGGCAACTAAAATGGTGCATGGCCTACATCACAAAACTTACCCGGAAAGGCTAAGAGATCATAACATGTATAGTATGGAGGAGAGAAGGGAAAGGGGAGACATGATAGAAACTTTCAAATATATCAAAGTTCAGGAGGGAAACATTCTTCAAAGGAAGAGAAGTATTAGAACTTGAGGACATACACTGAAACTGGAAGGAGGCAGGTTCAGGGGAAATTTAAGGAAAAATTATTTCACAGAAAGGGTAGTGGATAAGTGGAATAGCCTCCCATCAGAGGTGGTAGAGGCTAATACTGTAGAGCAATTTAAACATGCTTGGGATAGGCATATGAATATCCTTACAAAGAATTAAGGTTCAAAAAGGGTTGCGATTACCTAAAGGATAAAAAAAATGGGCAGACTAGATGGGCCAAGTGGTTCTTATCTGCCATCAAATTCTATGTTTCTATGTTTCTATGTTTCTAAAGGTGTTAGCAGCTGCTTTACCTCTGAGAAGCTGTCCTGAAATCCATGGGATAGAGAGAGATACTTTCAGATCCCTCCCCACTGGGTGTACTACGAATGGCCGGCTGTTAGGGCCCCGGCGCCTAGCATACCAGCGCCGGGATCCCGACAGCCGGAATGCCAGCAGCGAGGTGAGCGCAAAATAGCCCCCTGCAGGCTTGCTGTGCTCGCCACGCTACGGGCACAGTGGACACCCCAAGAGGGAGAATAGTTGTCAGTATACCGGCGGTTGGGATCTTCAACTTGTTCGACCAGGATGTAGTCATTTATAGTGTCAATACCCAATGTTCACAGTTATGATGCAGAACGGGTCGGCATGTGTAGAATGTCGACATGTTTCCAACTGTAAAGCACAACGGAATTTGCTGCGCTATATAAGAAACTGTTAATTAATAAATAGTGTCAAAATCTGAAATGTCAACAATCTGCATAGAATAAAGGGTTAAAGTTAGGCTGCGGGAGTGGAGGGTTAGGGTAAGGCAGTAGAGGGAGGGTTAGGAATAGCAACACTCACTGCCGGTCACAGCCGTAACTAGGTGTGGGCGAGAGGGGCAATGTGCTGTGAGGCGGAAAAATCTCTGCATGCACCTGCCGGCTACGCCACACTACCTCCCACCCGCCATCGCCACTAGTTAGCTGCAGCTCTGCCCAAGGAGCATGGTATGGTCTACCAGATGCCGTGCTCTACATCCACCTTCTCCCCTACCCCAGAATGGGCTGCACCACTCTGCTCTGCTCACCAGCGTTACTAGTGGAGTGAGGGCGAGGTCACCCGGCAACAGCGGATCTTGGGGGAGGAGGCTGAGCAAGCTCTTCACCAATCCCTTCTCCCCTCAGCTGCACCGGGCGTGACGTCATCATGCGCGCCCACACAGCGTTCGGCGCCTGACAGGGGGAGCTGCAGCCTTGGAAGAGCTGGGGAAGGCGTGGATGGAGCAGAGACCCGTGCACCAGCGCCTGTCAGCGATGCACTCCTCACTCCAGGGATCGGATTCACAGGAGCACACACCACCACAGGGTAGGGACTTATTACAACCCCCCATCCCTCCCTCCCTGGTGTACCTCTCACTTGCTCTCTCTATAGCTCTCCCTGCTACATGCCGCTCACCTCTATCCTAAGCCCTCCCTCCATGTTACTCTCACTTGCTCTCTCCCTAGCCCTCCCCAGTGGTGTTGAGAGAGATGGGGGGAGAGTACAAATAACCCAGGCCCAGGTCTGATGGAGGGGCCAGTGAGGGTCCAGTAGGGGCCGTGGCCCCGTCCCCCTTACCTTGCAGCAGCAGATGCAGCTCTTCTCCTCAGCCCAGCACACTCTGCTCTCTACTGGGATGCATGGAGGTGCTTAAAATAAAATAAAAATCAGTATTTTTTCTAAGGGTACGTGATGACACCTCTGTGATTAGGCTACACCCCATGAAAAGTACTTGGGCCCAGCCCGGCTCTCGACTGCCCTGGCCCTCCCCCCCATGTTACTCTCACCTGCTCTCTCCCTAGCTCTACCCCAATGTTACTCTCACCTGCTCTCTCCCTAGCTCTACCCCAATGTTACTCTCACCTGCTCTCTCCCTTTCACTACCCCAATGTTACTCTCACCTGCTCTCTCCCTAGCTCTACCCCAATGTTACTCTCACCTGCTATCTCCCTAGCCCTCCCCCAATGTTACTCTCACCTGCTCTCTCCCTAGCCCTCCCCCCATGTTACTCTCACCTGCTCTCTCCCTAGCCCTCCCCCCATGTTACTCTCGCCTGCTGTCTCCCTAGCCCTCCCCCCATGTTACTCTCACCTGCTCTCTCCCTAGCCCTCCCCCCATGTTACTCTCGCCTGCTGTCTCCCTAGCCCTCCCCCCCATGTTACTCTCACCTGCTCTCTCCCTAGCTCTACCCCAATGTTACTCTCACCTGCTTTCTCCCTAGCTCTCCCCCATGTTACTCTCAGCCTGCTCTAAACCATAGCCCTCCCCCCATGTTACTCTCACCTGCTCTCTCCCTAGCCCCTCCCCCCATGTTACTCTCACCTGCTCTAACCATAGCCCTCCCCCCATGTTACTCTCACCTGCTCTCTCCCTAGCTCTACCCCAATGTTACTCTCACCTGCTCTCTCCCTAGCTCTACCCCAATGTTACTCTCACCTGCTCTCTCCCTAGCCCTCCCCCCATGTTACTCTCACCTGCTGTCTCCTAGCCCTCCCCCCATGTTACTCTCACCTGCTCTCTCCCTAGCCCTCCCCCATGTTACTCTCACCTGCTCTCTCTCTAGCCCTCCCCCTCATGTTACTCTTACCTGCTCTCTCTCCTAGCCCTCCCACATGTTACTCTCACCTGCTCTAACCATAGCCCTCCCCCATGTTTACTCTCACCTGCTCTCTCCCTAGCCCTCCCCCCATGTTACTCTCACCTGCTCTAACCATAGCCCTCCCCCCAATGTTTACTCTCACCTGCTCTCTCCCTAGCTCTACCCCCAATGTTACTCTCACCTGCTCTCTCCCTTTCTCTACCCCAATGTTTACTCTCAACCTGCTCTCTCCCCTAGCTCTACCCCAATGTTACTCTCACCTGCTCTCTCCCTAGCCCTCCCCCCATGTTACTCTCACCTGCTGTCTCCCTAGCCCTCCCCCCATGTTACTCTCACCTGCTCTCTCCCTAGCCCTCCCCCATGTTACTCTCACCTGCTCTAACCCTAGCCCTCCACTCATGTTACTCTTACCTGCTCTCTCCCTAGCTCTCCCCCCATGTTACTCTCACCTGCTCCTAACCCATAGCCCTCCCCCCATGTTACTCTCACCTGCTCTCCTCCCTAGCTCTACCCCAATGTTACTCTCACTTGCTCTCTCTCCCTAGCCCTCCCCCCCATGTTACTCTCACCTGCTGTCTTCCCTAGCCCCTCCCCCCCATGTTACTCTCACCTGCTCTCTTCCCTAGCTCTACCCCAATGTTTACTCTCACCTGCTCTCTCCCTAGCCTCCCCCCATGTTACTCTCACCTGCTGGTCCTCCCTAGCCCTCCCCATGGTTACTCTCACCTGCTCTAACCCTAGCCCTCCCCCCCATGTTATTCTCACCTGCTCTCTCCCTAGCCCTCCCCCCATGTTACTCTCACCTGCTCTAACCATAGCCCTCCCCCCATGATACTCTCACCTGCTCTCTCCCTAGCTCTCCCCATGTTACTCTCACCTGCTTTTCAACCTTGCCCTCACCCATGTTAGCCTCACCTGCTCTCTCCCTAGCCCTCCCCCATGTTACTCTCACCTGCTCTCTCCCTAGCCCTCCCCATGTTACTCTCACCTGCTCTAACCCTAGCCCTCCCCCCATGTTACTCTCACCTGCTCTCTCCCCAGCTCTACCCCAATGTTACTCTCACCTGCTCTCTCCCTAGCCCTCCCCCATGTTACTCTCACCTGCTCTAACCCTAGCCCCCCCCCATGTTTACTCTCACCTGCTCTCTCCCTAGCCCTCCCCCATGTTACTCTCAACATGCTCTAACCATAGCCCTCCCCCATGTTTACTCTCAACCTGCTCTCTCCCTAGCCCTCCCCCATGTTACTCTCACCTGCTCTAACCATAGCCCTCCCCCATGTTTACTCTCACCTGCTCTAACCATAGCCCTCCCCCATGTTACTCCTCACCTGCTCTCTCCCTAGCCCTCCCCCATGTTACTCTCACCTGCTCTAACCATAGCCCTCCCCCCATGTTACTCTCACCTGCTCTCTCCCTAGCTCTACCCCAATGTTACTCTCACCTGCTCTCTCCCTAGCCCTCCCCATGTAACTCTCACCTGCTGTCTCCCTAGCCCTCCCCCCATGTTACTCTCACCTGCTCTCTCCCTAGCCCTCCCCCATGTTACTCTCACCTGCTCTCTCCCTAGCCCTCCCCCATGTTACTCTCACCTGCTCTAACCATAGCCCTCCCCTCATGTTTCTCTCACCTGCTCTCTCCCTAGCTCTACCCCAATGTTACTCTCACCTGCTCTCTCCCTAGCCCCTCCCCCATGGTTACTCTCACCTGCTCTAACCCTAGCCCTCCCCCCATGTTACTCTCACCTGCTCTCTCCCTAGCACTCCCCCCATGTTACTCTCACCTGCTCTAACCATAGCCCTCCGCCCAATGTTTACTCTCACCTGCTCTCTCCTAAGCTCTACCCCAATGTTACTCTCACCTGCTCTCTCCCTAGCCCTCCCCCATGTTACTCTCACCTGCTGTCTCCCTAGCCCTCCCCCCCATGTTACTCTCACCTGCTCTCTCCCTAGCCCTCCCCCATGTTACTCTCACCTGCTCTAACCCTAGCTCTCCCCCCATGTTGCTCTCACCTGCTCTCTCCCTAGCCCCTCCCCCCATGTTACTCTCACCTGCTCTAACCATAGCCCTCCCCCCATGATACTCTCACCTGCTCTCTCCCTAGCTCTCCCCATGTTACTCTCACCTGCTTTCAACCTTGCCCTCACCCATGTTAGCCTCACCGGCTCTCTCCCTAGCCCTCCCCCATGTTACTCTCACCTGCTCTCTCCCTAGCCCTCCCCCATGTTACTCTCACCTGCTCTAACCATAGCCCTCCCCCCCATGTTACTCTCACCTGCTCTCTCCCTAGCTCTACCCCAATGTTACTCTCACCTGCTCTCTCCCTAGCCCCTCCCCCATGTTACTCTCAACCTGGCTCTAACCCTAGCCCTCCCCCCATGTTACTCCTCACCTGCTCTCTCCCTAGCCCTCCCCCATGTTACTCTCACCTGCTCTAACCATAGCCCTCCCCCATGTTACTCTCACCTGCTCTCCTCCTAGCCCTCCCCCCATGTTACTCTCACCTGCTCTAACCATAAGCCCTCCCCCATGTTACTCTCACCTGCTCTAACCATAGCCCCTCCCCCAATGTTACTCTCACCTGCTCTAACCATAGCCCTCCCCATGTTACTCTCACATGCTCTAACCATAGCCCTCCCTCATGTTACTCTCACCTGCTCTCTCCCTAGCCCTCCCCCCATGGTTACTCTCACCTGCTCTAACCATAGCCCTCCCCCATGTTACTCTCACCTGCTCTAACCATAGCCCTCCCCCATGTTACTCTCACCTGCTCTAACCATAGCCCTCCCCCATGTTACTCTCACCCTTGCTCTCTCCCTAGCCCTCCCCCATGTAACTCTCACCTGCTGTAACCATAGCCCTCCCCCATGTTACTCTCACCTGCTCTCTCCCTAGCTCTACCCCAATGTTACTCTCACCTGCTCTCTCCCTAGCCCTCCCCCCATGTTACTCTCACCTGCTGTCTCCCTAGCCCTCCCCCCATGTTACTCTCACCTGCTCTCTCCCTAGCCTTCCCCCATGTTACTCTCACCTGCTCTCTCCCTAGCCCTCCCCCATGTTACTCTCACCTGCTCTAACCCTAGCCCTCCCCCCATGTTTACTCTCACCTGCTCTCTCCCTAGCCCTCCCCCCATGTTACTCTCACCTGCTCTAACCATAGCCCTCTCCCCATGTTACTCTCACCTGCTGTCTCCCTAGCCCTCCCCCCATGTTACTCTCACCTGCTGTCTCCCTAGCTCCTCCCCCATGTTACTCTCACCTGCTCTAACCCTAGCCCTCCCCCATGTTACTCTCACCTGCTCTCTCCTAGCCCTCCCCCCATGTTACTCTCACCTGCTCTAACCATAGCCCTCCCCCCATGATACTCTCACCTGCTCTCTCCCTAGCTCTCCCCATGTTACTCTCACCTGCTTTCCAACCTTGCCCTCACCCATGTTAGCCTCACCTGCTCTAACCCTAGCCCTCCCCCATGTTACTCTCACCTGCTCTCTCCTAGCTTCCCCCCCCGTGTTCCTTTCATCTGCTCTCTCCCTAGCCCTCCCCCCCGTGTTCCTCTCACTTGCTCTCTCCCTAGCCCCCCCCCCCCGTATGCTGCTCACCTGCTCTATCCCTAGCTCTCCCCCTGTGTTCCTCCCACCTGCTTTCTCCCTAGCTCTCACCCAGTGTGCCACTCTGCTGCTGTAATGTGTAAAAAAAGAGGGACTCTGCCTGACTAATGTGTACAAAAGGGGACTCTGCTGCCTAATGTGTAAACGGGGACTCTGCTGCCTAATGTGTAAAAAGGGGGACTCTGCTGTCCGTAATGTGTAAAAAAGGGGACTCTGCCTACCTAATGTGTAAAAATGAGGACTCTGCTTCTGTAATGTGTAAAAAAAGGGGACTCTGCCTGCCTAATTTGTAAAAAAGGTGGACTCTGCCTGCTGTTACAGTATGTGTAAAAAGTAGAGATGAGCGCCTGAAATTTTTCGGGTTTTGTGTTTTGGTTTTGGGTTCGGTTCCCGCGGCCGTGTTTTGGGTTCGAACGCGTTTTGGCAAAACCTCACCGAATTATTTTTGTCGGATTCGGGTGTGTTTTGGATTCGGGTGTTTTTTTCCAAAAACACTAAAAAAACAGCTTAAATCATAGAATTTGGGGGTCATTTTGATCCCAAAGTATTATTAACCTCAAAAACCATAATTTACACTCATTTTCAGTCTATTCTGAATACCCTCACACCTCACAATATTTATTTTTAGTCCTAAAATTTGCACCGAGGTCGCTGTGTGAGTAAGATAAGCGACCCTAGTGGCCGACACAAACACCGGGCCCATCTAGGAGTGGCACTGCAGTGTCACGCAGGATGTCCCTTTCCAAAAAACCCTCCCCAAACAGCACATGACGCAAAGAAAAAAAGAGGCGCAATGAGGTAGCTGTGTGAGTAAGAATTAGCGACCCTAGTGGCCGACACAAACACCGGGCCCATCTAGGAGGTGGCACTGCAGTGTCACGCAGGATGGCCCTTCCAAAAAACCCCTCCCCAAACAGCACATGACGCAAAGAAAAAAAGAGGCGCAATGAGGTAGCTGACTGTGTGAGTAAGATTAGCGACCCTAGTGGCCGACACAAACACCGGGCCCCATCTAGGAGTGGCACTGCAGTGTCACGCAGGATGGCCCTTCCAAAAAACCCTCCCCAAACAGCACATTGACGCAAAGAAAAAAAGAGGCGCAATGAGGTAGCTGACTGTGTGAGTAAGATTAGCGACCCTAGTGCCGACACAAACACCGGGCCCATCTAGGAGTGGCACTGCAGTGTCACGCAGGATGTCCCTTCCAAAAAACCCTCCCCAAACAGCACATGACGCAAAGAAAAAAAAGAGGCGCAATGAGGTAGCTGTGTGAGTAAGATTAGCGACCCCTAGTGGCCGACACAAACACCGGGCCATCTAGGAGTGGCACTGCAGTGTCACGCAGGATGTCCCTTCCAAAAAAACCCTCCCCAAACAGCACATGACGCAAAGAAAAAAAGAGGCGCAATGAGGTAGCTGTGTGAGTAAGATTAGCGACCCTAGTGGCCGACACAAACACCGGGCCCATCTAGGAGTGGCACTGCAGTGTCACGCAGGATGTCCCTTCCAAAAAACCCTCCCCAAACAGCACATGACGCAAAGAAAAAAAAGAGGCGCAATGAGGTAGCTGACTGTGTGAGTAAGATTAGCGACCCTAGTGGCCGACACAAAACACCGGGCCCATTTAGGAGTGGCACTGCAGTGTCACGCAGGATGTCCCTTCCAAAAAAACCCTCCCCAATCAGCACATGATGCAAAGAAAAAGAAAGAAAAAAGAGGTGCAAGATGGAATTATCCTTGGGGCCCTCCCACCCACCCTTATGTTGTATAAACAAAACAGGACATGCACACTTTAACCAACCCATCATTTCAGTGACAGGGTCTGCCACACGACTGTGACTGATATGACGGGTTGGTTTGGACCCCCCCCAAAAAAGAAGTAATTAATCTCGCCTTGCACAAACTGGCTCTACAGAGGCAAGATGTCCACCTCATCTTCACCCTCCGATATATCACCGTGTACATCCCCCTCCTCACAGATTATCAATTCGTCCCCACTGGAATCCACCATCTCAGCTCCCTGTGTACTTTGTGGAGGCAATTGCTGCTGGTCAATGTCTCCGCGGAGGAATTGATTAATAATTTCATTTTAATGAACATCATCTTCTCCACATTTTCCTGGATGTAACCTCGTACGCCGATTGCTGACAAGGTGAGCGGCGGCACTAAACACTCTTTCGGAGTACACACTTGTGGAGGGCAAACTTAGGTAGAATAAAGCCAGTTTGTGGCAAGGGCCTCCAAATTGCCTCTTTTTCCTGCCAGTATAAGTATGGACTGTGTGACGTGCCTACTTGGATGCGGTCCACTCATATTAATCCTCCACCATTCTATCAATGTTGAGAGAATCATATGCAGTGACAGTAGACGGGACATGTCCGTAATCGTTGTCAGGTCCTTCAGTCCGGACCAGATGTCAGCATCAGCAGTCGCTCCAGGACTGCCCTGCCATCCACCGCCAGCGGGTGGGCTCGGAATTCTGAGCCTTTTTCCCTCGCACCCCCAGTTGCGGGAGAATGTGAAGGAGGAGATGTTGACAGGTCGCGTTCCGCTTGACTTGACAATTTTGTCACCAGCAGGTCTTTCAACCCCAGCAGACCTGTGTCTGCCGGAAAGAGAGATCCAAGGTAGGCTTTAAATCTAGGATCGAGCACGGTGGCCAAAATGTAGTGCTCTGATTTCAACAGATTGACCACCCGTGAATCCTTGTTAAGCGAATTAAGGGCTGCATCCACAAGTCCCACATGCCTAGCGGAATCGCTCCCTTTTAGCTCCTTCTTCAATGCCTCCAGCTTCTTCTGCAAAAGCCTGATGAGGGGAATGACCTGACTCAGGCTGGCAGTGTCTGAACTGACTTCACGTGTGGCAAGTTCAAAGGGCATCAGAACCTTGCACAACGTTGAAATCATTCTCCACTGCACTTGAGACAGGTGCATTCCATCTCCTATATCGTGCTCAATTGTATAGGCTTGAATGGCCTTTTGCTGCTCCTCCAACCTCTGAAGCATATAGAGGGTTGAATTCCACCTCGTTACCACTTCTTGCTTCAGATGATGGCAGGGCAGGTTCAGTAGTTTTTGGTGGTGCTCCAGTCTTCTGTACGTGGTGCCTGTACGCCGAAAGTGTCCCGCAATTTTTCTGGCCACCGACAGCATCTCTTGCACGCCCCTGTCGTTTTTAAAAAAATTCTGCACCACCAAATTCAAGGTATGTGCAAAACATGGGACGTGCTGGAATTTGCCCATATTTAATGCACACACAATATTGCTGGCGTTGTCCGATGCCACAAATCCACAGGAGAGTCCAATTGGGGTAAGCCATTCCGCGATGATCTTCCTCAGTTGCCGTAAGAGGTTTTCAGCTGTGTGCGTATTCTGGAAAGCGGTGATACAAAGCGTAGTCTGCCTAGGAAAGAGTTGGCGTTTGCGAGATGCTGCTACTGGTGCCGCCGCTGCTGTTCTTGCGGCGGGAGTCCATACATCTACCCAGTGGGCTGTCACAGTCATATAGTCCTGACCCTGCCCTGCTCCACTTGTCCACATGTCCGTGGTTAAGTGGACATTGGGTACAACTGCATTTTTTAGGAGACTGGTGAGTCTTTTTCTGACGTCCGTGTACATTCTCGGTATCGCCTGCCTAGAGAAGTGGAACCTAGATGGTATTTGGTAACGGGGGCACACTGCCTCAATAAATTGTCTAGTTCCCTGTGAACTAACGGCGGATACCGGACGCACGTCTAACACCAACATAGTTGTCAAGGACTCAGTTATCCGCTTTGCAGTAGGATGACTGCTGTGATATTTCATCTTCCTCGCAAAGGACTGTTGAACAGTCAATTGCTTACTGGAAGTAGTACAAGTGGGCTTACGACTTCCCCTCTGGGATGACCATCGACTCCCAGCGGCAACAACAGCAGCGCCAGCAGCAGTAGGCGTTACACGCAAGGATGCATCGGAGGAATCCCAGGCAGGAGAGGACTCGTCAGACTTGCCAGTGACATGGCCTGCAGGACTATTGGCATTCCTGGGGAAGGAGGAAATTGACACTGAGGGAGTTGGTGGGGTGGTTTGCGTGAGCTTGGTTACAAGAGGAAGGGATTTACTGGTCAGTGGACTGCTTCCGCTGTCACCCAAAGTTTTTGAACTTGTCACTGACTTATTATGAATGCGCTGCAGGTGACGTATAAGGGAGGATGTTCCGAGGTGGTTAACGTCCTTACCCCTACTTATTACAGCTTGACAAAGGGAACACACGGCTTGACACCTGTTGTCCGCATTTCTGGTGAAATACCTCCACACCGAAGAGCTGATTTTTTTGGTATTTTCACCTGGCATGTCAACGGCCATATTCCTCCCACGGACAACAGGTGTCTCCCCGGGTGCCTGACTTAAACAAACCACCTCACCATCAGAATCCTCCTGGTCAATTTCCTCCCCAGCGCCAGCAACACCCATATCCTCCTCATCCTGGTGTACTTCAACACTGACATCTTCAATCTGACTATCAGGAACTGGACTGCGGGTGCTCCTTCCAGCACTTGCAGGGGGCGTGCAAATGGTGGAAGGCGCATGCTCTTCACGTCCAGTGTTGGGAAGGTCAGGCATCGCAACCGACACAATTGGACTCTCCTTGTGGATTTGGGATTTCAAAGAACGCACAGTTCTTTGCGGTGCTTTTGCCAGCTTGAGTCTTTTCAGTTTTCTAGCGAGAGGCTGAGTGCTTCCATCCTCATGTGAAGCTGAACCACTAGCCATGAACATAGGCCAGGGCCTCAGCCGTTCCTTGCCACTCCGTGTGGTAAATGGCATATTGGCAAGTTTACGCTTCTCCTCCGACAATTTTATTTTAGGTTTTGGAGTCCTTTTTTTACTGATATTTGGTGTTTTGGTTTTGACATGCTCTGTACTATGCCATTGGGCATCGGCCTTGGCAGACGACGTTGCTGGCATTTCATCGTCTCGGCCATGACTAGTGGCAGCAGCTTCAGCACGAGGTGGAAGTGGATCTTGATCTTTCCCTAATTTTGGAACCTCAACATTTTTGTTCTCCATATTTTAATAGGCACAACTAAAAGGCACCTCAGGTAAACAATGCAGATGGATGGATTGGATACTAGTATACAATTATGGACGGGCTGCCGAGTGCCGACACAGAGGTAGCCACAGCCGTGAACTACCGCACTGTACTGTGTCTGCTGCTAATATATAGACTGGTTGATAAAGAGATAGTATACTCGTAACTAGTATGTATGTATAAAGAAAGAAAAAAAAACCACGGTTAGGTCACTGGTATATACAATTATGGACGGGCTGCCGAGTGCCGACACAGAGGTAGCCACAGCCGTGAACTACCGCACTGTACTGTGTCTGCTGCTAATATATAGACTGGTTGATAAAGAGATAGTATACTCGTAACTAGTATGTATGTATAAAGAAAGAAAAAAAAACCACGGTTAGGTGGTATATACAATTATGGACGGGCTGCCGAGTGCCGACACAGAGGTAGCCACAGCCGTGAACTACCGCACTGTACTGTGTCTGCTGCTAATATATAGACTGGTTGATAAAGAGATAGTATACTCGTAACTAGTATGTATGTATAAAGAAAGAAAAAAAAACCACGGTTAGGTCACTGGTATATACAATTATGGACGGGCTGCCGAGTGCCGACACAGAGGTAGCCACAGCCGTGAACTACCGCACTGTACTGTGTCTGCTGCTAATATATAGACTGGTTGATAAAGAGATAGTATACTCGTAACTAGTATGTATGTATAAAGAAAGAAAAAAAAACCACGGTTAGGTCACTGGTATATACAATTATGGACGGGCTGCCGAGTGCCGACACAGAGGTAGCCACAGCCGTGAACTACCGCACTGTACTGTGTCTGCTGCTAATATATAGACTGGTTGATAAAGAGATAGTATACTCGTAACTAGTATGTATGTATAAAGAAAGAAAAAAAAACCACGGTTAGGTCACTGGTATATACAATTATGGACGGGCTGCGGAGTGCCGACACAGAGGTAGCCACAGCTGTGAACTACCGCACTGTACTGTGTCTGCTGCTAATATATAGACTGGTTGATAAAGAGATAGTATACTCGTAACTAGTATGTATGTATAAAGAAAGAAAAAAAAACCACGGTTAGGTGGTATATACAATTATGGACGGGCTGCCGAGTGCCGACACAGAGGTAGCCACAGCCGTGAACTACCGCACTGTACTGTGTCTGCTGCTAATATATAGACTGGTTGATAAAGAGATAGTATACTCGTAACTAGTATGTATGTATAAAGAAAGAAAAAAAAACCACGGTTAGGTCACTGGTATATACAATTATGGACGGGCTGCCGAGTGCCGACATAGAGGTAGCCACAGCCGTGAACTACCGCACTGTACACTGGTTGATAAAGAGATAGTAGTATACTCGTAACAACTAGTATGACGACGGTATAAAGAATGAAAAAAAAACCACGGTTAGGTGGTATATAATACAATTATGGTTGGACGGACTGCCTGCCGAGTGCCGACACAGAGGTAGCCACAGCCGTGAACTACCGCACTGTACACTGGTTGATAAAGAGATAGTAGTATACTCGTAACAACTAGTATGACGACGGTATAAAGAATGAAAAAAAAACCACGGTTAGGTGGTATATAATACAATTATGGTTGGACGGACTGCCTGCCGAGTGCCGACACAGAGGTAGCCACAGCCGTGAACTACCGCACTGTACACTGGTTGATAAAGAGATAGTAGTATACTCGTAACAACTAGTATGACGACGGTATAAAGAACGAAAAAAAAACCACGGTTAGGTGGTATATATTATAATACAATTATGGATGGACGGACTGCCTGCCGAGTTCCGACACAGAGGTAGCCACAGCCGTGAACTACCGCACTGTACACTGGTTGATAAAGAGATAGTAGTATACTCGTAACAACTAGTATGACGACGGTATAAAGAACGAAAAAAAAACCACGGTTAGGTGGTATATATTATAATACAATTATGGATGGACGGACTGCCTGCCGAGTGCCGACACAGAGGTAGCCACAGCCGTGAACTACCGCACTGTACTGTGTCTGCTGCTAATATAGACTGGTTGATAAAGAGATAGTATACAATACTACTAATATACTGGTGGTCAGGCACTGGTCACCACTAGTCACACTGGCAGTGGCACTCCTGCAGCAAAAGTGTGCACTGTTTAATTTTAATATAATATTATTTATCATGTACTCCTGGCTCCTGCTATAACAACCTGCAGTGCTCCCCAGTCTCCCCCACAATTATAAGCTTTATATACAATACATTGATGTGCAGCACACTGGGCTGAGCAGTGCACACAGACTGAGTCACTGTGTGACTGTGTATCGTTTTTTTCAGGCAGAGAACGGATATATTAAATAAAACAAACAACTGCACTGTCTCTGGTGGTCACTGGTCACTGTGGTCGTCAGTCACTAAACTCTGTCTGCACTCTGCACTCTCTTCTAATCTACAGTATCACAGCAATCTCTCTCTCTCTCTCTCTTCTAAATCTAATCTAAATGGAGAGGACGCCAGCCACGTCCTCTCCCTATCAATCTCAATGCACGTGTGAAAATGGCGGCGACGCGTGGCTCCTTATATAGAATCCGAGTCTCGCGAGAATCCGACAGCGTCATGATGACGTTCGGGCGCGCTCGGGTTAACCGAGCAAGGCGGGAAGATCCGAGTCGCTCGGACCCGTGAAAAAAAAAGTGAAGTTCGTGCGGGTTCGGATTCAAAGAAACCGAACCCGCTCATCTCTAGTAAAAAGGGGACTCTGCCTGCTGTGATGTATAAAAAGGGAAACTCTGCTGCTGTAATGTGTAAAAAGGGGGACTCTACCTGCTGTAATGTGTAAAAGGGAGCTCTGTGGCCACGCCCCATTCCCACAAAGCCACGCCCCTGTACTTTTTGTGCGCGCCAGCAGCGTGCACTAGCCCTGTTTTGTATATATGGGGGGGGGGGGGGGGGGGTGCTGTTTCTTGCACACATCGCTTAAATGTCTAGTGTCGGCACTACTGCCGGTACTCATGCAGGATCCACCAGAAGTCATCAGGACATCATCACTTGATCCGCAAGATACTACTGGAGCCACCAGACAAAGTGAAATACAAAACATGCCTGGTCTTATATTTAATATTATTGTTCATTTAAATTCAGTAGCTGAAACTGCCACAGATGCATCAGATTTGAGAAGCACAATGTAGTCAATTTAGCCCTAGGAGTCTGCTTGTGACCTTTGCAAGGAACAGTGACCCAGTCAATTGGTTGTTGTATCTTGCTGGAGTAAGTGACATAAGGAGTTAATTAACCAGCTAAGCACCACAAGGACCAGCAACACTAGTTACAGCCTTCCAGCTCAATAAACAGTGAAAGCTAAAGATGATCCGGTATCAGTTTAATGTTTATGAGGCAATATTTCATCAAACAAATTATTATGAATGGGTGGGAGAACAGTGTTGCCCCTCGCTCTCTGTAGAACGGCTGCCCTGTATGGTTTGTTTTATTTTTTCAAAGCTAAATAAAATTTTAATACACAAATAATTTGCATGTCCAAACTTAAATGAATGCGTGCGCAGACGGAATCAGATACAGAGAAGTTCCTTGCAGCTGTGTTACGATCGCTGAAAAATAGAATGGACTGAGGGGGAGATTTAACAAATTTTGGAGAGGGATAAAGAACAGATATCACACAGCCTGTAACATGGCTCTTCTGTTTGGTCGGTCCTGTATCTCTCTCCAAGCTTTGGTAAATCTTCCCCCTGGGACAGTCATTTACCAGAAATTAGGTACTGGCTAAAAATTTTTATCTTTTGTAATATGTGACAGTAATTTTGTGGAAAATTATAAATAGACCCCATGGTGATTAATCTTTCCATAAGCAAAATATGTACACGGGGCCTGATTCATGTTTGTAAGTTATGCAAAAAAGTAAGCAACTAGGCAAAACCATGTTGCACTGCAGATGGGGCAGATGTAACATGTGCAGAGAGAGTTAGATTTGGGTGGGGTGTATTCAAACTGAAATCTAAATTGCAGTGTAAACATAAATCAGCCAGTATTTGTGGGCTACATGCAAAAGCAGCCAGTATTTACTCTGTACAGAAAAAAAATATATACTGTACCCCAGCAAGTCTCAATCTCTCTGCACATGTTACATCTGCATCACCTGCAGTGTGCAGCATGGTTTTGTCCAGTTGCTTGATTTTTTGCTCTACTTGCAAACATGAATCAGGCCCACCGTACAAAGCGGGTGCCAAATATAATGTACTTTTCCTTGATATGTATGACAGGACGCATATTGTATAAAGGAATTCATAGTAGCTAAATGTAGCTATCACGGCTACCATATGAGAAATATGATGTTTGGAACTGGACACAATTAATGAGGCACATCTCGGAATGAGCTTGTATTTTGGGTTAATAGGATAGGGTTATGTCTCTGTGAAAAAAATCTACATTTAGCACTGGTCAACGGTAACAATTCATTATGTGACACATTGCATTTATCTGCCTGTCCATCATCCTGCACAGCACAGGAAGCAATTACTTTATCGTCACCATATTCTACCAGTGTCCAATCCTGTGCAACCATTGTTCTCTTAGATATGCTGCTATCCTGTTATATCATGAAAGCCATATAACAGACTAAGTGTGGATTAGGATATTCGTAGAAAGTCTGTCCGGCCATGTTGGAGATTTATGACATCGACTTGAACTCTGACCTGTATCTTTATGACAAAACACCATTGATGCCTCTGACAGATTGTATTATGTCGCTCCAAAAAAATCCTTAATCCTGCATTCTACCCCTCATTGAGAGTTCCACAATTGCTAGCATTGCGAACAACTGTCAATGTTCTCAAAAGCAAGAGTATTTAATGTATGCCACATTCAGTGCGGACAACCAGCCCCCAATCCCCAAAATAAATTTAATGTGACATTTTCTTCTTGTTATACCTATGACTAAAGGGTATTGCTATTCAGATCTGCATGCACAATTTTCCAAAATAGAGTCTTAGTACAAAGAGATCTTAAATATCTGATTTTTATGCCCAACGCACAGAGAGACAATGGGGTAGATGTATTAACCTGGAGAAAGGATAAGGAAGTGATAAAACAGTGATAAATGCAAGGTGATAACGCACCAGCCAATCATAACGGATTTGAAAAACAACAGTTAGGAGCTGACTGGCTGGTGCGTTATCATCTTCCACTTATCACTGCTTTATCACTTCTCCAGGCTTAATACATTAGACCCACTTCATTTGACAATAGTAGTTCTAGTAAGAGAGAGCTTAGCAGTTTCTTAGTGGCTCAGTGAGAAGGAGCACTCCAGACTGTGCCTTCCAGGCTACCTACACTTCATCACTGGCTAGCCAAGAGCAGCAACAGCTGTACATGTCTCAGAAGTGTGCAGAAGTTTCTGTTATTGATCGGCCACTGATCACAGCGACCTTCCAGCATCTTGACAAATCATTGCTTTGGATTGTCAACTGGGCAAGAGGCAGGAGCCAATGGATTAAAATTCTCGAGTCCAACTGCCCGGCTGGCCAGAATCAGAATGCAAGTGCAGCGGTTTTGATACAGTGTTGTTCAATGGCCATACATTAGGAATGAAATATGTCTACAATCACTTTGTGTGACTCCTCCATTCCAAGTGGACATCAATAAGATAGTGGCTGATTGGCTCCCAGCCCTAAAGTATATGAAAAAAGTATAGACAGCGGGTTACATTGTGCATGGCCTTTACTATCAGAATTGCTGAGCCTCAACATATGGGCAGCTATATGGCAAGGAATATAGTTTATAGCTATTGCTCGGAGGTTTACAAGCAATCTTCTTGAAGTTTTAACGGTTGCTTTGGTAATTAATCCAGTCCTGAGAGTCATTGCTTTTGGAGGAACTCAGTCCCTTTACTCTGTGCTTTCTTTTATTATAAAAACCTTTAATCTTCCCTACAAGGTTACCTCGATCTACCATAAATAACCTCATTATGGCCACACAAAGAAAATGTAAGCGTTCTCATGTAAGTTTTCTGTCTTTCAAATAACACTTTTATGGGCCATTGTAGAGCTTACAACTGGACAATGTGAAACGGCACATCATTTTTTTTAGAAAAAGGAGAAAGATCTTGACATCAATTTTATCTTCTAGAATATTGTAAGGCCGGTGGCTACAACAAAATAAGCCTTTTTTTTTTTAAACCAGAAAAAATTATTTGAATATTGACTTTTCTAAAGTGAAAACAATGTATAATAAAAGTTTGCATTCAGAATACATTTTGCTTTTCTGCACCGTGGTGGGGTGCACAGTTGCAGTGTTTGATATATGGTACAGTGTGTTTATAAGACTGACTGTCATAACATCTGTTCCTGCTGCTGCACATTTATCTCTGAGTGTTTGGAGAAGCTCTGATGACTTGCTATATAACTCTTTTCTCAGCTGCACTAAATCCATTTGCATATCTGTTGAAGCCTAGCAGGGTAGCGGTGCTTTGTTTGACAGAGCAAATAGTAAGTGTCACTTAATTTGACATGCAAAAAATGGTTGGATGATTAGTCCACACATAATACAAGATGTAGTTTTTGTGATGCTGATCTGACTTGTTAATAAGAAGGGTATTGTCAGTTTGGAGATTTCACCAGAATAATGAGGCGGGGTGTGGGGGGGGGGGGGGGGGGGGAGTAGGGGGCGGGTGTTCCAAGGTATTACATAAAATCGTTAGGCCTGTTCTCTGGACAGTACCAGCCTGTTTCATTTTTAATTTTTCAACGTATGGGTTTCAGGAGGTTGCCAATTGCACATAATATTAACTAAGGTGGTCATTCCGAGTTGTTCGCTCGTTGCCGATTTTCGTTATGCTGTTGCTAAATGCGCATGCGCATGGTACGCAGAGCGCATGCGCTAAGTTATTTAACACAAAACTTAGTAGATTTGCTGGTGTTCGGGCAACGCTTTTCAGTCGCACTGCTGATCGGTGAATGATTGACAGGAAAGGGGCGTTTCTGGGTGGTAACTGAGCGTTTTCAGGGAGTGTGCTAAAAAATGCAGGCGTGTCAGGTAAAAACGCAGGAGTGGCTGGAGAAATGGGGGAGTGGCTGGCCGAACGCAGGGCGTGTTTGAGACGTCAAACCAGGAACTAAACGGACTGAGCTGATCGCAATCTAGGAGTAGGTCTGGAGCTACTCAGAAACTGCAAAGAATTATTTAGTAGCAATTCTGCTAATCTTTCGTTTGCTATTCTGCTATGCTAAGATACACTCCCAGAGGGCGGCGGCCTAGCGTGTGCAATGCTGCTAAAAGCAGCTAGCAAGTGAACAACTCGGAATGAGGGCCTAAGTTCTTTCAAATGTCGACGAAGAGGGCAGTTACTGCTCTGCATAATCTAGCTGTTCAGCCAAATGACCACATTTTATCTTCCTGTACAATTTACTATTACCCCTTTTCCACTGCTGCAATAACCTGTGTTATTGCCGGGTCTACCCAGGTCACAGCTTTGTGTCAGAGACCTTGATAAATAACCCAGGTTGAGTGACCAGGGAATCCGACCCTGGTAGCTACCAGGGTTGAACCCAGGTAATGGTGCAGTGTAAACAACAGTGATAACAGGGTTATCCAAAAGCTGTTGATTGGCTGTGTATGCAGAGGTCCGCCTCAACGGAGTGTCTGTGAGTGACATGCAGACAAGACCCGGTTTCAGTGTAAATGGGACTGATCCTGGAATAACCCGGGTCCAAGGTGCAGAGTAATACCCCTTTCACGCCGCCAATGTTGGATCCCACCCGGGTGGGATCCGGCATTGGACCCTAACAGCAGGCATAATGTCCCAGCAATTTTCCGGGTCAGTTGTCTTAGCGGCGGGGGACGGAGGCTGCGCAGGGAAATTAGCTCATCTACGCGCCGCCTCTCCCTATTGTAATGGTCGGGTCCTGGGTCGCATCGACCCGGGAACACATTCACGCTGCCACTGACGCGGGAATGACACTGCTTTATTCCTGGGTTGAATTACCGGGTCAGGCAACCCAGGAATTCGACCATGGCCCTTTCACACTGCACACCGACCATTGTCGACTCAGCAATATGCCAGGTCGATACCAGGTTATTTGTGCGGTGTGAAAGGGGTATAAACAGGGTCTGACCCAAGTTGGAAATGTGTCTGGAAAGGTTGAACCTGGGCTTTTGGTGGAAAAGGAGTACATTTTTGTCACTGGGTTAGAAGGCATCCCATTTTACCCAGCAATGGTCCCGTGTGTGTGTGTGTGTGTGTGTGTGGTATGAGTGTGTGCGTGCGTGTGGTAAGTGTGTGAGTGCGTGTGTGGTACGCATGTGAGTGTGTGTCCTTTTATATGTATATATATATATATATATATATATATATTTATTTATTCTACTTCTTCATCTGTAATGGAACTCTAACACCAAAGACACCCAGCCTCTCAATTTGCACAAACAACATGTTTATTAAAATTGTTTCAAATTGATATTAATCATTCTTCTATGCAGGACTGTTTCTATACAATTTTGCTCCCAGTGCAAGCCTAAAAAAAAAAAAAAAAACACCTAAACCCCATGGACATTCAAAAATGCACCCCCCCCCCTAGACATAAATAATAATAATCATTTTATTTATATAGCGCTCTTTCTCCAATAGGACTCAAGGCGCTTAACAGATACATAGCATAATATAGTACAGAAAATAATGAAGTACAGAACAGATTTTCATAAAATACAGAAGCATGGAGATACTGAAGGGACAATTATAGGAATGCTTGAGTAAAAAGGAAAGTCTTGAGTCTACTTTTGAAGGATTCTATAGTTGGGGCCTCTCGCACTGTGCGGGGAAGTGAGTTCCATAGAGTCGGAGCCGCATGACTAAAAGCTCGACCCCCAGATGAATTACGGGAGATTCTAGGTACTGCTAAAAGTCCTTCATCTACAGATCGCAGTAATCGAGTGGGGCAGTATGGGGTCAGTAGCTGCTTCAGGTACCTTGGGGCCTGGTCATGTAGTGCTTTGAAACTCAGTAAGCCAATCTTGAAGATGATTCGCCATCTTACAGGCAGCCAGTGAAGGGAGTAGAGTATGGGTGTTATGTGGCTAGAACGGGGCTGGTTGGTTAACAGCCTGGCAGCTGTGTTTTGCACCAGCTGTAAGCGGTGCAATTCTTTTGCTGGAAGACCAAGGTAGAGGGCATTACAGTAGTCTAATCGAGATGATACAAATGCGTGGATGACTTTTGGCAGATCATCTGAGGGAATTAAGTGCTTGATTCTGGCTATGTTCCTCAGGTGAAAGAATGAGGATTTGATTGTGGCTGATATCTGATGTTTAAGTGTCAAGCCACCATCCAGGACAACGCCAAGATTCCGCACACGATCAGTGGTTTGTAATTCCGAATCCCCGAGTGTAAGTCCAGTTTGTTGGCTATGCTGCAGTCTTGTCCTTTGATGTTGCGGTCCTATCATAAGGACCTCTGTTTTATCCAGGTTCAGTCGCAGCCAACTAGAACTCATCCACTCCTGTAGCTCAGCTAGACAGCCATTTAGGGTTGCTATTGGGTTATCAGTGCCCGGAGCAAAGGACAAGTATAGTTGTGTATCATCTGCATAGCAGTGGTAGACCAGGCCATGGCGCCTAATTATTTCACCCAATGGGAGCATGTATACTGCAAAAAGCATGGGGGACAGTATAGAACCTTGTGGGACACCACATGGCAATGGCACTGGTGGTGATGAATATAATCCAGACGATACTCTCTGTGACCTGCCTGTAAGAAATGATTTGAACTATCTTAGGACTGTGCCATCCAGACCACAGAAATGTATCAGTCGCTCAATCAGAAGCCCATGGTCCACGGTATCAAATGCTGCAGAGAGATCCAGAAGGATTAATATTGAACAGTCGCCTCTGTCTCTTGCCGTCAGAAGATCATTTAACACACACACCAGGGCTGTTTCAGTGCTATGTCTTCACCTGAATCCTGATTGGAATGGATCCTGAATCCTGATAAAATGCCCCTTAATCACTTACAAGACATGATTTTGACTTGTAAGTGATTACCCCTTTAAAAAAAAAAGTACGAAATCATCTGGCATTCCGCATCTCCAGTGATCTTGGACATGAAAGGCACTTATGGCGTGGACTTACTAAAATAGGCATGAGCTCACAGGAAAATACTACCTTACACCCCAGGTTATTACCCTGCATCAACAAACCTCAGCAACCACTGGAAAACATAAACATGCTCGTTGTCTGGGGTTTCACATGCTGGGTGTCGTGCTTGTTGCCTGGAGTTTCACGTGCTGGGTGTCATGCCAATTGCCAGGGGTTTCACGCACTGGGTGTCATGCTTGTTGCCAGGGGTTTCATACTCTGGGATCCATGCTCGTTGCCAAGGGGTTGTATATTTGCTGGTGGAGCGATATCCCACTCACCCTCCTCCCTCTTCCCCAGTACTCTTCTCAGAGTGGGTGGAGTTTCACAGAATGACACGGTTGCATCGTAATGTCACAATGCAACTGCGTCATTCCGCGAAACTCCGACCCCCGAGTGGAGTACTTGGGGTCGGTACCATTTCCCTGTCTACCTGTGGACCCTGTTGATCTTTTTGCCAGGTAGACCTTGTGCATGTCGACCATTTGGTGTCGACCTTCTGACTGTCGACCCATTGCTCCATAACCAAACAAACACCCATATTATCGAGATATAATCTTGAACAGATACCCAAAACCACTGCACTTTGTCACATGGTCCAAATATAATGTGGGAAATCAGTGTCAGGAGGATACATTTAAAAGAATTAGGGCTGGTTGTAATGGCATCCGAGATCACCGGAGGTGCGGGCTGCCGGCTGAACACATACTGTACTTATTTTTTTTAAAGGGGCAATCATTTACAAGACATGGTTTTGACTTGTAAATGACTGCCCCTTTAAAAAAAAAGTCAGAAATCGTCTGGCAACCCGCACCTCCAGTGATCTTGGACAGAAAAGGCACCTTTAGTAAACATTAATTTTGATTGTAATTAGGTCTATAAAGCAGCTTATAATACATTTCTGTACATGAAGCATATACTGAATGCCTGTTCAAGCGTAAACATGCCTTCACTATATCTGATAGTTCCATCTATGGGAAGTTTTAGCACCACTTAGCCAACCTGCCAGAACGCACCATCCAGAATACAACTACGAACGATTCGTGTCATATGGGAAAACAATTATTAATTATAACTATTGTCATGACTCTGGTGTTTTGGTGATTTGGATCGGGAGCCCTGGAGTCAGCCACACTGACACAAGTCTAACATATAATGTGCTGAGTATGAAGCAGAGACAGGTATCTGGATAACTTGAAGTAGTAGCAATAATGTAATGAGTGCAGGAAACATGATAAAGTCAATATGCAGAAGGGCTGGACTATATGTAGTACAACAGAGGCAGGCTGCTGCTGACATAGAAGTTGAGTGCTATGCACACTGGACACAGATTGCAGGTGGTGTTAAAACTGAAGACAGAATGCAGATAGTATTTGAATTGAGTGCTTTACAAAACTGAAGCAGGCTACAGGTGATGTAATGCTTTGTAGCAACTGCAGAAGACTGATCTCTGAATCTGAATGGTGTAAGGCAAATGTAGGAAACAGGTGACTGGTTCAGGAGCTGAATGTAAATGGAGCTATTAGCCAGGAGACCGATCTCTGTGGTGAGAAGTTGTTCCGGCAATGATCATAGTGCAAGTCCAGGTCTAAATAGGTCACTCTGGACACTGATAGGCTGAACTGAGCCCATGACCAATGTAGCTGGAATTTGGTTGGTCAGTACAGTCAGGTGAGCGCAACCTATATGATGGCACCCATGCTCTGCCAGCACAGAGAAATAACATAAAATAATGCGGATTGGCACCTGTGGCAAGGAGGGACATGGATGGCCGTGATGTGACATCGTCAGACCTGGTTATGGTCACTAGGACCCCGTTATGTGACAACATAAATTTGAGAAAATGCAGGACAGTGTGCACAGGAATTTTTTTACCTGCAGTGTAGAATGGGAATACGGTTGGAGTAGGGCCTGAACTATAAACTGATAGGTTGCAGATCTTCAGGACGTACCAGCAGCACCTGATAGAGGAGGTGCATCCCATTTGAAAACTGGGGTTATCAACTAATAGAAGGGAGGGAAAGAAAGAGACTTACATTTAAGGTGGGCTCTAAGTGTATGCCATGCCATACAGATCGAATATATCAGTAAATAATCCCTAAAATAATGGGAGACTGGACCAATGATCTTATTGATTTGGAATGATGGATACTTTGGTCACTAGTTCACCGCTAGGCAGCCCCTCCCCCCCCCCATGCTAGAGAAAGGAGTTGTAGTTTCGCAAAAATTTTCACAGAACTACAACTCATGCTGAATTAGGCCCATACTTACTAGACCTAGTGAGTATCATATTTATGATAGCCATTGCAAAAATTAAATTTACTTTTTTTCCCAAACCGAGTCATAGTTCTAGATGACTGCAAAAATGAATCTTCTTTTGCAGATAAGCTGACAAACAACACTTATTATCATAACAATTTCAAATAAACTAAATGGGATTTTTGCATTTCCTTTGAAGTAGACGGATTATAAATGAGTTAGGAAATTGTCGGCTATTCGTGTGAGCAGCATATGTACAAAAGACAAGTAAATTGTGCAAATTACCCAATTAATAGTCATTTTTAACATAGCTGTATCTGAAAATAAGAGGAAAAGTTAATTATCACCATATGTAGTAAGAAAACAGAAGGCCCAGGAATCAACCCTCATTAGTTGGTTTGATTAGAAAACCTATACATGGCCACGGGCTGTAAGGTGACACATAAAATTAGCAGCTAGGAAATCACACAGCAAGTCATGAGACTGTACAGTATACAGAGCATGGAATGGAAACAGATTAAATACATAAATGTCCTGATTAAGAAGTAAATGTGTGTAGAGACTATTATAGACATATTTATAACTTATGCACACATTACCTACCACGGATAATTATGTACTACATTACCTACCACGGATACGTACTACACTATATGTCAGCTAGGAGTAATTCACAAAAAAAAATAGTTTTCAGATGAATTTGGCAGCTCCCCATGTAGATAATAAACACGTTCCAGTGACAAAATATAAAACAAATTTGATACTACTGTATATTCAAAGTCAAAAATAGACTTTATTATTTACGTGAAGGTTTTGTTTAAACTTGTATAACTGTTCAATAAACATATGGACCTCATGATATTAAGGATGAACTGTCTACAGAGTCATATGAGGTTTTCAGTTAGTTCTTTTAAAATAAAAATTCATCAGATCTTCCCACCCATTGGAGCAGAAGATGATCTGTGCCCCATGTATGTTGGTTGCTAGACCTGGCAGTGCTCCACCTTTTCAGGGTCCCATCACATTCTACAGGGGGGTACACATGGGGAGATCTGTGCTTAATTTCTAAGCAAGCTGACTAGATTGCTTAGAAGTTAAGCACAGATCTCTCCGTGTGTATGCCCCACAGTGATAGGGCCGCACATCGCTATCGCTGGTGCTAGATTGTGCTAGATTGTGCTGGTGCTATAGATGTGTGCTGAGCGATCTATCACACACATCTCTCCCCCGCTCAGCACAGGGCCGCTCACTTCACACAGCGCTGAAGTGAGTGACGTGCTAGATTGTGCCAGTCTAGCACTGGTGATAGCGATGCGCGGCCGGGCATACACACAGAGAGATCCGTGCTTAACTTCTAAGCAATCTAGCCAGGCTCAATCTAGACAAGTACTGAGGAGACAAGTTCGGGTGGGGATACGTAAAAGGTCCAATTCTTCCCATACTAAGTTAATGGGGAGGGGAAGAGCAGTTTGAAGCAGCTCTCGGTAAACGCTTTGGAAGTGGTAGCTATCCACATGCTATAATGACATTGCATCCATAATTGTGTCCCAGTGATTGCAAGTTACATACAACTTACCCGTCCTATGAAAGTGGGGAAAAGCAAAAATAGTTGCATACTTCTATATTTTTAAAACTGGACATTTGGAGGAGATTTGCTCTCTTGAGCTAGACTGACTCAGGTGTGCACTTATATATGTTTTAAAACAGTTATTGTTTATATTATTAACAAATAAAAATGTGTGTACTTTTTACATTATAAATGAAAATGTCTTTAGTATCATTTCAGCCATACCGGTACAGTTTACACTAGCGCAGCTGTATTTCATATTGTTATATTCTGGTTGTACTTATACCCTAACTTCATTGAGTCACCAGGCCAAAACATCCTCAATACTTCCTACACTTTTGTTTTATTAATCCACTATACAGTTACACACATCACACATACATTCCCACTGCACTCCAGTTATGATCTCCTGCTGACCTCCTATTAAGCTGGGCAAATCAGGCTGGATTTACAGACATGTCCAGTCCTTTTGGGGCTACAGATTCAGGTATTTTTACAATATCACCAGTGATGTAGGTAGGTATCTCACCAGTCTAGCACTACTTCTCTTTAATACCCTATAATGTGAACTCCACTTATATTGATTTCTTCCTCAACATTCATTATTTCCAGTAAGACAATGGACTCTTTAAAGACTTTTCACGAGGTTCAGGATCATAGATATCTTTAATATCTTATATACCAGGCAGCATGGACAGTATAATGGTTAGCATTACTGCCTTACAGCACTGAGGTCATGGGTTCAATTCCCACCATGGCCCTAACTGTGTGGAGTTTGTATAGTCTCCCGGTACTTGTGTGGGGTCCCTTCGGGACTCTGGTGTCCTCTCACAAACAAAAAATATACTGGTAGGTTAATTGTCGCCCAACAAAATGAACCCTAGCGTGTATGTGTGTGCATGTACTTGCGGTAGGGTATATAGAGTGTAAGCTTCACTAGGGAAGGGACTGATATGAATGGCCATATATTCTCTGTAAAGCGCTACTGAATAAGTGTGTGCTATATAAACAACTAGTAATAAATAAATACCTAATTAATGTCATCATAGGCTTCGACCTACGTTCAACAGTCCACATCAACATTTCCCCCTCCTTTCTATTTGCTAACCTTTCTAGACATTAACATTTCACATACAATTAAATGAAAGGCCCTCTATAATTTTCTACATGTGAGCACTGGGGATCAAACACTTCAAAGGTAGGTCTACAAAATTCATGTAACCTCCCAGGTGGTGTAAGTTTCTGGAAATATGGTATCGCATAAAAGCTTTGGAACAGCCTTCAAAATCTGGAAAGCCTTCATCTCCTATGCTTCCTGTTCATTTAAATCTACAAACACCTTCTTTTATACCTATTTTTAAATAAAAATTCAGATAACGGTAAAAAACAAATGCATACAATTACAAAGAGGTTACATCCACCTAGGTGGCACAGAAATCTACAAGTTGAATACCAGGAAACTTTACAGCCCACAAATGACAACAAAAGTGTTTTGACTTTTATTTATTTATTGGGGAATTTGGCAAGGGGAGAAGGGGGCAAACTAGGGGGAGGGGAGGGGGGGAGGAAACAGCTGTTGAAAGATTGTGGGCTAGAAACTGATCACTTGGAGAGTGATAAAATGGAGAAAGGAAAAGTGCCAGCCAATCAGGCTATGTCACAGGCTATGTTTGAAAAATAGGTCACAGACTATGGGGTAAATTTACTAAGATTCGTATTTTCCAGAATCATGTCCAAGTTCAATCACGAATGACATCGACAGTGTAAAATTGCAACTTTTTGAATTGATTACGACTAATTTACTAAGCTGTCGTATTCGTGTTTTTCGTTTCTTCCGATGTCGATGTCATTCGTGCTTTTCTGCTGTAGATTGCGGCCGCGTTTGCTGTTTCGCGGCCGCGTTTATGTGTTTTTTTACGACTGCGTCACATGTCTGTTACGGCAGTGATTTAGAAATTGCTGCCGCGTTTTTAGTCCTAAGTTTCGTTTTCGTCACGCGGCCGTGATTGGTTGTATTCGTGAAGGAGGAGTGTCTGTGCATATTACTATAAAACCGCCCCAAACACACCGCACCTCGTGGGTTTAGCTAGTGGAGAGGAGAGAGGAAGGTGTATTTGGAGTTGGTGAGTTTGGTGGAGTTTTTGGTGGATTTGGAGAGGAGTTTGGTGATTGTTGAGTGCTGTACTGTGTGTGTAAGTAGTCTTGTCATATTTGTAGTATTGTTTTTTCACAGTTTGTCTACTTTTTTGTCCTTGTTTTTTTTTTACAGTCTTTTGTCATTGTTTGTGAGTGAGTGAGTGAGCGTGTGTGTTGGCTGTGTGGTGTGTAGTAGTAGGAGTAGTGGAGGAGTGTGTTTTGTGTTTTGATTTTTCAGTGTTTTTTGTCGTTTGTCATGTCAGACTCAGAGGTCAGTGTGGTGGCGGAGGTTAGTGAGGTGGAGGCTGGTAGTGAGGTGGAGGCTGGTAGTGAGGTGGAGGCTGGTAGTGAGGTGGAGGCTGTTAGTGAGGTGGAGGGGGGTAGTGAGAGGGAGGAGGTTAGTGAGGAGGAGGAGGAGGGGGTGCCTGTTGCTGTATTTTCCAGTGATAGTGATGGTGTTGTGGCTCCGCAGCCACGCACCACTACCAAGACTGGCAGGAATATTAAGTTCAGCTATGCTGAAAACATGGCTTTGGTGCGTGAGCTGATGAAGCACCATCGCCAATTGTTTGGTCAGGATGCTGGCAAGGTGTCCTCCCGCAGGAAGTCTGTCCTGTGGGGGCAAGTAATACTTGCCGTGAATAGTGAGGATGTGGTGAGGCGGACTGAGGACACGTGCCGCAAGAGGTTTTATGATATAAAGCGGCGTGTCAAGGCCAAGATGGCCAAAGAGTCCAAATCTGCACGAAAAACCGGAGGTGGCCCCCCTTTCCGGGCCACCTATCGGGACTGGGAGGAGCCTGTGCGGGCATTGATTCCTACCGAAGTGGTGTCTGCTACTCATGTCCGGGATTCGGACCGACCCACGCAGGATGGTAAGTTTGATTTGTTAGATTTTTATTTAAATGTCCTCTAAATGTTGTAAATGTCATTTTTAAAGGGTAAAGGATGCATAAATTGTGTTTCACATATTTCAGGCCTATGCACCCTTAAGGTGTGTTTGTGTTTCGAATTTGCTTTTTTCACCTTGCATTGGCTGTTTGGTAAATTTAATATTGCGCAAAAACATGTGCAATGGCTTTTTTTTTTTTTTTTAATAAAATATTTTTTGCGATATTGCTTGGACATCTGTGTTGTATGCTTATTTTAAAAATATTTTTAGATTTATTTACTTCTGAAAAACGGTGCAATTATTCCAATATTACATTTTTCAAACATTTGCAAGTAGTCAATCTCTGCAATATCTGAGGCATAATTCTCAAATGTAACAGATTTATTGTGTGCAACATCATGTACATTTGGATATACAACACAAAATAATGAAGCTTGAAGCTCTTAATCAGAAATTATTTGTTTATCCAATACCTAATAGATGGTTACAGTACACTAAGGCTTTGCAGTTATAATTTTTACACAAAGCATGGTAATAATGTTTGGTCCACTTTTTCAACAGTCCCACAGACCAGCCGGTCAGACAGGCCTCAGACAAGTCAGGATGAGGCTGGGATTGCAGGTAAGACTTCACTGTAGTCACATATTCTGAAAACACATAGAAGTACAAAATATTAATGTTTATATTTTCACATAGGTTCTGCTTCTGGAAGCCGACCTCCTGTAAGGCGCCCATCACAGGGCTCGGGCCACTTACCCAGGAGGCCAAGTAAGACACGGCGTCTTGGCACGGAATCTGCGGCTCCATCATCCCCACCCAGGCGACGCATTTCGGCAGTGTCACCCCAGCCACCACTGGCACTATTGGCGAGTTCGCAGAGTGATGAGCCCCGATCACCTCAGTTATCTGGTGAGTAAAAACAGAAATTAAACACATAGGCAATAATATACACAGTACAGTTAATATGTTGTTAGTTGGTTTTGAGATTACATGTTTTCCAGAACAAGCAATGTGATGTTACGTCTTCAATTGCTAAAGGTGAAAATGTTTTTTTTTAAAAGGTCTTAGTGGATGATCTCGCCAACATCATTTTTAATAAATAACAGACATTTGTTTAAAATTTGGCCACACACGTGCACATTAAAATAAAATACCAATAAAATTCCCAAACAAAAACAGCATCCACAACATTATATTGTTCACACATCTCCCCTGTCCAGTATGTAGATGGCTTACTGGCTCCGCTCATCTGGACTATCCAGGTAAGTAGTCTATATCGTGGTCAGGGGAGGTGATATAACACTGTAATGCTGTGGAGGGGAGGTAGTTAGGTGTGGATTATGCAAATCTGTCTATGTGGCCGCCTGTGTTGGTATATATGTTTTTGAACAAAAAAAACATTATAAGTTTTGTAAAACAACGCCAAAAACTATACAAATGGAGTATTATGAATGTAGTAATGTGTAGAAGTAGCCTTTAAACAAATTGACAAATAAACATTGCATGTTGGCCACCCCATACAGAGCCCAGCTTGATGGCCGACGTGGACCAGCAGGGACAAGACCAACAGGCAACCATCACACTGCAACTTACACCTGTTGACCCAAGCCAGCCAATACAGCTGCAGGATATCCCCCAAGCCTCCATCAGTCCACAACTGGCACAAGCTCCGCCCCCAACCCAAATACCAGATGACTTTTGGGCCAGTTGGACAAGCCAACAGGCCCAAAGCAATGCCAGCCTGACCGCACATACACAACACCTTGCCAGTCTGCCCCATCATCTACCGCGCATTAGTCGCAACTCGGGCAGACTGATTGTACAAGTAGGGCGAATGGCAACCTCAATGGAGCAAATAAGGGCTGACAACAGCCAAATGCTTGCTCATTTAACGCGCATCATAGATGAGCAACAGCGCCATCAGCAGGCACTCGTTCAGCTCATTCAGCACAACCAGGTTGTGAATGAGTCCTTATCCCGGATTGTAGCCAGCCACACTGCAACCAACACTCAACTGATTGCAAGCATTAATAATTTGAGCAGCAATATTACATTGATGGGAGCTCACCAAGTAACCTCCAGCTCGGGGACCACGACCCCTATCCAAACGCCAGTAACCTCCCCTGTTCGGCGTTCCTCCAGAGCACGTGCCAGTGAGCCAGCACAAAGCACAGCACCCAGCACACACAAGCGGAAAAAATAACCCCAATGTGATTTGCAAAATAAAAATTTGTATTTGACAAACACACAACTTCCTGTGTCCGTCTCAAACATTGTCGAAGCTGCTCTGTATGTATGTATGTTTTTCATGGGTAATGACTGAAAATGTATTTTTAGCATAAACTAAGTACAATGTACACACCACTATAAACAACAAACAGTAAGTTACAAAACACACAATAGAAAGTAGTGCAAAGTGTTTAGTCAAGGATAATTACAGCCTACTAAAACTGACCTGAAAAATAGCGCAGGATCACTTCTTGCCGTACCTGCCTCCCTACATATGTACTCACACTGTCACCAGATGGGTCTAACTCCTCTGCTTGCTGACTGCTTTCTCCCTCATCATGTGCCAGATGTTGGTTTAAACACAGATTATGGAGAAAACAGCAGCAGAACACAATTCTAGTCACCTTTGAGGGACTATACAACAAAAGGCCTGCAGATTTATCCAGACACCGAAACCGTGACTTCAGCACACCAAAACATCTTTCTATCACATTCCGCGTAGCCTTATGTGCATGATTGTAACTGTGTTCAGCAGGAGAATCAGGTTGGGACAATGGAGTAAGGAGCCAAGAGTAGCAGCCGTAACCCCCATCACCTGAAAAACAGATATAGTCAACATTAGTACATATGTTAGATTATTCTTTCACCTAATCAAAACTCGAGTTTGTGGTTAAAAGACATACACACAAAACATTTTAAACATACCCAACAGCCAGCCATCAGGCATTTGTCCGTCCTCAAATTTATCGAAGAGCGATGACTGACTGAGGATGAAGGAGTCATGGCAGCCACCAGGGTAACCTGCAACAACACTCATAATTTTTATGTTTGCATCACAGACCACCTGGACATTAGTTGATTGTGCCAGATGCCTATTAGTATATATATATTGGCGGCCCTTAGGTGATCTCAGCTGAATGTGTGTGCAATCTATGGCCCCCAGCACATTGGGCATGCCAGCAAGCTCATAGAAAGCTACCCTGACAGCACTCCACTCCGACTCCTCGGTAGGGAAGCAGATTGAGGCATTAATGTGTGGCTCCAACACATCCAAAACCTGAGTGGACATTAAACAAGCTAAGGTGAGTGTCATGTTAGGTATTCTCTACAATACTGTGTTGTTTGTACTTACAGAAGCAACACTTAGACATAACCGCCTATGTATTTTTAGACTCACCTGATTCAAATATCTGGAAAAGGTGGGCTGTGAGATACCAATGACGTCGCCTGCCACAGCCTGGAAGCTCCCAGTAGCCATAAAGTGTAACACAGCCAGGAGTTTGTGTAGGCCTGAGACAGAGCGAGAGCGTGCTGTCTCAGGGTCTATGCCCAGTTTGACAAGGTCATACAGGTGGAAAATGTTGGTTCTATTTAGGCGGAACATCTGTATGACCCTATCATCGGACAATGCATTTAAGTTTAAACGCCCTCTAAAAAAACGAGGCTGGCGTAGCCTCCGCGGTACCTGGACAACCTGTTGACCATGTTCACTTACCTGGGCCTGATTCCTGGAAGCCTCATGGAGCAGTCTAAGGTATCCCACAGCAAACCAAAAATCATTGGCACACACCACAGCCGCCATTTCAGAATGAGAGAAGTTCAAAATGTGCCTGGAACACTTTTATAGGGCCAAACATTCAGGTGTGAGTAATGGATAATTGAGTACACATGTAAACACGGTTTTCAAATGCTGGCGCGTTTTTTTTTAGGAAAAAAATACGATGTGTAATTTTTCGCGGCCGCGAATGCATTTTCACGGCAGCAATTACAATTACGAATGGATAGTAAATGACCGAGATTCATATCTAAACAGGCGTAATTTGACCGATGGTGTATTCATTCGTAATTTTTTACTTGGACTTGCAAAAAATTACGAATGCCCTCATCTCTGCCGTGATTAGTGTTTAGTAAATTACCGAGATGACACTTTGCTGAAAAAACGGCATCTCGGTCAAAATCGGGAGCTTAGTAAATTTACCCCTATGTTTGAAAGGGTGTAGTATGGTATGCCGGCGACCGGGCTCCCGGCGACCAGCATACCGGCGTCACGCTATTTATTCTCCCTCCAGGGGGGTCGTGGACCCCCACGAGGGAGAATACCTGTCGGTATGCCGGGTGTCGGGATTCCGGCGCCGGTATACTGTGCGCCGGGATCCCGACATTTGGCATACTGAAAACCACCCGTTTTAAAAATGTCAGGACCTGACTGGCTAACACTTTTTCACTCTCCATTTTATCACTTTCCAAGCGATGATGCATCTAGTCCTAAATCTGGGCCTAAATCGGTTGTCACAGTGTTGTGAGACAAGAGGGCACTCCTACCAGATATGAGACTAGAAGCCCCTCATATCACAGCCTCTCCTGCATAAATTGGAGGTAAGTAGATAAATTTGGTGCAATTTGTTTCCTTGTCAAGTGCCAATGTGTTTACTCTTATGGCTACATTATTGGGAAGACTTGGCTATTCTCTGTAGATGAGCGATCACTCCTCCTGTCCCAACTGAGATTGTCTGGTTTTGCTCCGTTACAACTTCGAATGGTTCAAATTTTGGAGGAGGAGGTGATGTGATCATTGCATTTAGATGAGAAATAATGCCTCTTGTATCTGGGTTATATATAAACAGTGATCTAGAAGTCTCCATACATAGGGAAAATTCCATACATAGGAAAAAATGAACACGTCTTTGCTTTCATCAGATGATGTATATACTATAGATGACCACGTTTTGTTTGGTCTGTAACACTTCTCAATAAGTTTTGCAAGTGTCATGTGTGATGTTCTTGCCATATTTCCTGTTACTGTCCTGTTACTGTCCATTGCAACCTTGTGACTGCTTCCTGATCCAGCCATCCAAATGATTTCTAAATGTGCTTTTTTTCTGTATGTGCTTCTTTTGACTAAATCATTCCTAAAGGGTATCTGCATTTTGTTGATAAATTGTTTTATGAATACAGTTCCATTTTAATAAAAAGTGTTACTATTCACTATGTATGGACTTTTGGGCAGAGGCGTAACTAGGGTTTTCGGAGACCAGGGCAAGATGAAGAATGCCCCCCCCCCCCCCCACCCCCACCACACACACACACACACACACAAATAAAACTACAGTAAAGTATGTGCGCGCACCGAAGGCGTGCTCTAAAAATGGGCGTGGCCACATACCAGAAGGGGGGTAACCACTGAAAATGGGGCATGCCAACATGACTATCACCTACCCGCTGTGTCGCCACTCAGCACACTATCACCTCCCCCTTGTGTTGTCTCTCAGCACACTATCACCTCCCCCTTGTGTTGTCTCTCAGCACACTATCACCTCCCCCTTGTGTTGTCTCTCAGCACACTATCACCTCCCCCTTGTGCCGTCTTTCAGCACACTATCACCTACCCCTTGTACCGTCTCTCAGCACACCTTCATTCAATTTTTGCCCATTACGGCAGTAGAGTCCCCTTTTTACACAGTACGCAGGCAGAGTCCCCTATTTACACAGTACGCAGGCAGTCCCCTTTTTACAGAGTACGCAGAGTCCCCTTTTTACACAGTACACACAGTGCCAGATACACATTACCCCACAGTGCCAGATACACATTACCCCACTGTGCCAGATACACATTGCCCCACAATGCCTGATACACAATGCCCCACAGTGCCACTGCCAGATATACATTGCCCCACAGTGCCACTGCTAGATACACAATGCCCCACAGTGCCACCGCCAGATACACATTTCCCCACAGTGCCACTGCCAGATACACAATGCCCCACAGTGCCACTGCCAGATACACATTGCCCACAGTGCCACTGCCAGATACACATTGCCCACAGTGCTACTGCCAGATACACATTGCCCCACAGTGCCACTGCCAGATACACAATGCCCCACTGTGCCACTGCCAGATACACAATGCCCCACAGTGCTACTGCTAGATACACAATGCCCCACAGTGCTACTGCCAGACCACCCCCTTCCCCCAACTCCCCGCTGCCCCGCTCACCGCCGCAGCGCCTCTCCTGCCCGGCCTCAACGCACCATGAAGTCCGGTCTCCAGCTGCGGGTATCTTCTTGGCGCTGGTTCGCTAGCCAATCAGAGCTCGCGGACCGGCAGCCAATCAGAGCCAGTCCGCGAGCTCTGATTGGCTATCAAACCAAGAAGACTCGCCCCGCCGCCACCGCACTGGACCGTCCGTCACCAGACATTGAGCACATTGAGGGAAAGGAGAGGCGCTGCGCTCTCCTCCCCTCACATTATCACATAGCAGCGGGATGGGGGACTAGCCGGGGGCAGAGGAACAGTAATGGGGGCGAGTGGGCATAATGCCCTGGCCGCCAGCGGCGCCCTCCTCTGCTGGGCCTGCCACGGCGCCCTGGGCATGTGCCCTGCTCGATCCCCCTTAGTTACACCTCTGCTTCTGGGCTACCCTATAGAAAACCAGGTTGATTTTGCCATGTATATGATTGCCACTTTAAAAAAAAACAGGAGAATTTGCCAAAATCTCTCACTTTCTGATTCTCACACCCTATTACATTTCTTCCCATAGGTTTCTTTAAGTAACCTGCATTGAAACATAATCAAATTGTAGTGATCTAGGAAGAGAATAAAAAGGACTTTTTTAGGCTTTATTATAGCAAGGTGCTTCTTGATCCTGTCCTGCAGCAGTGAGTAATGTAACATTCAGAAATAATAAGCATGTGTTCCTAAAAGAAAAAATGTGTCTGACTTCCGTCCCACAACTAGTGCCCATTATCCACTTTACCCATCAGGGTGAATTGTCATTGTTGAGGGGTGATTTTACGCTTTGGCATATATACATTATATATATATATATATCTCCTATATAATAGCCCTATTCTGTGACATTGTGATTCATTTGCTAACGCTGGGCGGAGTCACAACAGTGGGCGGAGTTAGTCAAATGAGTCACAGAGATCTGGCCAAATCTACAGGAGACCAGGAGCAGAAGCAGATAGCATGGGCATTGGGCATGGCACAGGCAGGGGTGCACACCTCCCAGCTTTCTGCAGGAGCTTTCTCCAGGCAGAAGGAGGAACACACACTCGGCGATAAGGGGGCGTGGCTTCACGGGAGGGCACCCGTTTTCGTCAGTGAGGGAGCATGCCCAGCGCTCTGTGAGCTGCTGGCATGCTCCCAGGGGCTGATTATGAGTGTGGGGGGCACAGGGCACTTGAGACAGGGGAGCCCTATCTCATTGCTGAGCCTGCTGTGTGTTGGGGGCGTGGCCTAATCGCGGACCGCGCGGCCACGCCCCCTTATGCAAATTACGATTTTTATTTTTTTTATGGGATTTTGGCCCCTCAGCTAGGGCTAAATCCAGAGGAGGTGGTCGCTCCCCCCTACACACCCGCACAGGCAGAAGAAAGCAGGGAGACTGCTGCCTCCCTGCAACACCACAGACCTGCCAACACGCAGCAGCGTGTGCTGACTGTAGCACAATGTTGCTGCTGTTACTGGCAGGACGGGGGAGCTTCTGAGCTGGGACAGAGCTACTCCAGCCGGGGGGCCCCCTAAAACTGTGGGGCCAACGGTACGTATCCCCTGCCCCCCCCCCCCCTTAATCCGGCTCTGCTGCTGGGACCCCCCCATTAATCCGTACCCCCTGATGCCTCCTCTCCCTCTGTGTCCACTATTCACCGCTGCTCTGCTAAGCAGAACAGCGAGTACAGGAGCTTTCCAACTGCCCCCCCCCCCCCCCCCCACCGCCGGACACTGCGACCCGCGGGTGGGACAGCGGGACAGACCCCAAAAAATGGGACTGTCCCGCGAAAATCGGGACATTTGGGAGGTATGGGGGTGGGTGAGGGGTATGTCATACAGACAGACGGGCACCGGCTCACTGTGTGCTTGACCCCCCACATCGGCATACTCAGCAGGGTCTCTCTGGTGCGGAGGAGCGTCACTTTCTGACACACTCCACGCTTCTTAGCTGCAGTTTAGTGGGGCACCTGCCGCTGTGCAGGTTCCATACTGCCTCTGTTATCTCCAGCCCCGGCAACCCCACCGCTAGCTGCAGCGCTGCCACCCGCAGTGGAGTGCGCCCAGCTCATTCACACACTTTAGCTGGCGGGTAGCGCTGCAGAAATCCGAGCTGCTTGCAGGCTCTGACCCACTCCTCCCTCCAGCCGCAGTGTCTCCTGGGAGCTAACCAGTCACTCCCAGTCTCCCCTTACCACAGTGCCCGGAAGCCGTGAGGTCCGCGCCACGTGCATGCTATGACCCCCTCCTCCCTCCAGCTGCAGCATCTCCTGGGGGCTAACCAGTCATTTCCAGTCTCACCTTACCACAGTGCCTGGCAGCTGCGCGAGGTCTGCGGTGTGTGACTGAGGAGGGGGGGAGGGATGCGGACGGGCAGAGGAAGCAGGACTCCAGCCTGAGAGAGTCAGCCATGCCAAGTCTCCAGCAGCAGCAGATCCCAACAGGTTGGAGTGGAACAGCAGCAGCCAGCAGCAGTGACTCCGGTAAGACACATCTGTCTGTCACCACTGTTTTGTCCCTAATACCAATCTCTCCCGTGCCCTGTGTTCTGTCATGTCCCTGTCACCCCTGGCCTTGCCCTGCCACCCTTATCCTGGCCCTGCCACCCTTATCCTGGCCCTTTCACCCTTATCCTGGCCCTTTCACCCTTATCCTGGCTCTGTCACCCTTATGCTGGCCCTGTTACCCCTATCCTCGCCCTGTCACCCCTGTGCTTGCCCTGTCAACCCTATACTGGCCCCGTCACCCCTGTCCTGGTCCTGCCGTGCCTACCCTGGCCCTGTCACCCCTATCCTGTCCCTATCATTTCTGTCCTGGCCCCGTCACCCCTGTCCTGGCCCCGTCACCCCTGTCCTGGCCCCGTCACCCCTGTCCTGGCACCATCACCCCTGTTCTGACCCTGTCACCCCTGTCCTGGCGCCATCAACCCTGTACTGACCCTGTCACCCCTGTCCTGGCCCTGTTACTGCATACCCTCCAACTACCTTTTATGGCATGTACAGTACCCGCAGCGCCTCCAGACCTCTCCCCAATGCACCACACCTCCGAACCTTCCCCTCCACCACATGCGGCACTCCACCCCTCCCCCACATGCTGTGCCTCCAGACCCCCTACACCACCCGTGGCTCCCACTCCTCCACCCCTTCACCACCCACAGCACCTCCAGGCCCCTTCCACCATTCACCCCCCTTATATGTCTCCCCCCACACCTGCCCCCCTCCACCCGCAGCATCTGCAGACACCCTCCTCCATCAGCGGTCCTCCCCTCACCCACCCCTCCCCCACCAATGGCACCCCCGCACCTGCCCCTCCACCACCTGCAGCACCTCCGGACCTCCTTTCCCATCCGCCGCAACACCCGTACCTGCCCCTACCCTACCCATGGTGCCTGCGGTCCCCTACCCCACCCCTGGCACTCCCGTCCCTTCCCATCCCACAGCACCTCCGGAACCCTTCACCCATCCACAACATCACCACACCTGCCCCTCTCCTACCCGTGGCACCCCTGCCCCTCCCCCACCTGCAGTGCCTCCGGACCCCTCCCCCATCTGCATCCCCCACTCCTCTGCCCCTCCCCCACGCGCAGCACCTCCCGAACCTTCCCCATCCGGGCCCCACCCCCACTTCTGCCCTCCACCCGCAGCATCTACAGACACCATCCGCATCCCCCCCCCGCACCCGCTACATTCTGTACATCGTGCCCTGCAGGTGCTGTTCACGCCGTCGCTAGGGGCTGCGCCTCCTTCACCATCGCACGCCCTTTCATTGTGCAATATTTAACCACTAACAAAGGAATGCAGGTAATACTCCATATAATACAAATATTAAACCCCAGAAAGGCATGCAAGGATTAAGGGGGCGTAGCCCCTTGCGACGGTGTGAAGAGCGCCCGTAGGGCGCGATGAAGCACCTAGTATATATATATATTAGTGATGTGCACCGGACATTTTTCGGGTTTTGTGTTTTGGTTTTGGATTCGGTTCCGCGGCCGTGTTTTGGATTCGGACACGTTTTGGCAAAACCTCCCTGAAAATTTTTTGTCGGATTCGGGTGTGTTTTGGATTCGGTTTTTTTACAAAAAAACCTCAAAAACAGCTTAAATCATAGAATTTGGGGGTCATTTTGATCCCATAGTATTATTAACCTCAATAACCATAATTTCCACTCATTTTCAGTCTATTCTGAACACCTCACACCTCACAATATTATTTTTAGTCCTAAAATTTGCACGGAGGTCGCTGGATGGCTAAGCTAAGCGACCCAAGTGGCCGACACAAACACCTGGCCCATCTAGGAGTGGCACTGCAGTGTCAGGCAGGATGGCACTTCAAAAAAATTGTCCCCAAACAGCACATGATGCAAAGAAAAAAAGAGGCGCACCAAGGTCGCTGTGTGACTAAGCTAAGCGACACAAGTGGCCGACACAAACACCTGGCCCATCTAGGAGTGGCACTGCAGTGTCAGGCAGGATGGCACTTCAAAAAAATTGTCCCCAAACAGCACATGATGCAAAGAAAAATGAAAGAGGCGCACCAAGGTCGCTGTGTGACTAAGCTAAGCGACACAAGTGGCCGACACAAACACCTGGCCCATCTAGGAGTGGCACTGCAGTGTCAGGCAGGATGGCACTTCAAAAAAATTGTCCCCAAACAGCACATGATGCAAAGAAAAATGAAAGAAAAAAGAGGTGCAAGATGGAATTGTCCTTTGGCCCTCCCACCCACCCTTATGTTGTATAAACAGACATGCACACTTTAACGAACCCATCATTTCAGCGACAGGGTCTGCCACACGACTGTGACTGAAATGACTGGTTGGTTTGGCCCCCACCCAAAAAAGAAGCAATCAATCTCTCCTTGCACAAACTGGCTCTACAGAGGCAAGATGTCCACCTCATCATCATCCTCCGATTCCTCACCCCTTTCACTGTGTACATCCCCCTCCTCACAGATTATTAATTCGTCCCCACTGGAATCCACCATCTCAGGTCCCTGTGTACTTTCTGGAGGCAATTGCTGCTGGTGAATGTCTCCACGGTGGAATTGATTATAATTCATTTTGATGAACATCATCTTCTCCACATTTTCTCGTAGTGATGAGCGGATTCGGTTTTACTCGGTTTTACTCGGTTTTACTCGGTTCTCAAAACGGCATCTTATTGGCTCACGGATGTCACGTGTTTTGGATAGCCAATAAGATGCCGTTTTGAGAACCGAGTAAAACCGAGTAAAACCGAGTAAAACCGAACCTCGCTCATCACTAATTTTCTGGAAGTAACCTCGTACGCCGATTGCTGACAAGGTGAGCGGCTGCACTAAACACTCTTTCGGAGTACACACTGGAGGGAGGGCAACTTAGGTAGAATAAAGCCAGTTTGTGCAAGGGCCTCCAAATTGCCTCTTTTTCCTGCCAGTATACGTACGGACTGTCTGACGTGCCTACTTGGATGCGGTCACTCATATAATCCTCCACCATTCTTTCAATGGTGAGAGAATCATATGCAGTGACAGTAGACGACATGTCAGTAATCGTTGGCAGGTCCTTCAGTCCGGACCAGATGTCAGCACTCGCTCCAGACTGCCCTGCATCACCGCCAGCGGGTGGGCTCGGAATTCTTAGCCTTTTCCTCGCACCCCCAGTTGCGGGAGAATGTGAAGGAGGAGATGTTGACGGGTCACGTTCCGCTTGACTTGACAATTTTCTCACCAGCAGGTCTTTGAACCTCTGCAGACTTGTGTCTGCTGGAAAGAGAGATACAACGTAGGTTTTAAATCTAGGATCGAGCACGGTGGCCAAAATGTAGTGCTCTGATTTCAACAGATTGACCACCCGTGAATCCTGGTTAAGCGAATTAAGGCCTCCATCCACAAGACCCACATGCCTAGCGGAATCGCTCTGTTTTAGCTCCTCCTTCAATGTCTCCAGCTTCTTCTGCAAAAGCCTGATGAGGGGAATGACCTGACTCAGGCTGGCAGTGTCTGAACTGACTTCACGTGTGGCAAGTTCAAAGGGTTGCAGAACCTTGCACAACGTTGAAATCATTCTCCACTGCACTTGAGTCAGGTGCATTCCCCCTCCTTTGCCTATATCGTGGGCAGATGTATAGGCTTGAATGGCCTTTTGCTGCTCCTCCATCCTCTGAAGCATATAGAGGGTTGAATTCCACCTCATTACCACCTCTTGCTTCAGATGATGGCAGGGCAGGTTCAGGAGTGTTTGCTGGTGCTCCAGTCTTCGGTACGCGGTGGCTGAATGCCGAAAGTGGCCCGCAATTCTTCGGGCCACCGACAGCATCTCTTGCACGCCCCGGTCGTTTTTTAAATAATTCTGCACCACCAAATTCAATGTATGTGCAAAACATGGGACGTGCTGGAATTTGCCCAGATGTAATGCACGCACAATATTGCTGGCATTGTCCGATGTCACAAATCCCCAGGAGAGTCCAATTGGGGTAAGCCATTCTGCGATGATGTTCCTCAGTTTCCGTAAGAGGTTGTCAGCTATGTGCCTCTTCTGGAAAGCGGTGATACAAAGTGTAGCCTGCCTAGGAACGAGTTGGCGTTTGCGAGATGCTGCTACTGCGCTGCAGGTGACGGATAAGGGAGGATGTTCCTAGGTGGTTAACGTCCTTACCCCTACTTATTACAGCTTGACAAAGGCAACACACGGCTTGACACCTGTTGTCCGCATTTGTGTTGAAATAATTCCACACCGAAGAGCTGATTTTTTTTGTATTTTGACCAGGCATGTCAATGGCCATATTCGTCCCACGGACAACAGGTGTCTCCCCGGGTGCCTGACTTAAACAAACCACCTCACCATCAGAATCCTCCTTGTCAATTTCCTCCCCAGCACCAGCAACACCCATATCCTCATCCTGGTGTACTTCAACAGTGACATCTTCAATTTGACTATCAGGAACTGGACTGCAGGTGCTCCTTCCAGCACTTGCAGGGGGCGTGCAAATGGTGGAAGGCGCAAGCTCTTCCCGTCCAGTGTTGGGAAGGTCAGGCATCGCAACCGACACAATTGGACTCTCCTTGGGGATTTGTAATTTAGAAGAACGCACAGTTCTTTGCTGTGCTTTTGCCAGCTTAAGTCTTTTCATTTTTCTAGCGAGAGGATGAGTGCTTCCATCTTCATGTGAATCTGAACCACTAGCCATGAACATAGGCCAGGGCTTCAGCCGTTCCTTGCCACTCCGTGTCGTAAATGGCATATTGGCAAGTTTACGCTTCTCATCAGACGCTTTCAATTTGATTTTTGGGTCATTTTACTGAACTTTTGTTTTTTGGATTTTACATGCTCTCTACTATGACATTGGGCATCGGCCTTGGCAGACGACGTTGATGGCATTTCATCGTCTCGGCCATGACTAGTGGCAGCAGCTTCAGCACGAGGTGGAAGTGGATCTTGATCTTTCCCTATTTTAACCTCCACATTTTTGTTCTCCATTTTTTAATGTGTGGAATTATATGCCAGTATCAATAGCAATGGCCTACTACTATATATACTGCGCACAACTGAAATGCACCACAGGTATGGATGGATAGTATACTTGACGACACAGAGGTAGGTAGAGCAGTGGCCTACTGTACCGTAATGCTATATATTATATACTGGTGGTCAGCAAACTGTGCAAAACTAAAATGCACCACAGGTATGGATGGATAGTATACTTGACGACACAGAGGTAGGTACAGCAGTGGCCTTCTGTACCGTACTGCTATATATATATTATACTGGTGGTCAGCAAACTGTGCAAAAGTGAAATGCACCACAAAGATCTTCTTTGGGACAATTGTGAGTTCATCTTCTCATCTACAAACACTTGAAAAATCTAACAGAATTACCATTGCTTCTTAACCCTCTCACAATCCTTTCATTTCTTACAGCCCAAATACATTTCTGCACCAACTTTATCTACGCTTTTGACTAATTTCATACTAAATCTACACCCATTGAGACTACACTGCTTTTCTCACCTGCATTTCTGCAATTCTTCTGCTCTGATTCCCTTACAGTCTCCACTCCTACTTCCACTTTCCCTCAACCTATTTACCTACTTAACACTATGTCAAGGCTTTCTTATACTCCCCACATCACTCAGTGTCTACCTAATAATGTATCTTTATCCTTGCCCCCTAGTCTCCTACACCTCCTCCTCTGTCTCCACTCCATCCCTCTGTTTCCTTCCCCCTCCTTTTCTGTTACCCCACTTTCATTTACCTCTGCCCCATGGTCCTGCTACCCCACAACTCAGCCCTGCTCCCTCTCTCCCTTCCCTGTCACCTCCCCACACCCCCATCCACATCACACTGACCTCCCTCCCTGCCCAACTCCTGCAGTTTCCCCTCCTAGCTCAGGCACCCGTACCATCACTACTCTCTCATCATCCCTGCCCTCAAAGTTAATCTCACCTCATCGCTACAGCAACCCTGATAATCTCATTCACATCTCTCCCACAAACTCATACCCCCTATCCTGTGCCCTCTGGAATGCCAGATCTGTTTGTAACAAACTGGTCCCCACTCATGACCTTTTCATTTCCAACTCCCTACACCTACTAGCCA
Organism: Pseudophryne corroboree; assembly: GCF_028390025.1. NCBI lineage: Eukaryota > Metazoa > Chordata > Amphibia > Anura > Myobatrachidae > Pseudophryne > Pseudophryne corroboree. The sequence continues at coordinate 247,702,643 of NC_086446.1, forward strand.
TTACTGAAACTTGGATTACGCCCTCTGACACTACTTCTCCTGCTGCTCTCTCTGCTGGGGGCCTCACATTCTCACACACACCCCGACCTGGGGGTCGCCATGGGGGTGGTGTTGGGGTCCTTTTACCTTCTAGTTACTCCTACCAACTCATACCACCAGAACCATCCCTTACATTCTCAACATTTGAGGTCCATGCCATACGCCTCTTCCAACCAGTCCATCTTAGAGTAGCTGTCATTTACCAACCCCCCTGGCACTGCTTCCAAATTCATAGACAACTTTGCTTCCTGGCTTCCTCACTTCCTCTCTTCTGACATTCCCTCCATTATCCTAGGCAATTTCAACATCCCTATTGACATCCCCACACAATCCCCTGCCTCTAAACTCCTTAACCTCACCTCTTCACTTGGTCTCTCCCAGTGGACCTCCTCACCCTCCCATGTGAATGGGAACTCACTGGATCTGGTCTTCACTCACCGCTGTGATATTTCTGATTTTTCCAACTCCCCATTTCCCCTCTCTGACCACCACCTGCTCTCCTTTAACCTATCTCTCTCGACTTTCCCATCTCTACCTCCTAAGGCTACCATCACTAAGCGTAACATTGAAGCTATTGACACCACATTCCTTTCCTCCCTGTTTGACTCACTTCTCTCTCCTATTCTCTCTCTCTCATGCCCTGAACAAGCCACTTCCACATACAATGCATCCCTCACTTCTGCTCTTGACTCTGTTTCTCCACCAACCACTATTCACCCTCGCAAATTAACACCTTAACCCAGGCACACCAAATGCACCAGATATCTGCAAAAATGCTCACGTACTGCTGAGCGACACTGGAGGAAATCACGCTGTAAGGCAGACTTCCTCCATTTCAAACTTATGCTCTCATCCTTCAGTGCTGCCCTTTCTCTTGCTAAACAGTCATACTTCAAGAACCTCATCTCCTCCCAGTCTTCCAACCCCCGGCGCCTCTTTGCCACTCTCAACTCACTCCTCTGCCCACCTCCACCTCGTCTCCCTTCCTCACTCTCTGCTCTTGACTTTGCCAATTACTTCACATCCAAAATTGACTCCATACGTCAGGACATCACATCACACCAGTCCATCAGTAACCAGCTTTCTCCTATCCCTTACCAACCCTCCCCATCCCTCGCACCTACTCTGACATTTTTCTCCCATGTATCTGGAGAGGAAGTCATGGCCCTCATTCGTTCCTGTCCCCTCACCACCTCCCCACTTGACCCTATCCCCTCCCGCCTCCTCCGCTACCTCTCTCCTTCTGCTTGTTCCCATCTTTCCCACCTTCTCAATCTATCCCTCTCATCAGGCACTGTCCCCTCTGCCTTCAAGCATGCACTCATCTCTCCTATTCTTAAAAAACCTACACTTGATCCAAACACTCTCTCCAACTACCGACCCATCTCTCTCCTCCCTTTTGCCTCCAAACTCCTTGAGCATATTGTCTACAACCGTCTTACTTCCTTTCTTTCCTCACACTCACTGCTTGACCCATTCCAGTCTGGCTTCCGTCCTCTCCACTCCACTGAAACTGCCCTTACAAAAGTATGCAATGACCTCCATGCTGCTAAATCTAAGGGACACTACTCTATACTTATTCTACTTGATCTCTCTGCTGCTTTTGACACTGTGGACCATCCTCTCCTACTGCAAATTCTTCACTCCATTGGTCTACGGGACACTGCCCTCTCTTGGCTGTCCTCCTACCTTTCTGACCGTTCTTTCTCTGTCTCCTCTCATGACTCCACCTCCCCCTCACTTCCACTAACTGTAGGGGTACCCCAAGGTTCTGTCCTTGGTCCTCTTCTCTTCTCTCTCTATACATCCTCACTAGGTAAGCTCATTAGTTCTTTTGGTTTCCAATATCACCTCTACGCTGATGACACCCAAATCTATCTTTCCTCTCCAGACCTCTCCCCTGCTCTCCTCACTCGTATCTCCAACTGTCTCTCTGCTACCTCTTCCTGGATGTCCCAGCGCTTTCTTAAACTTAACATGTCTAAGACCGAGCTGATCATCTTCCCTCCCTCCCGCATAACCTCACCCCCTACAATATCATTAGCTATTGATGGCACTACTATCTCCTCTAGCCCCCAAGTGCGCTGTCTTGGAGTAATCCTTGACTCCTCCCTCTCCTTCAAACCACACATTCAGCACCTCTCACAAACCTGCCATTTTCATCTAAAAAATATTTCCAGTATCAGACCCTTTCTGACCCAGGATGCTACTAAGACTCTTATCCACTCACTGGTCATCTCCAGACTGGACTACTGTAATCTGCTCCTGACTGGCATTCCTGACAAATACCTCTCTCCACTGCAATCTATCCTCAATGCTGCTGCCCGGCTCATCTTCCTCACCAAACGCACTACGTCCCCCTCTCCTCTCTTACTAGACCTTCACTGGCTCCCCTTCCCTTTCAGAATCCATTTCAAGCTTCTCACACTCGCTTACAAAGTCCTCACCCACTCCTCTCCCATCTACATCTCTGACCTTATCTCCCTTTACACTCCCACCCGTCCTCTTCGCTCTGCTAATGCACGCCGACTCTCCTGCCTACGGATTACTTCCTCCCACTCCTACCTCCAAGATTTCTCATGTGCTGCACCACTTCTTTGGAATTCCCTACCTCTCCCCCTCAGACTCTCCACCGCTTTAAAAAAACTTCAAACGGGCTCTCAAGACCCACTTCTTCACCAAACCCAGCCAAATCTCATACTAACCCTCTGTTCTACACTCTCTATGTACCCCAACTGTGTCACCCCTGTCTGTCTACCCCTGTGTGTGGCTGTTTGTGTGTCTCAGTATCAGTGTGTTTCTCAGTATGAGTGTCAGTGTGTTTGTGTGTGTTTCAGTATCAGTGTATTTCTCAGTATGAGTGTCAGTACTGGATGGATAGTATACTTGACGACACAGAGGTAGGTACAGCAGTGGCCTACTGTACCGTACTGCTATATATATTATATACTGGTGGTCAGCAAACTGTGCAAAACTGAAATGCACCACAGGTATGGATGGATAGTATACTTGACGACACAGAGGTAGGTACAGCAGTGGCCTACTGTACTGTTCTGCTATATATATTATATACTGGTGGTCAGCAAACTGTGCAAAACTGAAATGCACCACAGGTATGGATGGATAGTATACTTGACGACACAGAGGTAGGTACAGCAGTGGCCTTCTGTACCGTACTCCTATATATTATATACTGGTGGTCAGCAAAATTATGCACTGTACTCCTACTATATACTACAATGCAGCACAGATATGGAGCGTTTTTCAGGCAGAGAACGTATAATACTGGTGGTCACTGGTCAGCAAAACTCTGCACTGTACTCCTCCTATATAATATACTGGTGGTCCCCAGTGCCCACAATAAAGCAGTAGGAGCACAGATATATGCAGCACACTGAGCACAGATATGGAGTGTTTTTCAGGCAGACAACGTATACTGGTGGTCACTGTCAGCAAAACTCTGCACTGTACTCCTCCTATATAATACAGCTGCTCCCCAGTCCCCACAATTAAGCAGTGTGAGCACAGATATATGCAGCACACTGAGCACAGATAAGGAGCGTTTTTTTCAGGCAGACAACGTATACTGGTGGTCACTGTCAGCAAAACTCTGCACTGTACTCCTCCTATATAATACTGCTGGTCCCCAGTCCCCACAATTAAGCAGTGTGAGCACAGATATATGCAGCACACTGAGCACAAATAAGGAGCGTTTTTTTCAGGCAGAGAACGGATAAAACTGGTGGTCACTGATCAGCAAAACTCTGCACTGTACTCCTCCTATATTATACAGCTGCTCCCCAGTCCTCCCCACAATTAAGCAATAAAGCACAATCAAGTTCAACAATAAACGGAGAGGACGCCAGCCACGTCCTCTCCCTAACATTTCCAATGCACGAGTGAAAATGGCGGCGACACGCGGCTGCTTATATAGAATTCGAATCTCGCGAGAATCCGACAGCGGGATGATGACGTTCGGGCGCGCTCGGGTTAACCGAGCCATACGGGAGAATCTAAGTATGCCTCGGACCTGTGTAAAATGGGTGAAGTTCGGGGGGGTTCGGTTTCCGAGGAACCGAACCCGCTCATCACTAATATATATATATATATATATATATATTTATATAAAAATAATGCTGTCTATAATAAATGTATACAATGACTACGATTAATTACAAATGTTTGGAGTGTAATGTACTAAATCATATCAAACACTTTTAATATTTCTGTAAGGCAGCGTGTTCTTGGTCCTTTTAAATCCAATTTGCACAACCCAACTAAACAAATTTCTTTTAGTTTTTGAGTTATTTTAGTATTTATCCTCCATACTATGTCATATGAGCCATCAGCTCATTACAGAGCACAGGATGCTCAGACTTATAGGGTACTTATTACCACAGCTTAGTGTGTGGTCCTGTAATGCTCCCATGCATGTACACAATAGCTATGATTTCAAATTGTCCAATCACAACATTGCATCTAGGTTAATTATTAGAATAGTGGAAAATGTGTGGTAATGCAGAACTGTGGTTACCACAGGTGTAGTATGGTATACCGGCGGCCGGGGTCCTGGCGACCAGCATACCGGCGCCGGGAGCCCGATCGCCGGCATAACGACAGCGTGGCGAGCGCAAAGGAGCCCCTTGCGGGCTCGCTGCGCTCGCCACGCTATTTATTCTCCCTCCAAGGGGGTCGTGGACCCCCACGAGGGAGAATATCTGTCGGTATGCCGGGTGTCGGGATTCCGGCGCCGGTATACTGTGCGCCGGGATCCCGACATTCGGCATACTGAAGACCACCCGTTACGGGTGTAGTATGGTATGCCGGCGGCCAGGCTCCCGGCGACCATTCGACATACTGTCCCGGGATCCCGACATTCGGCATACTGAAGACCACCCGTTCCGACTGGTGCCTCACAGAACTAGGGTCATAGGTTCTATTCCAGCCAGGGCACAATCTATGGTGTGTCTGTATATTCTATCTGTATTTGTGTGTGTGGCCTCTGGGTCTTCTGCTTTGCTCAACAGTAGGTTAACTGGTTGCAAAGAAGTTGAGTCTTTTACATGTAACTTTATGGTAGGGAAAATAGACAGTACACTCTTCTGAGGATGATTAAACATTTTCTGTAAAGTGCTACTTTATATGTTGGTGCTATATAAGAAGGTAAATAATAATTCAGAGCTAATTTTGTCAACGTGAATTGTCAAACTTTCCATATGTCAGCAGAAAATGCAGGAGCTGGCAGATAAAATATATTATCTTGCATGCGTGTGTAGAATATATAGAAATATATAGGAATTGAAGGTACTGCTAAATCAGAACATATTTACTAAAGGTGACACTAGAAAAAGTGTGATATGACATAGGTTTATGGAGAGTAGCCCTTTGTTCTGTTACTCATCTTTGCTAACAATTAAATTAGAGACACTCTATCTAGGACCTTGTAAGAAAAGATACATAACCTTGGTAAACTGTACAAATGCTTTATGGTTTAACTAAAGTTAAAATCTGGTAGACACAAGGGCAGATTGAGGATTATACAGTGTAAAGTGATCAAACGCAGCGGCCTGTATGAAAACTCTGGGAACGGACTCATTCCTGAAAGAGATCACAGGCTATTACTCAGACCAAGCTTGCTCTATACTGAGATGTCCTTATGGTACATTCACAAGAGCCTCTGTAATTCACTTAGCTGCAATAATGAATCACCATTTAAACTTTATTATTGGGTAATCAGCCATGCGTAGTCATGACATCAGGTAGAATGGAATGTGAGAGCTGAAAAGAGGGGACATTATTAGAAATTGCTGAGATCCAACCCGAATAGACAGAAGCCTGAGAAACTCAGACATTATACATGCATTTTGTCATACTCATATTTATGTTACACTACCAGGATGAAAAAGGGTTCCATTACAAAGACTTATTCTGTCGTCTCTTTTGTAGATCTTTTTTCTTAGTAAATGATGCCAGTCTTGTTTATTACAGATTTAAGCAGCTAACTCCTAAATGAGTGTTTTATGGATTACAAAGCTAAGTAAAATCCCAATGTTACATTTCTTATTGGAGCTGGCAGAATTTGTCTAAAATCTTCTAATATGTAAAATGATGGAAAGTTAAAAGCCACCCACAAATTTATTATTATTAATATTTTACATTTTTAGCGCCACCATATTGCACATCAGCATGTTCCTAGAAATGCACACTCTGCCAAAGTGCAATAGTAAGAAGCAAGGGCCCTTATTTAGAGCCCAAAGGATCTTTGGCACATGCCACAAAGTACCAATGTTTGGTACTTTGAGCATGCGTCGGATCCATATTGCGCATGTGCAGTATAGGTCTGTGATACAGGACGCAGGAATGCAGAAGAATGTCAGTGATTGACAGTCTGATGCCAGCAGTGGCCTCTGTTCCTTAAAATGGAGACATGTCGCTGGTGTTGCTGGGGAGGGAAGAAGACTGGATCTCTGTCAGATGACGGAGGGTTCCTGGCATCTGTGTAGCAAATGCGGTGGCCAGATTGCGCAACCTCAAGGGTCACACAGCCAGCTGATGGTGTCAGAGATGATCCAATACTGCAGTTCGGATCATTTATGCATGCAGGAGTCGTGACATCTCCTGCTCCATTAACATATTAGAGCTATCGCTGCTGCTGCCTGCTTTCAGCAGCGATAGGAACTCCAACCACATATGAATGTGGGCCAAGATACATCCAAATACAGTATGATATTCCACCTGCTGTACGGCCTTGCAAAGTGGGGATGGTTGTGTGGCCCAGTGGTGGAACATGTGAGTGGTGGGCCCAAGTGCAAACATATAATTTACATCGGTTGTGAGCTGCCTGTAATTTACAGACAGCAGTGAATCAGAATGAATGTACAGCTGTCTGTTAATTAGAGGCAGCATGTGGTTGTGATCATCAGTGCTGATAAGTGGCAGGACTCCTCTATCAGTCCGGCACACACAAGATCAGCCATGCATACCTAAGGTAGGGGCAGGTCCCTCAGGCAGTGGGGCCCACCCTGCTCTCTGCACTGGGCCATTCATCCGACAGTGCTCAAAATGGTCTGCAG